>NW_008824243.1:176387-249345 GCF_000699105.1 Pygoscelis adeliae
CAGGGGAGGTTTAGATTGAACGTGAGGAAAAATTTCTTTACTGAAAGAGTGGTTAAACATTGGAGCAGGCTGCCCAGGGAAGTGGTTGAGTCACCATCCCTGGAAGTATTTAAAAGACGTGTAGATGAGGCACTTAGGGACATGGTTTAGTAGGCATGGTGGTGTTGGGTTGACGGTTGGACTCGATGATCTTGGAGGTCTCTTCCAACCTTAATGATTCTATGATTCTATGATTCTATTTTATATTTGGATGATGTCTCTGACTTTCAATAAGATGTGCTTGAATGTCCACACTGGCTCTTTTTGCATAGAACAGACTTAGAATGTACTGTTGTAATGAACTGACAATATTAGAGACCAGCAAGAGCATTGATTGAAGAATAATAAATGAAATTCCAGAAAGTTTTCCAAAGGACACCGATATATACAGTTGGATGATGTCTCTGACTTTCAATAAGATGTGCTTGAATGTCCACACTGGCTCTTTTTGCATAGAACAGACTTAGAATGTACTGTTGTAATGAACTGACAATATTAGAGACCAGCAAGAGCATTGATTGAAGAATAATAAATGAAATTCCAGAAAGTTTTCCAAAGGACACCGATATATACAGCTGTAACATTAAACCTGGCTATCTCTTTCACTGCTACCACATGCCACAGGTGTGAAATAGGTAAAATTATGTAGTGAGGGAGTGATGACAGGTCTGTATCCATACATCATTCCTGTTGAATTGCATATGTGCACCTTTTATTTATTTAGGTATTTTTGTTATTACTCTTGGATGTGTTTCAGCAAGTTAGAATTTCTAATTGACTTAATGGAAACATTCTGAAAAAAAAAAACCAACCTTCTGAGAACATTTTGCTTATGCATTTGACATTTGCCTGTTTTTCTTCTTATTAGGAGTATTTGCATGAAAAACAGAGAACACAGAAGTTCATTCGGTTCCAAGATCTATTTCCCACCTGAAGTTAGAATCAATTCCATATTAACTAATTGAACTTCAATGGATTTTAAGTAGATTTTATAATTACAGAAATAGTCTGCTTGATGCAGGAGAGAAGAAGGTGAAACTGGCTTAAAGCCAGTTTAGCACTCTCCTGTTCGTAGGCTAAATCCCAGTACAAGTTAAAATAGCCTCAAGCTTTCTGTAACTTGCACCAGATGGTAGATCCCCTTAGAGGCAATTACATTGGCAGGGATGGCTGGAGCATTGTATGCTCCAAGTATAGTCCTTCCTGCCCCAGTACATTTCCAATAAGCATTTCCTTAGCCAGGTTGCTGCAATGACAGCTTTACATTGCTCAGAGATTTCTCCCATGTGGGATAAATCCCCAGTTAGTCAGAACAGGTTTAATTCTGCTTAGAACTGCTAAAGCAATACACGGCCAACTTGGCTTAGACTAGCGATTGGCCCCATAGCCATAGCTAATGAATAAGCAATAGTCCAGTTCTGTATGACATTAGTTTTGTGTTTTTTTTTTTAAATTATTCTATTTTTTTCTCCACCCTTGTAACAGTTCATACCTACAGATTTTCTGTATGGAAAAATGATTTCTGGTACCTCTCCTAAATTGCTTTTCCTTTAATTGCCATTCACACCCACTTGTCCAATTAGCACGGTTATGCTGGAAAAAAACAAGTCCCCCTCCTGAAACTTCAGGTTAGCATTCAATACAACATTTCAACAGCCTGCATTCTCAGGCCTTATGGATCTAAGCTCTCAGCCTGTCCTCATAGCTCATAACCTTTAATCCTGACATCAATCTCAGTGGTCAGTTCAATTACTATAGTGTTGTGTTCTGAAAACTGGCAGAGGCTCAAGGGAATTTTGTGAAAACTTGCAAGTTTCTCATTCATTTTCATTAGAAAACTGGTAAGACACAAATATCCTTCAGATGTTCTCCAGAATTCCTCCTACTCATCAGTGAGGTATTGAATAACATCTTTAGTCAGTGTGGTTGAAAAATCACAGAAAACTGCTCTGATTGTGTTACTGATTTCTACACGTCGGCACAAGCCCTGCATGCATTTTTTAATTCCTTTCAGGAGTGCCTGGTGATTTTTTTACTTTAATCTAGTGTCTGGTGTGAATGTATGGCTCCAACAGTAAAAGTCTTAGAAGGGTGCTCACCAGAGCCTCCATTTTGTGTATTGTAGGTTCACAGTCTGTTTCCAGATCAGAAGACTGTACTGCAATAGTTATTTCTACATAGCAGCCCTTTCAGAAAACAAAAAAATGCAAGCTGAGGCGCTTTTATGCCTGAGATGAAATGAAAAAAACTGAGGAAAGTTTTGCAATATTTCTTTAAGATCTCATTTCCCCTGAGAATTGCTCCATAGCCATTGATAAAATATACCTTCTCCCTAGCATCCAAATATTGTTTCCTGAGCTTTAGAGCTTAGAAGACCAACACCAGAAGGGTGATTCACAGAGTGAAAATCCCATCTGAACTGACATGGATGGGGTTAAAACCACACTTTTATTTTAGGAAGTAGTCCCCCCGCTACCTGTAGCTTACCAGCAATAACAGCGAGACCTGATGATAGGCCATCTACACAGTTTGAGTCCTGGAGAAAGCAAGGTGCCCCAGTTTCTGAAACAGAGCCTATGCATCATCTTCATAAATGTCTTCAGAAAAATAAATTACTTGTCCAGCCTGAAGGTTTCAAATTGCTTTTTGTGACTGAGGTCTTTAAGAAGCTGACAGAGAAAGCATATTTTCTGGAAACTGGGGCTTTTTTCTCTATCTGACCTCAGCAAGGTACCTAGGTTTGATCTCTGTAGACTTTTTTGCTTTGGTCCATTAAGAGATACAGCTTGGCATTGATCGGAGGCTTTATTTCCCTATACACTTTCATAGCCTTATAGTATAATCCTACAGTATTTCAAGAAAACGCATAAGACAACTTGTTTGTATTCCACTGTTTCCTGGCCTCCCTGATACATTCTGTATAGCACAAACTTCGTTAACATCCTGGGTCTGCACTTCATCATGAAACACCGATTTCCTCATTTCTTTATATTTGCTATGTTATACACTCAGCAGTGACATGCACTAGTGAAGCCAGTGTTGCCTCAGTTTCACTTTTGGACAACACCAGCAGAGTTATGGTTTTCTGTCATTTGCAGATCAAGCAAAGAATACTGAAAATGTATAATTTGCCAAATACACAAATTGAATATTTTACTTCCAAAATATATTTTTTCAAAAAATAATGGCAACAGTTATTATAAACACTTACATCACTTACTACTGTCTTTTACTTGGTTTCATGATGAAAATCTAAAAAAAAAACCCCCAAGCCTGCAGACAAGTAAATAATTTCAACTAGGACTGTCTAACTGTAAAAAGAAATTAAATAAACAAGTTAATATTGCTAGTGTAATGTTTTCTGAATGCTAACAAGTAGGTGAAGTAACCCACACAGTTTCTGGAAAACCACACTATATGAAGGATATACATACGTTACGACAACAATTTTTTTCTTTCTTTTTTTTTTTTCTCTCTGAAAGTTAAGATCTATGGGATCTTATGTATCATTCTCAGTTTATTAGTCTATAACTTTATGATATTTTAGCAGCTTGGCAAACTGGAATGCAATAATGTTGTAAATTGTATTGACAGCCTTTTCATTCCTAAGCCTCATTTTTATTGTACCTGTATCTTGTACAAATTGGCACAAAAGATCCTATTAGATTAGGCAGCTAGATTGTTTGACATACAAAAAAATTAAATGTCACTGTATTTTGATGAAGGTCAATCAATACCAGTTTACTAGAAAATTCCTAGTATGTACTTCTCAGATTTCAGCCCTTTATGTCCTGTTTTTGAAGGAAAAAAAAAAAAAATTGAGGACCAAATTTAAAAATAACTTGAAACCAGGGTGTTTGTTACAATTTTGACACCCATTAGAGGCCTGTAGAGTGATTAATTCATCCTATACAGTATTATATAAACCTCTTGGTCATTAACTATCATCAACATTTTTCAGGGACCAAATACATTCTTGTCATTAAACCTTTAAATCATAATGCTATAAGGGAGACATGGTTTTGTGACATAACTGTTGGTCACTGGTAGTGAGCTGATGATCACTATTTGGGAACCACCATTCTACGACATATGCTATTTTATTATTCACAAACACTAATGAATTTCATAGTCTGTGTTACTAAGATAAATGTAAACTCATTAAATATTTTAAATCAAAATATGGCATTAGCAAGCATAAATAAAAGCCTTGTAGTTTTTATTTATTACATTACCTTGATCCCTGTTTTCTATTACTGTGATCCTTTCCTGTTAAGGTGAAATCCTTAAGAACAGTGAACACCTAAATGTAGAGTTCTTCCTGTGCAAAGGTTGATAGGTTTTCATATTGAGGGTTAGCAAGGGTCTTGCTTTTTTTTTTTTCTTTTGAAAAACAATCTTGCATGATAGACACATCAATGAAAAGGGCTTTTCTTAACTGGGAATTTTACTTTCCAATTACAAAAAAAGTGGTATTTCAAGGTCATGGAGAAAGGTTACAGTAGTATAACACAGGTGGACTGGATACAGGGCAACTTGTACAAGGTAATTATGAATTTTTATTTCTGCAACTAACAATTTGTTGTCTATTTGCAAGCTCCATATGTAATAATAAGCATTTGCAAGTGTAGTAACACTTGTCGTAAATCTCCCCTTTACACTCTTTGTTCTGTCTCCTAGAGAACCCATTTTTAAGAAAAACTGTTGAAAAAATACTCAGATATTTTATGTTGAATCTAAATGAACATTTTTACACTCTTACAAAGGTGTTCACACAGGTTTTTTTTTTTTTCCTTGATACCAGGTTTTAGAAACATAGGTTTTAAGACAAAATAAACATGACTTGTACAAGTTAAAGGAATCTTAGACATGAAGAATAATAGTTTCACAGTCTGCTGGAGCACTTTTTTTTTAATTTCACATTTAAGTGAAGAGAGTATCTTTCTCTGAGAAAGAAGCTACTTAGACAGGGTGAACATATACACTCTGACTGGAGTAGAGGAAACTTGAATTACCTTTTACCTCTTTAGATTTATCATGGGATGGACATTTTTCTGGGATACTAAGTTCTATTCACTTACCTTCCCATTAATTCATACTGAGGAAGGAAGACATTTCTAGGGTGAAGTCACCAAGGTAGTCAGGCTTTCTTCCACTTCTGATAGACAAAAGTGGGAGGGGATGGAAGGAGTGCAGGGAACTGCTGGACAACTGTCTTAGGACACAAGATGTCAGGAGACCTGATTTCTTGAATTTGTGTTCTTATTTTCTCTTTGTGGAGAGGCTTTTCTTTTTAGTATCTCTTTCTTAGTCTTCTACTTAGTTCTTCCACAGTAAACACCCCCTTCTGGCTCCCTCCGATCACCTTAATCTTTCCCTTCCCTGCTCATATCAATATTATAGCTTTTTATCCTTCATCCTGCTTTTCTTTTAACCCAAAACCTTCATCTTTAGAAGATATACCCAGAACATAAAACTTGCACCACAGAGAGTATTAGTCCCGGTTTACATTCTGACTCATCCTGATTACCTGACTTCCTTTTCTCTCCTTTAAAGACCACTTTTCTCCTGCTATACAATTTCTACAATGCTTATTTGTGCATGAAATTCTCTAAAATATTTTTTCCAATTCTGTCTTCTTGTTGAAAGGGAAAAAGATGAAGTGGATCCATGCTGAATAATTGTGATAGTATCTCAGCATCAATAGATATGCATTTTCTTTCTCAGCCATAGAGCAGAACCATACAAACTTTTTTTTTTTTTTTGCATAACCCACTTAAATATCAAATCATGTTATAAGCCACACAGGAAATTGTACTAAGATGCATTTACCACACCTGCATTTAGCGACAACAGAGTACAGTCAACCACAAACCAGCCTAATTCCACCTAAAAGCACATCTTTGCACTGTGGTTTTCAAAGAGAATCAGGTGCTTTCTGCTCTGATTCTCAAGTGATATGCTGCTTAGGATCAATATTTGTCTCATTAGTGCCAAGTTTAGAAATTGCGAGAACCTGGCCTTCCGTAGATTCTTGCAGACCTATCAAATTGCTTCACAAACCATGCATATCCTCCCCTACTCCAAGGCTATATTTCAAAAGCAAAATGAGGTGTAAAGTTAAAGAGAGCAAATGAGCAAGCAAGCAGGAAGTGGATGTTATGAAGGAAAAATGGCACGATGATCGGAGTGCAACAGTACACACAAATATTTACATAAATTTTCTTCAAATCTGACAAAGTGTATGTACAATTGTTTTTGTATTTAACCGGTTCACTGCATTTACAAGTATTTCCCACACCGTTACATGAATTATTTGGCTATTATAAAAAAATCCCATTCCTGGTGTGTAAAGCAGCATGTGGAGATAAAAAAAAGGAAGTTTGCACCTATGTGCAGAGCTCGTGGTTAAGAATCAGCAGTTCCTGTGCATAATGACTTATAGTGGATGGTGAGGCAGTGAGAGAATACTCAGTTAAGAAGGATTTTTGAGATTAGGCTTTTCTGCAATCCCTTGCCCAACAAGCAGGAGAATGTTGTCTAAAAACAATAGCTAGAAAAAGAATTATTTAGAAAGTATAACCATTTTGGCAGTATAAATATTCAAAATTCATCTTATTAATGGCAACTCATTAGGTTTCTTAATCTGTGAGCAAATGGTCAGTTCAGGCAAACTAGTTTACAACAGCGACCTCTTGGACTAGTGTCAGCCTGTTGGGGAACGCCTTCAGTTCCCTCAGTCTTTCTGCCCTCCTCTGCCAAGATTTCCTCAATTTAAGAATGTAAAAAATTCCAAATCCTGTTGATTTCTCTATGTTTAAATATCTCTTCCTTCCTATTGAAATAGCTATATTAACTTACTTATCTGTTTAGCTGGTAATTTTTTGTTGTTGTTGCATCATCTTTTCTACTAGGCTTCAGGAGAAAAGAAGGTTCACACACGAAGTAAATTTGCTCTGTCACTCTCAGGCAAAAGATCTCAAAACTCTCTGCAACCTTATTCTCTTATAAATTCATCTTTGCTCTTTGCATTTGTCTTTTTCTGGCCCACAAAGAAGGATGTAGCTGTGGGTGTGACTGCTTCAAATTAAGAGACCTGGTGTCTCATACATAGCTGGCTGTATTTTCACTGAACTCTCCCTATAGTCATCACAGAACTATTTAATATATCATCGTCCTAGAACTATTCACTCCATCAGTGGAGCTTGTAGAGTGATTCAACTCACCCTCAAATACATTTCAACTTCCACAATACAGCTCAGTTCTCTAATGACATGCATCTTCTGTCACTCCATGAACAGTTAACATCAGTGAGGACAATCTGCATCAGATGCAGGGAGTTTACGTTGATGGAAATGCAATGAATCTCAGGTCAGCCTGCTCACCTATTATATCTCACCTATTGCCAACTTGCTTACTAAGGGTGGAGTAGGATAAAAGGAGACACTTCCTCTCCTAAGGAACACTTAATCCAAGGAAACTCTATAGCATTGTTAACTTCCAAAACCTAATGACTTTTAAGCTTAGGATGTAGGCAATGCTAGGATGTAGCAACAATGGAGGACACTCAGTTTATCACACAGAGAATTATATAAAATCCTACTGCACGACAAGATTGTTTACCTAGGGAACAGGTTTAGCATGGTTGCATATGATTCAGGGAGCTCCTGGCACTGTAAAAAAAGAGGTGAGAGTGTCCAAACTAAGACAACAGCAAAGAGAAACAGAGGTTCATGGATGGGACCTACAGGGACACTGTAGATGTTGGATCACAGAAAGCCACCTGGTTCATAAACTTTTGCTAAATAACAGCTATTACCAATATCAGAGAGAATACAAAGCTAGGCAGACTTTTGGTGTGATTGTGTAGGACATCTCTTATGTGCTTATGGTTACCTGAGACGCTTGGATGTGTCTTGGCCTCCACCTGCCAGTCTCTAAAGGTTCCCATACATCCTGTAGAAGTCCTGAAGATACTAGGGTTCTCAAAGCGACACTACACCACTCATGTAGTGAATTCAGACAACTGAATTTAGCTTTTGCTGGCCGAGAAGCTCTGTAGACTTCAGTGACTGTAATTAGCTATATAACCAGGACTCAACTAGTTGCTTGAACAGAGGAGTCTAGTGCCATTTGAGATGCCCTAGGCAATTCCAGTTCTTGTGTTTATGACATAGGTTTGATGTCATGTTATATCTGACAGCTCTGTGTAGAGGTGTTAATACCCTAGTGCATCTCAAATGTCATGGGATGTTTAGTTATAAACCAACTGGATCAAGACCTCACTGAGAATAATGAGATTTAAATAAGATGAGGTAAATAAGCACAGATGCTGAGAACTAGGTTTGCTCAAAAATGGATGGCTGCTGCTATTTCAGATATTCTAGACTATCTGAAATATATTTATAGGACAGGCAGATTTAACAAATCTTGTTAAGAGACTTGTGCTCTTCTTTACCAGTAGTTGGTAGTTAGGTGTGATACCCTAGAGCATCTCAAAAAGTGCTGGAGGCCTGACTTTGTGCAATCTATTGAAACTTTGAACTATGTAGATAAATAAATTCAGGTTTCTCCCACCCTAGATACTCAAGTCCTCCTTACTTAGACAATTTTTTTTCTACATACAAAAATGCTGAATTAATTTTAAGGTTTTAAGACATAAAACCTCTTTTATGCATAACAAATTTCAGTGGGGAAGCACCTCCGGAGAAATAATTATCTTTAAATTAAAACTGTAACCAACACCTACAGAGAGTCCTGATATACAGTGTACATGTGCATTTACATGTGTGTGTGAGAAGATTATTTTAAGTTAGCATATACACATGAACAGTAGACTTCAAACATATTTTCAGAAAGGAGCAGAATGAGACATCTGAATCACTTACTTACTGCTACAACTACAGGATCCTATTCTGTATCAGTTTCATAGGACACCATCATATTTATGCTGATTGAAATCTCTTCTGTAGCTACTATCCAGGATAAATAAGGGCTGTAAATTCAGATCCTTATTAAACTAGTCATTGCTAGTGATTTTTTTTTTTGTTCCGTTTGTCTCAACATTTATAACTTAAGCGTAAACAGAGACTTTGTGGGATACCTAATCTGACTATAATATTAGCATAAAAGGATATATTTGTAAGGGCAAGCTGCAAAAAGAATGGAGGAGGTTTTACCTTATTTGTGGGGGGTGCCTACATCCATTCTGAGGTCTGGAGTGATTCCAGGAGGAAATAATCTGGACTAAGAAACAAAAGGCTAAGTAGCATCTCTTCAGAGAAGAAAGAGGAGGATGCAAGGAACATCCAGATCAAAACCCAAACAAGTCAACAATGAAACTTGTTTGTAAAAAAATAAAACAAATACAGTAGTGAGATGTTTAAAGAGAAGGATACTCTTCAAAATACACAAATGATGTTTCTGTTCAGCATTGGGGTGTCCTTATTTGATGCAAATACCTGCATTTGGTCACTATGTTTCAAGAAAGTGCAAAGAAAATGAAAATGCAAGAAGTGATCAGGGATAAGACATGATTTAAAAGGAAAGACTGAAATAATTGGAATTGTTTAGCCTGAAGAAAAAACAGGGAAGGAGGAAGGGAGTGATGCCATAACAGCCTTCAGATACATTTTTTTTTTTTTTTTGCGAAAGGAAAAGGAACAGTCTGGTTTCTGTGCCTAAAATCAACCTAACAAGAAGTTATAGACCTAAACACAAGCAAGTGAGATTTCACATAAATATTTGGGAGAAAAGTCTTGATTGTAAGCATAGTGAACCAATAGGAATAAATTGCTCAGGAAAGTTGCAGGTTTTCTGTCATTGCAGAAATGCCAGAGCAGTTAGGCAAATGTCTGTCAAATGACCTGAATTATGGGGATGGACTAGAAAATCTTTTATGCTCCCTATCAACCCCATTCTTCAATATGTAGGTTTGAGAAATACTGTAATATACTCAATTTTAATAAATAGATTGAGTAGAATTTAAGTTAAAAAAATGGTAGGACTTGGCACTGCTGGCTATTGGAAAAATTAGACACAAAACCTTTACCTCATTAGTCATTGTTTTATCACCATTTTACCTTTCAAGGTATTAACCATGATGTTACACAAGATGCTACCATGTTGAGATAGCATGAGGTTCCTTGTGATCTCCAAACTCCATTGTTTGGCAGCTCACACTTGATATTTTAAGAGTCAATTCTCGCCCTTAAATCTCTCAATATCCACAAACTCCTTCCATTTTTTTTGCTATAAACAGTGTCAGTATCAAAAAATCCCATTAATTATACAAAAAACTTGGGTTTAGAATGTGCATATTAGAGTTACTGATTTAATAATCAGTGACAAAAGTGACATTTGCTGCTTTGCTTAATTTCATGTTTTTATAATGTGTTCTTCAGTCTCATCCATTTTTTAATGTCAGTTTTCTATATATATTAAATAATTCATGTACACTAATTTTCCACAAGTTTAATTTCAACCTTTAGTCTTTAGTTTTATCTCTGATAATAGAACAGCATATGAAGAAAAAAACCCAAATTTTTCTCCCAGCCTATGATAGAATACCTAAATAATGGAGGATAGTGGTATGGCATATCTATACTATGCTTTACACAATACAGTTGCAGTTTAGGGTTGCATCTTCTCTAAAATTCCTTTTCCTCTAGGCTTAAGCTAGACTTATTAATATTTTAATGTAGAGATTGTGCAGGTGTGAGGCTTAATTACAAAATATGTTGGTTCTGATTGAATAAATTACATGACTAAATCCAACTTTGGATACAGAACAGTGCAAGTTATATTAAAAAGTCATTATATTTTGAAAGTTGGAGCAAGACACCATAGCTAAAAGGCAATTGGATTAAATTAGCTATGAGATTACAAGACTTTAAGCAGGATTTAGTAAGTGAATATTAACATGTGCATTTTACTATAACCCTTTCCTCTCTTTTTTCATTTCTTACTTACTTTAGATGTCAATGAAATAAGACACATAAAAGACTCCCACACCAATTTGCACCATTGCACTTTGGCTGTGCACAAGCTCATAAAATTCTTCTCCTGTGTCTCAGAGACTGGTGAATCAAAGCTGAAGCCATCGTGTGGGCTACAATAAACTCTTTGTTCTTCTAACTTGTTTTCATCAATGATATTTTGTTTCCTACAGCTGTGTGTCACAGAAAATATGCAGCTGTCTTGTACAGAGTTCCAAGTATTACTAATCTAAATGGTTAGCACTATCTTCAAGGCATCATAAGAACAATCAATGAAGCCCAGTGAGTTCTGTCTTTTATAAACAAGTGTTTAATACTTCAAGACTACTGAATGAGACTGTGCAAGGCTATGAATAATTGTACCTGAGGGCTTATACAATTTTAAAGACTGAGAAATGTGTATGCTATCACAGTATCTGCTATATTCAGATACTTCTCAGCTCTACTGCAAGCCATTCATGAATATTCTACAGTGCAAGTCTTGTTTTCTATTGCTCTGTGTGAAATCTTTTGATTCTCTGTGCTTCCTTTCATGCTGATAAAGCGTTATGAGTCCATTAAATACTTCCCAAGCAACTAACATAATGTGCCCAACACCAGTGAAGCTCTAAGCAAGCATATCCCTTTTGCTGAATGCAAAAAGGGAGATATCAGTAACAGCATTATAAACTACACATTTTTAACAATAATAATACAATAGCAATGCATCAACCTAGCAGGAATTGCAAATAAATCCTGGGAGTTAGGAACTCAGAGCCATGCACAGAAGATTAAATTTATTCATACTGTTCTTTTCCTGCCTTTTTTATTCATTATGTATCACCAAAATGACATGCGATGTCTCAGTCATATTTCTGGTATATGTCTGCCAATTTTTTTAGGCAAATCCTTCAGACTTTACTTAGATAAAAACTTCTGTTGAAGGAAAAGTGAGCATTTACCTGAGTAAAACCTTCTACACTTGCTCTTATTAGACGCATTGCAGCTGTCCTTAGAGACATAGCTCGTTACCTGACAGATCACTTGAAGCGATTCTACAGATGTGTGAGCAGACATGAAAAACATCATCCAATATGCATACGAGCCCCCTGTAGATACTGGCACCATCAGCCACTGGGACACATCATGTCAGTACCTCGCATAGTTTATTTATGATACCTTCCATTAACACTGCTGGATCAGATTTGTTTAAATAACTTCTAGTTTGCATGCATGCAATATTTGTGAGTGGACTTCTGTAAATGCATACGTTCTGGGTTCCTCAGAAATTCAGCTGATTCACTCTAGCCTTAAGACTTGATTTATTGTTCACATAAATGCTTTTATACATGTATATGTGAATGTTGTGTGCCTATGTATGAGGCGCCTAGGCAAATCTTCCCTAAGGAATCCTTTACACACTGCTGGTACAGATCATAGTAAAATTACATATTATAATGTATCTTGAATGATGTTTAAGACCATGTTGTAACAGCTGGTGAAAGTCAATGCTACCGTAATGACTAAAATGGAGGTACTCTGATTTACAGAAGATCTAGTTATTGTCAATTTGTTGGCTGTATTCAACATGTGGAAGTCCTTTTAAAACAATATTAACATAAATAAGAACAGATATGTACCCTAGATTGCTCCTTCTCTAATTCACTAAGATTCAAGAAGAGGTAAGAACTCTAGCTTAGAAAAGCAAGGAAAAGTTTAAGTAACTAAAAGCTGAACCATCACCAGTATCTTCATATGGAAAACTAAAACCTAGGATTCTCTACCTGCCTGATTTTCTTTGAATTATATACTGCTGTCCACACATTCAGCTGGGATGTAAACAGAAGAGATCATGGTGTGTAGTGAAGGTTCCTATTGACTACAAAGTTAATCAATTGATTTGTTTTATGATCTATCTATTTTTTAACATTTATGATTTTCAACAACAAAATGTGGGATTCAGATAACCAAAAGAGTAACACCCCTTCCAAAAGGGCTGTATTCAAAAGATACACAGTCTCTGAATTCTGAGAGATGCTCCAGTGATTGCTCATCTCCACCCTTGCAGAAAGTCACTGCAGAATCCTGGATGGCTGTGACCTATGGGAGACAGATTGATCCATTCAGAGAAATGACCCCCCCCACCTGAAAAAATCAGGTCTGACTGCGTGGTAAAGAGCTCAATTATTGTAATCAGTGAATGGCCTTTTTTTAACTCCAATCCCTGCTCATCCGCAAAAAAAATCATGTCTCTGGAGCACTGTTTTTCTGCTAGATCACAGGGATGAAATATCAAACCAGAAAAATCAATGTTCTTTCCTCATTTCATACATGCTTCAGACCCTGCGTTTCTTTCTTTCTATTCAGAGAAGAAAAGAGAGAAAGCATTTGGCTCTAGACCAAGTTTCCTCTGCCATAGGACGTCTGGATATTCTTCTTCAGAAAAGCTTCTTTTTAATGTGAGTCTGGATAAACAATCAGGAACCCCAGAAAAAAGCCGGTCTGAAGTACTCTTTTCTTCAATCTCAGTTGTGTTATCAAGGTACACTTGGGTGGAAATAGGGTGTAAATGTTCACTGACTCAGTTCTGCATTATTTTGGTAGTACGTGTAAACTTCAATCCCCAGCTAAGAAACAACCACATTCAGCGGGATATTGAAATTCATGACAGAATAACAAAAGAACTGAGCGATGTTGATCTCAGCCTGTGCCTTGGTAGTTTACTGTTTTATTACTATTTATAGATTTCATTGCAGTTTTGCTCAAAGGCTCCTTTACAGAACCAAACCTTATTTTGTCTGACTCTGTGAGAAGAACACTATATATATCTAAAAAAACCCACAGAACTATCAACGTGATGGCCATCACTCATTTGTTATTTCCATAGTGCTTGGTTGTAAAATAGTCTGTCCCCAGCTTCCCTTTTTCCTAACCTTTCTTATTCTCCTTCAGCACAATATCTCCCAAAGTATATTTAGCAATCTCCCTCTTCTCCCAGATCACTTATTACTGCCAGCTTGGATGAATTCATCACTATGTCCCTCTGGTTTTACTTATTTGGAACTACAGATAGATAGATATACACAGAGAGAGAGAACATCTTAGATTTTACACTAGATTTAATGATGCTTTTAATAAGGCCAGTTAACAGAGTTCAATAGCAAGATAGACCGCTTTTTGTTTTCCATACGTATTTTCTATACTATGTGGAATTACAGATGCTAAAAACAACTTGATATCAAACCATAGTCCATACAGGTAGAAAGGCAAAGTCAAAGCTCAGGGTAGAAGGACTGGTAGGAAAAACATTAAATTTTTGCTTGTTAATTCTAACATTTTGTACTCCTAGTTTCTAAAATAAAAAGTGGGTCAAAACACAAGATGTTTTGACATGATAATCTTATACTTGACAGCAGGCCAATCTTATTCAAAACAAGTCCTTTAAGGGGTATTTCTAACCAAAGGGGTCTTGGTCTTAAATCTATGATTAACAGAAATATGTAATCTTTTTTCCTCTATACGAAAGGAACACAAACTCATATTGAAGGTAAATCTACTAATATATGTTGACTGCATAAGACCAGCTTTATAGCCCATATTAATTAGTACATCAGACACACCTAGTTGAACTTTCTGAAGAGGAGACAGAATCCAAACAATGCCAAAAGCATATCAGTTAATGAAATGTCAAAACAAAACTGTCTGAAGAGAAATACAGGACTTTGAAAGGCACATCCAGACATTAAATTAGAAAAAAAGCATTATTTTTGTCGTAAAGAATTATTTTTATTCCTGTCTTTTAATCCTTTCTTTGTGAAAATGTCAAATAGCAATAAAGACTAGAAATTGAACAAATCACAGAAATTTCAGAAGTTTTCCCCAGAATTGCTCTACAGGTTTTTGGTGATTTGGTTGGCTATTACAGTGTATGATGTAATATAAAATATCAAACACAAAAGTTATATACAACTAATGGCTGAGCACTATCACTCAGGTATAGCTAGGATTTAGGTATACTGGGTCAACCGTAGAATCTAGTAAGAAGAGTATTGTGTGACTGTATGTGTCAGATATCTGTGCTGCACTGAAACTCTTCCACCTCTTTCTCACTCTTGGCTCTGATGAGAAACTCGTATCACACAGAGCGAAAGCTCTTTTCCAAATTTCTTGAGATTATCCGAAAAAAGCTTCAGCTCAGAGAAATCTCTTTATAAATAACAACTGCTTATTTCCCAAGCAATGGTCATTTTTTTATATCCAGCTCCTCCATTTCAGAATTCATTTCTGTGCAATTCAAGAACTCCTACCACTGCCACGACTGTTATCCAATGTATATTTGTCTGAATTTAACGTCTGTTTTAAAACAAAGTAGAACTCGAACTAATACTAACTCTAGGTATGGGTATATGAAATCTGTTAGGGTGGACTCACAATAAAATAGTAATAATAATGATGATGATAATAAATAAAGACAAGGATCACTTGACTGTGTATGACATTCTAAAAGTAACTTATGAAAACCTGCTGAGTAAGCTCAATTGGTCAATAGGGACCAAGTTCCAGAATACTAAAACTCAGCTCACTTCTCTGATCGCAGGAGTGAAATTTCCTGTTTATTTCAGTGACAACTCTCTATATTCAATTATCTATGCATTTAATAATTTATTCATGCATGTAGTTTATATTTTCATAATGTTTTGGAAAAAAGAGCAGACATTACAGAGAATTACGTGCAACATGCAAATAATTTCAATTTTCTTTTCATACCAGATCTGCCAGACAGATGGCCATGGAAACAGTATCGTTTACTAAAAATCAGATACTCAAATGATACAGAAAGAGAAGCAAACAAATTACCATTGTCAAAAAGGGGCTCAGGAACATTTCATGCACCAACAACCACAAGGTCAAGAATGAACCTGTAAGTGCAGGTAAGCAATACTGATGTTTTGGTTTGGTTTTTTTACAATGATTTCCAGCAAGAACAAGATTGAAAACTAGAAATCATTCCAATTCATATTTGGTTACTATTTTCTGAACTGCTCAGATGCAGTCTACCACTACCTTCCAAAGCAGGGGATTACAAGCACTGTAACGCTTAGCTCTTGCAGGGGGCAACCCCCACCCCCGCCAGCAACCCCCCCAAAACCCATCACCAAAAAAACAGAACAGTGATGGGAAATCATAAAATTAAGGAAAATGAATCCATGATTATTGATGACACTCAGCCAAAATCTGTTTTTGTAAGTGACTTGAAGTCTCACTGCATTTCTTGAGGGGAGGGGTGCTCAGGGAATGATTAAACTTTAGGGAGATGCTCTCCAGAGCTGCTGCAGGTATGCAACAGGAGGCTACACACTGTGAGTCTGCCTTGTGATCCCTTCCACAGAGAGTGAGCTGCGGTGAAGGTAGAGGTAGTGGACTTTTTAGGCCAGTGTGTTAGTCCAAAGAGTTTGTGGGGACTTTTGGTTCATGACAAACAGGAGGTGGCGTAAGCACTGCCCTGTACGCAGATGCCAGTCACAACCTGCACCTCCCTTCTGGGAGTCAAGCCACCAGGAGAAAGACATAATAAATGAAAAGGTTGAAGAAAAGGAAGCAAACATATTTCAGGAAGTATCAAGCAGATAAGGAGACATCTGCCCTTGAAGGACCTGGGTAAGTTCTTCCTGTGCCTACACGCACAGAGCTCCTCAGCAATTTCTGACCCACAGAGCTGTTAGGCAGCATGCATTCAGCCAGTTTCAGTATTTCCAAGCCACACCAGGTCTTCCTGCTTGAATGTAAAAAGTTAAAAACAAGTTTAAGAGAGGTATAGAAATATCAAAGTCATTACTAATCAAATGAGTCCTTCAAACCAATGCTATTCCTGCCAGCTGTTGAATATTAAATGAGACAAAACACAGACATGACTGAGAGCCTGAAGCCTTGCCCTTCTAATCAGTGCCTGGAGGAAGAGAGTTTCTGGCCACTGAAGTAGTCAACCAGTACCTGACAAGATATTCATTAAAATAGAACGGTCTATTAATATCTCTCCTTGTTTCAAGGTTACCATATAAATCAAATTACAAAACCTGAGACCTTTAGGAAGATGAGTAGAGCAATTTGATCCAGAAAAATGGCAAGTTGTAAGAATTGCTCACAAAAAAACCCAAAACAAAACCCTGAAATATAACAATAATCACCACATAAGTGACATGGCTGAAGTCCAGGAAGGTTCAACAATGAAGTTTTAATAAACTGTTACTAAATGTCTCTAAAAACAAAGACTGTTCTTAGATGATACTGACCATTTCTCTTAAAGGAAAAATGTTCTTGAGAAACGTACAGCAGGAAAATGCTAATAAGTGACAACAAGTATAAATCTACCATGAACTTTGAAGAGAAACTGTGTTCCACAGAACAAGCCAGTCCTCACAGCTACTGCACAGAATTTTGTTGTTCTTTTCACAACAACTAAATTTGTTTTCTTCAGTGGGTCCTAGTAGCTGAAGTGTGTTACAGTCCTGTAGTGCAAAAGTGAAAGACATTTATGCCAACATTTGTGGCCAAAAGCTACATTAAATATGGTCAATTACTTTCATTCAGCATGAAAAAGAGAGAATGGCAAGCCAGTTTTCTGCAGAACAATGAAGCTCTTGTGCCTACAGGCTACATGGAGCATATTGCAGCAGAGTGAGAAAACTGGACTTTAAAAAGTACATTTATTTTCTCAAAACACCTGACAACTACCTGTAATCCAACTAATTTGCTAAAAATTGAGTTGATGACAGCCTTAAAATGTTTATTATTTTTCAATGCCATAGATATGCCTGGTTACAACTATTATTAACAAGCCCACTAATGTGTTTATAACTTAAATAGCATTGGTTGTTGCTGAATGCTATTTTACACAGCTGGACAAAACTTGTAGTAAACCTCAAGGACTTCAGACTGCATAAATAATATTCAGTAGATGTTCTGTAAGCTGCATTTTTTTCCAGTTGTTTTTGTCTGACTTTGTGAAATACATCTTCCAAGGCAGCTACCTTAGCTTTGAGCTTCTACACAGATAGTAAACCTCTGTTCTCCTGACTAGGGCTATATGATCTCACCTGAGGTTATGTCATCAGCATCTTTCATCGCGGATCCAAGGTGGGGCAATATATGTTCTATCTCAACACTGAAACAATAAAAGTTGGCTGAATATCAAATCAATCATTTACTTGAGCTAGTTTGTTTAAATATCAATGCTTGTAGGTGAACTTTTTCAGAGTTTGCTTGAGCTATGCATGTCTTTTGGATGTGAAAAATTGTTCTGGAAAACAGGCAACAAATGTCTCATTCATGAGAATACGGGCTTTTTTTTCTTTTTTTTTTTTTTTCCTTTCTGGTAGGCCAATTATATCCCAAATATTCTGAAATGCATATAAAGTAACAAGGACAAAGTTTAGCCAGACTTGAAGCCTTAACACTATAGATTAAGTGTAGATAAAGGTGAAGAGGGTTGTTTGTAGACTATCCAAGACAGCATGTCAGGACTAAGGACTGAAAGAAAGCCTGTGCAGCACTGAGAGGAAGGAAAGAAAGAAGTTTTGTAATTTTGGGTCTACTAAGGGCTATATATCATCAATGTCTATGGTGAACATAACTAGATGGAGTAGCGGCTTGTCAGATAAATGTATGCAATAAATGATACTATGAGGTCATGAAAGAGTCATCTAGGTCTAGCACCTACTGCGGATATAGCAAAGAAGCTCTAATCAAGATCAAGTCAAACTATATTAACTCTTTGCTAGCCAGTAAGTAAAATTACTCTCCTACAATCCTTCTTCTAAACATATTTAATGTTGATGTAAACAAGTCATAGGCTACAAGATAAACAATTTTTCAGAAGGGCTAGGATGTGATCTAAATATTTATCCAAAATACACACATGAAGGGATACTACATATTACTAAGTATATATATAATATATATATTTTGCAGATGAGCTAAATATTTTTGCCTTTTCTTAAAACCACAAAAAGACACATAAAGTTAGCTGATTTTGACTTGTATGAGAAAACTGTTTACTCTAGAGTCTAGGCAACTTAACCAAGCCTAAAATCTGAATCCAATTTAAAAAGCAAATAGCAGACCGAATATATCATTAGCTGAGGAAGCATTCTAGCTGCTCAACCAAGCCAAAAAATAACCTCCTAAAACTTGAAACAAAAACATATTAACATAGGAGTGTTATACAGAAAACATCCATTACACAGATCATACCAAATAAACCATTATACAGTTGTCAGAGGTCCCAGTCTGCATAGCTAAATTAAAGAAGGGATTTAAAAATGCTGAAAACCTGTTCCAACTAGTCTGATTCAGACAGATTAAATCAGATGCAAACAGCTTTTCATACCATTTGCAAGCAAAACTTATGGTAGCCAATTATATTTCAAAGTGTTATAAAATATATATGATGAGACTGAAATATCAGCATTTCCAGACTATTTCCTTAATGGTCTTATAAATGTTTTCTAAGCAATCTCACAAACAACCAGGACATTGAAAGGACAATTAAGTGTTCTATATTTTAAATAAAAATAAACAAAATCTTCCTCTCAACCTGTAAACACAAAAAACCTTCATTGTGGCTTCATATCTTATAAAAGTCTGGTCTTTTTAGAACAAGTGTTTTTGGTTTTGGTTTTTTTTTCCAGAGTAAGTCTATTATCTTAGTTATAGATTGAATGCTACAGCCATTAAGTTGTAGAATAGTTTTCAGGTACCATCTCTTTCTGAGATAATTTCTCTTGTGTCTGAGAAACTTCCCAATGAAAACTTCCTGAAAAATAATGTATTTCAGACAAGTTACTGCTTACTAGTATTCCAACTAGCTCTGTTAATGATGGCATACTAGTGAAAAACAGACCTGAATCAAAGACAAGTATGAAATAATTTATTACAGCTCACTTGGTTTTATTGTCAATATGTTCTCTAATCAAAAAAGAAAATGAAAAAAAACCGCCATCACCACCATCCCCCAAACCCTGAAAGCATATTGGACTATAGTAGAAAGCCTAAAACCGACAAAAAGATAAAGAAGCATCCTCCAGAAACCATCTTGATTCCACCTTTGCCAGGCATAGCGCTATTGAATATAATAGTTAATTAAAGTTAACCCTGTTATTCCAATATTCAATTAGCACGCTAGCTGTATCCATGTATAAACTGTCTGGAATGGTCCTTATCCCCCATTCACCATTGTTTGAATATCTTACGTTGTCACTTCTGACTAGTTACTGAGATTCTCACCTCTTTTCATGTTGCCAGCCAATAAGCCAGTCTTTTCTAAATGGGAAAACTCTTAGTAAATACAACAAATACTGTCATTTCTGCACAGCCAGCTGGCATATGAATATGCATGTACCTATGAAAAACAGCAGTTTCCTAAACATTTGAGTACACATAAACCTGTGAGTATTCTCAAAGCAAATGAAGATGGACACATACACGTCTGATCAGCACAACCATTAGGTTTTTGAACAAGTGTTCACAAACACTGCATTTTGCTATTCATCTACTTACATTTGTATGTGTTACATTGCCAAATGGTCACAATATTTACCTCTGAAGTAGTTTTGAGAGACAATATGGGGTAGCTATTATTATAGCTATGTCACAGGTATGAAAAGCAAGCAAAACAGAAACAAGAAGCATTATTTCCTTAAATGTTATTATTTCTCATAGGGATAATGATCACATCCTAATATACATATATATAAGGTCAAATACTTTGAGTTTTGTACATTATTAATATACTGAAATAAGATATGCCAATACTTCAAATAGCATATATACTTATGGTAATCAAAATTTCATCTAGATTTGCCTTCCTTTCCCCACAAATCATACACTCTCCAAATCAGCTGCTTCTTAGCACAAACACAAATGAATCAAAATTACAAATTCTCTTTAATTGTTATTGAAGAGAACCAAAATTTTTTTCCAAACCCAGCAGAAATTAAATATGGAGGACAGAAATCATCCTTTGGGATGGAAATATGAATTTTTGAAATCTTTTCATTTCAATGAACTATCACGTATCAGTTTTGTCATTTTAATGGGATAATATAACAATTCTATAACATTCCCAGTGGTGTGGAAAACAAATACATTTCAAGTAGGTAACAGTTTCAAACCTGAAAAATCTAAAGAGCTATTGCTGAAAAAAACCCAACACTAAATATTTAAACATTTTTGAAACTTTGGCAGAGCAGAGATTTTTGGCTTGTTTTAAATTTCTGGGTTTAGTTTGAATGAATCTGTCCTCAGTTTTCAAACCATCTCAATTCCAGTAAAGCAACAAATCCTAACAGAAAGGCATCTGCAAAAAAAATGTACTTTCAGAGAGGTAATGGCAACTGTACTGTTCTTCCACATTCCTTAGTCAGAGTAGTTTCAGTAAAGCACACCTTAAAGTGCACAAGGATTTCTAAGTTCTTAGATGGGTCATATAACCTCTTGCTGCTACTGCATTTGAGATCCTGACTCAGGCTTAAAAGCTAATATTTTGTAAATCATAGGATGTAAGGTGGAAAGTTCTTTGTGTGCCTGTAACAGTGCTAATCACACAAGGGCTTTCAGCATGGTCTTTTCACCACTTTGTTCAGGCAAGCAAATCATGCAAATCATGCCTGCTTTATAAATGTTGCTTTCCTCCTGCCTACACCTCTTCAGAACTGGTGATGGAATGTCACAGTTTTGTCCTAAAGATACTTGGTCTGCACTTATACCAGAATCACTTGTGCAATATCGTGGTTTAACCCATGTCGGCAACAAAGCACCACACAGCTGCTCGCTCACCTTCCCGAGCAAAAGTAAGAAAACTCATGGGTTGAGATAAGAACAGTTTAAGAACTGAAATAATAAATAAAATAAAATAAAATAAAATAAAATAAAATAAAATAAAATACCACCACCACCACCACCAATAATAATAATAATAATAATAATAATAATAATAAATGTAATGGAAAGTAAAACAACAAGAGAGAAAGAGAGAAAAACAAAACAGGGAAAGAAAAAAAATTGATGTAACCGCTCACCACCCACTGACCGACGCCCAGTCAGTCCCTGAGCAGCAGTCGCTGCCCCCCGGGCCAACTGTCCCCAGTTTATATACTGAGCATGACATCACATGGTATGGAATATTCCTTTGGCCAATTTGGATCAACTGTCCTGGCTGTGCCCCCTCCCAGCTTCTGGCGGGCCGGGCACGAGAAGCTGAAATGTCCTTGACTAGTGTAAGCAGTACTTAGCAACAACTAAAACATTGGTGTGTTATCAACATTATTCTCATGCTGAATCCAAAACACAGCACTGTACCAGCTACTAGGAAGGAAATTAACTCTATCCCAGCCGAAACCAGGACAGCACTACTGTTTTAAAACTGTGTGAATATTTTAGGATATTTTAGATTAATAACATGCAAATGGTAGTAGTACCATAGTAGTACAGTATTATATACAGTAGTATAATAGTAATGGAAAATGATTATCAGATAGTAAATAAAAATCTCTATGTTTGGATCACTCCCTGTTTTGCTCCCCAGTACTCATTTCCAAATTGTTCATATGAACAGTTGTGCTCAGGATCTCTTCTGGAGGGGAACTATACCTTCCTATCTCTAAGCAAAAGCTAAAAGCAGTTTGATGGATTGGATTGCTTCAACAAGCACTGATAGACAGTACTGGCAGAACCAAGCCACATCTCACTCAGCTGCATAGTCCCAGTCTTCTCCAGCATTTGGTTAAGAGAGCTTACATTCTTTCAGAATGACAACTTCTTTGCTGAGCATGCAAAAATGAACAAACAAGCAAACAAATAAACTTAACATCATGCCTTAAAACACAAATATAGTGTGCTGTCCAAGAACCCTAAAGCTACCTTAGGAACATTATAAGAAAACACTAATTATTAAAGACTGTACCCTGAGCAGATCTGGACCTTTCTAGAAATAATTTTTCACCTATATCATATCCTCAGACAGGGGTAGGAGTCCATAAATTCAAGAATCTGCCCAGCCATCTTTTCCAGACATGACAGAACAGCTCTGCAGATGTCTTCAGGCCCCCGAAAGTGTCTCTCACAAGAAGAGAAGTGCAGCCTCTGATATCAAAGACCATGCTAAGAATTTATATATTCACATGGCATGTGTGTGTGAAGAATACAAGTGTCATATCTTGATTTTGTGGCATGCCTGAAAGGCCAGTGTGCGTGTGAATAGACCCAGGGTCCTGCAAAATAGATTCTGACCCAACTATTGCCCTGTCTACTGTGCTCTGTGGGCACAATCAGTCCACACTAGAGGAGGCTGGCCCTGAGCATGATGGATGTGAGCTAATTAGCTGGAAGAAAAGGGATTGTTCTCAAGAGCAGGACATAAATATAGTATAGGTTAGCAGAAATCATGGGTAACAAGGTTGCTGAAATGCTCAGACATACTTTTGAACAGTGATGAGTCTTTTGGTTGAAAAAATAAGAGTGTAGAAGATGGTGAAAACAGTGAATGCCTCAGTGTTTTCAGGCATACCTCATTGGTTTTGTTTATTATGAACAGGGATTTTATTTAAATAATTTGTGTTGAAATATTTGGATGTCAATCAATTTGTTTGCTAAAACCAGCCCACTCCTGATTTTCAGTTCCAAATGTCATAATGTAATTATGGGCACAGTGGAATGATTTTCTTGTAGTGCACTGGTCACATTGCATTACTTTTTATGACAAGCATTTGCATCTGAAATAGATTTCACCAAGTATAGTAGTTATTCTACATTCAAAGTTCAAGCAGAGTATGTGATCCATGATGACGGGACTCATAATAGTAAGCAGCAAAGCTGCATTTAGAAACATTATGATGACTGTTAAAAGTCTCAAAGAGATGAAGAGCATATCTAATAACCCATATCATATCATATCCTATCATTCTTACAGGGCAGTGAAGAAGCATGCAAAGCATAACAAAATTAAAAGTGGGCAAAAATTAAATATATTAATGAAAATCAAGTGAATGGATTTAAGTTTACATAATTGAAGGTTTTCTGTAGACGGATGCTTAATGTGATATATCTTTTTTCTTTTCTAAATGTATTACCTTCATTTGACATCCAAAAATAAATTTCAAAATTGAGAACAAGAGAAAGAGGTTGACGATGAGTGTATTATGATCAGCTAAACTTTTTGTTCATGCTTCCTGATGGGGCTTTTGAAAATATTCATCCATATATCATTACACCAATTTTTAAAAAGGATAAAAAGGAGGACCCTGGGAACTACTGACCAATCAGCCTCACCTCCATGCCCGGTAACATCATGGAACAGATCTTCCTGGAAGACATTTTGAAACATATGAAAGACAGGGAGGTGAATAGGGACAGGCTTTAAACTGAAAGAGTGAATTGAAATAAAACAAAACAAAATAAAATGAAATAAGATAGTATAATAATAATAATGATAATAATAATAATAATAATTTAAAAATTGTAGTGAAAAGGAAAACAACAACAGAGAGGAACAAAACCCAGAAAAAATAAATGATGCAATTGCTCACCATCCGCTGACCGACACCCAGCCAGTCCCTGAGCAGCAATCTCTGCCCCCTGGCCAACACCCCCCAGTTTATATACTGAGCATGATGTCATATGGTATGGAATATCACTTTGGCCAGTTTGGGTCAGTTGTCCTGGCTATGCTACCTCCTCGCTTGCAGAAGATGGGAAGCTGAAAAGTCCTTGACTAGTGTAAGCACTGCTTAGCAACAACTAAAACATCGGTGTGTTATCAACATTGTTCTCATACTAAATCCAAAACACAGCACTGTACCAGCTGCTAGGAGGAAAATTAACTCTATCCCAGCCAAAACCAGGACAGTTGCTATTTCTATTTTAGTAAAAGTAAATAATGAGCTTGATAATAAAGCTCTTGGAAGGGCTAAATTGCAACCGGGCTCAGTGGGTGTCAAATAACAGAAGCTCTTCAACTAGACACATATGGAGCTGGGTTTCAGATGAAGAGATCTCACAGCCATCAGAATGTAATCTCTTCTTTTTAATGTACCTTTCAGCATGACAGCTGTGATGCATGAATATTGAGAATGAAAAAGGCCATTCAGCCCACTGAGGTTCATCCTTTTCTTGTACATTATTTTCCCAAGACATATACAATCATTACTTGAATGACCCTAGTGTTTTCTGCGTTCACAACTTTGCCCTGTGGGGACCTCTCACATTTATTATTCGGCAACTGAAAAAGTGTTTCTCATCACCTTGCCTGAATTTATTTTTCTTTCACTTCCTATTATGCTAGAAACTCACTTATCTGTAGCAAGCTGAACACAGTATCTTCAGGTCTAGTTTTCAGACTGGCATCACATTTTCATTCTTATTAATAATGTTTTTTTAGATAATGTTCTACCTTGGTGCTTTAATTTGTTCTTGAAGGAACTGTCAATCAGTCAATTTACCTTTGTACTGTCTGGGTCCAGCTAGCAGATGCAGATAATAAATAAAGAAAAAAACAGAAAGAAAACCCCTTTAGAAAAACTGGAACTTCAAAGCACTGAATCATCCTCACAAATCTTAAAGATGTGCAGAACTACAGTATATTTCATCTGGAGTTACATAGAGAGACAAATTTGTCCTTAGATTTCTAAGCAGCTTCAATATAAGACCCTCACTCATATATCTAAGCTCAGAATGTCAGTCATAAGCTCTGGTTCAGTATTTTCGTCTTTGAAAATGATGTCCTGTTAAAATTCCAAGAGTCCTAAGAAGAAATTTTTTGCCCTTATGACAGTCAGCACTGACCTCCTATTAATTAACCAGGAAATAAAATATTTTGTATTCAGAATCAAATTATCATATTGTTTGCCCAGTTTGATTCTACAGTCTTTAGATGCAACAATTGTTAATAACTAAGGTGTTTTCTGATTTGAGGCTTGGCAGCATTTTCTGTTTATCAGTTTCAGAAGATTTCAGATCCACTGGAAATATTATGAGTAATCTTTAACATTCCTTCTTACCTCTTAAATTTATAGTAATACTGATTTATTTTAGTGTTCACATAAGAAACCAAAAAGATATTTTCTTTAGGAATTAAAATGCAGTGAAAAAAAAAGAAAAGCATAGCTTTGCCTACTAAGACTCGAAGTGTTACCCTCCTTGCATACTAGGTTTCTTAGTTGAATGTGACATTACTTTAGAAGATTATGTAACTCTATTATTACACCTCCTTTGTTTTGTCACTGTTAATTACGTTGTGTCAGCATTTCTGTTTTCAGTTCTATTAATCAAGACTCAAAATGGCAAAAAAAAAACCAAAATACCCCAAAGTCTTTATGAAATCCATCAGTTTTAACAAAAATTAGTGAAAACAAAGCAAAAAAAAAAAGTCAATAATAGATTGAGGAAGATATTGGTGCAATAGAGTTTTTTACCTTTCTTTATCAATATTCAGTAAGTATCATTTTTGCTAATAAAATAATATTCTTAGAAACCTTATTAACAAAAAAAAAAACCCAAAGAGAAAAATACTACATAAAAGTGCAGCAAGGTATTAGCCTATAATATTAACCTATAACATAAGGACAGAATATTCCAATATTGGAATATATACTCTTTTAATTTTTGGATAAATTATGTTTGTCTTCCTTTTCACTTTTTTACTTCATTCAAAAAAAGCAGGAAATATAAGCAGTTCTCAGGTTCAAGTGTTTGTTCCAACCCAAAGCAAAAAAAATATCAAGTCTTTACAAGCTTGAAACATTTGTAAAGTAGAACATAATCAGAATCAGCATTTTCCCCCTTTTTTTTTTTTTTTAAGATTACAGACAAGTATTCATACACTGTAGAGAAGCAGTAAGGTAGAACAAAAGAGAAACTAATTCTCATTATATTTCCAATTCTGGATATAATTGATATTTCAATGTCCTTCTAGCCAAAATACTTGTACTCCCCCTCCAGTATAGAAGGGGGAGTTCTATAAAGAGAACCTTAATATTCCCAACCTGAAAAGGAAAAAAAAAAGAAAAAAATTAAAAAGGAAAAAGAAAAAAGGAAAAAGAAAAAAGAAAAAAGAAAAAAAAGAAAAAAGAAAAAAGAAAAAAGAAAAAAGAAAAAAGAAAAAAAAAGTCTTACTGAAATATGATACCTCATTAGACCACATCTATATTTAATGGAATACATACTGGTTTAATGCCTGAAGAAGAAAAACCACACCACTTTCCCATACCTAGGACCTGATTATGACAGCTACTATGTACTGTCTTCTACCTTTAATTTAGGGCTTTTATGGATCAAAATTTCTGTGGCCTTTGTGTCTGTGAAATTTGTCCTGGAGAATTACATGAATATATAAAATAGCTTGTGATGTTCAGAAATCTGGCAATATTGTTAGAGCTACTCTGAAGTAGCTGAGCTGCTGGCATACCAACGGCATAGCACATGTGTGGTCAGTCTGTTACTTCCTGAAAGCACTAAATTTTCTGTGCCTGTTCTGTACAGGCGTTTTGTACAGCTGCAAGGAAACTCAGAATTACTGAGCAAAGCACAAAAATGTGCATAAGCAGTAAGTTTCATGCTTCTTGTTGGAGACTTTTCTTTGAAAAGCATCATGGAAGAAAATATAGGTGTCTTTCATCAATGACACTGAGTTCCTCAGTCACCCCTTACATCTGACATGACAAATAAGGCTCTTCAGACTGACTTTGAAGACTACGTCCTCAGAGCATCTCCAGCAGACTAGAATACCAAGTTCTTCAGCCTGTCAAGCCTATATTGTGATGTCTAACAGGCAAATAATTTCTTTCCAATCATTTGATGGTAGGAGGAAACATATTCTCAAATGTCCTAAATTCATTAATTGCCAAATGTTTCTGACTTCCCAAGGTCATAATTTTCCCATGTTTTCCCATTTCAATTCTTATCCAGATATTAATCTTTATCAATGGGAGGTGATGTTATGTGGTTTGAAAGAGATTTGCAGATGGCATGAATACAGTTTGGGTCATCCAGATGATTGACAGTTCCCCTTCCAATGGTTCTTATCTCTTGAAAAAGCAGCCTGAGTTCACCAGCACAAGTCAGCTTTTCCCCTGGAAACTAGCAGCCATTGCAGTGCTTAGCAAGACATATTAGCTTGGGCACAGAATGCTACTATATCTGTGTGGCTTCCGAAAAGGAGCTTGCACACATCTGGCTGACTCAAAGCTTGGAGTTTGTGGGTAGGCAGTCTAGATTCCAGTACTCAGATCATGGTACCTTCGTACCACAAGGTGCTTTGGGTAAAGGGATAAGATCACTTTATCTGACAAATATGGACTAATCTGGCTATAAGAAAATATTTACGTTAGACCTTGAAATTGCTGATGTTGAGTTTTACTATGGTTCTTTCTAAAATCTTTCTTTCTGAAGTTCGTTATTCTACTCCCATACAAGGTCTTCATATTTCCAAATTATTTATGAAGATGTCACACATGAGAACCACTCCTCAAACCCCAGTATGACCTTTAACTTATACAGGAATTTACTATTTATCCCAGGTTTTGTTTTCTCTCTTAGTCAATTTTTATCCATACTGTCCTGGTTTCGGCAGGGATAGAGTTAATTTCCTTCCTAGTAGCTGGTACAGTGCTGTGTTTTGGATTTAGGATGGGAACAAAATTGATAAGGCACCGATGTTTTAGTTGTTGCTAGGTAGTGCTTACACTAGTCAAGGACTTTTCAGTTTCTCGTGCTCTACCAACTGAGAAGGCTGGAGGGGCACAAGAAGCTGGGAGGGGGCACAGCCAGGACAGCTGACCCAAACTGGCCAATGGGATATTCCATACCATGGGACGTCATGCTCAGTATAGAAAGCTGGGGGAAGAAGAAGGAAGGGGGGGACGTTTGGAGTGATGGTGTTTGTCTTCCCAAGTAACCGTTACGCGTGAGGGAGCCCTGCTTTCCTGGAGATGGCTGAACACCTGCCTGCCGATGGGAAGTAGTGAATGAATTCCTTGTTTTGCTTTGCTTGTGTGCGCGGCTTTTGCTTTACCTATTAAACTGTCTTTATCTCAACCCACGAGTTTTCTCACTTTTACCCTTCCAATTCTCTCCCCCATCCCACTGCAGGGGGAGTGAGCGAGCGGCTGCGTGGTGCTCAGTTGCCAACTGAGGTTAAACCATGACATCCTTTCAAGAGATTGCCTCATGGAAGTCTCATGAAGACCTCCATTAGTTTCTATAGAAAAATTAATTAAGTAATAAATTGCTTCCATGACATAGATTTTGAGAACAGAGATGGTCACAGTCCCCTTGTCAGAGATTCTCCTACTGTGTTTTCAGATTTTTACAGACAGAGTGGCCCTGGAGGAAACAAATCTCCAGAAATTACCTCTCCTGGAAAACAGGTTGCACAGGTATGACTTTAGGGAGGACCCAGTAATTGGATAAAGAGTTTTGTTGTTTTTTAAAATATATTAATTTTCCATTCAAGGATGATGACTAGTCAGGAGAGACTGGTGCTGGGGAAGTTGAAGGGAGATGTGACTTCTGAGGTGTGACAGATGTATGGAGGGACTAAGATCTCTAACATCTAAAGAAGCCACTAAATACTACTCAGAGTGTATTTGACTTGTAGAACATATGCTTTAGGACTGTTACAAGAAATCATGTATCTTTTCTTTACAATCCTGTAAAAACACAAAATCCTTTAAGACAGGGACTCATTTGACCTCCAGTTAATTTGAGTAAAAAGAAGTACTACAGGTTTCCCAGTTCCACCATGTGTAACTGGATGAATGGTGATTTTGTCTTGAAGTCATTCAGTTATATTACAGATAAGTAAAGGATTAGAATTAATATATAATGATTTTCACATAACTGATGAATAAAGGATTACAAGTACAATTACAGTAAAAGTTGCTATCAGAAAAAATATGCTATTTTAGCTAAAATTAAAATTTCCTAGAATCTTCTTTCAATTACAAGATCAGGTTAGCTAACACAATCCACATAGCTTTGCATTTTCATATACATTCATTTTAAATAGCTTAGATATTGCATTGTGATTAAAACGATGAAACAATACACCCAGACAGTCCGAAGGCTACATCAGTCATAGTAGGTCACATCAAACAGCCAGCAGCACAATCAGAAGCCACGTTGAAAGGACAGAGTACAGAACAGTGAAGAAATAATAAATAAACAAACAGTAAAATTTGAGTTAACTTTTTGGAGATCCCTTGGCTGCTTGCATATGGTCAGATGTTTCTTAAAATTTGAGGCATGACTGCATGCTGAGTTCAAAGTCATTTATATAATACTAAGGCCTGAGAATAATATTGGATGTTAGCAGAATGATATGGTTAATAAAACCCTAAATACTGTGTGATCTTCTAAACAAAACTTCAAGAAAGGTCTTGCTCTTTATTTTTTTTCAAATTAATGAAAACATTTCCTTCATTGCTGCCTACTGCAAGCAACACTGAGGTTTGTGTAATTTTGTCCTCGCCATTGCTAGATTCAGGGACAAAGAAATACATTTTTTATCTGGGGCTTATTATCATACGTAGGAAAAACATAAATATGCTTTGTGCTTGCTACTGACATGTGGACAAAGATGAATGCTTTTTTTTTGCTAGCTTTGCTGCTGTTGCCAAGCAGAGATGAATATTATCTTATCTTTTTTGTTTTGCTTAACAAAATCCTGCCCCAAGATGAAGCCAAGGCCAAGGGCAGACTAATATTTCATATGGAAAAGAAAGATAAGTAAATATTCACCGTAGGGATGTTTGCTCCTGCATGGAAATGCTAGTGAGAATCATGTGAAGAAAACAAGTGTGTTTACATCTTTTTGATTCTCTCTTTAACATAGCATTCTCATTAGGAGCGCTGGAGCCATTTTCCACTATCTGGAAACATCCTGTAAAACATCCCTGCTCTGTACTGAGTTAGTGCAACTGCCCTTTACTCACAAAGAGTGTTTAAAATACTGGGTACATTATGCCAGATACAAGAACTTCATTATATTATTGAGAAAAAAGGAAAATAGTTAATATTGTGTTCAAAGGAATATTATATCTTTCCCACTGAGCTTAGCAGTCCAAATGTTCACATTTTAGGAGTCTGATGCTGCAGCCTTTATTCATCCAAATTACTTTAATGGAACGATTTTTGTGAGCAAAATTGTTTTCAACTGGACTTGAAGATAAACTTCTTATCAACCCTTTGATATGAATTGATACAAAGATAGATTTCAAAAACTGTTTGTTACATGGACAGGAAAGTTCAAATACAGAACTGCATCTGAATTTTCTGGTTTCACAGCATTTTGACCTGGGTTTTTGTTCTAGTTTGTGAGTGAAGAGAGCATTTACAAGGACTTAAAATGCAGTCGGATTTTATCTCAGGATTTTATTATGTCACTGTTGATCCAAATTCTGCAATATCTCTGGGGACCTTCCAGTGAAAATCAGTCTGTGTGTATGTATAGGTACGTGTTTGTGTGTGTCTGTGTGTGCATTTGTGCATTTGTGTTGTGTTCCCCTGTCACTGGTCCCTCCGATGTTTAACAGAACAGGTTCCAGAACTGCTAAAATGGGACCTGAGTTCTCTTTGTAATAACTTCTCTTTGAGGTGATCGGACATCCCTTATCTGACCATGCTTTTTATGCAAACCATCTCTGCTAGACCATCACCGCTCTGATTGATGAGTTTGATTTTAGGTCTTTTTTTGTTTTGGAAAAGATAGGTAGAACTTTCCAAATGTACTTGAGGGTTTGTTATTGCGGTTTTAAGTCACAATTTATAAGCATTCAAAAGAGTTCGGACAGTGTGCTAAGACTTAGAATTCCTGCTTAATAATTTAGTAAAGATTATGTCTTTAAAAGGAACCTTATTTGAACTTATATTTATTATGGCTGCAAAACAATTGAAAACACTTTATAGAACTTCTATACAGTTTCAATACCAGTAGTGTTAAAATAACACCTTGATAACAAATAACTTCTATAATTTCCTTAATAACATATAAGTAGGAAGCGAGGCAAACCAAGCTGTTATAAACCTTTATTGTCAAACATATTTTCAGAATATGCTTTGCTTACCCAATTATTTGAATTCTTTACACCTAAATGTTAAGGGCTCTGCTTTGAAAACAGTGACTGCTGCTTATTTGAAAAAAATAAATATATAAATAAACCAAGAATGCATCTGATGGTATTTATAGCTACATTATGACAATCACTGCTGGCAACTTAACTTTCATTTATGCAAAGTTTATGCACATAAGACTTTAATAGTTCTAGAAGAAAGGAACTAAAAATAAATGGAATTTCAGCAGTAATCAAACCATTACTACATTTTGGTGGCACCATTTCAACTATTATTAATGCCACATTTCCAAAAGGGCATAAAATGAATGTAACTTTTTTCAAGAAAGAAAACACAATAAAAATTATGAATATCAAAGGGATAAACTAAGTAATGGTAGACAAATGCTCAGCATATTAAAATCCAGAGAGAATACTTGTACTATGACCTGTCTTACTGTTCCAAATGAGCGAATCTCCTGTGACTGAATTCTATTTAATCTCACTAAAGCTCTGCAAAAGCCCTGAAGCCTGCTCATATGGTACTGAAAGATAGGTGGATACTGTGCAAATCCTCAACAGATGAAAACTGACATCCTAACAGCATCATCAGCTGTATGAAAACTTACACCAGCAGGAGATGGTGAACATATTCTTCAATAGTTTCAACTATTCTTAACCAGCTGTGTGTAAAACGCACATCACAGTGGCTCAAAAACTAGCAGTACAGAAAAATGTTCTGCCTTATCTCACATAGTTTTCACCAGGCAAATCTTACTTCCATTATCAGTATTTTTATATAAACAACACAAAATGGCATTTTATTGCCTAGAAAAAGAAGTGAAAACAAATATACATTCATTGATATTGTTTCCTAGGGCACTCTGTCTTATGGGAAAAGTTTGAATTTCTTCTAATTTTTTTTTTTTTTCTTCCAAAGATGCTGTGTCAGGAGCATAGAAATTGATTAAAGCAGTTCTGGAAGATAAACTTATCCAAAAAAATTTCCAAAAGTTGTGAAGCTCTTTTTTACCTTTCATATGGTCAGATGTTTCTTAAAATTTGAGGCATGACTGCATGCTGAGTTCAAAGTCATTTATATAATACTAAGGCCTGAGAATAATATTAGATGTTAGCAGAATGATATGGTTAATAAAACCCTAAATACTGTGTGATCTTCTAAACAAAACTTCAAGAAAGGTCTTGCTCTTTATTTTTTTTCAAATTAATGAAAACATTTCCTTCATTGCTGCCTACTGCAAGCAACACTGAGGTTTGTGTAATTTTGTGGGGGTCTTTTATATTATTTTGGTTAATTTTAATATCAATTTGATTTAAACCTAGAATTTCAATTGACTCAAAAAAAGAAATTGTAATGGTGATTTGCATTCTTTGTTTGTTAAATTTCACAGAAGCAACAAGAAACCTGTAGATTTTTCCTAAAAATCTAAAAACTTGGTCTTAACAAACAAAAGAAAAAGATTCCTTAGTTCCCATTAATCTTTAGTGGAATTAGATCTCTCATTCCTTGTACAGCTGCTTACCCCTTATGGAATGAAACTATCATGGCTATTCATTTCCTTTTGCAAAAGTCAAGTTATTCTGAGAAATTAATAAGCTTTCTATTTACTTAATATTACATTAAATGCTTAACAGATATTTGAAAAAAATTCAATAGGCAGTGCTTGTACCTGGCAACAGGAAGCACTAAATTATGCAGTAAAGCCCCAGGCAGGGTGCTCTTAGATGGTGGAGAGTTCCAGATTTTCCTCCTATGAATAGCAGTATAACCTCAAATTACATCCATTGATGTCAATACAACAGGGTAAAGAACATAGGGAAAATTATTTGTATTCATAATTCAACGAGGATTTTATTCAGATGAAGGCTGTAGACTCAAATTCCAAACATATGCAAGACAGTTTTTCTGTGTAGTCTGGTAGATTTAAAAAAAAAAAAAATCTATTCTTACCTGGATAAGATGCATAGTTGCTGGCCACCAAGTCTGCATTGACCACTGAGGATTTTATTCAGCTGCCGGTCACTAGCATCTGATGGTATCTTAGATGCCTTAGAGTATCAGGCCAACCTCATGGGGCTGGACTGTATATATCACCTGTGGAAAACTCATATGTTCTGAACCAGAAACTGTATAGGATGTGGGATGTTTGGGGACATCTCAAATGGCAAGAGATTCTTATGGGTGGCCAACCAAATCAAGCACCGAAGTCTGAGAAACATTTAAAATTGAAGATAAATCCTGAAAATGTAAGCCAATTTTTTATGACATTGTAAATAAAAGGAATGCACACAATATTTCCTGATATTAATTTTCAAATAAGGGGGTAGGGAGGAAGAAAAGTGATGTTGCTAATTATCCTGTAAGACTTACAAAGGCATTATAGTGAGCACTACTGAAAAATTACATAGATCTTCCAGCTTAGATTCTAGTCTTAAGCAAAGCCTGTTTCAAGTAAAACCATCTTTTTTGCTATTTATGAATAATAACCAGTCTAAATCAAATGAAAACATGTTCCAAATGGATAAAACCCAAAAAGGATTTCAAAGTAATTACTCTGAGCTAATCAGATTTGATCTGTAATCTGGGATACTGGCTACTTGCTGCAGATCTTTTCCTCCCATTGAAAAAATGATGAAATCGAGGTTAACAGTAATGAAGAAATGTCTTTCATCCCTGAACAGTAGCTAAACTCTTTCTGGTACATATTTTTTTCAGCCATATATCAGATTGGATACTATCAACAAAATAAGTATTTAATTCAAAGAACTTATGTACCTTTTAACTACAACTCAAGAAAACAAGTTTCATGCTGCCTGAAATAAAGGTAACAAGATAACGTACCTTGCTGCTAGTAAAGAGGCTGCTCTATCACTGACACAATGCTTTTCAATAACTTTCAGGTCTTAACCTTCACCCTATACACCTTCTATCTAGTTGCATACATATCATTAACATCAGTACCACAGGTAACAGCTTAGTGAAACACCTACATATATAGAAATGTGGATAGCTGAGAAAACACAGACCCTTTTTGCAAAACTCAAAGCTTTAAATAGTTTCTTATCCCAGAAGCTATAGAAATGTATGAATCAGACTAACATAAAATATGCATAGCAGATTAAAAGTAACATGGATTCACTCTGCAAAGGTGAAGGACCATCTGAAAAGATGTATTGTATGTACCTAAACAGTCTTTGAGACAGAAGTGTCAATGTAATTTACAGAAGTTTCCCATTTACTGTGCTTTGGTCTGCATTGTGACACCTTCTCAGAAAGTAGAAACTGGACTTTTTAACATCTTTTTTAATGAAACTGAAGTAGAAGATGGCCTCCAGGAATCACATAATGCACTCCAGCTGCAAACAGGCATTCATTTGGTCTTTGGAACCAGACTACAAGTGGTCTGAAGTTAAAAAAAAAAAAAAGAAATGTGTATAGTGTGGACACCATATGTGTAAGTATGAATTTTAGGAACATCTCAAGAGGCCTTAAAAGAATTAGTGATACTGTGATATTAAGGTCTGATAGTTGAATTAGTCTGAAGCCAAGAGTAACTACTGCATTCCCAATGTCATCAAACCATTTTCTAACGTTGATAGTTGACAAAATGTCAGATCTTGAGCTTTCTGTTAACTTATGACTAAATAGTCTCCCCTGTATCCCAGCCCAACGTAATTGAGAGCAGGGGATTCCAATTAGGGAAGAAATACTTTGAGATGATAGTTTAAATAAATTATAATGATTTTAAAGCTGCTCAGAAGATTGGAATTGTAGAAGCATTTCTATTGGATTACTCAACACAATTCATATAAGACTATTAAAAATGCATGATAAATACTTCTCAATTAACTACAAGAACAAGTCCATCTCATCGGTGTAACAAATATTTTATATAAAGTAAATATCTTTGCATTTAAAGATACCAAGCTGACTACATTTAAAATGTTAAAAAGATTTTAATCTGCCTCAGTTCTTACCTATGTGGGTATTCTTTTTCTTAATGACTATGAAAGAAAATAGTGGAATTAAGTTCATATATGATAAATGAGATTCTAAATAAATAAGAACTGGGTTTAAAATTCTATCTGATTTTCTGAATTCTTGAGGAATGCAAAACATTAATCGTGCATTACTGATTCAACAAGGAAATGCAATCATTCAAAATCTATAGACGTGCATATATTCAGTTAAGTATCTTGCTCACTGTCTTCAAAGGATAAGGAATGAATATAAGTAGTCAGGGCAGCAGTTTCTAATCCTTGGACTAATTCTATAAACAAATGTCCAGAAATTAGTCCAGTCTTTACTGGGGAGTCCAAAACCTTCCTGCAAACATGCAGGACTGACCAGCTGTATGAATGTGCGTGGAGCAAGCACTCAAAGAGGAAAAGCTTATTTACAGTGCTTGGGATTCTTCTGAGATTCATACATTCACTTCCAAATCTCCTTGCCTTTTCTCTGGAAGTCTCTTTATGTTGTGGAAACTGAAGGTCCTATTCCAGGCATGCCTTTTATGCCTGAGAATGAAATAAGTAGAGAGACTGGAAAATATGAAATCTCTCTAGATAATGCAAAAGCAGCAAAAAAAAAAGTCCTTGACTTCAAGAGCCTTGGTACATGATCACTTACAAAACAAATATTCATGTGTACAAGATATCTCAAAGAAACCTGGTTATTGGTAAGTAACTTTCCCTTTCTTTCCTATCAGTGCACTTTTCAACTGGAAAAAACCAAGACGAGATGCTGACTCTAGCCATATTGCTTTAGCATTCTTTTTGCATTGATGTAGTGACACTTTTGAAATCATGCCAGGCTAAAATAAGCACCCCACTTCTCTGGCTTGGAAAATCTGGCTCCCCCATCTTCATCGCCTTACCTGAGCTGGGATTTATGTAGTTTCTGGCAAGCACAAATGAGGCTTCTCACCCAAATGCCTGAACATGTATTTAAGCCAATCACATGCACACATACACACACATTTGCCAAATAATACCATTGATTTTACTGGCTCACTGTATAAAAAGATACATAAAATTCGGCTTCATATCCTTTTCCTTATTTTCATGCTCTCTGTATAAAAATTCCACTATGTAAAAATATTTCTCCCTTCAGAATATATTATACATGACCTTTATGCTTGTCCATCTCTCTTGAGATATAATAAAGACATGACAAAGGTCCCATACTCATTGTTTGCAAATCTGTGTAACTAGTACTAACCTTATACACTTAGCTAATAAATACTATTTTAGGAAGTTGTTTTTTTTTTTTTTTACTGTTAAGCTATTGCTTAGTGAGAACTTATGCTACAGTGTACCAGAGTGAGCATCCATTTTTTGTTCCTAGTGATTCAAATACCTTAAAGTGCATTATTTTACTATAGAGCTCACTGGGGTTCAGCTGCAACATCTAATCTGTACACTTAATTATTTCATTATTAGTAATTCCTACGCAGCCATCACCTTCAGTTTTACATCAGTATTTCCTAATGATTTGTTTTTAAAATCCATTTTATTGTTGCTGGGTGATTCTGGGAAGTAGTGATCAAAAAGGGAGCGTATAAATCAAGGTAAAAGGCTCATCTGCTACAGCCATTCCAAACAGTATCTGTTCCAAGTCCACGCTGTACTTACTACAGGTGCTATACTTCGAAGCTGGGCAAAAATAGGTAACACTCAGCAGACAATTAATCACATTTTAAAATTTTAAGAAAATCTAGAGTTCTTTAAGATTAAGATTTGAGCATAACTGATGTCTGAAATATATTGCATACATTTGTGAGTTCTGAATTACATGTTAGCGAGCCTGAAGTGAAGAACATATATATGCATCTATGTGTTGGTGTAAAAAGTTCTGAACAAGCACAGAGATCTACGTTATTGAAAATATAACTGCTCAGTTCAGAGCCAAAATTGTGGTTCTGATGAGGGGACTTGGAAAAAGAGAAGGTTGACTACAGAACTGTAGAGTTTTTGTATCACAGATTTTACCAGCATGGAAAATGAATGTTATCAACCATTTTTCCAATTAATAGTGGTGACCCTATTAAATGGAGATATGCAGAGCACCCAAAACTTCTCAGTGGTACATAATCAATTTTTTACATGCAGTACATCCAACCCTGACAGAGCTGTGGCTGTTGTCAGGCCTACTGATAACTTCTGAGTCTTTTGCTTCAGCTGCCTTCTAGTGATTTGCTCTCTATTTCTGAGTATAACTTTGAGGGAAGGGAAATAAAAACTCATCAACACATTTTTATTTTGCAAAGACAGCAACAATGTTGAGTAATGACAGCTTATTTTCCTTTAAGAATGTTTTGAGATTTGTATTCTTAAATAATTTAAGAAAATTAAGTAGAACTTTAAAATTTATTCCATAATTAGGAATTCGGAGAAGACAATATTACAAGAGCTGATAGAAAGAAATCCAAAGTAGAATCAGCTGATGAATCATAGAAGCGTAGAATCATAGAATAGTTTAGGTCAGAAGGGATCTCCAAAGATCTTCTAGTCCAACCCCCCTGCAATAAGCAGGGACATCTTCAACTTGATCAGGTTGCTCAGAGCCCCGTCCAATTATTCAGTGCTGATTTGTTTCAGAGAGAAGTGTAATAGAATGAAATAGAGGAGATTCAAACTGTTAGGCCAAAAACTTCTGAATAGTACAGGTCATGGGTTCATTCAAAATGAATGAATCTTCTTCTCTGAAGAAACACATTCTCTTTAATTGGGGGCCATCAAAGGAAAAGGACACCGATGTAATGCTCTCCTTTCTGTTAATCAGTGTACTGCTGCCTGCTGTAAAATCCACATGACAGGATAAAAAAAACCGCTAAATTCCTCAGTTTCCTGGTCACAACAGCAAGTGTGGCTGTGATCAGTTCACCACCAATAAGTAATTGTATAATCACTGTATAATGCATTGCTAAAACCAGAAAGATAGCGATGTGTCTGAAGTTTTTATTGAAAGTTTTTAGTCAAAAGTATCACTACAATTTGCTTAAAAGAATTATATCTAAGCTACCACCTTATTTCTAAATCTTCTCTCTTAACAGTAAAAAGAGCTGTCCTTTTCAAAATAACGAATTGTTTTTTCAGATATTGAAATTTCAGTAGGCTTCAGTCTCCCTAGGAAACTTAGAGGCTCCTAGAAAAGAGCCACTTAGAAAAGTTGGGTCTGCACAAATGACCTGAATATTAATGGTACTACTGTTGGTTTTGGCAATGATCTCATCATCGCACTTACTTTGAACAAAGTAGCAATAAGAAATTCTTTCTAGGAAGACACATGGCAGACCTATGATAACTACAGAAAATCATAAGCACTATGTAAATATCTGTTAAATCCTTTTGATATCTGGACAACTTCCTTTTCTCCAGTTCTAATTAAGGACATTGATTATATTCTTAGCAAGAAATTAGTTAAAATCTTGTGTACCATTACTTTTTAAATTTTATTTTGTGGACGAAGCTGAGCTATCTGTTGTTTACATAGCCAAGAAAGGAAGGAATGAACAAACAAACAAAGAAATGAAACAAGAATGAAGGAAGGAACAAGGCGAGGGAAAAAAGCATTAGGAGAATCCAAAGGGCTTGAATTTTCCCACATGGAAATCATAAGCGTCTTTGAAAACAGGATGAAACTTGGAGAGATTAAAGGTAAAGGTAAATGAATGAAGCTTGGGTGGTGTCTGTGTGGACATTTAGGATGGGTGACTGGCTCCTCAGACTGAAGACCTCACTTAGCATACATGAAAGCATTCCACAAAAATTATTCTGCATTTCTTCTCCTCATTCTTTCTGTATTCAAATGCCTGAGTTTGGAAGCAGACACTATGGTTCTGTGCAGTAATCAGTTGTAAGGACCATCATAAGAGTTACAAGAAAATGTGTCTCTCTCTCAGTAACAGCTGTGGGAGAGATCGAGGATTATCCCCCTAGATTTAGTCCATGTCCACACTGGCACTAGTGTTTTACACAGCCCCAGATAGGCAAGCGTTTGTGCATCTGGAGATGGCAGGCTAACGCATGGCTTAGAGTGTGAATTTATCCTGTGTGAAATGACTGGGAGAGTGAGACATAATGAATAGCTGTATCGAGTTTAGAAGTGTAGGAGAAAGGTGAATGAAAAAAGGAAGATAGGGAATAAAGTGAGAAATAAGAAAGGGTAGAAAATAAAAGGACTGTATTAAATGCGTGCAAAGTCACTTGCCATTAAACAGTAAAAATTAGAAGGGATGTCATTGTCCATCTGACTCCATTTATCTGATAATCAACACTTTTTATACTCGTAATCCTGAACTCTCATTTTAAACCCACATTAATGAGATGATCAGGCTGTTTTACTACTTATGAACATTGCCAAAGAGAACTCATTTTCTCAGATCATTTGCTGCAGTATCAGTCTATTGTTTCATCCTGACCAGACTGTTATAACACTGCTTCTGTCTCACCTGTTAGTTTAAAATTATACAGATGAATAAATTAAAGTGCTTTGACATTCCAGTACTCACTTTTTTGGCTGAGGAATCTGCTTCTGATTGTCAGTAACCAAAACAGTGGTTTCAAAATATTAACATCCATTTTAAGACAATTAAATTTTCTTTTACCTATCACTTAGGTTTTTATGTACTGGAGTGGTTTGTTATGCTCTTCCATATCTTTTATTCTTCTTATTCTGAGGATTTTTGTTTGCATGTGCAAACCAATACCTTTCTTGTTACCACCTTCTTTTTAAACGAACACAAGGACGTTCATTTTGACCTTTTAAATCAATGAGAGTTATGCCAGGAGCAGCAGTCTTGTATGGCTTTTTTTGGGAGGCTTGTGTTTCATACATACAGGGTTTGCTACTGTTGAGCCTCAGACTTCTGGTCTCCATCTCAAGTTTTAAAGCACATTACAGTATGCTGCATGTGCTGACCCTAGCTAAAAATATGCCAGCATTTCCATAATAAAAGCTCTTATTTCCAGAGGTTCCAGCTGTACATTCAGCTGTAAAAATGTGCACTAGGCTACAATTGGATGTACAGGATTTCAATATGGAATTGATACAAATTAAAAAAACATTCCACTTGATGATTTCTGAGCTATAACTTCTGAAAAAGTAGCAGTTTGTGAGATTCCTTTTTGCCCTCTCATCTTGTAAATCAAAAAGCAATTTACCTTTTTCAAAATAATTATGTAATTATGTGATGAGCCTGTTTCTGCTTCCACAGAAGGCTTGCTCTGTACCTTAGACATGGGAATTGGTTTTCGTATATACAACAGAGGTGAGAATATGTAGTTGTTTACCAAGAAGAATTCAAAAATGACACACTGTCATCCTTCCTACACAGTTCACTGCTACTGATGTTTTTTGCTCATCAGAATCCTACTCCTGCAAAGGCAGGGATGTGTACATCAATATATAATTTTGGTTTCTTCACAGGGGGCAGAACTCATAATGCACTCTGTCTTAAACTAGCCATGGAAACCTTGTTGCTTTTACTTTATTTTTTGTGCTTTGTCCAATTGTTTTACTTCACTTAGAATAAAGGTAGAAACAATACTAAATAATAAATTAAATTTTGGCAGGTCTTCCTATTTCTCCCTACTTCTATCTATATAATTCCATGAAGCTTTCCTAGGCCCCTTCTCAGTGATCCCATGTTATGCACCTTGCCTGCTTAAATGCCAAATTCTGACTCAGGTGATGCACTGTTTTCGTCTTTTCGTTTATGTGGATTTTTCTCTCTGACAAGGTTATCTATAACTTATCCATACCTTACTGATGGACCTTTCCGAGAAGAAATGTATATAAGTATTCTTGGATGTTCAGTCTGTAGGCAAGGGTCTGCTTTCTTTTCTTTCTTTTAAGGAAAAGTGGGGGAAAGGAAAGAAAAAAAAAAGAAAAGCAGACCAAGTCTCCTTCAGGAGTTTAAATATTTGGCTGTTAACATGAAGATCTGCACTTGTATATGTACAGGGTCAGAGAATGACTCCCCATCAAAATCATCGCCCCTTCCTTGTGCCTTTTTACAAGGGAAAATCCTGGGGAAATGGGCAACAGGAGGCAGAAAAGAGTGGCTTATAAACTAGGACCACCAGAAGATAACATAATTTCTTTGTGGAACCATTGCAAATTGCTACACAGTCTGCTACCCATGGATAAAGTAGATGTGAGTATCCCACTCCTTGGTATTTTAATGAACCAAGAAGGAATTTCGTAGGATGGTAAAACTGGTCTAAATCCATCTTTTAACATCCTTGGGCAGAGGTTCCAGACAGAGAGGAGGCATACACATTTTTTTATAACATAAAATGTAACAGCATCTTATGTATCTATTGCTATATGAGGCTTAAAGTCCAGCTTTCAAGAAAAAATCATATGAAAAAGGCCTGCAGGCCACTGATCCATCACTAAAGGCTAATCTGCATCCATGAACATTTTCAGGAGTGTTAGTGAGGCAGGAATTAACATTGCAAAAAGAGGGATCAGAATCTCCAAACCCCCTACAGCTATGCTGGTGTTATGCGTAGACACTGGATACTGGCACATGGATAATTCTGTATACAATATAATAATGTTAATACAATTTCTGCTTGCTGTTTGAATCCCTTAGCTCATGTCTGCAACATCCTTTACTGGTAGCTAAAGCCAAAAAAACATCTCTTATCAAGTCTATGAGTAAAACGGGACTTTCGGAAAAAAAAGACCTCCCAGCAAGAAAACAACAGGAATATTTTGTCTTCTGTCCTTTTGGTCTGTTCAGAAGCATGTAAAACATCTTATAAAACATTAATACTACCCATTTAACCTGAGTATGTGGGTAGGCAAGAGAAGGGGGAGCTTGGTTTTTTCCCATAGCAGCAACAGCTTTTAAAGAGACAGAATAAAACACTGATCTTAATAGAGTTAATTGGGGTCAAATTCATCGATTTTAAAGGATTCAAGATTTCACTGTCTTGCTAGTCAAGCCATTTATTTCTGTGACCTCTACAGCATTTTTTTTTTTATAATATACATGTTTATATAAATACCCTCCCCAAATATTACATAGTCTATTACTCATTTCTGTTGCTAAAGGTGACTCTTTTTATTATGTAACATTGGCATCTAGATTGGCTCCTCTTTCTGTGCTATTAGTATAGGTACGGTGTTAGAATCCTGCAGACAAGCTGGAAATAACAAGAAGCAATCACTAAGAGTTTCCAGCTTTTTAAAGATCACCAGCAAGAAATGGAGAGATCGCTATCAGTGATGGATGGACAACATCTTTGTGTTATAAAACTGAATGTTAGATTGTGCATAGATTTAGAACATGCTGTTTTCTTCTATAAAAGTGGCAGTTTATTCAGCAAAATAAAATTCTAACCAAATAATCCCTGGAAAAGCACAAGGATCTTCAAGACTAACATTTGATCAAGCAGCATAAATTCATTCCATGCATAAGGAGGAGTCTACAAGTAACTGGAATGTGCTAATTTCTTTTCACTTGAAGTTATGGATTTAAAAATAATTTCTTTACATTACCTTATGTTTTTATCAATCTATGCATGCAGGAAAATCTAATGACTGTTTTTCACTTTTCACCTTCTGTCCCCTTTGCTTCCCTTCCCTGTTCCTTCTGCTTGACTCAACAGAAAAAAGGATGGGGTAATAGGTCATAGAATCATAGAATCATAGAATCGTTTAGGTTGCAAAAGACCTTTAAGATCATCAAGTCCAACCATTAACATAGCACTGCCACGTCTGCCACTAAACCATGTCCCTAAGCACCACATCTACACGTCTTTTAAATACCTCCAGGGATGGTGACTCCACCACTTCCCTGGGCAGCCTGTTCCAATGCTTGACAACCGTTTCGGTGAAGGAATTTTTCCTCACGTCCAATCTAAACCTCCCCTGGCGCAACTTGTGGCCATTTCCTTTCGTCCTATCACTTGTTACTTGGGAGAAGAGACCAACACCCACCTCGCTACAACCTCCTTTCAGGTAGTTGTAGAGAGCGATAAGGTCTCCCCTCAGCCTCCTTTTCTCCAGGCTAAACAACCTCAGAATATAAGAAAGAAGGAAGTACCTTTAAAAGTCTTTAAATACAAATTTTGCATAATTTTGTATTTTTAATCCCTAAATTTAAAAGAATAACCTGGAAAAAAGCCTAGGGAATATGTAAAAAAAAAAAATTAATATTAAATGTTGAAGAAACTGTTGAATGTTTTGAATAACAAACTGTTCTTGTACTTATCAAGCCATATTTACTTGCGATAAGTCAAAGATCTTAGTATGCCTGCAGTATTCCCTCAGTGTCTTCATACAATGAAGCTCTGTCCATCTCTCACTAATTAGGCAGATTTGTCTTTAGAATTCCTCAAAGACCACATTCAACGTGGTTCTAAGGGTAAAGCTAACAGATATATAATCTATCTTTACAATACACAGCATGAAAAAACAGTTGAGGAAAACCTTTTATTTTCTTCTGGAGCTGAGGGCCAATGAAAAGTACTACGTTAAATCATTCAAAAAGGAAAGAAACTGAGCAGTCCAAAATACTGCATGGCAAACAGCTTAGAATGAAAAATCCTGTCACTCTGGAGTTGGAGAGGTAAATTTCCTGGAACCAGATTCACTAGCTCAGTCCCAGCTCAGCAGTGTATTTTTGTAGTGTGTTACTACAATATAAGCAAACAATAACTGCAGATACTCAGGCTTGTTTTGTGTACTTTATTCTGGTTTGTTGACTCTCATATCTGTATACTTCCCTTACAGTGCCTGGCTTTTTCTCCTTCTCAGAAAACATGCTTTGATTTGGCAGTTATTTTACCTTTCTCCCTCTTTACCTACTGCCTGCATTTGAAGAGCATTTGATGTCTGTGTGCAAAAGATAAATGTTGATCTCCTGCAACTCTGGGAGCAGGAAGCTTCAGTCAGAGAGACACCCTGCAGTGATCTTCTCAACTGGGGGGGGGACGGGGACTGGGGGGATTCTCCAATATTAAGCCAAAATTTGCTTTAAAATTTAAAAAAAGCTATTGGAATACTTTCTCCTCTAACCCCTCACTTGTAAGTATATAAGTCCATTTGGTGCTTTCTTGTTCTCTAGTTGAAAGCTTTTTGTTTCCTACTATATGCAACATCAAGCACAATACCAGCACTGAGAATATTTATTATCACTATTGTGATTGCTCTCTGTATGTGCACATTAAATAGCTTACGTTCTAAATGAATGGATATGAAAAGAATTTAATTTTATTATGGATGAAAATCCTGAGAAAGAATTCTGAAATAAAGATTTCAATGTGAAGAAGACATGCCAGTGAAAGAATAGGTATTACTTAGAGGCTTACTGTTTCATTAGTTGTGAGAAAACTTCTCTGTAGAACTTCCTGTAACAGTTATTCCTATTCACAGGCCCTATCTTAGGTTATTTTGGAATTTCTGCAATAACAGGTAAAAGGGAAATTTTCCTTACCCTCTGACAAATGTCTGTGTTACACAAACAGGAAAAAAAGGCAGAAAAAAACCCCAAACATGTTTAACTCTAAGTCCACCAGTCTTCATCACTCTGCTCATTTCAGCTTTTTACTGCATAAACTGATGCAACACAAAACCTTTTCTAATGCTAGAGGGAAAATCTGCAAAAACACAGACTCTTGTGTGAATCATTCCAGTCCATCACACAAAAAAAACAAACTTTCCTTTCTATCTACTACTATAAATATTATTAATATGAATACTCTATAGGTATAGGTTAAAAGAAATATAGTTTACAAGTCTCTTAATGGTTGCATCTATCTGTGCATTGCATTTGCATAGGTTAGAACAGCTTATAAAATGTGTTTACATATATGTACATACACATACACACTCAAAATTTTGGTGGATAATGATTCATAGAAATAAGGAGAAAAATAACCAGAAAGTCTGGGTTTAGTCATTAACATTTTAATTCTGAAAGTAAACATTCTAATAGTGAAAAATAATACTTTTAATGTATGATATGGGAATACTTGTAGTATACTAAATTTATAGACATGCTATGCTTGCATTCTATACCACGTATATGTATACACACACATACAAACACATGTACATGCACTAAGAATGTATGCATTATATTTAGAATAAAGATATTGACAATAATTGGTCAAATTCATTGTCATCCCAAAGTGTTTAGTGTGAGATCCTAATAGTGAGCTGGGTTTATTTGCTTATCCTATTTAAAGGTATGTATCAAATACTTTTATTAGTGTTCACATTGATGTAAATACTAGATTCAGTAGAAAACAGATTTTGTAACAGGAATCTGAGTGACAAGGACTCAGTTTGCTATCCCAGCTGTGCTCATCTAATATCTGTCTGCTGCCAGCCGGGCTGGTCCTACTTTCCCTTTTCCCTTGCTTGCTCTCATATATATGTTCCATCACTGCTCTCGTAGTACTACTGGCATTAATCCAACCTTATGGTTAGCTGACCACAGTTAATATGATCAAACTACCTCTTAGACAAGAAGAAAATAAGTTGCAGGAAGAAAGATTAAATGTCTGGGCCACCTGGAAGACTTCAGAGGAGATGTAGCTTACTAAAGATGGCATAAATGTTCATGAAGTGGTTCTTTCCAATGAAAGTAACTTGAGGTGTAAGTTATGCCAAAAAGACAGTCTCTGACAGAGAACTTGTCATATAAACCTCCAGCAAATCATCTGGGAAGGGAAGACAAAGACCTTCCTAATTTAATTTTAAGGGAAGTACGCAAAATGCAGTTTTTCATTCATTTTTGTCAGTATCTTCCATATATCAATGTAACTCTAATCTTTTTTGAAAAATAGCACCTCAGGGGGTGCTTTTGTGCCCTGCCACATTCCCCAGTGTGTTCAGAAGGGATGTGCTCTGTTCCACTCACTGGCCAGGCCAGGGGTTTAGAAAGGAAGAAGCATCATCCCATCACCAGCAAAGTTCTTCATCACACAGGAAGGCACTGAGGTGGCCCATGTCTGTTCTGAGGGAGTTTGTCTTAGTGACTAAACCCAGTAATTTCTAATATTTAGGGTAAAATTAGCTCTAATCCTCACGCATACCAGTGTTTTGACTCGGGTCTAAATGAAGCAGTATCTGAACATCCACTGACATGATCTGTGAATGAATGTTTTGACTCAAGAATCGAATGAATTTTTTGAACCCTGCACGGCCAAGCCTCCATATGTGACAGCATTACCTGTATATTATATATGCATATATAAATGCTTATACATATAACAGATGTGATGTGAATCCATACACACACACATATATATAAAAATATATTTTAATTTAAAAGCTGCACCCTTATGTTCATCCGAATCGGATAAGGACATATCTGTGATGTACCCATACCTCCCTCGTGAAATGTGTCTAAGTTGAGGCTTACTTTTCCTGGCACTGCACACAGCTGCCTCAGGTGTGTCTAAGCCCAGCTTCAGTGAGACTGTGAGCTAGTGCGTATGGACGTAGGGAGGAAAGACTGGGAACATGCACTTAGTGTAAGGCAACACTGACAATTTTCTCAACTGAGTCATGGCTATAAAAAGGTCTGGGAACCATTTCATTGTAATTGCCCAAGTATTTGGTAGCATCAAGAATTAAGCAGTTTTGCAAAATGCCTGAAAACTTTGGTAAGCAGCTGCAAAGAGATCTTTGAACCTAATTAAAGATGGATCTAAGTACCAAAAGGAGTGGATTTGATCATACTTTATATTTTAAAAACATTTAAATTTCTCAGGCACTGAAGACTCGCTGAAATGCTAATCAGGAAAATGTTATCTCATAGATTATTAACTGTGTTTTTTAATAAGGACTACTGAATAACTTGCCTAAGATAGTAAAAATTATGCTATATGTTTGGTCCCAATCTTATTTTAACTCCAGCTGCAAGAGAGAACCTTTTATATTTTCCTGTATTCAAAAACACCAGGAAACGTGGGGGCAAATCCAATCTTTAGGGTCATATAATTTTATCTTCTGTATTTCTCTAGCTATAGATTTTTTTTTTCCTCCTGTGTAGAGCCCACTAACTAAATTAACTCTTACAGAATGGCTTTTTGTCTTGATGTGAAAATGTCATACAATGGACAATCCAATACTTCCCTTGATAGAATGTTCCAACTTCAAATTGCTTTTTACAAACATTTCTGAGGAGGCAGCAAGAGATCCTTCGATTTTAATAAATGATACACCCTAACATAAAAATGAGGTAGTAAAAGTAATTCCAGTTGGTTTGTATATGAAGTATCACTAAAGTCAATTAAAGGACCAATGTCTTTTTGTTTATCTATGTCAAGAAAGCTGTATAAATGGCAATTGTAGGCCTGGGTTTACGTAATGGAGAGTCTACTTTTAGACACAATCCAGTAAAATCAAAAGATCATCATAAATCTCAACTGAGTGTTTTCAGATTTCTATGGGTTTACCTGAGAAAAATCTGTACGAAGTTATAAAGAGCTGAATTAATGGAAGCCTTAAGAAGTACTTCACGTTGAAAAGGCTGCAGACATCAGAGAAACATGAACAAAGCAGAAACAATGAAATCCAACCCCAAAATGTAACATATTTGTGAATTCTGAATGTTTTCTTACACTTAACAGAAGGGAATATTTTGAAAGAGGTAAAACTGTAGAAAATGTAGAAGCAATTTTGGCAAGAAGAAGAATATGATCGTGGAAGGTCATACAGTACAAACAAACCCAAGATATTTTGACCTGCTATATAGAAATACTGATAGTGAAATACATAGCTGCTTTACATCATGGAAAGGGAGGTAAGGATCCATTTCTGTATAGCATTTGCTTACACATTTGCAATATGATGCACAGTTTTGGGCATCTCAACACAAGAAACTTGTCAAGAAATTGGAGGAAATTATTAAATGACTAGAAGGCTTGATTTATGAGTTACAGTATATCTAAGCAGATACACAGTAAATACAGTGGTATGAATATCTTATAACTACTACAGAACATTCATAAATCTTACAAGGCTGCTGCAGAGGAATAAAGATTGATAACCTCTTGAAAGGGGTAAACTCTTTGCTAATACCACTCAGATCGATGTTGTTCTCAGGGTAAGACACTCGACAGTGAGCAGAGGAGGCAGAATCAGTCTTTACATACATAAAAGAATTATTTTTAATTGCAATTGTATACAGAATAGAAAAAAATGAAGAAACCTAGACATCAGAATGAAAAAAATCTACTGATGACCTAAGATAATTTGATAAAAAGAACCCAGATATCACAACAAAAAAAAACCCTCTACAAATCGATCAAAGGTGGCCTTCTCAGAATGAAGAGCAGTATAATTCACTGTTCTGGTTCTGTAGTTTGAGGCATGTACTAAATCCTGCTCTCGGATTCTCCTTCCCCGTTTTCTCTTCTTATACACATTCATAGTGTTTTTGCAAAGATCATGTTCCCAGCCCATTACTCCGAGTTGTTTCTTTCTGTACACTCAACCTACAGTTTATCCTGTTCTTTGAAAATATACGGGGTACTAATTTTTTTTCGAGTTATAGCTAACCCTAGCTGTCACAATCAGCCTGATTTTATTCACAGACAAACAACGCTCATAGTCAAAGTTCTTTTATTTGTTGTCAGACTAGTCAATGTGTTTCATCTGAAGTACTAGGTAGAAACAAAAATGTGTATAAAATATTAATGATCTCACTGTTGTGTACTCATTATTTCAATAAGAAAAAAATGAGGCATAAAAATCAAATAGAATGAGGCCATTACAGAAGAAGAAACAAGGTAATCAATTTCTAATATATAACACCACTACAATGATATTAGCTATAATTTAAACAAAGTAATCTTCTTTTGTTAGATATGCAAAATGCAAATGAGACATTTTAGTAGTGCTCCCATCTCTTGCAGAAGTCACAGCAGTGATGTTAATGAGGAGATGATAAGGTTAATAAACATTTTCTTTTATTATACTTCTAATTTTTTAAAGCTATAAAATTTTAGTTTGACAACTTCCTTTGCAAACTTGAAAATACCACTTCAGATAAAACTAAGCTTTTCCTTTCACAAACACAAACAGAAAAGTATTTATACACACCTGTGACACTTGCATTTTTCTTGAAGCAGCCATGCAATATCATAACCACATTGTGGCTCTGTATGTATGACAAATCAAATAACTGGAACAACGATCAGGTTTTTGAAGTTTTCCTGATGCAGTTATCAATGCTTGAGAGGTAAATCACTGTAAAAATGAATGTTCAAATGTAAATTCCCACAAGTGTATTTGTATTACTAATTTATCCTCTGTTTGAGTTGCATTTTGAGGTCATATTTTGCCCTCTGAGAATAAAGAATATGGTATGCTATTATCTACAGTTATGCTTGAATGATAACATTTACAGAATCAAAGCTTCAGCAAAAATTAGTGAATAGAATAATACATAAAATACACTGAAATTAGCACAAGAAGGAAAACCCAGGTAAGGAATCCTTTGCATTCAATCTTCTTTTTAGTGTTTTCTAAGACAACTAAACTTTCCGCACTAGCATAGCCTAAAAATAAAATAAAATAAAATAAAATAAAATACATCACCTTTATAAATTTTAATGATAAATCCTGGGGATTCTTAAAACTTTGGGGAGAGTTTTAAAAGTGTTGCACAGGCAAAAATGGATAAAAGTAATAGAAAGGTCATTTTGTCCCTGAACACTTGTCAGTGAGAAAAGACAGAAACTATGCCCTAAAGAGCCGACAGAGCATATTTAGTCTAAATGGTGTTGCTGTTGTGCCTTTTTCAGAAAATAACTTGTAAAGGAAATTCTATAGGAAAGTTTGATATTTCCATTCCATTTTTAAACAAAAGATATTTCAAAGGTTTTAATACACTTGGAATGAATATTCAAGCACGAGTGCACATCTGAATCAAAAATCAGAGGGCAAATTTTTCAAATACAGATTAATCAGCAGGAGTTCCCTTATCACCTTCAGCAGTGGTAGTCATTAGGAATACTTTCAAAAGCCTTAGCTCTAAACTTCTGAAGTTTGGACTTCATTTATCAAGCTACCTAATCCAGTTTCAAATCTGCATACTTTCTATGGGAAATTAAATAATATATATATCTAAAACTTAGAGCGCAATGGCATCTACTATTTTCTCCAAATCAAGCTTACTGAAGATAAATTGGTAGCTTACAAAGTTTGCTATATGGGCTCAAAACCTCTTAAAGTGGTAGCTACCCTAAAGACCATTAAAGTAACAGGTGGTACAAAGTATATCTGAAAACCAATTTTAATTGTAAATAAGCTTTTATCAGTTCATAGTTGGCAATAACCATCTGGAAGGATATAATCTGCGATACTTACTTGTTTTAAAACAAAGTCTGCTTTCTGCTTTGATTTGGGCTTGGTAATCAAAGGAGCAATTAAATGTTTAGTTTTGGTAATACAGCTTTCTTCTTGGATCTTAAGAAATATTTAAAGTGTGTTTTAAACAAGCTTACATCCTCTTCAATAGTTCAGCTATATTTTATTTTTAAAAAATGGATTTCAGAATTATTTTATAGCCAATTCTGGGAAACATGTTCTTCTGGAAATTAACCCTTGGGTTTCTGAGCTAAACAAAAAAGAAGAACTCTATGTAATCTGTCCTTTTCCTTTGAAGTTCTTTCTACCTTATTTCAAGGCCACCCAAGGTACTGCTTTTGCCCATTGCTGGAACTTCATACACAAAGTCACCAATCACAATTCAGTCAGGGCTTCTGTTGACTGATGCTGATAACTTTTTTCTATGCCTTTTTTGACCTCTGGGTTAGACTATTGAAAAGCTTTTTTTCATAACCTCTTTCATAAAATGCTGTGTTCTTATTAACACAAAAATCTGTTGAAAGCATTTTAAGCTACACTAAGCAGCCTCAGTTTCATCCAATAGTCCTTGGGGAGTTAGATCAATACTTATTCTCAAACATTTATTAAATTTTATAATTGCAATAGCTTCCAGCATACTCTGGAACATGTATTTATATGACTTACTGACCCCAGATTTGCCTATTCACAGGTAAAGATTTTTATGTTCTATACTACAAAGCAGTATTGCCCATCTACTTCTAATTTGTGTCTCACTTCCACACTAGTTTGAAATTCATTCAGAGACAGCATTCAATGCCAGTTCAATAAACCTGAAAAAAAGGAAAACAAAAATCTGAACTCAATTTTCTTTCTTTCTTTTTTTTTTTTTTTGTTAACTCTAGTTAACCCTAGTTCACACTGGCAGAATGATTTTGTCAATGGCATTTCTTCACAAAATAGAGTATGATGATCTGGATTGCCAGATCACCAGATGAATGAGTTCCTTGAACTCAGCTTAGCATGGTGTCTGTAATAGCCCCATTACTAAAGCACCACATAACACAGCACCCATCCATTGGGGTGGTCACAGGAATAAATAAACATGATGTAAATAAACGCTGCTAGTCTAGGCACTTCACATGAGACATAAGATTCTCAAATAGTGATTGAGAGAAATCCTAACTAAGCTCTTGTCTTTTCTTTCACTCTTTTTTTCACTCTCTCTTCTAGCAGAAAGCACTAACGTGTCTGAAAGAACACCACTTGACAAGAAAGGACTGAACAGCTAGACACTTGAACTTTTATTTACCAAAAAAAAAAAAAGAGGAAAAAAAAAAGAAAAACAACCCCTATGTCTCTTTAAAAAGGTCTGTCTCCTAAAACAGGTTATGAGGTCACTAGTAAGGCAACATAAAAACAATTACCATTGACTTACACATAAAGTTCCAATGTAAAGAGCTTTAATGATATAATCTTTTGACTTTCATACTTCTTAAATTAGAAAAATATACAAGGGTGCATGTCAAACATTCAGCAACACTTCTCACTCTGGACCTGATTAAAAAGAAGTAATGTCTGTTGAGAAATGAAATATTCCTCCGTTTTATTAAAACCAAACATTTCAGCAAGCCGTAGCCTACATATTACATGGAAATCTATAAAATTCCAGTAACATGTAATTTTTGTGACTAATCCAATAATGAGAAAGCACAGTCAAACAAGACCTTGGAAATAACCAAAAAAGGGAAAATATGTTCAAAGACAGAAGATCTATATTTTTAAAATAACAACTACAAAGCTGGATACATTCAAACAATAGTTTATCATAAGAAAACAGAGCAAGGGATTTAGGAGTGGGATCTCAATTTAGATTTAGAATGTAATAGAACATAGTTCAAGAATAAAAATTAGTTTCTTATCCAAATAAAAATCACCAGAGATAAAGATTAAGACATTCAACTTAAGGAATAAATCTGAAAAAAGATGAACACTGAAGAAACCCCCCCGATTATTTTGAGTAAGAAGGACTATTTTATACTTTTTAAAAAAAATGTTGTTTTACAACTTGACTTAAAAATCCTTTTAAAAAAAAGTCATTATTTTGATTAAATTGACCCAAACACTTCCATCTTTTATGCACCTTAAACATTTTTTATATCCTATTGATGATAGCACTATTTCTCTCTGACACATTGGAAAATATCACTGTCTATTTGGGTGAATTATCAGTAGCATGTTCAACCTCATTTGGTGGGCATCTGACGTAAAACTACTCAAGATTTCCATGATTTCCACTTTATTGAAAGTGCCAGTTGCTGTCTCCATTAATGACTGTTAAGTCAATCAACCACAGAAGACTCAGCAGCTGGTAGCTGAGCCATGCACATCACGGAGCTCCTGTATTTTCTCTGAAAGGTGTATAACATACAATCTATCTATTGAAAGGAAAATGATATGTAAGTGTTGTGAATCTTAATGATAAACTTGAACTAATAACATTATTTAGTCATCTTTTCACAGATTTCCAACACAAGATCATTTCAGTGTCTACATCTGTCTAGCCTTGCTTCTCCCCATTGTACACACACACACAAAAATGCTCGTTACAGCTAAAACAGTGATCACTGAAAGCATTGCTCTACCCTGAATGTAGCTATATCAGTCAGTAAATGACATCTGAAGTTACACAGTATGCTGACACCTCTATTGCTGTGATTAATTTTGTTTGACAGTCTAAGCAAAAACCTTTCACTTTATTGTAACCATTTTATTTTTCTCATTGTTACAGAAAAGCAGCTCTCCAATTGTTTCTTTCTGCTTCATTTTTCCAGGGTAGGGGGGCAGGGGTCTTCATACTTAAAGTGAAGCACTTTGGAAGATTCTCTTTCCCCACGTGAACCAATCTTTTCATGTCTTATATCACCTTTCATTTCTGCTCATATTTTGTCACAAATGTCCCTTCAGAGTTTGAGGTGAATGAACAGTTTCATTTGGGCTAGAATATTTTTTCAAGAGAATTCTAATGACTTTGTCTAAAAGGAAAAATATAAGTTTATGCAAAATGAAAGCTCTGAGGCTAAACATCTAGTTGAGCAATTTTAACTGCATGTATAATCAAGATTTTCATAACTCTCTTCCCTTTTACATGGTAATTTAAGTTGAAAAGATACGGTTCAGCTAAATGTCCAACAAGAAAGAGATTTCTATTATATTTACTCCTTGTATTTTCACAGAAACTATTCTTACACACAGTCTTGAGAGCTCAGGTTCTTCACGTTTGCAAAGCAAGAGGAGGACCTGGAAGAGAAGGAATCAATGCCTAAAATAGCCTCCTGTTTGGCAGAAGGTATCCTCACACTAGATATGCATACATCTGTATAAATTATCGTTCCATCTCTGTAGCGCCATGTCATATTGCTTTTGTTTAGTAAAATCTCCACAGATTTGCATAATAGGTGTCTGAAAAATACATAGTACCTGCTCTTCAGAACTTACAATCTAAAAAACATACGGAGAAGACAAGGCACTTGGAGAAACTTTATGGAAAGAATCATTTGGGGTACCTCATAATTTGCTTCATATTATCATGGGATTGCTAGAATTAATGACAACAGAGACAAAGCACAACATACAGGGATAGGGGTTCAATCCATGGCCTGATAATAATGTCAAAGAAAGACATAGAAACTAGAGTATAAAAGAGAATTTTAAAAAATATGAAATAATATTCCTGTACAGAAAAGGTATGGGTTATTCCTACCATTTCCTGTGATTTTTTTTTTTTTTCCTTTTTTTAATGTATAAAAGAGAAGGTTTCTAACAAAGACTGGGATGCTAAATGTAGAGTTCTGGTGCCTTCTAAGAACTCATAAACCCCAAATGTCACTAGCTTGCAAAGCAATAAGGAGAAACAATTAACAATATTTTCAAGAATTTTAACATGACCTCATAGCTAACAAAATATTTTATAAAAGAAGGTGTTTTCTAATGAAAAATGATTTTAGTAAAAGCAGTGTATTCTGTATTATCTACTCCATATTTTTGATCTACCCTTTTTTCTTGTCTGTTGTCCTTCAGCAGTTTAAGGTACTATCAGTAAAGATTTTTTTGTGTTTTTTTTTTTTTTCTGCCCCCCCAGCCATTACTAAACCTTAAGATTTCATTGAACTGTTCTGCTAAAAATCTGGACCACTATCATTAAAATTGCCTCTACTTGGAAATCTCAAAGTATACATTTCAGTGAATGTTAAATTTCCTGAGCTAAATTTGGTTTGGCTATACCCAAGTGATCTTGTAAGCATGCAGACTATACAGTTTTTTAAAACATGAGCTATAAATAAATAAATGAAACCCCTTTTAGATGTTTTTGTTGAAAAGATTTCTGTGTATATCACATATGGACCTATTGTTTCATTTTTCAAGTCCTGTCCTCTTTCCACAATTAAAAAGAAAGCCAATTTTCCATTTTCATTTTTCTCTCCATCTTCTCTATTATTCCATTTGTCTATTTTTTCTTTTCTTGTTTATGTCATCTTTGTTGTCTTGTCTTCGAAAGAAATTGTATGGTTTACATTTTTTTCAATATTTTTATTTTTTAAATCATTCTAATGAGGATTTTTTTTCACTTCAAGCTAATATTTGCAATATGCTAAGCAGCATATATCCATCTGGAAATAGATTGCCAAAGTAAACCATATGGTGTTCATTAATGTGAACTGATGGAAGGTGCCATGTTTTTACACCATACCAAGAAGTTATATACATACTCATTCCCTTAAGGAAAGTCACTATGTCAATAACCTAATAAGTTAGGCTTACAAAAAACTTTTAGTCCAAATACTCACTGTGTGGTTTACAATCTGTACACCTCACATAAAGAAGTACTTCCTTAGTTATAATACTGTCTACCAAAGTAAGATCTATTTTCTAGGATGACACGTGTTCATATTCCATAAACTACTGGAAGTAAAATTAAGTAATCAGATTAAAAACAAAACAAAACATAACAAAACAAACTAACAACAAATAAATAATAATAAGGGAGAGAAATTTTTACTTGATTTTAAAGGAAGTAATAGACTAAACATATGTATGTTCTTCACTGGACCAGGGCCTGTTGTGCTCAGCACTAAAGAAAATAATTTGTCTTGCAAGCCGTTTTGTGCTTACACAGGTTCCCATCACAGCTGAACTACATTACATCTCTGAGCAGTGCCACTGAAAGTTCATACTGGTACTATTTTAAATTCCATCTCGCCTTCTTTAAGCATCTGTTTACTTCCATATTCTCTGCATTCCTCCCAGCTGTAGCAGCTGTTTTTTCTCTCAGCTCTGTAATGTCTATTGCCTATCTTACATTAATTTAAAAGAACAGTAGTAGTCTTCACCTCTTTTTAAAAAAAAAAACACTGTTTGTCTTTCTTCAGAGCAAGAAAATTAATGAATATTCCAGCAAAAATTAGTCTGAAGTAAATTATTTGGAAATAGCAAAAGTTCAGAGAATGAATGCTTAAAAATGTCATACCATGAAAACTGTAGAAAAAATTATTTAGAAACATAAGAATTATATATGTAAATGCAGAAATATGTATAAATTATATATAGCAGAAACATGCATTTTTATATAAACACATAAATGGATAAAACTATTTTTCTCATGTTTTAAATGAGAAATATGCTTTTGTTTCATTATATTGCACTAATCTTGTCCTTTATTTCTATCCTGAAGGCATAATCTCTCATTTGTAACATTGGATTTGCAACTGTGCAAGTGCTGAAGGCCTGAAGTGAGAAGGAACACTTCTTTAGGTGAGAAAATAAAGAAAGATGAAAGGAACTCTTAGAGAAACGAGAATAATAGTCTCAGAATAAATTAAATAGTTGAGAATTAGAAACAACAGCAGTACAAATATGTTTCTAATTAGAGAACTCATTGGAGTTCTTAATCAGAAGACAGCAGCTCTTTTTCTTTAAAAGAGATTTTGCTGTATCTTGTGTTTCTATTTGAGAATGCAAATTAGCACTAAGAGTCGGTACAAACCCTGTTATGACTAAGTCTGATTAGCCCTTCCACCAGATGAAGAGCAATTACTAGCAAACGATTACTCTCTTTACTCCTTTACCTTCCTGCTCACACGGGTGGGCAGATCAGCCTTGGGAGCAGACCCTGCCCGGCACCTACCTCACGTCTCAGGGCAGTGACCAGCTGTGTTTGCTCAGAGAGGAAAGCAATTGCAGCAGCAAATTTTTTCCCTCCTTGGAAGATGGAAGGCACAAGTGGAAGATTGTTTAGGAGAGACTGCTTCTCTGAGCCAACACAGATACACACTGCACATGGGTAAACTTAAATCTACCTTTAAAAATTATATATATTATATGCATATATTAGGGGTAGGAGAGAAGTAAATCTTAACCATTAAAGTGCTCTAAATAAGAAGATAACTCCAGTATGAAGAGATCTAAATGTAGGATGAAGTACTTTCGTTACCTGCATTAGCAACCTCTGCTTCCAGTATTGCAAATGCAATGAACTAAAGACTGATTTAGGGCACTTCCTACTCTATTAAAAATTTAACTTAAAGTGCTTCAGGTGCATCTTATGCAGAATGAAACCTCTGGGCCTTGTGTGCTAGATGTAAACATCAACTACAGGTAGATTTACTTCAGTCTGGTTGAAAACTAAACCCCTGTCATTTCTTTTGAGATCAGCATAGGTATCAGAAATGAAAGTTTAAAACAAAATAAGGACTTGGCTGCATGTTCAAAGTATATCTTTTTTAAGGATATGAAGAAACACATTCTGATTCTGAACCTGGCCAATTATTAAAAAAAAAACACAACAGCATTTTTAATCCTTTTTCATAACCTTAATCATCTGATACCAATCTTAGGGAATTTATTTTTTTTTCTTGTTAAGCATAAATTTAAAAATTGTGATAACTAGCTGTATGGTTACAATTCATGTATTAATGCTGGTTTTAGTATTGTTTTCCCCTAATGTATATCAGATTGATTCACTTCAGTTGAACTTCATAACCCCTACATTTTTATCTTGTGTGCAATAAAGACAATACGCTGTTCCAGAAAGCATCTTTTTAAACAAAGAAGCTTGGGAGCAACACCGAAAACCAAAATGTGGAAAAATTGAAGGGGATACAGCATGATGTGTTTACCCTTGGTAAACAGCTTTAGAATTAGAAAAACCTGGATTAAGAGGGGAAAAAAAATTGCTTCCTGCATCTGTGATTGATGTTTACAGAGTCATAAAACATTTTACTGTAAACCATGTGCCTAGGGGAATTTGAGAGATTTGCCAATTTTCTTCACCAGATCTGCATCTATTGAGGAATAGCATGCTTCTTCAGCTTCTTTTGTGTCACACATTGCACAAACTTATCTCAAAACACTTCACAAGCCAGTCCAACAAATAAGTAGGTATAAAAGGAAAGCATGACAGTGAATAGATATTGATGAAGGTTAAAGGGAGAAGTTTTCAAAGGAACTCTAAAGCTGACAGATAGCCCTTAGTTTCATGGGTTTCTATTACATAACTCTGATTTTACAGAGGGGAACTACCTTTTTATTTTGAAATTATATTTCATATAAAGAAAAGTGTAGAAACATTTATGGACTAATTCTATTTGAAGGTATGGCTAAAGCTAATTTAATTTAATATGTATGCAGCTCCAGCATTAACAAAAATAATACCATTACTAACAAGAGCTGGCAGTAGCAATCAGGTTTGCATGGATTTTTGTTTTTGTTTGTAGCTTTTTATTTAATAAAATATCAGGAAACTGCTTTGTGGGCTCAGTGTTTATTATTTTTGTGCATCCTACTTGAAGTGGGAACTTCAAGTACTTGACAAATGGATTGATATATTGTCTACAACTCTCAGGGTAACTCTATAGCCTTTGCTAAATGCTAAATTATAGCACTTCCCACTTCTAATCCTCCCAACACATATCCCCCAAAGTAAAAAAACAAGTTAAAATAAATAAATAAAATAGCAAGCCTCAATGTATCATACTGGGTCAACTATTCATGTTTGATTTCGTCTTCTTATATTAGCCTGTAAGTCCTTCTTACATATGGTCTAGTAGTTCTATAACACTTCATATTTCTACTGTCCTAAAAACTGACTGATTTTCCTTTCCTATTTCTTTGGACCTGCAGTGCACAACTGCCATCAGTTGTATACAAAATATCCTCAGCAGAGTAAAAAATATACATACATAAAAGTCTTTCAGAGTTCACTATCTTGGCCACTTCTCATGGACTGTAATAAGGGTGGCAAAATAACATATCCCTGAAACAGAAGGACACCTATCTGCCATATTTAACATGGTCCAAACAAATACATATTTTTATAAACAGAAAGTCTTCTTTAGATTTCCAAGGAAGGCCGCCTTCATGGCAAATATTCACCCTTTGTAATGATTTATCCATGTAATGATTTATCCTTTCCCAGTAGAAATAGAAGATTACCCTCCTTTTTTGTGTAGTGCAACATCATTATGTCTTTCTTCATAACCTTTTGTAATCTTGGAACACCTAGCTCTTTCAGCTATGTATACAACATAATGATTTCTAGAACTCTTAGCTTTCTGATTTGTTCTGTTCTGGATCCCTTCCACTTTTTTTGGTTGTTTGTCTGTTTGTTTGCTTGTTTCTTAATGTCTTCCAAACAAAACTGGACAGAGTAATCCAAGCCAAAGTCTCACCAGTGCCAAGTACAAAGCAACTTTTAAGCAGTGACATACAGTAATCAATAATGTAAGGAGGAGGGAAGATAGCATAAAAAACCAGATTGCTTATAAAAGGAGATTTAAAAGATCACTTCTGATTCAATAGCATTAGACTGTGATTCCAGAAATAAATAATTTTGTCAACCTTTTTTTTTTTTTTTAAGGAAATGTTAAGCATTTGAAATGCAGATAGAATTTTATATTGTAGGAGATGATAGGGCTGGGTTTTACAACAGCTAGGGTATAAATTTAAAATTTCATTTAGAGACTATTTTACAGAATCCTCATTAGATCTAGGAAAAGATGGACTTAATTTCCCTATCTAATATTGGAAGTAGTGGGAAAATCTTTCAAACAAAAAAGCACAAAAGACTGAAGTCAGCATAGCCCCCAAATTCCTAATCAAACAGAGGGCTAAACAATAAAATGTTTTTCCAAAATGGGAAAATGCATATAATTATAAAAAAGAAAAATCACAGATTAATCTAAAAAGCTAATTGATAGTATGCAAATAGAACATTTGTGTAGATGAAGTCTTCATTTGGATAGACTCAGGTCTTCCTCAATGCATCAAAGAAAGGAGAAAGAAAGAGGTAAACAATTATTCCATGCACCTGGACAACTTTTGATATCTCTAGGAGCAACTATAAAACGAATTCATCTAATCTGCTCATGAACAGCAAGGGAGACTTGGTAGTGTTTCAGTGCCACAGTACTCCTTCAAACCCCTAAAAATTGGCCATGTTTCCTCAGGAAGGAAATGCCACATTGTGCATGGGTCAGTATGCGTACATTTTGGGAAGGAAACAAAGAAAGGAAAGAAAGAAAAGTAGCAACAAAAAATGGGTGTGATGATAGCTATGCATGGATTCTTTTTTTATAGTATATTGTGAAAACATCATCTAAGTTTTGAGAAGCTCCAAATCTACCCCTGCCTCAGGCAAGCAAAAAGACAATGGCTTATAAAGGAAATACCCTGTCAAATGATTTTTATTAAAGTACAGAGTAATCTTCTAGTGGAAATGGTAGCTGTCCCATCATTTGAGATACTTTGAACAAGACAATAAAATTTTAGAGACTGGGCTACAGAACTAATCTTCGCTACAGATCATGGACTAAAATACTTAACAAGTTTTTTCTTATCTCTAGACTCCAAGATTTAATGTTGCTGGTACAGTTATAAAGGCCACATGCATTAATTTTCTGTGGCACATACTGGAAAGTTTTTGTGTCCAGGTAATATTTTAAAACATAAAAAAACTAGTAATATTTATGCAACTTATTTCACTGCAAATTCCATGGATTTTATATTGAAAACACATGGATCAGATATGAATATTTGAAACTATTTTTCAGACATAAATATGCATGTGTAATGCTAAATGTTTGATAACACATTTAACGTTAGTCCATGAGCTGCATGTTTTATATAAACATAAGTTATTTACAGTATACGTTATCTGTATCTTTGTATATGTTACACATTTTTGTAATTTGCTATAGACAGTATCTGCATCTAGAAGTTAAAAAAAAAAAAAAACCTATGTAAAGAACAGATTCTACTTATCTGATATTATTAAATAAGACTTGGTAAGGGAGTGCACATCAGAAAAACGACTACCATGCACACTCCACCACTTAAGTAGATGCACACTATGTGGCTAAAATGATTAGGGCAAAATTAAGTTATCTGCTGTAGGAGTGAGAGAACATCTGCTCTGAATTATTTCATCAGCACAAATCTCGTTGATTTCTTACAAAAGCATGTTTGGATCCCCAAAGAAGAAACATCCATCTTTTCCCATTTTTATTTCTTAATTTCCATACTGCACACAGAACCTGCTTACTCAGATCAAGGTGTGCCTCTGATTGGTTTATAAATGTATAAAATATTTAAATCAAAGAAGGTTGAAAGCTAAGGCTGTACTTTATTATTCCACATCCTCTCTTCTAGAATAATTGTACACAAGAGCTAAGGGCTGCTCACTTTTCAAGATAGTATGAGTAACAGACATTTCCATTTGTGGTTTTAACCCACCATCATAGCCTTTTTGAAAGTTTAAGACCTGCGTATTTGTCATGAGTGCTGGGATTTTTTTCTTTTTTTTGGGGGGGAGTCGCTTTTGGTTTTGTGTGTCTGTGATACAACTTTCCCATGAAACTAAAATTCACCTCTGTGTGGACAGCTGCTACAAAGCTATTAAGTCATTCCTTAAACTCTTAAAACAGGGGTTATTATTAAGGACACAAGGACTTTGTGTTGGTTTGTCATTAGATTTTATCCAATATGATGTACTGCTAAGTGCTGTATGAAAGCTTTTTCCAAAGACCATCATTTCATTTAAAATTGGAATGAGGAACATAGGGTAAATTGGTTGCACTAGAAAGCTAGTTGACAGTCACCTGCTTAACACACTACTTGCAAACAGGTCTTTTTGCAGAATAGTTATCTTAAAAAGAAAAGGCTAATTTACTTTTAGAAACACAGGGTCCTCTCACTGGGAGAAAACAGCTTTCTCCCTGGTAATATTCTCACACTGTTACTTTATGTACACTAGCTGCCTGAGATGCCTACAGGGGAACTTGCTGAGAACAATTCAAATCACCTAAGAGGTTCACTGTCCTGGACTTGCTTTAGAACTATGTATGTTTGGTTTCTTCCTACCTTCCCACCATGATCATTTTGACTTTGATAATTTTGTTTTCTATGAGTGTTTCTGATGAAGTAAAAGGTTATGTCATGCTCTCCAAACCACTGTCACTCACATGTTTATTGAAACCTTCAAAGAACTCTGACCAGCTTTTTAAAGCATAACTACCCTTTACCAAAGCTCTGTTAAATATTTAAATGTATTATACAGTATAATTATATAATATAGTATAATTATGATGTTTTACGTATAGATAACATAATACACGCTTTATCAATATCTTATTTTAAACACTTGACTGGCACAGAAATTGTAGTACTTGACAGTCTATAGTTCTTGACCAGCCCTGAAGCTTTTCCAAAAATGATGCTTTCATAGGTGACCAAAGACTGCTCATACAGGAGCTGTAATTCAAGCATGTAGGAGAGCTAGATGTATAGAACTAATGACTATATAAACACCTAAAAGAAATTGAGCAGTAAGTCTAGCAAAATAGTCAGGAGTAGAGCAAAGAAACAAGGCTTTGCCAGGTAAATCAAGAGTTAGGGCTATTAGCATGTATTTGCTGGTAAATTTAGAAATCTCTAAATTCATACGATGACTACGAAAGGACATAACACCTACATTGTGTTAGCATGAATTCTTCAAACATCTGGTTTGTCTATACTGCAAGTCACTCCGGAAATCTGGCTAAGACATAGGAAGGACTGTCACCCTAGCAGCAAGTCCTTTTTCTAGTCTGCATAAGGATCTGCAATCTTTCAGTTACATTGTTTGAGAAATGTAGGTAGAATAATTGCTTCCAAAGGATTGAACTGAAAAGAATTAGAAGAGTTGGTTAAAATACTGAGACTAGGCACAAGTCTCCTAGTTTATAGCTCAGTCCAGTAACTTCTTCAACCATATGAAATCTGTACCACATTACTTTTATACTGGATTTATTTTCTCCCTAGATAAGCCAAGAAACAATAGCAAATAAAAAAACATTTTTCACTGTTTTTTCTGAACAAGAACTTGATACAGCTCAGAACTGAGAATGTTTCGTTTCGTCTGCTTGTTTAATGAAATCTGATATTGTCACAACTTTTAAATACTTTTAAATTGCTGATATTGCTGAAAGGAAAAGCCTCCATTTCTTTTCACATTGTTTAAACTTTTGTTTTGGATAAGAAGCCCTATGTTTTCATAGACTTAAAGAAGAAAACAGTTATTGAGGTTATTTAGGAAGGGACCTGTCATCTGAGCACTAGTCCAACCTCCTGCTCAGAGCAGGGCTAACCTCAAAGTCAGACCAGGTTGCACAAATCCCTGTCCAGACAAGTTCTGAAAATCTCCAGGAACAGAGATTTCACTACATCTCCGGGGAACATGCCTCAGTGCTTAACCACCTTATATACAGTTTCCTTATGCGAATGTTCACTTTGTGAACATTGTCTCTTCTCCTTTTGCGATACACGTCAAAGAAGATTTTAGCTCTTCTTCTCCACAACTTTCTGATTAACTATCTTACATAGCACAAGACTGAAATTAGGTTCCACCTTCCTTCAGCCTTCTCGTTACCATAAATCGGCAGATGATGAACTCTCTAAGACTCAATTTGGAGTTTTAGAAAGCAGGCATTCTTTATTATGGCCGGGTGCAAGGTGGAATTCCACAAATCAAGCACACCTATGGCTAGATCACTGTTACATTTATACACAAGAATTATAAGGTAGTACACTCCCAGTTACAATGATTGGTTAATGATTTACATATAGTTATAATATCGGTTATGTCATTCTCTTCTGTTACTATGCTTGTGCGGGGGAAGGGTCTCCACCTGGGCAAGGGTCCTCTTGACCTGTGGGTGTGTTTTTTACTATTATAATGAAGACAGTTCACTTCAGGACACCTTAAAAGTAGGTTTTGTTGCCAAGTTGGCCAGCTACCTTGCCAGGTTGTCAAATAACTCATCCCATATATGACAGAACCTAGGGGCTCTGTTTATGGTCTAGAGAGTCCAGAGAATAGGGAATAGGGACTTCAAGCAGCATAGCCTCAAATAATAAGTAACACAGCATCCTATACATAACGCTACCATAGGGGTTAACTTACTGGAATCAAAATGTTCTTATAGTTGATTATTTCATAACCTAAAGATTCAGTAAAACTTAAGATAATCTTCAACATTCTCCAGGCAAAAAAATACAACAAACCAAGTTTCCTCAGTTTTTCCCCATATATCATGTGCTTAACTCACTGATCATCTTATTTTCCCTCCACTGGACTTTGTCCAGTTGGTCAATCTCTCTCTCATACTGGGGGACCCAAAACTGGTCACAGTACTCTGTGATATGTGATGTGAATGCCCTATGAAGTAACCACTTCCATGAGCCCTTTTAGCTACACTTTTGAGAATGCAGTCCAGCAAACAGTTAGCCTTCATTGCTATGACTGTCAAAACATTTTTTAAAAAAGACTGTTAAAGTAAAAATGAAAAGATAATAATTTTGATGTTTCTTCCCAAGGTCTGATTTCCCAGGAAATTTTGGAGTCTTGTTCTTACTGTTCTCTTTCAGCATAAAATCATATGAAAATAGTGGAAGATGTCTTTGAAATAAAAAATAGTAATAATAATTCCCACTGAGTACTGCTTCATAATTATTTTCATAAGAGCAAGTTCCTGCTCCAGCAACTTTTCTCAGCTAGAAGGTTAGCCAGTCTTAATTCCCACTGAGGGGACTGTAACCTAGTGAAATAATTACGCTCATACCAGTGGCACAAAAAACATTTTTGGATGTTCCTGGTAACTTCCATGTCCTAATTTGATATAGGACAGAATTCCAGCTTCTGAGAACTTTCTAAAAGATTGGTCACTTCTCTCCTTCCCTCCATCAGTTACTATGGATAAATAGCGGATTACAAGTTAGGCAGCTTATTAAGGCTCTCACTAATCCTATGGGTTTTAAAAAAGCTTGGAGGTTAGCTATAATTGGGTTTGTGTTGAACTTGACCGGAACGTTATACCAGAACGGCTGTACTGCTTCCAAGGCTGAAAAAGAGATACTGAGATTATCTGCCTTTACCTATAAACAAAAGCAACAAACAGCAAGAACAAAAAGATCTATTTCCCCCTTTGTTCATTAAATACATCTAAAAGCATGTTGGTGCTGTTCCACTCATTTCAATAGTCTCAGTAGGGATGAATTTAAAAGCACCTCTGCCTCAGAGGGAAAAATCATTCCTGAACATTGTCTGTTGTATGTATCATTTTTCTAGCATATGCTCTTTATGCAAAATAAACTTCAAGAGCCACAAAAAGGAATAGTTATCAGAAAGTAGTGAGGAGAAAAAGGAAAAAAAAAAAACTTTCACAAAGCAGTCTCGTTCCTTTCACAAGTAATTTTTTTTTTCTGCGTAATAAACTTCTTGGGTAAATATTAGTTCACAGTCAACACATTTAAGATTTTAAAGCAATATAGAGTCTGCTACATACACCACCAAATCCCATATCATCATGATAGTCATCAAACCCAATAATGTCACACTTTGAGGTAGAAGCTGACATCAGGTGAATAAATTACATTCTCTAAATACCCAGAACTGATACTATAGAATAGTAATCAAATAGTAAGACACTATTTGATGTCTTAGGGGGACAAATACTAATGTTTTCAAAGAGGATTTGGCCATTGATCAAGAATTTATCTTCTAGTTTTCTCTTTTCATCAAGATGAATGAGGTGGAAGAAAATATGGATTTATTGACTCTGAGGGCTGGAAATAGTAAAACTTGTTCTTTTTTTCAGTAAATTAAACAGAAATTACTTAGAAGATAGAGTATGTGTGTAGTCCATTTCTTTTGGTGACTTTTCAAACCATAAATGAATGCTTTGGAATGAAATACTTCTGATTAGCTAGGATAAATAGTTATTTAAATTAAAATGTAATACTGGTTCTCATTTAACACTTTTTTGGTTTCTACCCTCTTATTTATACCAGTATGAATTAAATCAGATAGATGGGTTCCAGAGAGAGAGAGAACCTTAAAGCAAAAGGCCCTCTGAACAAGCAGTAATACCATGCAACAATTCTCTAAGTGAACAGCATTAAGGGAAGAGATTGGGCACAGAAGAAAACAGGAAGAGGCTGTTAACAGTTTTCACAAAGATTTTTATCTGTTATGGGTTTTTTTCTTTTTTATTTTTCTGACAGTTTACTTTCTCTATTTCCTGATCTTTCTAGTAACGGGAATGTAAATGGAGAGATGTCAGAGAAAGGAACATTTCTGAAGACCATGACTTTGTACTGCTTAAAAGGAAAATGCTGCCATTAAATACAATGTGGCAATGCAAGAGATGAGTGTGAGGGAAAAAAACTTCAGAGGTGGCCCTTTGGACAGATTACTGTGAAACGAGTCTCTGTCCCTTTTATTGACATATTTCAAGAAAATTGCTGTATGGCAGGTCATACAATGCCAGTATAGACGTTTTCACGTTTATGGATGTATGTGTCCACAAAATCACAGAAACACAATATATTCTGACTGAGAATAAGCTTGCCTTTCCTGCTCTACATCTATAAAAAACTCAAACTGAAGGAAAGAGCTTTGGAACATATACATATTGACAATCAAAGCCTAAATAATAAAATTGATTATGCATTTGCTCATTATTAGAAATAGTGCTTTCCAGGACATTTACTGATTAGTATATGCAAGCATAATGCCCTAAAAGTTCTTCAGGGTTAGTTATATGAGAAAGGCCAGGATAGACATAATTAGTTTTATTTTATTCCTGCAAACAAATAAATAAATGTTTGTTGGGGAAAAAAAAAAGCAGCTTGTATTTCAGTACATAGTCTGTTGCTCTGCTTTAGGTTAGGGTATTTTTATGCTGTCACAATAGCCTATGGTTCTTAATATCTTACATAAAAGTAATTTCAATCAGAAGAAATTAAAAGAAAGCAGCAAGTGAATGCCTGGTGGCAGAGAGCTGTGCGTATTCTGTTATCTAGTAGGCATGGGTGTTTTATGTATATGTTTTTCTTCAATATAATCACTCTCAGAGGGACCATTGAGACCCTGCTGAATCAAGTGATCACGAAGGGCATGTATGATCTTTGAACAGTTTGATGCTGTTATGACATTTAAGTCCAATTTATTTCATTTGCATTATGATGGAGGGAATACCAGGGAACCATGGTAACTTTAAAGTAATTTAGATTCCTTAGAAGATTTCATTTTAACTACAGCTAACTAAATTAAGAAAGATTTATTCAGCAAACTGCAGATATTATCTAGGGCTTCATATTTGCCATTGCAATAAATTCTATAGTTAAGCAAAAACCGTAAAAGGCCACTTTTTGTTGTCATTTTGTTTTACAAACATAAAGGTAAATGTTGGCACAGATTATATACGTAGGACATATTCAAATGGGCCATAATTGTTAATAAATTGCTTAATGAATAAATAAATCTTTTAAATTGTTTGGTCTTCAATGCTCAGATACACTCATGCAAATGGAGATCATCAGTGACAGATCAGAACCGGTCTGTATGCGACTATGAATAGCTTTGTATAATTTAATGCATTGTCTTTTGTAATTCTTCAACTCACTCCCTACCGTAGTGAACAGATTTAGCTGTCAGATTACAGTGTTTAAATTACTAAAGCTACCATGTAGCCATATATCTTTATAGGTCATTTTTTTCTGTGAGAATCACCAAACGACTTATTTACTAAGCTTCTTAACATTCCATTGACTTTATCACACTGAAGACTGAAATGCAGGCAAAATTAATTTTCTTCAACAGTTTTGTTCATGGGAGAAGAAAATGCTTCCTTCTGTTCGACTGCTTGAGGCTTGCTTCTTAGATACAGAAAAACAACGTTGGCATAAACTGCTGTCTTAAGCTTATAACCGCATCCAGAGGCTATAAACCTCAAGGTGCCACTCAAAGTGATGAACTTAATAAGCACATACCAGGGATGATATTAGCTCTAATATTGCCAATGAATGCAGGCTGTTATGAAAGTTTTTGTGGACTTGCATTCCTTGGCCAAAAAAAAAAGCTTTCACTACAATCCATAAACCAGTGTAAATAATAGCCATTGGCCCTCAAAGATGTCTGTATATTAACCCCATTAAGTAGTTATACCTTTTATAACTGCATGATGAAGTGGAGCTGACAGATTCCCTTATGTTATGTGTAGAGCTTAAAGCATTTTTTTTCCTTCAGTATTCTCCAATTTAGATCTGTAGAAAAAGTGTTATATAAGCAATGCATTCGTAAAAGAAAACACACTTTTCAAAATATTTACATTTAAATTAAACTTGCATTTCAATTAAACAAACATAATTACTTAACAAACCAACTAGATGTGATTCAAAATAAAATATGAAAAATGCACTTTTACCTTTAGTCCTTAAATGAATCATGATTTCTTGTCTGAAATAGAAACACAGTTTTATAAGCATCTGTGTCACAAAAGCATCTAGAAAAATAATTCACATTGGTTGTCAGGTGCATTTTTTGGTACTGGGTAATACTAGAGTTACTTCCAAAACTGATTATTTTAATACATTAACTTGTGTCAGCTGGGACACAATTACTGCATCGTAGTCTTTTTAACGTATAAGCTAAATTACATGGATCTTTTAAAATACCTTTCATATCGACTATGCAGTTTATTAAACTGTAAATGCATTTAAGGTTATATATACATGTCTACAAATATGTAGGTTTACAGTATTTAGACCAAAATTTTCATATTTAGTATTTTTAAAGCTTTCAAAAAATTAATTATCTATGTGCAGTTTCCTTCATCTGCCAATCTTTCAATATAATAGATGATGTAACACTTACTAAAGCTAACACCAATGATGTTTATACAACTGATAGTTACCATGAATTAGAGATGTAACTAATTCCTGGAGGAATTTAAATTCAGCTTTTACTGAAAACCATCACTGGATGTTCTTAATATTTATGCACAGTCAGAGGGAGAACTAGAAGTTTAATTTTTTTTTTTTTTAAATGACAGGTCAAAAATGTTTCACATACAGAGGACTATAATCTGTTGTGAGAACTTATATGGCATTGAAGACTGGCCTCCACAGAATTGCATGTCGCTCTTCGTAAAGAAATAACATTTTAAACCTGGTCCTTACCATACTTATAATTGCATTTAAATATTGTGCTAGTTGGTGCACAGGTCACATTCCGGTAACCTGCACCTTTTGTTTACATTTCTGTCTTTTTTTTCTATTTGATTCTAGCCTCCTTTTGAATCTAAGTACATGTTCTGGCACACTAGACACCAATAAACTTCATCGGGGCAGAAACCAGACAGCCCAGTTCCATCTATAGGGCACTGTAGCCCACTGGTGATTTTACATCCATCAGACTAGTTCAACTCAGTTCATCACCTGAGAGCTGAGAATCCATTTTCAAATGCACATCCAGGCTTACTGCCTTAGAGACTGCCCAGAAGGTATCTAGATGACTGATTCCAAGAAGCAAAGTGGAACACAAAGTTACTTTTATATTCTGAACAAAAATATCATCTCTGCGGCTTGACAGCTGAACGTTATCCAGCCAACCAAAACTATGTGCTCATTCACTGTCTTTGCTATTAGATTATCACCACCACTATACATTTGAAAAGCACTACACACATCTTTCATTTTTTCTGTTCCTGAATAAACAAACTCCTGATAGCCGAGATCCCTGCTGATCCGCTAACATAAAGAGGTAGATATGGAAGGATGGGAAAAGGAAATCTTCAGACTTGAATAAGAAATGCCTCAGCTATGCCATGACACAGTGACCAAGAGCCTTTTTAATAGAATTGTATTATGTGATTTCTAAAATGTATTTTGAGTATAATTAGCAAACATTCTATTGCCATGTAATAGCAAATATCTCTTTTAAAGACAAAAAGCTGGTAATATGTGTTTAATTATACAAGACAACTTTTAAGTTGTACCTGGATTTTTTTTTTTAATTACATTTCTGCTTTGGGTTTCATATGCAAATATATGCATAAGTAGAGTAGACATTAGGCAAATTTGTTACAGTAACTGAGAACGAAGAGTGCTATCTGATTAATACACACCGAATGAAAAGAAAGAAAATATTCAATAGAGGATGAGCCAAGGAAAAAACTAGCAATGCATTGGCTTGAGAACAAACTAATTTATATTATAAGCTTTTATAATTTATATTGTAAGCTTTTTCTTACCAAAATCTAGACAGAATTTTTGCTATGTGAATAGATATAAGATGGACAATGTCTATTGTATCCTATGTCCCAAACTACTTAGGTTATACCTGATTAGCAATATAAGTGGTATAAGTAATAGGAGAACAATGTCCCTAGCAAAGTTTTCAAATTATTTTATGTACTCATCAGTTGTTCTTAAGATATATAGTCAACAATAGCCCAGAAGATAAGTAGATATTATTTCAGAAAACAATATTGTTATGATAATTGATTTTATTGATAATGAGGATGTAGAAGATACTTCTTGATGTTCTAATATGCACATGATTATCCTCCTCTGTACAGATGAGTTTTTTGGTACTATTAAAGTTCTTTAGGCATTTCATACTCCACAGTTCTAACCATTTCCCAATAAAGCCCTGGTAGTGTACATTCTAATACCTTGTAAACAAAGTACTGCCCACCTTAGATTAGGAAAGTGCAAGTTTATAGGTTGCTCATTTGAGAGTACCACTATATTTAACAGAGCATTAATATTGTATTGGAAGAATTGTATAAAAATTAATGTGCACTTTCTATAATGCAACAAAAATGAAAGGTGCAATTTGTCCTATTATACTTGATTTATTACTATACAGCAAGGAGAAATGAAACACAAGGTAAGATGTACTTTTATTGTGTTTGTTCTGGAGTGTGTGGTTTTATGTTCACAACAGAAAAGGTACAGTTTCACAATTAAGAAAGACCATCACTTCAGTTAAATGTTCATCCTAACTCAGAGATTAATTCAAGACAGGAATTTGGGGAAAAGAAAAACACCTATATGTCATAATGTGAAAATGCATTGTAATTGGTATAATTCTGTGTCATGCATAGAATTGATTAAAAATGCTGAATCTATCAGGGGAAAATGTACTTGGGATAAGGAAAAGAAGTATTTCTAATGTGTCAGTTAGAAGTTAAAGAATTTTAACAATACCTATCGACCTATGAAAGAAAGAGCTGGTAAAATTGATGAGTGATTCAAACAGAAGTCTTCAATAATTATTCTGTGCTATATTTGCAAATAAGTGGAATGGTAGGATTAACTCTTCAGGGCATTTTTTTCTACTTATTTGAAAAAGATGGAAAAGAATGGGAATATTATTAAAACAGCAAAATATTGCATCCATTAATCTGTAAAGATCTAAAAAACACTTACATGTCAGAAGAGATTACTTCAGAGTCTTAAGGCCTACAGACAATTTATTTTAAATAAATCCTGGGAAATCCAGAAGTAAGCTGACTATGAGTTTCTTAAATTAATGCAGAGGTATTTCTATACAACATATTTTCACTGCTATAAGGTTTTTATTTAACACAATTAAAATAGCCCAGTTTATTATCAGAATCATAATCATGGAATGGGTGAGGTTGGAAGGGACTTCTGGAGGTCATCTTGTCCAACCACCCTGCTCAAGCAGGACCATGTCCAGATGGTTTTTGTATATCTCCAGGAATGGAGACTCCAAGGATGGATCAATCTTAAAAGAACTGAAAACACTGAGTGTCAGAACTCAAAGGTTACTACTGATGAGAAATCAACATGGAACTGAAGTTCCTCATGAAGTTCTGTAGGGACTGATATCAATATAACTCAGAATTTTCATTAATGATATGGAAGTGAATATAAAATCAATGTTTATAAAATTATTAGAGCTTGGTGAAATGTTAAGAAATGATGAATGCAGTTAACTGCACAGTAATATGGCTCAGTTGAAAAACTGACCCATTCAAATAAAATTCATTTAATGTAAGGCAAAGGTGGAGATGCAGATACACAAGCAAGGAATGCAAGTCATTACTGATTTTAATGGAAACCGAAAGCAGATAAATTAAAATTGGAGGTGGGGG
>NW_008824243.1:249524-253674 GCF_000699105.1 Pygoscelis adeliae
GACCTAGTAGGAAATAGCTTTCATGACAAATATTTCCAAAATATACTGGTTTTCCTTCCAACCTAGTCTAGACTGAACAATAATTTTTAATTAGAATTATTTCTCCCCCCATCAAAAAAAAAAAAAAATCACACCTACCTCTATGGATTAGTTGTTGATACCCATTATTAACATACATTCAGCAGGTCCAGATGTCTTGCAATCAAGTTTGGCTTTCTTTTTGGAAGACGTGCTTCTGTTTGACAGAAGTTATCAGATCAAATTTAAGGGCAACTTGGTGAAATGTTATGACCTGACATACACAGACAGTCAGGCTAGCTATATGATCTAATGGTCCCTTCTGTCTTCAGATTCCATAAAAATCTATTAATCTTTTATACCCAAGGCTAGTGCAAGTGCAGCCATTAGACCAAGATTTATTTGCAACAGACCACCACAGGGAAAATACAAAATTTATTTGAAATGACCTTTCAATTCTGAACTTCACTTTGTCCACTATCGCATGTCTTTTAACCTCTAGACATGTCTTTCTTAGTCCAAAAGAGGGATCTCAGGAGGCAGAAGAAGGCAAAGACAACAAATACTAATTTTTATACTTACAAATGCTTTCAGTCCCCTCTGTGCGAGCAATAAAACAGGCAACCAGGATCGGTTCAGAGTCCAGCTCTTAATATCATAGCAAGACAAATCGTTCACACTCAGGTGAGTATCAGGCAGAAGAGGATTACCAGTGGATAAGATGAGTTCGATGTAAACAATGTGCCATCCATAATGTTCCACACAGATAAATTCTGTTCAAATACCTTTTGTTCCATGTGCCTTGAAATGTGAAAAACATATCAGCATCTTTTTGGTTTAAATGAACCTGCACTACTTTATTAAAAGTTTCTGCCAGCCAGATACATTTATGTCAGTAATCTTAGATTCTAATTAGTTGGGCATGCTGCCAAAAGCTTACATACAATGAAGAAAGACCATAGCAAATCCCTACATCTCTTGCTATATATTGGGATGATGAGAGACAATATGAAGGCTCAGCACATTATTTCTAAAACTCTCTTTTGAGAAGAGGATCTGTATTAAATGTTATATTGTGAGCAGATCTGACAAACTAAAGTTAGTCAGAGTAGATAACTGAGGGTTTGGGGTTTTATTTTTCTCTGCTCTTCCCTTGTGGCTGTTTTATAAGTGAATTTGTGAAACATTATCATAGCAGTCAGTAATTCAGTAACTATGAAAGTATAATATTTCTAAATGCAAGTAGCACATTCTACATTACATGATATTCACACTACTTAATACAGTGAATATTTACTTTAGAGTAGATCTGCATCCACAAAGCAACAAAATAAAGTTTTCCCTATAATGGAGAAAACTTACATTACAAAATATATCATTCTATCAGGTCAAAGGGATGGCACTGCTACTTTGCACTGGTTGTAAAAGTGAAGGACACAGTACAGAGGGATGGGATGCATCGTATTAAGCCCCAAAATGTACCTTTCTGCAAGAAGCTCACAGTAGAGCCCACACAGATGTCCACAGTAAGCTGGTACATCTGGTTAACTGAAATAGCTGTTACAATAAAGTCCTAACACTGCACTGCTATCTATCTTAATGGTAAGGAAGGTGGGAGGCGCTTAGTCTAGGGTTTCTTGGATTTATATATCTAACTTCCAGTATTCAATCTGAAAATCTAGGCTGTAAAAGTCAGTGTTAGGGAGGGGATTAGTTCTTCCTTTACTTCTCTAAATCACAGTCTCACATTATCAAGCTGCTGTTGCTTCCAGCCAGGCACCACTCCATCTATTCAAGAACTGAGGTGATTCAGCTCCAAATTGCTATCTGTTAGGTAGCTTTAGGGGTGAAACCAGCAATAAACTCTCTATCCTGGTGATGAGTTTGCCTCATTTTACATTCCCAAAGATAACTTTCCAGGTGGAAACAGTGAACTTTGTGAAGTTTTTAAAGTGAAAGCTAAGCAACTTCTCTTTAATCCTTCATGCCCTAAGTGAGGACCACGACTCTGGATGTTTTGATGACACTGAAGGAGTACTAGTTTTGCTATCAGGCAGGTGAGAAGGATCATCAAGCAAGCAACTTTCAGTATGAGGCATATCATCTTGTTCCTTCTTATTTTCGGCTATCAGTGAAGTGAAACACACATGAAGTTAAGGTCAGGCCAACACATCTTAACTACATTAAATACCATCTGTTTTATTTATATGCATGTCATTTATTCCTTTTTCATAATTTCTGATACAGCCTGTAGTACAGCAAATTATATGCAACATAAAGAAAAGCACATATATCTAGAAAGAATATTGCCCAGACAAAATGTTTCACAGATTTCATATTCTGTGGGCAAAGAAACTTATTCTTACAGTGGTAAGGCAACAGAGACTTTTTGCTTTCAAATTCCCTTTGTTCAAGTGAGAAATGTTGATAAGTAGCATAGTTGGCTTAGGTTTGTGTTACCAGATTTGGTTTAACAAGTAAGGACAAAAGAATCAACAACAACAAAAAAATACTCCTGAAGCATGATTGCCAGAAGAATGACTTTGGTTTTTTATGACTTATCTGTGAACTCCTTGTTTACCTTGCTAATCATCTGTTCAAGCTCTGATCTCTCTTCTCTGTGTGCTACTTGTACTATTTTTTTTTTCCCTATAAGTTCAGAGAACTCTTTCACTCTTTCAGGTGCTTTAAACATTACCTCTGCCTACATCTCTCCTTTTATCTCTTCCTGCTTCTTACAGTCTTTCTGAATTTCCTTCATCCCTTCTTTTTCCTTTCTCATACAAGACTTGTTTCCATCATACCAGCCATTATAGCTGGAAGAACCATCCTGTGCAAAGAAACTCTTGCAAGAAACTGTGTTTCTTAACACAGATATTGGACTGACTGTGAAATTGTTTTCAGAAAAGGAATTTATTTCCATTTGTCACACACAAGGCATATACAGCTGTGTGCCAGGTATATGAAAGGATGAATGGCTCATGTCATGAACTGTGAAATAGGTCATGCCATTGCCCTGAAGCTGGTGTTTTTGAAAACAGTGCCACCAAAGACAGCACCCCACTGATTTGCCTTTGACGATGGGCATCCATGCAGATGCACCGATCATTCCTGCCTGAACTGCCACCTGTTTATCCTCAAACGCATTATGTTGTAATGTATTCTATTTGCAAGCTTGCTTCATTTTATGTTCTCTGACTGAAAGTCCCTGGAGTCTTTGTTTATAAACAAGCTATCTAATGTAGAGCATTGTAGTCATTGTCCACCTAAAGGATCAGAATTTATGAAAGTTGAACATGAAAATCAAAGTGTCAAGCCACTGATTTCATCTGTGATGAGTATAAGAGGTCCAAAACAATACACATATGTGTTTACATATATACATAAATATATATATACATAAATATGTACACATATATTTACTAGCTTTCAAAAATTTAGCATACCACTCTGACACCAAAGTCTAACCTCACATATATGCAATAACATCCCTTACAGTGAGGAATCAAGATATATGCATCTTTCGGAAGAATTTGTCCTATAAAGTATTTCCTTTAAGTATTTTTTCATCAAGATAAGGCTTAGTTAAATCAAAAGTCTATCATAACTTGTTTTAAATGTGTGTATTTTATAAATAAACTAATACAGAGTATTAAAATATAATTGATCACATCCAGTTGCATTCTATGAACGTAAAATGAATCACATTTCAACAAAAAAGGCAACTATATTTAATGCTATTTAACAAAATAGTTCAACACTTCAGCTCTACACCCATCTACAAGAAGGGCCAGAAGGAGGATCCGGGGAACTACAGGCCTGTCAGCCTGACCTCGGTGCCGGGGAAGATCATGGAGCGGTTAATCTTGAGGGTGCTCACAAGGCAGGTGTGGGACAACCAGGGCATTAGGCCCAGCCAACATGGGTTCATGAAAGGCAGGTCCTGCTTGACCAACCTGATCTCCTTCTATGACCAGGTGACCCGCCTAGTGGACAAGGGAAAGGCTGTGGATGTGGTCTACCTGGACTTCAGTAAGGCCTTTGACACCGTCTCCCACAGCATTCTCCTGGAGAAGCTGGCGGCTCACGGCTTAGACAGGTGTACTCTGCGCTGGGTCAAAAACTGGCTGGA
>NW_008824243.1:253985-270489 GCF_000699105.1 Pygoscelis adeliae
ACATGAGCCGACAGTGTGCCCAGGCGGCCAAGAAGGCCAACGGCATCCTGGCCTGTATCAGAAATAGTGTGGCCAGCAGGAGCAGGGAAGTGATAGTGCCCCTGTACTCAGCACTGGTGCGGCCGCCCCTCGAATACTGTGTTCAGTTTTGGGCCCCTCACTACAAGAAGGATGTTGAGATGTTGGAACGTGTCCAGAGAAGGGCAACGAGGCTGGTGAGGGGTCTGGAGAACAAGCCTTATGAGGAGCGGCTGAGGGAGCTGGGGTTGTTTAGCCTGGAGAAAAGGAGGCTGAGGGGAGACCTCATCGCTCTCTACAACTACCTGAAAGGAGGTTGTAGCGAGGTGGGTGTCGGTCTCTTCTCCCAAGTAACTGGCGAAAGGACGAGAGGAAATGGCCTCAAGTTGCACCAGGGGAGGTTTAGATTGGATGTAAGGAAAAATTTCTTTACTGAAAGAGTGGTTAAACATTGGAACAGGCTGCCCAGGGAAGTGGTTGAGTCCCCATCCCTGGAAGTATTTAAAAGATGGGTAGATGAGGCGCTTAGGGACATGGTTTAGTGGGCATGGTGTTGTTGGGTTGATGGTTGGACTCGATGATCTTGGAGGTCTCTTAAAACCTTAATGATTCTATGATTCTATGATTCTATGATGCTGTCATCTCTTAATTCTTTTTGATCACCCCTGCTCATTCTTTTGGGGTGTCTTCTGAACTATATTTTTATTCATAATCCAAAGCTTTGCAGCATTTGTATTGGTCTCTCACTGGTTTTCTTCTTCTGACATAAATATTAAGTCTCATGCCACCTTTCTGCAGATGGCAAAACAGATGTACTCCTAATTTATACAAATTTTCTCATTTTTTACTTTTACAGGTAACACCTTCCATCAACACCCACAACCCAAATGATTTCCTAAGTGTAATCTGAAAATCCAGTTTCTGAGTCAGCACATCCAAGTAGTTTGCACATTTGCGATATTTGCCTTCCATTGCCATCCAGGCAGTGAAATCTCTCATCTAGGCATTTATCAGCTCACATCTCAATTTGTGTCGTGTTTTCTACAACCTTGAAAAATACAGTTCTCTTCCACTCATGCATATTGAAAGGGCTCAGAGGACTTGTCTGTGTGGTCTTTTTGCAGACTGACAAGACTGAGCTGTGTCAAATACGAGCTGATCAAAAATGTATGTGTAACAGCAGCCCGGCAGGATTTACCAGCTTGAGCCTAATGGCTCATGGCTGATTCAGGGAGTCTCTCACTTCTGCCAAATACCTCATCATCATAACCAGGCTGGCATGGAGATGGTACATTGGACGCAGCACTCCAAGGAGGAAAGAGTTGGGAAGACTTTCAACATCAACAGCACAAGATGGAAAGCAACCTACCCTGTAAGCATTAATATAATCATAGAGTCCTAGAATAGCCCAGGTTGGAAGGGACCTCAAAAGATCATCTGGTCCAACTTTTCATGGGAAAGAGAGCCTAGATAAGACTATCTAGCATCTTGTCCAATCACATCTTGAAAACCTCCAGTGATGGGGATTCTGCCATGTCCCTGGGAAGGTTGTTCCAGTAAATGACTGTTCTCGCTGTAAAAAATTTCTTTCTTGTGTCAAGCTAAGACCTCTCCCAGTGCAACTTGTACCTGTTGCCCTTGTCTTCTCCATGTGATTCCTTAAGAAGAGAGAGCCACTGTTCTCTTTCTAGTTGCCTTTTAAGTACTTTCCTGAGAATGAAAGTTCAGTCAAGTTAAATTATGGTAACCAAACTCTGGATCAATGCAACAATTACAGGAAGTGACTTCAACTTTGACCCATAGATGAGTAATTCTGATAAAAGTTTTCACCAGCAGATTCTCAGATTATCAAGAATCAGAAGCCTTAAAAACTTCTTTATGTGAACATACACATCATGCCAAGAAAAAAAGGAATTCAAGGTTTTGTAAAAGTATTAATACTCTTGCATAAGATCTATACTAGTGTGATTGTAGAAAGAATCTGATGTGTTGCTTCTGAAAATACGCTTAGGGCAGGAAATGCTGACACTGACATTAAAAAATTACCTTTCATAATAGTATTATTCATAAACAGTAGGCATGTCCTTATGTGCACTTAGATATAACACTCTTTGCAATGCCAAAAAAAAATTAATTGCTGTTTAGTACTGAGTTCAATTCTAATTGGCATTAATTAGGAAGATGAATCATGTGTGTGAGAAAGGAAGATATTGTTAAATTAGAGTTCTGTCTTAATCCTTTCTTGTTAAGCTCTCCTTCAGCTTTAAAAGATACTCCTCTGTCACAGTGACAGTCAGTAAATGACAACCGGTCTTGCTCTGCATCCTTGGATAAGGTTATGAAGACATCAGTGCTTTTAAATCTGTCATCCTTTGTGATTCCTCCTCCTGTCTAATGTGTTGTTCATCTTCACAATTATCTTTCATTCCCTTAAATTAGACTTTTCCATATGATGTTTTCTTTAAATATGAACTATAATAATTGTCTGGAAATTACGTCCTTGGGAGATTTATTTTTCTTCAACTTGTTCCTTTCTACATTTTGTAACATAGTGAAAATATGCTTTTGCTTCTCTCTGAAAAAAATGAATATGACCTTAGGAAAGATTAAAGCCAAAAGAGAGTACTAATTGCCAAAGATGAACTGCTATAGAATTGCACTGTCACCATATTTAGGTAAAGGATATTTGTTGCTAAAAACAGAAACATCACAGTAGTGCAGACAGCCAAAAGCCTGGGACAATTTATCCAAGTCCACTTCATTATTTTACATTTTAAGTTCATGTCTATATGTAATCCTGGTTTCAGTTCTGAAAAAGCAAAGCATTGGTGAAGCTTAATATAGAAGCTTAACTCACAGCAAGTTTCTGATGCTAATGCAATTTGTGCATCTCTACTTTTAACAACTGTATGAGCTTGTGTATTAGGTAGCTGTTATTATTTTAGTTAAATGGCATTTATTATTATAGTTTCATGACATTACAGAACAATGGTAAGTTTATTTCTAATATCCCAACTTTAATATCATATACTCAATGAATTCTATTATTTATATTTTGAGTTTAATTGTATTGCTTTTGCTTTCTTTCAGCTTTATCATATTGATATAGTTTAGCATAATCTTACTTGTTTATAGAAAACTGTTGTGGGTCAATGCCACAGAAGGTGAAGCACGTGTACCTTAGATTTAAAAATTGTGAGAAATTTAATATGTATAGATGAACTTGATTGTCAATATATAAAAAAGGAAGTAAGCTTTAATTTCCATCTGTAGCCTAAGAGGATACATCTCCACCACATAAAGAAGGTGTGTGAGTTGGCAGAGTGATGTTGTGCCAGATTTTACATCAACAGGGTACCAGCACATCAGGGCATTATCATACCATCCTGCTTGCCTTGGCTAGAGTGCTTCTCAGTCCAGCGCATAATAAAACCAGCTGATTTGTATGTCCCATTCCACATTTAGTTCTCACATTTGCATCAGCACCAGTCCTTGTATTCACATTTTTACTTAAATGTTCAGGACAGTTAAGTTTAGACAAATCTATACCCACAGAGAGGCTTCCTTTGTCCTGGAGTACCATAGTCCCATGAACCTCACCAGGTTTTAAATATTCAAAGCCACTACAATGTTCAGCAAAGGAAAAGCAAAGTCAAAGTAGGTCTTAAGGTGTGCTGAGCTTGTCCTGTAAAATTGTCTTCTGATAGGCCAGATTAGGGCCCAATTTGGACTGTACTCTTACAAAGAGCTGAGGAAAAACAGTGCTTTGTTTGCTGTTATTTCAGGAAGTGACACAGATAGTAGACCAGCTTCATTCCTCTCTAATTCCCCAGGTATTAAGGCTGACTAGCTGCATGAGGCAAATAAACAACATCTCAAAAGTGTATAATGGGGTACATTACTGCTGCACTCCCAAATCCTCTGGAAGCTACCTTGACCTTTCAAGCAGAATATCCCTCAGTCCACCAAAATTAGCTCTCCATTACTCACAACAAATCACAGACTTGGCTTCCCTCATAAGCGACCTTTATTCATCTCATTGTTGTGGTGCTCAATTGTATATTAATCTATTGCTAATTTCCAAATTAATAACATATTTTTTAGTGTAAAATAATCCTGAGTTGTTTTTCTTTCTCTCTTTTGTGGAAAAAAAAACAGCAAACCAACAACCCAAAACAAAAAACAAACAAACAAACAAACAGAACCTTTCTCTTCCCCCCCCCAAAAAAAAAAAAAAAACCACTCCAAAACCTCAAGAGGTTTTAGAAACATTTTATTGATTTTAAAAAGTGTTGTAAATTTTGAAGTGTGTTTATTCGTGCTGGTTTTTTTCCTACAGAACATGTTAGTAAGAGAATTAGAAGCTTCCTAGAAATTGTACTTTCAGGAGAAATCCTGAATACATGCTTGGAAATTAGATTTTTAAAAATATCCAAAAGCTATTGGGAAAAGATTTTTTAAATATAAATAGAAAATACTATTTAAAATCTATTCTAACTCTTCAGACATAAGTTCTTTGTTCAAATCCTGAAGAGCAAAACCAGCAACAAATCTGTTAACGTTATAAATCAGCCCTCTGAACTTTTAAGTTGCATGTATCAGCTTTGCTGAGACTTTAATTTCACTGCTTTATACCTGAGAAAACTTTAGGTCAGATGGATATGTTATAGTGTTGTGCATAGTATATACCTATAAAATAGCAATATATTTTTCTTATATATATTTATTTCATGCTTAATCACTCAATAGCAGCTGATGGTTGGAGAGTTGGGACCTGGTATTTTATAACTATTGGATTGTTTCATATATTTTTTTCTCCTGTTTTTGTTGTCTTCTTTGCAACATTTAAATGTTGCAGCCTTTTCAAGCACAAACTTTCCCTCCTCCCTTACATTCTAGTCATTCCTTCCTCACCACAGAGTCAGCCTGTTTTAGAGGCAGCTTGAGTTTTATATTTCTGCTTTGACCTGGCACCAAATTCAGATCACCACGTGGCTTGGGGGTTGGGAAGGGGGATCAGCTGTTGAACCACATCTGTATGACTGGCAGGTAAAATCACTCACCCAAAAGGCAACCTGTCTGCCCCAGAGGGTGGGTCAAAGCTTTCATTAGAAAATATTGGCCATTTCATGCAGTTAGTTAAATAATCCTCTCCCCTCCCACACATACTCTGAAAGATAATTTCCAGAGATCTAGTTATTTAAAATCTGTTTAAAAAGCACAGGAGAGAACAACCCCTGCCATATTTAAAGCAATTACACAACCTGAAAAGCTACTGTAACTAGTGCAGGCTTTGCATAATTTTATTTTTGGAAATGTGTTGATATATACATGCACTTGCAAGAATTCATATTGATCCATATGTTTTTATTGGATCTTTTATTACAGAGGATGCAAAAAACTTCACAAGTACAGGCAGCTATCTTCAGCACAGTTGGTACAAGTGGTAGCCTCACTTCCCAGCTAAGGAAAGGGAACAACAACAAACTTGCCAAAGCTAGGAAAAAGTTTCTAGATGAGCTTGGAATCAAACTGTGCAGTTTTAGTTCTTGTAGGTGAACCATGTCACAGCGTCTCCACCAAAACCAGCACTTAGCAGGGCCACATCACAGGCCAGACATGCTGTATGCTGCAATTCAATCTGACCCCTGTAACTGTGTGAGTGGTGGCAAAGGGGCAGAGGGATGTCTGACACCTCCCTCCCCCCATCACATTAGTCAGTAGACACCTGTAGCTGATGAAAGATTGCCAAGGGCTAAGAATAGCTCTGTTTCCTTTATAGCCATATTAATTCCCACTCTTCCTAGAAAGAGAATATCGAAACAGGGATCTGTGAATACACCGCTCCCACAAGCATCCCTGCACCGTGACATTTCTCTCATGGGTGTTTCAGGGAAGTACAAAGAAGCTCTCACCGCACCCAGGATGACCAATGGGCTGACTACAGCCTCACAGTTAAAATGCAGGAACGAGGGTTTCAACAGGCTGCTCAGATTTATTGTGAAGACTTCAAAACACGGGGAAAAAAACAAAGGTGTTTTGTCACACAAAAATCACTACTAGCAATTGTTTCATACTTCATTTCCAACATTGGTCAAGTATTATTTTAATATTCATGAAAAAAGAAAATTATTAAAGGCTTAAAAAAACCCATAGCATTGGTACCACCATCTTCAAACTAAGACCAGCCAAATAAGCATGTTTCTGCCTCTTTAGGCGCAAAATTCTGCTGCAAAGCTGGACTAAAAGGTTAATTTCTTCCAGGTCTTAGTCTTTGGCTTTTACATGGGATTTAGCAGCAACAAAAAGAAATGAGAATAAAATTGATTTCCAGGTTTTTTTCTCCTATATAAGCAGGTTTTGCAAGCAATTTAGAGAAATGTTATTAACAAGAGAACAGGGGATCCCTGAGAGAGTACTTTTTAGTAAATTGCAGTCCACATGGAAAAACAAATAATTGAGAACCATTCTGTTAAGCTCTTCTGTTAGTTAAGGGCTAGTAGTTGTGACAGCAACATACAGAACAATTTTGGCAACTTAGTGCTGCAAATTCTTTTGAAGTAGCAAATTAATTGACAATAAGGGTACATCTGTCACCACATAACTTCATTTACTTAACCTTTTTGCATTAGGTCTATCTGAGGCTACATACATATCATAAATGCTATATTTATCTCAATCCAAGATAACCAGTCATTTCAGAAATGATACATCCCTTTCATAGGACAGGAGGGCCAACAAAAGCTTGAAAGTCTTTTCTTACCTTTACAAATCATTACAGTTTTGGATGGCTGATTTCTGGCCTTACAGAGGCAGAAATATTGTTTTTACCATGTCTGAAAGTATAAACCCAGCTGTCCCCCAGAAGAGATACCCGGAAAACTGCGCAAGCACTGAAAGGCAGATGTCCATGCTAGCAAGGAGTTAACCCACAGCCAGGAGACAACAGTGTGGCTAGCAACAAGCCAAAGCTGTCAACAACTTAGTTTTTCTGTTCATCAACAGGGTTGTTTCAGAATCATGCAACATCTAAACATTTAGTAACAGCCTTGAAAAATACCAAATATGCTGTACAAAAATGCATGGGAGAGCATGGCCTAATTAGCCAAGGTTTCTCTGATTTTACTGCCTTCTTGATGAAGGAATATAAAAATCAATGTTTAAGCATATTATGACCACAGCTATAAAACGACCAGTGTAATCTTGAAGGCTAGTTCTGATAAACCTGAAAACTTCAAAGGCATGGAGCTGGCATGAAGACTTAAGCCATTCCTATATTTAAGATGCTTCAGATCTGTGTTTATGGTTTAGGCTTATTAATAAACAAGTTTTGTTTCTCTAAAATATATGCACTTGTGATTGCCAAAATCTGTAAAAATCAAAGTTTCATTAAAAACTGGAGTAAGGGAGCAGCTAATGGGAGGACCAGAGACAAGGATTTCTGGGCTGCTTGTCAGATATCTTTTTTTTTTTTCTCCTTTAATTTGAAAACTATTTTTGTGCAGCATTTCAAACAACAAAATCAATATTCACATTCATTGAAATAGCTAACTAGTAAGAGATATGCATTGTTTGTGTACTTTTTTGTGTGAGGTCAATAGGTTAATTACACAAGTAAAAACTCTAAATTGTCTAGAGACTACTGAACTGTATAAATAAACAAAGTATTCTGCAAAGTGTATTTAACGTCCATGCAATTTATTCTTTTTCGTTCAGTGGTATTGCTGAAAGAGCAGTGGGGATTTTTGTAGCAATTTTCTGTGCTTTCTGCTTGAGAAAGTCTGCAGCCTCAGTCATTTGTATTTGAAGTTGAGTAAGATGAAGTCAGAGTGCTCACATTTTTTTAACAGCTTCTGAGAGCGTTTAGCTCAGGGCAGGAAGAAGAAAAACAAATATTCCTTACAAATATTTTGTCTTGAAAGCATTTCCCTAAAAGTACAACTGTGTGTGTGGTCAGATGGAAAAGGCATACTCAAGTCTACTGACAGACGTGTCTTCAGACACCCGGTAGTTAATGAATGCAGTCCTTGATAGAAGTTGTTCAGATCAAAGCATCACTTAAAATGTCTACCTGAGAATTTAGATTAAAATTCTGTGGAAGCTTATAATTTGTGCTAAAAAAGTTAGAAATTTACTAAGTAATACAGATGTTAACTGTATGATGAGAAACTAAGTTTAAAAATTATATAAAAACATTGCTAATTTCCAGGGGATTTTTTGTCCATTTAAACAAAATGTATTCTTAAAGTACAGTATTACATAGACTGTATTTTCTTATTGGTAGCAGCAGTGATGCTTAAAATATGCTAGCACTGACAATAATTGTAGTTTTAGTTTGCCCTAGGAATTACCTAAACTAAACTCAGGTCCTCTGTGTCCAGGACTGTGATACTAAAACAAAACTTGAAACTGAAATCATTTGCTGTACATGAAGCCTGCAGTTAAGCAAGTGCTCATTCAAGAAATGCCATGCTAGTTTTTTTCTTCGAAAAGATCATGCGTGGAAACACAAAGTTTTCAGGCAAGAGAACAGAAACCTATGGCCAGTTCATGCAAGGAACATATGAATTTCTGCATTAAAAGACTCTCAAATGAAAATATTCAGGACAAGATAACAAGGGTTCTCTGCATAGAGAAACTCAAGGAAATCTTTAAATTTAGTTTCTTTCCCGTTAATTCCTTTAGCACTATGTATATTCAAAATGTCTCAGTGCAGGAGGACATTTTCAGTACTAAGAAATATAGAAAAACATTGCTCTAGGAAATTAGATTTGTTATTGTAAGTTCTTTAATTCTGAAAATTTTCCCCTCCCCTTTTTTAATCTTGTGGGATGATGCTGAAAATCACAGCTTTATCTTTTTCCAGCATTTGTTATGACTCTTGTGTCACAAGGGTAAACAGTAGTCAACATTAAACTTACAGTAACTTGCAGGGTTTTTTTCCAATTTGTACGATGACTTATTTCAAAGGCTGTGTTTTGGTAAGACTGATCTCCATTTGAATTGTTGCTTCACCTAGTTTAGCAACTGTTACCTTATCAGAAAGACAAAAAGTAAAATTTCATTTTAAAAAAAACCAAAACTGAGCCGTGGCAATGTTCTATCAAAGATGAAACAATAACATTTCACAAATAAATTATATTCTGAGGAACATAGAATCAATCCTGGCATATAATAATATAACCTACCATTAAAAAAGACTTCCCCCCCTTATAAATTTCTTTTATCTGTATGAATTTATCATAGTGCATTTTCATTTTCTGCATTTCATACATTCTCAGCAATCTGATACCTGTCATGACTGATACCTGTCGTGACTGAAACTTATGCAATTTTGAAGATTTACTGTTTATGAAAGTAAAAACTAGGTAGTCTATTGGACTGTTTTGTGGCAATACAAGTCAGCAGAGAAGGCAACCTCTGGTTCTTCTGACAATGTGAGCATGATGCGATTAAATACCACGTTTTTTACACATGCACTAAAAACTTAACTGTAGTAGAATGAGCACTATAAATCCGAACATATGCAACTGATGTGTTGAAAGTGGTCACTTTTCAAAACAAATGACACTCAGGAGTTCCTAAATTTTCACTTTCCTAGTTTAAACTTTTGTTGTATTTGTTATTCAAACAAGGGACGCTTGTTAATTACTATGATATATGTAGATTGGCACCAGCCGCATATGCATGTTCCCCAGCTTCTCATAGACATTTATTGTTATATGGCTACTAATTGCACAGCTGTCACTCTCTTTTATGGTCTGAGCCATAATGTTTGTGTTATTTATATCAAGAAAACATCTTGTCTTGTTCAAAGGGAAACAATGAAATCCTTTGTGCTAAGATACCACATCTTCACAGCTCTGTGTTTGCATATGGAAATTATCCAAAGGAGGACTATGGTGATTATGGACAGTTCCAGTAGCGTACTAAGGCACCTAACCAAAGCTTAAATAAAACGGAAGCACATCAGCCTGAAATTGTGACCTTAACCAAACAAGCATGTCACAAACACACATACACATCTCTTCCCCCTTGGCTTCTTACACAGCCTGCTCTCATACTACATCTCTCCCTCTCTTACACAGTGTTGCAAGTACTTGAAGTCCTGCTTCTTTGCAGGTGTGTCATGGTTTAACCTCAGTCAGCAACTGAGCACCACACAGCCGCTCGCTCACACACCCCCCACAGTGGGATGGGGGAGAGAATCGGAGGAGTAAAAGTGAGAAAACTCATGGGTTGAGCTAAAAACAATTTAATAATTGAAATAAAATAAAATACTAAGAAGAAGAAGAATATACAAAGCAAGTGATGCACAATGCAATTGCTCACCACCCACTGACTGATGCCCAGCCAGCTTCCCCCAGTTTATGTACTGAGCATGACGTCATATGGTATGGAATATCCCTTTGGGCAGTTTGGGTCAGCTGTCCTGGCTGTGCCCCCTCCCAGCTCCTTGTGCATCTCCAGCCTTCTCAGTTGGTAGAGCATGGGAAGCTGAAAAGTCCTTGACTAGTGTAAGCGCTACTTAGCAACAACAAAAACATGGGTGTGTTATCAACATTGTTCTCACCCTAAATCCAAAACACAGCACTGTACCAGATACTAGGAAGGAAATTAACTCTATCCCAGCCAAAACCAGGAGAAGGTGTAAAACTCCCCCACCTTGAACAAGTCCACACATTTCTCCTACAAAAGCCCTATTTGGATCCTGGAAGGAGGCATGGTTCTGCTGAAGTCCTCAGGTGCACTTAACAAGTGTTTTTTAAAATATTTTACAGCTGTAAAACTGGCCTGACTGCAATCACAGCAGTAGCTGATTAAAATTGAAACCGGCAAGATTGTGCTTACCTTTTAATTGCTTAGGAGTAAAAGACCTTTTCATGAGAAACTTGAATTCAGTGTCTCTCTTGGCCTAAATGTTTCCTAGAAGATTGTCCTGATTAGCAGGACAGGAGTATTTCAGTTCAGTTCTCCTCTTGAATCTTGGAAAATGGACAGCTTTATCTGATCAAAGTTACTTAAATCAGTTTTAAAACTATAAAGAGTATAAAATAAGGCTTTGCTTTGAAAAATTGAAAAAATTTTGAAATCAGCAACAAAAAATAAAAAATAAGTTACTTCATACTATTTATGTCTCAATTCAGTTTTGCAAAAGGATTATTTTTTTCCTTCTAAGGTGTTTGCATGAGGTACTGAAAGATGAAATTGAATCATTGTTTTTCGTTGGCTTTGTTATCAAATTGAATTTGTCCCAAAATATTACTAGAGAATAATTAATAATACCTGTGTAATCTGAACATATCAAGTGACACCTAAAATCCTGTATTATCATAAAATCATAGAAACATAGAATCATTAAAGTTGGAAGAGACCTTTAAGATCATCAAGTCCAACCGTCGACCCAACACCACCATGCCCACTAAACCATGTCCCTAAGCGCCTCATCTACACGTCTTTTAAATACTTCCAGGGATGGTGACTCCACAGTAAAGAAATTTTTCCTTACATCCAATCTAAACCTCCCCTGGCGCAACTTGAGGCCATTTCCTCTCGTCCTTTCGCCAGTTACTTGGGAGAAGAGACCGACACCCACCTCGCTACAACCTCCTTTCAGGTAGTTGTAGAGAGCAATGAGGTCTCCCCTCAGCCTCCTTTTCTCCAGGCTAAACAACCCCAGCTCCCTCAGCCGCTCCTCATAAGGCTTGTTCTCCAGACCCCTCACCAGCCTCGTTGCCCTTCTCTGGACACGTTCCAACATCTCAACATCCTTCTTGTAGTGAGGGGCCCAAAACTGAACACAGTATTCGAGGTGCGGCCGCACCAGTGCTGAGTACAGGGGCACTATCACTTCCCTGCTCCTGCTGGCCACACTATTTCTGATACAGGCCAGGATGCCGTTGGCCTTCTTGGCCGCCTGGGCACACTGTCGGCTCATGTTCAGCCGGCTGTCGACCAGTACCCCCAGGTCCTTTTCCGCCAGGCAGCTTTCCAGCCACTCTTCCCCAAGCCTGTAGCGCTGCATGGGGTTGTTGTGGCCGAAGTGCAGGACCCGGCACTTGGCCTTGTTGAATCTCATACAGTTGGCCTGGGCCCATCGATCCAGCCTGTCCAGGTCCCTCTGCAGAGCCTTCCTACCCTCGAGCAGATCAACACTGCCGCCCAACTTGGTGTCGTCTGCAAACTTACTGAGGGTGCACTCGATCCCCTCATCCAGATCATTGATAAAGATATTGAACAGAACTGGCCCCAATACTGAGCCCTGGGGAACACCGCTCGTGACCGGCCGCCAACTGGATTGAACTCCATTTACCACAACTCTCTGGGCCCGGCCGTCCAGCCAGTTTTTGACCCAGCGCAGAGTACACCTGTCTAAGCCGTGAGCCGCCAGCTTCTCTAGGAGAATGCTGTGGGAGACGGTGTCAAAGGCCTTACTGAAGTCCAGGTAGACCACATCCACAGCCTTTCCCTCGTCCACTAGGCGGGTCACCTGGTCATAGAAGGAGATCAGGTTGGTCAAGCAGGACCTGCCTTTCATGAACCCGTGCTGTCTGGGCCTGATCCCCTGGTTGTCCCGCAAATCATCATGATAGTGTTATTGAACCTATACAAAACCTTGAAAAACATATCATAATTTCTACTTCAATAAAATAACAGTGAATTATTAATTTAATTTGATTTCTGTTTCCTTTAGCATAGATTTTAGTATGTTAAGCCTCTTGTAAGACAATTTAAAAAAATCTGCAGTTGCAATAATCACTTTTATTAGTATAGTGACAAAGAAGCAGCAGTTCAGTCTGCCTTATTTGGAACCAGTCAATTTTTAAATTTTGCCTAGTATCATCACTTGTCTTTTAATCAGGAATATTCTGTTCTTTAAATAGATCTGACTAAAAGCCTTGATTCTACTACCAAGAAAACTTAATCTATATGTTTTTTTTCTTTTCTTGAAATTCTAGTGATTTTACTTTTCAAAATCCATTTACTTTATTGTCTGTACAAAATATTCCAAAGATGTTCTCATTAATAATATCGTAAGTTCATGAAAATAACAGAAAATAGGGTAGTCATAATGACTCCTATTATAAAAGAGCAAGTGGGGTACCCTATGTTTCCTTTAATATTATGTGGTTTTTTTCCCTTTTCCCTTGCTCAGCTTAAAAAAAAGTCCATTTTCTTTCTTTCTTCTTCCTATAGCGAAACAAATGATGTAGCATACAGCAGGCTCCCCTGTCATGGCCATCAGCAGCTGATGGCCATTCCTACCTGATACTGACTTTGATCCTCTATCATTAAGCAGCTGGTGCCATATGAGTGGTACCTGGCAAAATTTACTGTGGAAGTACCTTCTCTGATTTGTTTCTGTCCACATTCTTCCTTTGCCATTAATATTTTTCCTGCCCTGTACAACAAAAGTATACCTAGTATACCTTCCCATAACTCCCTGTTTGCTCACTTAAGAGCAAACTTTCTGATTCACCAGCTGGAACACTCATCAAGACTTTTCCACATATGATATCAACAATATTTTTGCCATCTTGCTTTTGAGATTCCTGTTCCACACAGATTTAGAGAATATATTGGCCCCTTCACACTTTTTTATGTCAATTTTTATATGCTCCCATTTGACACCAGCATCCACTTTTATTTCACTGAAATCTTCTGTCAGATTCTTCCAAAACTTAACCTCATATCTACTCCTTGTACTGAAAAACTTTTTCCTGGAAACTTTCCTTGAAATTAAAAAAAAAAAACTATTTATGTCTAGTTATGATTTTTCAGTTTGTTCAGCATACGTAATCATTCAGGAAATAATTTGTCCAAGACAGGCAGTTGGTGAATTGATTTAAAATTGTTCACTTACTGTTTTTCTAAGTAGCTGGCATCTGTGTTATGACTCTGGCCATCTAAAACACCTGGCATAATTTCACTTCAAGTAAATGATACAACACTTACGTTTGACTCAATTAAATGTAGAAACAAAGTGAATTTTATTTCATAGTAGAATTTTCTAATTATGCTTTATCTTTTTCAAAGTACATATCGGGGGGAGACATTGAAAGTGAAAGGATCCAAGTGGATCCCTATGATACCTTGCATCATACTGGAACAAATGTTTAATCTGGAATGATCATGAATTTTATACTTCCACAACTTTTCATTCCCAAAGAATACTGTGCTGACTGCAGGTAAACTAGGATAGCTCAGTGAACCACTTTTGACATATGCAATTCTTCACTTAGACTTGAGTTCATGAAAAGTCTGATCTACTGAAACAAATATTTCTGCTGCAGAGTATAGATATAAATCACAGGCTATTGTGACCGTTCCTTGTTTTGAGATTGGACTAACAGTATTTCTTAAAGTAGAGGAACCAAAACCAAAGTGGGGCTCTAGCAGTTCACTCAGAATAAGTGCATTTCTCAGCCAGGAAAAAGTATATGAAACAATAGAATCATATCTAAATTTTGTTAATATTCAGACTAAATAGTGTACAGCTGCTATATTTGCATGTGAGGTAAGTTAGAATATTAATTGTCTCTGACTGTATAAAAAAAATAGCTATAAAGTTAACGTCATTTGGAAAATTAACAATTTAAAAGACCATTTCAAAGAGTACCTGTGTAAGTAAAGAAACACAGTGAGCTTTGCATATGTATTTTGCTGCACCAAAGCAATTAATTGCTGTATTTCCATTCCCATTAATCTCCAGACACCATTCAAATACTATAATGATGAGACTGAATAAACATCCTGGAGCTGTAAATTATCTTAAAATTCCTGAATCAGTTGAATTACACAATGAAGTGTTAACATTTGGTTAAATGTCCTCAGTAGCAATCAATTAAACAGCATTTCTATCTTTGTACTAGTTGAGGACTAACATGAATTAGGTAGATCTCAAAAATCAGATACAAAAAATTCAGCACTTTTATGCTTAGTATTATCTTTAGCAGGAGTTGGAGCTATTCTAAAGAGCCTGACAAATGACAGATACAACAGTTTACAGAGCAGACAAGGGGTCATCGTGTTGACTATGCAAATCAACATCAGAACTGAAATTGTAAATATCTTCAATATATATTTTCTCTTCTATTTTCATTACCTTTTCAAGTCTGTATGACAAAGCTAGTACATCAAAGTTAACTCCTGATATAATTTGTAACAGAGATATCAGGAAAACTGCTCAAACTATCTCAGCATCCCAAATCCCTAACTTGAAAATGCTTGAAACAAACTTCCTGACAATGCACACACAAAGATGTACAAGAGTACTCAATGAGTGAAAAACATTTCAACAGGCCCGGTAGCTGTGTCCACTGCAGACTGCAAAACCCCTTTAAGAGCCTACTGACTTCTCAATAAAAATCCCAGCAGGAGCTCAACTAATTTTAACATTTGAAAATTAGTTCTGAAGTGTTTGCCCAGATTTCACAGGTATTTTCTTGTTCTTTTGTCATTTGGTCATGAATTTTTATGGTTTCAGAGCCCCCAAAGGATACTGCACTGACTGAAGATAAACTAGGACAGCTCAGTGAAATATTTCTGGTGTACACACTCCATACTGAAGAAGTACGCTTATTGATTTTCTGTATCACGCTTCCAGACACAACATTCACTCCTTTTCCTGCACATTGTTTCGCATGTGCTGACTCAAGCCAAAATACAATCAGAGACCTTGTGCAGGGAAAGGAATCTGTCATTTAGAGTATTAAAATCACATTATTTAAAGTCAAGTTATGCTCTGGATCTTAGTGCCTGACTGTCTTAAAGGAAGGCTAACCCTTATACAAGTGGAGACTGCAGCCAGAAGGATATGTTTTCACACTGCAGAAAACACCAGCCAGTCCACATTCCTCAGCAACTTGTCTGGTGAGGGGAAAGGATTTGCGAAGAGTGAGAGAAATTGATCATTTCTGCTATCTTGTTGGTTTGGTTTTGTTTGAACTGGATAGAACTATTTCTTGCTCCTTCTAACTACTTAGCATGAAACCTAATACTAAGCTGATAGCATTTGTGCTTTTCAATGAGCAAGTCCATTCTATACAGTGTCAGTACTCAACATAAATGTAAAAAACAAAAACAAAACCAACAATATTATTTATCTCAACCTCACCAATACCTCTAGAACCAGAAAGAAGAAAATAATGAGGAATATATCTCAATAACTATTTTATATAAGGGTTCAACTAGTTTCAGGCAAAGTGCTTGATATTTCTAACTTCCATTTTTCCTCTTCCAATTCTGTTACCTCATCCTATTCTTACAAGATTTAGCCATTAAAAGCACTTATAAGTCACTGAGAAGTAACTGTTGAAACATACTCCCAGCTCCAAACTCCCTCCCAGCTACACACACACAAAATGTTGAAGAAAGGGTCTGTCTGTGCCAGCATGCCACTTTATTAAAATGTTAATGCTCAATTTTTAACCTGAGGGTGTGAAGAAGAAAATACCTGCTAATGTGCTGGTGAGTAGAAAGTGGT
>NW_008824243.1:270537-275526 GCF_000699105.1 Pygoscelis adeliae
ATGCAGGCACAGATCTTTGGTTTAAACATTTATTACCCTGCAAGAACATTAGCGGTAATAAATCTGTCTTCTTCTTTTTCTTTTTTTTAAGGCTTAAAATATGAATTTTCTCACTTTAAAGTTACAAGAAAACTAAACTTTTGAAAATGCAGTAATTAACAGTTCAAGTAGCCAAATTAACTTAGCCTTTGCTCTACAAGGAAATCTGATCCTTTCTTTCCTGGAAAGATGGAAATGCGCACCACAAGACATTACTTGTATGTTTTGTTTCACCCAACCATTGCTCTGATACAGCTGATTAAGAACCTAGCAGTGCATGGGAACACTTGAAGCGATTCTTTTCTGCAGTCTTCTGTCTAGTATGCAGTAAGTCACCTCCATCTAGGTCATCCTTCTTCACTGAGACCAACTTGAAAAGACACACAAATGGAATTCCGGAGGAAATGGAAACACTTCAGCTCTAATACCCATTGTGCAGGAAACCTTCCATTGCTACTTTTAGAAATGATTGTAAGGATACAGTAGCTTTTTTCTTACTGTTGTCAGGTCTGATCTCAGTGATGACTTTCAAAAAAAACATTTTCCAAGACCAAACTTTAATATACGATAAAGAATTTCATTTTTAAAGAAAGCCTTGGAAAAGAATATCCTGAACAAGAGCTAAACAGCAGTATTGCTACATTTGCAATTTTCTTGCAAAATTTTGCCAATTACTCAGGTAATATCAAGTCTTGCAATAGAAATCAGCTGTTGGATCACTCCTGATCCAAACACAGGCAAAGGGCTCAAAACTGGATATTGGGATTAGAACTCTGTCGTACATGAAATTGCTTTTCCAGAAAACCCATAACTTGGGAAATTTGCATATCAACTTCTTTGCCTCAGTGGCAAGTCACTGAAGGGTTGATTTTGCAGTGTCCACACTAAGAGCAGAATGTTCATGCACACCCTCTCTGTGCATGCCCACATTTGCAAAGCAACACTGAAGCTGGGAGAGGAACACTTCAACATAACAACAAAAAAATTAGTACCTTTGGTAATCTAAACTATTTTCATAACAGTAGACATGCAATTTCCATTCTGGCTTCAAGTTCAGTGTAACAGACCAGTAAATTTGGGTGTAGATGAGTTGCTTATTTTGACCCCCTTCCTTCTCCAACATTGACATATTCTGGCTTTTCAGGGTTTTGATATGTGTATAAAGTAAAAAAAAACAATTTCCTGTTCTTGTAGCAGCTCAAATACACATAAGAAAAGAACATTATTTGGATTGAAAAATCCTGATTATGAACACAGTCCAAATCTAATTTCTCATCTAAATTATGCAGCTAACAAAAAGAAGAAACATGTTTTAAGATAATTTCTAAACAAGCCTCATTTTTGAAAAATCTTCAAGCCACCTGGCTTAAACTAAATTCTATTGATCAGAGACATTCTAATGAATCAAGGTTTAAAAAGTATTTCCAAGATAACTTTACAATAAATAACTGAAATAGGGGAGAATTCTACAAACATAGGCATCAATAAAGGAAGCATATAAAAGGAAATAATTCTGCATTGTTACAATAGAGTAAGATAATTCTTTTTCCTTGTACAAACATTCAAAATAAATTAGGGAGTCTTGTTTATTCTTCCAAAAGAAGACTGTTATTATCCCAGCAAAAAACCTGTGAATTTAAAGACAAGAAAACAGAGCACTGATAAACAACTTAGTCTTGGCCAGAAGTGGAGGAATAGGGGCACAATTAGCTGTTGTGTCCACATCCCAGCTGAATGAGCAGAATATGAGATAGCTAAGTTCTTCTGAAGCTGAGATGCTTGCGCTGTGCTCATGAGCTCTTAAAATGGAGCATTTTTATAAAGATAATAGTAGAAACTGAAGAACATACCAGACTTGCAACCTACATGAAAAGGCTTATTACCCACATGTATATAGTCCATAAGCAGAGACCAAGACTAGAAGCAGCATGCTGGTAAGCTTTTCAGCTCACAAATTACAACTGAAAACAGATCTTACTCTTTTATAACAGACAGCACTACATGGGTAAACTGTTCACAAAGCATGGAAGACCAAAAAGCATCTTCTGAAGATTTCATTGTACACTGGCAGATTTGAGTCAAAGAAACCAAAAGGCATCTCTGTTCCTCACTAGATTGTCATATCTGGCAAAAAAAACCCCAAAGTGAATTAGACAAAGCAGATTTTTCTAGCCACTCTTAAGAGAGTGGGAGAATTGTAGTATCAGGCAAGGAAATCTAGGGATTTCCACAAACTAGAAACTTGTTTTCTTCATTTTCAAATCTGAAAGTGTGTCCTCAGTAGAATTACTTTATGCTTATGTGGCTGTTTTCTGGTATCCCTGTTTTGGCTAAGGCAGCATTCAGGATAGTGCAAGCCTGAAAGGAGAACTGAATACTAAATTCAGACCTGAAAAGCTTACTGCAAATAACTGAGAACCATGCAAAGTGTCATTTCCATCAAAGAAAATATTAGACTTGGAGGAGGATATAACTTTATCAAAGCACTTGTCCATTCAATAGGTGTGATGAGTGACAAGACTACGGTCAATATTAAGGGAGGTTATTATGACACAGAAACTGTAACAAAGCTATTACACAGTGAAGGTTTACAACCAGGTCCTCAGAGATACAAAACCAGGAACTGAGCAGAAATTTAGGGCTCTAGGAACAAACACATCATTACCTTAGAAGCAAGTAGATATAAAAATCTGCGGGATTGATTAATTTATCTTGATGTAAATCAGCGAGTACTTTATGCATTTTGTTGGTGATGTAGAGGAATGTATTTTTTAGACCTGCAAAATCATCTCAAAATTGACAATACACTTTTGCTATCAAAGGCATGAGTGTGTCAGACTAACATAGGATTTAAGGAATCCAGTGATGTGTAATTCAGAATATTTAATTCGGAATGAACAGAAGTGAAAATAAGGTAATTTTTAAAAAAGAATAGATTTGGTTCGTATATCAGATTATAAATCAGTGAGGTTTCTCTGGCAAAATGGATTGTCATTCCTTGGAACTGAATGGGTTAATGTCACAGTTCAAGTCATAGGTTCAGAAGGAACATAACTGCTATGTATGCAATAGTATCAAATAGTATCAAAATATATTAAGGACAACGATCCTGTCAGAGACTATACTTGGTTTCCAGATGTATTAGAACTGATTATATTCTCCAGATTCTTTAGGAGATAACATCCTCCAAATTCAAGACTCCTAACATGTTCTTCAATAAGGAACAAGTATTCTGCTTGCATACAACTGAAGTGCTAAAGTCCAGTTTCAGACAACTGATGTCAATTCTCCTAGTGGCAGGAAAGCACAAGAAAAGCATAGTTGTCAGTACATAAATTATTTTGAATAGGAAGTAGGATCATAGAACTAAAACAGTCACCTGGATGACTGAACATAGTTGCCTAATATTCTAGGTAAGTATTCATTTAATAGGTGCACCAAACACCATGTACAGACATCAACATTGTATTCACTTTCCAAAAACATCTAAGCTTTCTATTTGTAGCCTTAATTTCCTTATGGCCATCTATACTCATTAGTTCTCATGCCAGCAATATTTCTTAGGTCCCTCCCTAGTGCTTTCTTCCTCATTGAGTTTACTGACAGCTATTATTCTAGTTGTCACCTCAGTTTTCATACCACTAAACTAAATGTTAGGAATTTTCTCAATCCCTCCTCCCACTTCAGTCACTCTTTTTCTGTATATGTTCCAGACTGAATTAATTTTTACTGAGTGTAGGGGACAAGAGTTATACGCATGTGGGGAACAAGAGTTACATACATATTTTAATTCAGTAATTTAAATTCCCATTTCTATAAGTAGTAGTCTAGGAATTAAATTGTCCTTGTATTTTTATTTCTTTTTTCTTTTGCAAGACAATGCAGAACTTCAGAAAATTGCACCTACGCTTCAGTGGGCCTGGATACCATGCCGTATATTCCATACACAAACCAAAATATGCTCATTGATGGGGATAAATTCTGAAAACAAGTCCAAAGGGAATCAAAGATGCAAAAGTGAAACTACTTAAAACAGAATAAAGATTTGATTTTTTTAAACCAATTAAATACATGGTTCTATACAATTCAAACTTCTTTTAGTATGCCATACTGTAATTCTTAAGATTCAACTAACAGTGGATAAGTGGTATTGTAGGTATCTGATGAGCAACAGCTGGGAGAAATTCTTTATTTCTGTTTTTCATCACTTCTGAAGTAAAAGAATCGCAATTTATTCAATTAATGAAGCACTACCAAATAGGATTAATAGAGCTCCTAAGTTTGGCTACAGTCTAAGACTGGACTTTGTAGGTGAGATACTAAACATCCTCCTCTCCTACAGACACTAGCAACTGCTTACCAGTTTTAGGACACTTCTTGTAGTCTCCTCTTACACTATGACTCATTTGCACAACATGTAGTTCTGACCTTGCAGTTGAACATACGGAATCAGTGAAATTGTGCTTCTGCTGTCACCAAGGAGGGTGGGTACAGGTGAAGAAAGTAAAATGGTAATAAAGTGGGTTTTTTGCATCACGGTACACTCTTGCCATTGTCTCATATCCAGAAAGTTAATTTTATTGCAACTTTGCATAGCTCTTGTGTTATTCCAACACCTGGGACTGATGTGACTTCAAACACGTTCCTTTAAGTAGAATATTTTTTCTCTATAAACTGCTTCTAGATTACTCTAGGAATCTGATATTAAGCTGGTGTTAAGAGTTCACTGTTCCACTAAGAAACATATGGATAGATTCAATATCTGTGTGGATTAGATACAAATGACATCCGGAAACTAGCTATATTTTACATTGATTTGGGTAGACACAGTTCTGCAGAAGGTAAATGAATTTTTTGTTCAAATACTTCAGCAAACTATTTGGGCTCAAATATTTTACAACACATCAGTCTTTGTAGGAACAAAATAAAAGAAGACCTATTTCATCAGCA
>NW_008824243.1:275537-275888 GCF_000699105.1 Pygoscelis adeliae
TGATCCTCAGAGAATGGGTTTACATTACTTGAACCTCAGAAAATATACGTTTATCTCAGTTTTAATTTTCTGAAACAGTAATTGTCCTGATTTTGACTGGAATAGAGTTAATTTTTTCCATATTAGCTAGTATGGGGCAATGTTTTGGATTCATGCTGCAAACAGTGCTGATAATACAGGAATGTTTTCATTATTGCTGAGCAGGGCTTACACAGAGTCAAGGCCTTTTCTGCTTCTCACACCACCCCACCAGCAAGTAGGCTGGGGGTGCACAAGAAGCTGGGAGGGGACACAGCCAGGACAGCTGACCCCAACTGACCAAAGGGATATTCCATACCATGTGACATCATG
>NW_008824243.1:277819-278146 GCF_000699105.1 Pygoscelis adeliae
AGTCGAAGGGACTGTGACCTGTGGATGAGTCCACATGGGAGCAGGACACCCCAAAGCATCTGTGGCCGTGGATAAGGCCATGCCAGAGCAGGTACATCTCGAAGCGTCTGTGGACATGGTTATGTCTGTGCCGCAGTAGATATATCTCTGAAGGGATTGTGGCCCAAGGATAAGTCCATGCTGCAGCAGGTACACCTTGAAGCATCAGTGGCTCTGCATGAGGTCATGCTGGAGCACCTCAAAGTGTGTGGCTATGGATAAGCTCATGATAGAGCAGGTACACCCCCCCGAGGGACTACAGCCACACGTAAGACCATGTTGGCGCAG
>NW_008824243.1:278314-290364 GCF_000699105.1 Pygoscelis adeliae
TTTACCTATTAAACTGTCTTTATCTCAACCCATGAGTTTTCTCACTTTTACTCTTCCAATTCTCTCCCCCATCCCACTGTGAGGGGAGTGAGCGAGCAGCTGTGTGGTGCTTCGTTGCCAGCTGGGGTTAAACCACTACAATAATTTTTTCAAATACACAAATAATGGGGATTAGCTACATCACTTTCCAAACTACACATAACATACAAGCACTCTGATGTAAAAAGTAGATTCATCCTAATAAAAATATTTGTTCTGTCTAAAAATTAATTATTATTCCTTAGTTATATTCAGCACAGAGAAAGTATTGTTGGATAACTACTTCAATACAGATCAAGAAAGGGAAGCTATAGTACAGAAATCTATATCAAGTAGTGGAAGATTTATGTTGAAGTTCCATCAGTTTGAACGCATAAGTATAATGCTTCCAGACATTCTCTTCAAAGATCATTTTACAGTTAACATACACATTCTTACAAAATCCATACAAAATCCAAACAAATAGTAGGCTCTTTCCTTAAAACTTAGTTCTATCACATTTTTAGGGAACTTGCAAAACAACAGTGGAGAACAATTTCACACCTCATTTCCCCAAATGAATGATTTGATGAATCCAGCTAAAGAACCGATGAATGTATGAATTCAGTAAAAAAAAGTTTCTTTTCATACTGTGAACTGTATCCTTTTAACAGGAATTCTTGGAATGTAGATCCTTCCTTTTTCTGTTACTGTAAAAATAACATAGCTATATCATTACATTTCCTTTTAATTTCATGGACAAACAGAAGAACAAAAGCAAAACTCTTCTAAACTTTCAGAAGTAATCTATCTAAAAATGTAATCATTCACTTTGATAAAATTGGTATAATTACCTTAAACTTAGTAGAACATTTCAGATTCAATAGCCAAATTTCCTCTTTCTTTAATCTGATAAAATCTTTATCATAACCTTTGCTCTTAAAAGGTCAAATGAAAACACATAAATTTGATTCTGAGGTGAAAAATCTAACTTTATAAAATTATGACTTTTTGGTCATAAGTAATCCTTTTCATTGCGTGGTAAGAAATGGCAACTTTGAAAAGTCTTCATTAAAAGGCTGTATTTAGTTATCTTTGGATAAATAAGGGAGTGCCAATATAAGCCATTTGAATTACTTATTTTTCACCTAAGCTTTTGTTTGTCAGCATTGTCAAAGTTATTCATAAATGCCAATACTGTATGTATTGCTGCATACTTTTGTCAGGGTTCTTTAGTCAAAAGCTGACTACTTTGAATATTCACCACACTAGAAATTCTGGTTATTTTGTTTAAAAAATCCAATACTTATTATAATACTTATTGATTTTTCTTTCTGGCAAATAAAAGGTGGACAATTGTTTCCTAAAAAATAAAAATTAAAAAAAAAAATCAAAAAAGTGCAAGATGACCTTTTATGATGTGACTTAATTTTCACTTGAACTAGTTGTCTGTCATTCCAGGTGGTATCAGTACTCATTGTTTTAAGATTCCTGCAACATTAATGTAGAGAATGTTATCTAAGGATAGCAAAAACATCTTTATTTTTTAGTGGTCTTATTTGCTTCTTCAGTAAATACTATTACTTGAATGCAGCATTTTGAATATGTTAAACAGAATGAGACAACAGCTGAAAGAACACTTGAGGAAAAGAATTCATTCAGCAGATAGTCATTAATGCTATTCGGCTAGAGACATGCAATCATCAGAAGAACTAGGAAAAACAAGGAAACAGAGTTTACTGTAGGCTAAGAGCAGCAGGACTTGGATTACAGGAAAGGGAAGGGGGCAAAAAGTGTTGTTGATGGGAAAAAAAAGTATTCCTTTTATTCTGTATTCCTCTTCCTTTAGTGCTTGATGGAGCATTTTGTGGACTAATAAGTAACATCAATAATGTACACTGTTCCTTGAACACTCATATTTGTTTTAAAAATAACAAAAACCCATATGGTTTAGTAGAGACAATATTCAGGACAAGCATAATGACTTTTTAGGTGCTCACTGGAATAGACCTTTCCATTGCAGTCAAAGGACTTCTCAACAGGGATTGGTTTCTGTGATGGTCAAATCCTGCAGTCATTTTGTTCGCTGACCCATGGTTGAGATCTGCACCATGACTCCCCTCTAGTTTTGGGCTTTGTACGTAAAAACCAAGATAAGCAGATACAGAACGACATGTGCTAAACTCTTGTTCCAGGAGGAGCTAGGATGCAGCCACATCTCAGGGTTTAAAGACCTATAAACAACTATCAAAATCATAGCACATCCATAGTTCACAATTAACTATTTATTATACCCAGGCAATTCTATGTTGTTGAGCAATATCTGTTACAACAATATCTGCTACAACCAGACTTTGTCTACCAGTATTACAAAAACTCTATTATTAAAGACAATATCCTTTCTACAGGTGCCATTCATAGGAGAATTTGGTCTTTTGCAATATGCACATTCTTGCATTATTTACTGTTTGTATTCATATACTAATTTTACACACTATAATAATTTTTGTATTAATATACAAATTATACACACTTTAGTTTAAAGCCAATCTTTACATAAAAATAGAATGCACATTTCCATCTTTGGTATAACTCTGGTTTTGTCCTTAGCCCTAATCTTTATTTTTCTGTTCAAGGTTTAAAAAAACCAAAAAAATTTAGAAAAAGGAACAGGAAAAATATGAGAAGAAAAAAGGTATAAAAGGACAGACAAATCTTCCTTTTGACACTGGTGGCCTGTCTACAGCTAAAAACCCTTTCATGATTAATTACCTAGGGAGCTTGTTGCTTTGAACAGTACAAGCAGCATAGTTCTGCATAGTTTTGTATGTCTATTATGTCTAGTTTTCACTGAGAATTTGCATATTGAACTTCTGCTGCATTGGCAGGCAAAAAGCCAACATTATTTTACAAAATGTTGTGTATCTGGGTACGTCCTCAGATAGCTGACTAAAAAATACTGTTCAGTGACAGTAAATTTTTCGAAATAGATGAAGGGAATTAGGAGCTTCTTTTCAAAGTGACGACAGGATTGTTATCTCCATTTGATTCTTTTAAAACACTAGTCTAGAAACTTTCTTCCTTTCTTTCTGGTCTCTGAGGCTTAGCTAGTAAACATGGGGAATCAGTCTTTTTCTATTCTGCTGATACAGATAGCAAAGGTTCATGTTACAACTGGTTTGCTACTTCAGCAGCTGTGAGGGGCCTCTGGTCAGCTGCAGGGCATTCTCATACGACAGCAGCACTGATTAGATTTTAAGAAAAAAGGAAAAAGCTTTCCTGTCTTAAGGCAGGACAGCATGCCTCTATCTCAGTTATGATGAATGAGTTCTAGTGTGCAGACTGAGAAAAGGTATCTCCCACAAATAAGCTTTAAAGAGTTTCATAAATTATTTATAAAACACTCAGATGTGCTGCTCCATTAGCCAAGACTGTTGCCTAATATGGAAACAAGTACTCCTTCATCATACCCTTTTCTAGCAGCAGAGAAAGATTAGCATTTAGCATTAAGCAGTAAGCTGAGCACAGAAGGGTACTCCAGCTGTAAAAATTTCTCTTCTAAGACTGGAACAATGCTTGTGTCCTGCTCTTAGATGTAGAAAAGTTTCCATCAGGCACAGAGATGCAAACAGGCACAGAGCAGCAGTTTATGGAACTGAATGATGCATCCTGGAGTACAGATGTAAAACAGTGGGTCTGCAGGTGCTTTCATTTTCAGTCCTGGCACTATTTGATTCCACCCCAGTGCACTGTGGAAGGCTATTCTTACTCTAAAATCTGCATTAACTTCAAATCTACCTTGTAAGACCTTATACAGGTTGAATCTGTATAAGAAAAGCTGTATTACTCAGATTATCAATAGATGTATTAACAGAGTTAACTTGAAACAAGACAGAAGCTTTTGTACAAAAACACATGAAAGGGTAAGAAGGTAAAAGAGTTTCTTTCTGTGTCTACCCAACCCTAACTTGTACTTCACTTTACATGAAGACGGCTTCATGTTATTTAAGTGACAATAGCTGATAGGTCATTTGTCAATCATTTTTCAGTTGCATTCTTTCACTTGACATCCAGAATTATCAGAACACCTTGATCCAGTAGAGATACTTGGGTAACATCTAATCCATTATTGCAGCATTTGTGGGTAACGTGGAACATTTGATTGTATTGCATACAAAACTCTTACCTGACTAACATACCACACATGATGCAGATAAAGTTTAACAGCCAAAGTGCTTGTTAAAATTTAATTTAGCTAGGTATCTACTTTAACCAAACAGGTGCTGTTGGCTTAGAGGGCACTTTCAAGCTAAAGTGCAGATGACACAGGTGGAAGATGTTGTTTTATCAACATGACACAGTGAAACATGATGTTTTTCCTCATTTTATAGGTCTGTGGGTATAAAAAAAAAAAAATCCACTATGTAGCAGAATATAGTTCTCTACCTCTCCCTGTCAAATTTCAAACATTATCACTATTACAGTAAAAAAAAAAAGTAGAGAATGATTTTTAAATGCTGCAATAGTTTTTAAAAACCAAACCTGACTGTGGTCAGAAGTGATTTAGTCAGTTTGATTTCCTCAATTATGGTATATTTTCTTTAGAAAGGCTTATGTTGTGAGCTCTCAGAAAAGTTAATAGCTTAGTGGTCAGAGCACAGGTCCTACAGCTGAGATATTCAGGGTTCCAACTCTAGATTTGACCTAGAATATAGCACTGGCTATTTTTTTAGGCTTTATGTTGGGTTTGGCCTTTTTTTGTTGTGTATTCAGTTCTCTTACATATGTGACAAATTAATAAAATTTCTAAGAAAGACTTTGATTATCAACACTAATACTTCAATATGTGTAATATTCTTCTCTGTTGTTGCACTCTCAGACTGTATGCATTCCCTGCTGTTCAAAGCTATTTTCAGATATTACAGAACTATAATCTAAATATTGCCAAATAATTTTCTTGAGTTTTACTCATTCATGGTGTGTTCTCCAAGCTTCCTGTCAATGGCCCACCAATTTTCCTTCTCTGTTTTATCAGTGTTAGATAAGATGTCCCTGGCTTTAAGATTTATTGAGCTTGTAATGAACTTGGCTCTAAATTACCCAAGATCATTAATCACTAACTTCCTGATGTGATCCTATCTGGGACTGTGGACCTGCCTGGTATGTGGTCAAAGTTTATCCATTGCATGTACCAGTTCTAAGTATCTAACTTAAATACAAACTTTTTTCTGTTTAATGATATGAAGTTCTCTGTTGTTCCCTTTTGAGATTCGGTTAAAGGTTTAATACTGAATCACGACTATCCCACCAATTCAGATCACAGAGACAGGAAGTATCCAAGATGTTCATTATGAAGTTCAGATGTATAGATTTTAAACAGTAGAGTTCACATTCTTTATTGACAGTGTTAAAAATCAATGAAAATTTAAGGTGTTAATCTCTGGAATTCACTTGAAATGTAAGTCTTAACAAACAATCAGATACGCATATTTTAACCTCGACCTGAGCTTCATGGTTGTACTTGCCCCATTTTGTTTCTGTTCCCATACTATGGCATCTGAATAAATCAGTTCAACATGATGGTCCCAACTTTAGCAGTTTGCCAGATAGTACAGACATCTTACACTTTACTATTCTTGTTTGCCGAGGTAAAATGTCTCTTGCTAAGTTGTTATCAGAATTCATAATCCTATTTCGATGAATGTAACAACACCTTAGTACTTCTCTTTCCATCAGTTCGTTTCAGAGAACTTGGCTTTTTTCTCAGCTGTAAGTATTAATACAGGGACTTTTCTCAACTTCATGTATTTTTTTTTCTTTTTACTGTAAAAATATGAACTTTTAGAGTTGTTAAGTATGAACTAAACAATTTGTTGTCCAAAATTATATAGGTATTAAAGCCTGCTACTAAAAAGGTGTTTGGAAAGAACTAGGCCGCATCTAACTTATAACACTAATGCCTGTATCACAGTTAAAAAACAAAGTTGGTTGCTTCTAGCTTATAAATACCAGTCACCTAACTCATAATCATGTTCCTCAAAAACAGTCAATATCATGCCTAAGTTATTATGTGGGCTGCATTTGGGTCGTCAATCAAGTTTATATAAACTCAGAAAACACATGAAATCATTACTGAATAAAAGAGTATGCTGAATTACTGTGTTGCCTACCTGGGGCAGCTTCAGTTCTTTCTTATGCATGTCCTAGGATAAAAAAAAACATTGCTCTGTGATGTCCTTTCCAGAAAAAGGAAAAGGATATTCAGATATATACACACTCATATGCACCCAAAGGCAGCGGAGATTGCCTGGCAGGCTTCGCTCTCCTGAATCAAAGAGAAAACAAAGCAGATACTGCATTTTCCCCACTTATACCATTTGTTTCAGGAAGAAACAAAACCATTTTAAAACAGCAATACACATTTGGGAAAACATGAGTTCCACATTGCAAAGCCAGACAAAGTGATCTAAGGTTTAGCAGAAGTGTGAGCCAGTGACTATTGTCTTTCATAAGAAGGATACCCACATGAATGCACCTCAAAGCTCTTCCTGACGCCAGGGAAGCTCAGCACACCTCAGAGGAGTTCTGGTCGTGGTATATGAAATGCAGGAAGAGTACCATGGGACACTCAATTCGGTGGGAATCCAGTGATTGCTGTTTGGTAAAACAAAGGATTGAGTAAAAGAGTCTGTGGAAAAATAGTCCCTTAGATTTAAAAAAATGAATGAATATTCAAACAAACTCTAGGCTTATTGATAGTTTTCAGAGCGATATGTTTGTTCAACTAAATTTTTATTATACTTTGCTTACCACAAAGACAAATCTCTCCTTATGATACTCTCAAAATAATTTTTCTACAAACTTTCTTTACGTACTACAGTTATCATCAGATTCACGTGTTGTAATATTAATATAAACAGATGATAAACTCGAACCAAGACATTCCTGTGAATTCATTCTTGGGTCTTCTTTGCAATAACAATTTAAAACTTCCACAAAGGTCCACTATCAGAGTTATATAGTAGGTTGCTATAACAGACCTTGTCTGTTCTGCCTTGTTGCCTGAATCAACCCATGTGGTATCTTCCAGCATGATTTTGGCCCTACGTACTAATAAAACAAATTAGACAAATAGTTTTTAAGGTAGCCAGATAAAGTAACATGCTTGTGCTGTTTACACAGAGGAAAATCCTTTAATGCTTATTCCACTGATAAATAATTGATAGCTTGATAATAGCTCACACTGCCTCCTAAAAAGGGGTAATATTAAACACTGCTGTATCTGTACAAGAGAAGGCACCGCTGAACACAAATACATCTATTCTACCCTAGCAAGGTACTTCAGCATCTGGCTGTTCAATTCCTTTTTTGTGGCAGGACTGTTAATACAGTGCAATTATATAGTACAAAACCAGTGTTACAGAACACAAATTAAAGTTTATGTTGGATATAAAAATACTTTTCACATAGAGTACTGTATTTCATATTATCCATGGGGAAAAAGTAAGGAACAAATCAGAATGTTAATATTATATAGCTATTACATACTCATTTCACACTGGTGTTAATTAAAAGTAACTGGGAGATCAGGGTGAAGACTCCCACAGAAATGCCCAGATCCTGAAGCATTGCAGTACTTGATGCTCCCTGTCTCCCAACAGAATATAGTCATTTTGCCCCTCAGACCCATTCTCCCACACCTTTTTATATTCCTGCCACTCTGGGAAAGTAAACATAAGCACCCCGCTATATCTTAGCAAGGAACAGGTTGTCTATAGGATAGAAGTCACTCTGCAATATCCCTGTATTCGAGATATTGAAAGAAAGTAGGTCTGGACAAGCTAGCTTGTCTATGTAGAGTCAGGGTGCTTTAAGGTTTCCAAGAGAAGTTGTGTAACAATATTTATGGAACTATTTATAGGAAGCAATCTAGAGGAATCTAGATATCTGACCAAAGCAAAATTACTGCCATGATTAATACAACATATTTTTTTCCTGTTGAAATAAAGAATACCACAAATTTTTTTAAATGAAGCTCACTTAGAAAAAAAAAAAAAGATTAGAACCACATTTATAGATTAAAAAAAGAAGACATGGCTGACTATTAATTAGCAACATTATTACCTTGTGAATTTCTAACTGGAAAATTGTAAAATATTTTTCTCTAGAAAATGTCTGTTGTAGAAAAAGAATGTGTCAAGTTCCAGGTTAATCTATAAATCATTAACATAACAGAAAACAGGGTTTGTTTTGGGTTTTAAGTTTGTTTCCAATTGTTTTTCTTGCTTCTTTTTTCACATATGGATTCTAAAGATGGCAACAGATGTCTCTTTAACAAATAACTATGCCCGTTGAATTTGTTACAACTTTCCTTCTCCAACTCATCTCTCAGCTTTTTTTGCATCTCCTTGCAATGTCTCCAAATCCAGAAGACATCTGTGTATACTCTAAGAATACTGAAGCAATTGAGAAAATCAGACAAGATACATTTTATGTTTTTATTGTTATTATTTTACAAAATAAATTGTGAAGAAAAACAGATTCTCATTATCCTGACATTTGAACTGAAGGATTATGATTACTTTTGTTTAGCACAAGAATTAATATTTCTGTCATTTGGAAATACTGTAATATACATGATGGCATTATTTTCTATATTTTAAAAATTGCATGTATAAGAAATATTTTACTATATGTACTTAAAAACTCATGTTCTGCTTATTTAAGCATAATAGCATGATATTCTATAGCAATTTCAAAACTGTGTTATAGGTGGAGTTAAAATATTTTTCTGTCATGAGTTAAAAATAAACAAGTGATGATGTGAAATCACATCAAAATCACATCACCACCACCACACCCCCCAGGAGTTCAGTTACTAAGGCAGAGACTATTTGGGTATTGCTTGATTTGGGATAATTAAAAAAAAAAAAAAGAAAAAAAAAAACCAAGCAAATAAGACAGAACATTGCTGCCTGGAAAGGGCAGGTTCTGTGAGGATGGAAACTGCCTCTGGACTTACTGTCTTATTTATAATCAGACTGGAAGAAGAACAGACGGCATTCTGGTCAAAATGGTGAACAATAACTTCTCAGAGCATGCCAGTCACTTTCAGGGTTCCCTTTTATTGCTTGATGTGGGTTATTTCCTTAGCTGTCTTTGTTCATAAATGCTAAAGACATGTACACATTGTAATTACAGATTTATCAAATTTCTACAATTATGGTTCTGCACATTTCTCAAATAAATATTTAAATACTAGCTTCACTGCCAGAATACTCATTCAATAGCTCAGTGTAGCAAACCACCAGTTAGGTTTGATTATACAGAATAATTATATGGCATGAGCATTGAAATTAGAAATGCATAATGTAAAATGTGATGATTATTTCTAACATGGGACTAAATTGAATAAAAAAGACTTTACTGATCTGGAACAGATCTTAGTGTTTCATGATCTGGGTTGGCCTGATCTTTTTTCCATCTAGCAAAGCTTGAAAAAGCTGACAGTCTGCTCACCTCTTTGCTAAAAATCAGCCAACGAGTTACTTTTTACACACTAGATGTTTCTTCTTTTTATGTCAATACATTGCTACACAAAGCAGAAGCAGATGCCAGCACAGTTGAGACCTGAATTATCTAACAAGTATTTTAGCACTACAAAATAGTAATATTGATACTTGATGACAATATACAATCCAACACAAAATTTGATAAAGTAATTCCTATGCCTTATGGCATTAGATTAGACATAATTTAGATGAAAAAAGCACCCACCACACAACAGAATTAAGGTTCAGAAACAGAAAGAGCTAGGGGGGTCCACTTTACCTTTGGCACTCTGTCATCTTTTGCCACTTTGTCACTCTGTCTGGAACTATTATAAATAAAAGGAAAAAAACAGCTTAAGACCATTAATTATGAATACTTTTAGGCTTATTTCTGTCTGAAACTGATAATTTAAACTGAGAGGAAAGGATCAAAATTTTTCGCAAAAAATGTAAGGTAGTTCATCTAATTGTGGTCAGCTGTTGTGTTCTAACTCATTTCAAATAGATACTAATACATTATCATTTTGTGTATCTTTTATTTCCTTTTAAGTAAAACGTAGTAACCAACAAGATAATTCAGCTCCTTTTGCTAAGTATGGGATATAGACATAAGGCATAAACTTGCAAATATGTATTTATCTGTATATCCTTATTCTTGAGAACGCTCTACAGAAGTAAAACTGTCCATAAAGGCATTAGTAGGATGAGGCCCTTTGGATGCTTTCTGATTTTTTTTTTTTTCATAGACACAGCCGGTAATGCCACCTACAGTTAAGCTTGCGTGAGGCTTTCCATTAAAAGACTTCATTTTTAGTTACTTATAACTTTGCAAAGCTGATACTTTTGGTGGAAATTTTCTTTATCTTAGAGTACTTGTCAGTATTATTGGTTTCACCACAAAGAGTTCCACCATTTCTGATGGTATGAGAGGTGATGTATACACTTTCTTGCCATTGAGAAGAGGAAAAAAATGAAAAGACCATAAACCCATAATACCATGTGCAATAATCTTGTTGAAAACCTCCAGCACTCCCCTGTTTCAGGTCAAATCTGAAGACTCCAGCTACACTGAACATGCTATGAGGCAGAGAATTGTAATGTGAGAATTATTAAGTGGGAAGAGGAGGAAATTGAGTGAAAAATCAGAAGGCAACTGTGGCTGGAGAACAGGTTAGGCTGAGGACTGAAGCAGAGATGAAAGTGTAGACAACAACTAATACAAAATGGTCAGCCTTAGAGAAATTTTTTATTAGACGTCCTTCTCCCTGAAACATGAAATGGAGCATAAGCTTTCCAAGTTTTTTACTAAGACTTTCACTGTTTCCTTTCAGCAAATATATGTGAAACCTAAAACTAACAAATATGCCTGATCCATCCCTTTCCAGTTTCAACCCACAGAAATGAGGATTTAGACCTGTCTGAGAAGATGTAATTATTTAAGGTGGTAGAACTTCATAGCATGGGTATAGATATTTCATTCCCACTGATAGAGTATGCTGGTTGGCTTTTCTTTAAAACTTAGGAAATTACAAATCGAAATCTATGGCTGAAGACCATAAAATATCCAAAATGAATACTCAATATATGATGTCGGGTGCCCCTTCCTTGCTCCCAATTCCCTCCACCTGCATGTGCCTGTGTGTTTCTCTAGGCTTACATTCCAAATATCCAAATAGAGATACAAACTACATTGCTTCTTAGTGTTGTGAAAACATTATCGTTGTTTCTCAAGACTGTGTGTACTACGGTGACTAGTGACAGAAAGCAAACACTTTTGCTTTCAAAAGCAGGCTTGAAATCTTCAGCAAAAAGCTTTAATCCACATTGAAAAGATCCTTGTGACCATATTCCACTCTCTATATTGAAAGGGACAAAGTTTGCAATTAGAGATTATATCATAATTCATGCAGTAATATTATTTCTTTATTTTTCCTTATTATATTTCATGTTTGTCCTTATAAACATATATTTAACAGTCTTACAAAAAAGATTTGGAGGACTCAATAAAAACTAAATTTCTCTGTAGCAATTTCAGAATTTCAGAATGACATATTGAGGTAAATGACAGGGAATATTTTTTGATCCAAGTTAACATAATGAATGCTTAACAGATGCCCAAAAGAAAATGTTCCATATTGAAACAAATGGTTGCTTTGCTGACACAACACCAATTTACCAATTGACTTCAGTTTGACTTTATGGAGCCAGTCTGTCACAATTTTACAGACAAGTGCAACCCTGGGCATGCTTCCTGTTGTGGTTTAACCCAGCAGGCAGCTAAACACCACACAGCCATTTGCTTGCTCCCCCCCGCCCCCAGTGGGATGGGGGAGAGAATCAGAAAAAAAAACCAGTAAAATTCGTGGCTTGAGATAAAGACAGTTTAATAGAACAGAAAAGGAAGGGAAAATAATAATAATAATAATAATAATAATAATAATGATAAAAGAATATACAAAGTAAGTGATGCACAATGCAATT
>NW_008824243.1:293288-293765 GCF_000699105.1 Pygoscelis adeliae
TGAGAGTCACCCCACCATGTTTCTGTGATGGCAACTAAGTCATATCTCTCCCGCTGCACAATGGCGTCCAGCTCCTCCTGCTTGCCGCCCATGCTGCGTGCATTGGTGTAGATGCACTTGAGCTGGGCTATCGATTTCGCCCCCGGCATTGGCATGCCACCCCTAGACTTATCTCTAGTGAGCCTGGTTTTATCCCCTTCCCCCTTCAAACATAGTTTAAAGCCCTCTCAATGAGCCCTGCCAATTCATAAGCAATGACCCTTTTCCCAGGAAAAGCAGGCCTCCATCACGCGTAATGGTTACTTGGAAAGACAAACACCAGCACTCCAAACGTCCCCCCCCTCCTTCTTCTTCCCCCAGCTTTATATACTGAGCATGACGTCACATGGTATGGAATATCCCTTTGGGCAGTTTGGGTCAGCTGTCCTGGCTGTGTCCCCTCCCAGCTTCTTGTGCACCTCCAGCCTCCTCAGTTGG
>NW_008824243.1:293814-294164 GCF_000699105.1 Pygoscelis adeliae
CAAAACATCAGTGTGTTATCAACATTATTCTCATCCTAAATCCAAAACACAGCACTGTACCAGCTCCTAGGAAGAAAATTAACTCTATCCCAGCCGAAACCAGGACAATAATAAATTAATAAACATAGAAGGTTACAGTCTTCACAGCTATAATATAACCTTCTTAATACTTGTATACAAGTTTGTACTTGTATCCATACTGGTAAGAACTGTTGACATCTATTATTATTAATATATATTAAGAGGTATTAAGAACCATGCCTATGGTCTTACTGTTTTCTTTACACTCAAGGCTGACCGGATAACTGAAGGTTTATGGGGTTTTTTTCCCCTTAGGGCCACCTAACTCT
>NW_008824243.1:294182-322257 GCF_000699105.1 Pygoscelis adeliae
TTTGCAACAGATAGGCAATGCCAGGCAGCCAGAAATATGACTTCAAGGAAACAAAGCTTCCATTCCTTGCAAGTACCTCCCAATAACATCTTGGGGAGAGCTTCCAGGATATATCTTCCTTTTCAACTTGTCTGTGCAGGAAACAGTCCCTCAGCTGATTTGCTCAGAATTTCAAGGGATCCCAAACAAATAACCACTTCACTTGTTCATCCATGACCCATCAAGTCTAAGTGAGCATATGTTGCACAGATGTTTTATGCATGCACAGTAAATCTGATGTATTTAAAATATGTCTAAACCTCAGCACTTTTGGACCCATGGTGCTTGCTGAACTCTAAGCCAAAGCAAATTTTTGGACATGCATTTTAACATGTATTGCGGCAGCAAAAAAGCCTAAGAAAAAATAGCAACTGTTCTGTTTAGACATAAGTACAGACACCATGTACATCTGAAAAAAATACTGAAACCAAAGTAAAAAAAAAAATTCAAAATGTAGTCTAGGTTGTTATTATTATTGGAATATAATGTCTGGTTAATGGCTAGTTGTTCAGAACATATATATAACCATAGGAAACAAAACAAAATGTGAAAGGGGAAGACAGTCTATAAACAATGTTGGTCTTAAGGCAACCTTTCCTTAATGCTTTAGGTCACTGTTTGTCTGAAAGACTGATGACTAGTTGAGACACTGTCATGAAAAAAAAAAACAACAACCCACCTTAAAAATATCTAAAGGCACTGCAAAAGATAAATAAGTAAATAAAACGCTATTTTTATGAGGTTGGTCAAAATGCCAAATTTGGATCAACGAACACATTCTTGCCTCAACTAAATGGGATGTTTACTGAGCCCTCTAGCAGGAGCACTCTGGAAACTCAATTATTAATGAGATGTGGTAAATCTTATGTGCCTGAAAACTCTCCATATTTAATTTACTGGTGCCTTCCTAATCCATCTTGCTATACTAGCAAGGGAATAAATCCAGTGATCCAAACGGTGTTTCTTCCCCATGTCTGATTTCAGTGAATCTGTGTTCTTCATGCTGATGATCACTAAAAGGATTATCCATGAATCAGGACCATATAAATATGCACAGATATAAATATCCATAAATGATGGGCTTATTTTTTCAGAATGTGTAATATGTAATTCCTAATCAGTCAGTGAATAGAGAGGGTCACTAAAATTTAAACATGAACAGAAGTAAAATCTTCATAGGGTTTTTCTGTTTGTTTTTCTGCTTGTTCATTTTTGTTAATCACCCTAAAATCAATTTGTAAGTCAACCATATTTCTTTACTAAAGCAAAGTAACAATTACAGGAGGCTTACAGTGCTATGAGAAGGTATAAAGTTTCTGAACATTTCAGTATGTGTTGAATAAACTGTGAAACGGTTAATAATGAATATATAAAGAACATTAAATTTTTAACATATCACACGTGAATCATATTTTTAGTGTCTGTATCTCATTAACTTTAAGACTGATCAATGCGATATTACTCTACATTACCCTTAATTGTTTGTAATCACTCATTTATAAATAAGATTTGAAATTCAAAGGACTTATTTTGTTCATAGATAAACCACATTGTGCTGAAATACCTTTGCTCCCTATCACCCCATCCTTCCCTTTGAAACTGTCACAGCCAAAGTTTGCTACTTCAGCTGGAGTCGTTCCTCTGTTTAGCTGTGTCGTGGTCACCTTGGGAAAGACTATTGCCATTCATGGATACTGAGATATCAAAAGCTATGCTAATTTGCATTAAGAGGCACTGTTTGTGACACACTTACAAACACATGGTTTTCCAGAAGTGTTCTGGCTGATTACTGTCTCCCAGGTAGAACTGTTTTCTGACATATGCAATGAAATCCAAATGGTGTGAGATCAGACAGTACACAGAACTTTTCCAGCATGTATTACCACACTTGGGATAAGCTGGGACACTTAGGTGGGCTTCTCTCAGTGTAACAGAGGCACAGGTTGAGTGTTTTCATTCAGGGTTCCTATTTCTATAAATAGATTATTCTGTCCACTTTTAATCATTAGAAGCTCATTCATCAAGACTTTCTGCTTTGTGGAGGCATTTGGAAAAAAGCTGGGTAAAGATTGTGGTACACCCAAATAACTACGGATATTTTTTTTTTTGTCCCAAAAAGGAATTTGTTGTGGGAAAAAAAATGAAGTACTTGAATTTTTTTCTATATTGCAAATCTGGCATACAAAATGTTATTCTCAGTAAAGTGGACTTTTAAAAACTGGGAAATGTTTTGAAAGTGTATATTCTTTTTTTCCTAAATCACTTCCACACTAGATAAAGTGGATGGTTCTCCTTGACTTTACTGTAAGAAAAGATTTTTTCATATGCTTATACATCTGTGGCTATGTTATGTCATGAATGTTGATTAAAAGAGTCACTTACAGGCAAGGAATGAGGCATGGCAAATTGCTGGTAAGGGCACAACACCTCTTGGAAGAAGAAAGAAAAAGGAAAGAACAGTGTGAAATATTTAGTAGAGGACATTCCATTGCTATACAATTAAAGTCACTGCAGTAAAAGTCATTTAAAATTGTATTCTGAGAGATAGCTTTCAATTCTTAAACAACAGAATCCAATTTTGACAAACCCAGAAGTGAAACAATATTATTATAATGGAATATTGGTTTCTATAATCTGTATGTGACACAGCATCTATGAAATCTTGTCAAAGCTATCTCAAAGGCTCATAAGTACAAAATAGTAGTATCACAAAATATCTAATACTTACTGTTCTTTATGGGTAAGTACCTAACTGCACAACTAAGAAAAAACTTTGACATTCTGTATAACTCAAGGCTACAAGAAAAGTGTATTACATTTTCTTTCATGTGATAAATCTAGGATCCTAACTTCAGCTTTTCCAATACTGTGGAGTAGAAGAGGCCCAAAACTGGAGACCAGAGATTTAGTGAAATGATTGAAAAAGCTTGAAAAATATTCTCAGAAAGCTACTATGCTACACTTAATGTATATCTTTTCCTAAAAATTCTCTACTTGATGAAAGGAATAAAGAATTCAATTTTGACAACTCCGGATAATCATAGTACAGCTTTGTAGTTGTCAATGAGTTCACTTAAACCTCAAAAAAATGTAAAAAGACAAGATCTGCAGTATCAAGCTGAAAGCTACATGAGAAGGCAAACAACACAAGACAAAAGAAGAAAAGTCATAGTTCTTCATAAGGAAGAAAAAGAACACCCATTGTTTTAGGTGACTAAAGGGAGTCGAAGGGGACTTAAGCGTCTAAAGTGGTTTTGTACTGAACCCTAAGGAAGTTACAGTCATTGCTCTAGAAGTGTCAGGGACAGATCAGAATAGGAAGGAAATGTGGTTATTTTTTTAACGTGTCATCAGCTGGGGAAATAAGATTTTATTATAGAACCGATTTAAATTTCAGTCCTACAAATTATCTTTTCCTCCGATTGTTCTACATAAGTGAACCTCAACAAAAGTGATCCCCGATTTGATGTAATATTACCATAAGCAGAGAAACAAATTGTTAAAACAGGATGGTAGTTAAAAACTATAATACTAGATTTTTAAAGGTCTATTGAAAATGTTGTCCAGTTTAAAATGTACATCCTTTATAGTTACTGTTTGATATCACACAAAATGTTATCCTATTGAATGAGACCGTATTGCTTCTTAATGATGAGCATACATTATTTAATGGCACTTTTTTGTATTCATATGAGGCTGTGAATTCGAGATCTGTTTACATTAGAGGTTACCAACAGATAGTCAACACAACAGAGTTATTTTGTGGATCTAAGTCTGAACTGTCTGAAAATTCAAGCAAAATATCATGGAACAGTCAGCTCATGCACTGAGATTCTGAAATCCTTGCAATGGTGGTACACGAGTTACTACGTAACTTTCCTGTATCTGTTGCAGAATTTGAAGAGTGTAATGCCATATTGAGCACAAGCATGAAAGTACCTGATTGAGCATTATACAAGGAGAACCACTGAAACATTTACATAAAATGAAGTTTCGTTTCTAATGCATAATGAGCTGCCCCTCAGACAACCAGCAATTCAAAACCCATTGTTCAAGCGCTGTGCAGATTTTTTTAAGCGCTTTTTAAATCAATAACCACAGTTTTCACATGAACTGCACTAAATCCTTTCCTCCTAGTCAGTCTGTCTCATTCTTCACAAATAGCTTAAACTGTAGAAAGGGCTTTGCACCTGCTGTTAGGCAGAGTGTGTCTTGCAAATAAAACCTAAAACTATATTGCAATAGTCAGCTTCTGTAAATTAAGGTAATTCTGTTGGGCTTAGTGAAGTTTTACTGATTTACAGCTGCTAAGGTTCTGGCCCTGTGGTTTCTCCAATAATTACTGAGATGTTCAGTCTGCAGAGACAGAGATCTCGTTCTGCTTTTTGAGCGTTTATTTGAATCTCTTATCTTCTTGTCATTTCAGAATGTTCTTGGCACATGAACCCAGACAAACACAGCAACTTAAAATTCAGTGAAAATTGTCTCCTATTTCACAATGATAATATCAAATAATGAACCAGTAAAAATTCGCTAACAAATGTCTCTCAACTTGCACCATTTTTTTGTTGAATTAATCTGTTCTTTACATGTAGGAATAGCCAGTGGCAAATGCCTTAGTAAGATAAGATTTCCAGAGAAATGTTATTAGGCCAACAGATATCATTGGAAAAACAGACATACAAGGTTTTGTGAAGTAGAAGGTATGTTTAGAAAACAGGAGATTTAATTGACTGGAATGTGAGGGTTTTTTCCTGCCCATTCTCTCATTCTTCATTTTTCCTCTATTTCTTCCTTGATGATAAGTCCAAATGAAAAGAAGCTTTCTGGTTCTACCAGTCTTCAGCTTACCTACAATGGTCACTGTCTAGTTAGTCTTTCAGCTGAATACTAATGAGCATTTTCTGCCATTTTAAAGGTTTCAGGTATCCATTGACTCTTTAGCAGTCTGAGAAAGAGATAACCAAGAAAACATGCAAAAACAAAAAACATGCAAGAACCAGTCCAGGGTTAATTATATGACAGAACTGAGGTGGCTGAGCTCTGGGTAGTCTGTCCGCAAATAGACCAATGTATTTTTTCAGTTTGCCCTAAGTAGTGGAAGTCTTCTTGTCCTTGCAGGAGATTTTCCCAGGAACTAAACCTAATCTGATGATTAGAGATAAAAATGAATGAAATGGAAAATGATATGGCAAAACAGTATTTTTGTTCCTATGCTGAAAGTACTTGTCTTCTCATTAACAGACGAGATTTTTTTACTATGTTTATAATTTAATTTACTCTCCTGTTAGGACTGCAGCTATTACATCAGGGTACACAGAAGTAGGGACAGCTATGAAAAGGAATCCCATATAGAAACACATTAACATATAAACTTCAAGAATAATTGGTACATTATGCTATTACCCTTTTATTTTTAGGATAAGAAAACTTTCTGCTTAAGAAGACACAAACTACTCTAATCTCAAAAGACTAATGAATCGTTGTTTAAAGTACACTGAGGAGTCTCAATTTGGCATCTGAAAAGAAGAAAAATTGCTTTGATTTTTTATCCCTTTTGATCTTTTATTTCTGCTGGTACTTTTCATATGCATTAAACAAACTCCTATTTCTCAGTGAAATGACAGTAACGAAATGTCCAGCCATTTTTCAAAAGTAACACTATTTCTATTACACCTATCATCGATAATAAGTGTATTGAGAATAGCAGGCAGGCAGAGCATTAAACTAGCTTAAAGATATATTAAGAAGATGTCAAAGAGAATACAGGGGAGATAAGCCTTCTGAAGCTATACAGTAATAAACCCCTGAAAAGAAATGAAAGTAGGGAAGAAAAAAAATCATTGTTACAAAATTCATTTTAACAGAGGAGGAAATAAAGAGATTGGAATTTAGTAAGTAGTAATAAATTGCTATGGGTGTAATTTGCCCATCAGAATAAGAACTGTGGAAGCCTCGTTAGTCCCCTGACACAGATGTCTGGGTAAGAAATAAGGAATGGAGTTCTATAACTGTGAAATGCTGTTGAACTGAATTCTTCACAGAACATCTTTTGGAAGGGTCAGTTCAAAGACAATATCAATTTTGGCATACAAAAAATTTGCAAAATATCCTGTGCTCTCTTTTACCTCAGAGGAACTGACGAAAAGCTGCAGTAAGATTCCCAAAATCTGATTCATCTTTGTATTTCTCTGCATGGAAGTATCTTTATTCAGGCTTTACATGTGTTTTAGAGAGAATGTCTCTGAGATCAGGTTAGAAACACAAGTCTGAGAAATCAAGCTTTAGAGCTTTCAGGAGCAGAGTATAGGGTAGAGTCTCCACGCCGGACCTGAGAGATGCTAGAATGCCGATGTGGAAGCAGGAAGGCAGTCGACACAAAGAGTGTAGCCCCAGGGGACCAAAACCACTGACAGACTCTTCTTCTGTTACTCTGAAGCTCTAGCAGGTCTGATTTTCCGAAGCTATCGCCTATACTCAAAGGCTCCAATGCCTAAAGCATTTTATGTTGCCCTTTTCACTGGGAGGAGGGTGAAGAAAGAGGAAATGAGGCTGTTACTAAGCCACTGTAAAATGTGAATTTTTGTTATTAGTACTTTGCTACAAATAATTTCCTGACTGATCATTAGAAGATTGCTATGCATAAAAAAAAAAAAGACAATGACCAGAAAACCAAAACACAACAGACGTCTTTGCAGACCTCTTTTAAAAATTAAATTGAAAAGGAATATAAATTTACAGGAAGTTTCTCTGTCACTTTGATTAATAGTGTTTGTGCTTGTATGTACTACCAATTCATTTGCTGAGGTCAGAATGTCTATGAGGATGGTATTGTGCATACAGAAAACATCTGCTCTGAAGCGTGCTGATGTTTAGAAAACATTTCTAAAGATTTGCTTCCCATGGACCTCTGTAGTTAACTACTTATGGCTATTTGCAGTCCAGACTGCACGATAGTCCAGTCTGACAGAACCAAAAGCAGTGTGGGAGTCAAATTATCTATGTTCTGTGTAATTATAAAATTTCAGAGTAATTATTACAGTATTGCCAGCTCAGATCATTCAGAATTTCTTTCAGGCCATCCCCCATATTGTGTAGGTCTCAAAAACCTACAATCCCAGTGCTTTCAACATTACATTTGCAAATAATCATCCTTCCAAAAAGGGTTGCACTAGTGTGACTGATTTTTATACAAAACTGCTTTTTGAACAACTTTCAAGCACGAATTAATAATACTTTTATTATTTGTTATTTAATATTGAAGAATATAAAAGTGCTAAAATAAACCATCAGATCACATAGATCTAGAGTTCTTAACCTTGCTAATGAATTTACTGTAAGTATGCAGCACTCAAATAGAAAAAAAAAGAGTGATGTAATAACACTAGATATGAGTTAAAATTCTGGATCTGGTCTTAGCCATAGCAAAATCTGGTGCTCTACTGTTATTTTGGAAATGCAGATAAATTACTAAAATGGCCTCCCTAAAACCAATATCCATGAGTAAAGGCAGAACCTGCCGCAGGATTTCTAAATTAGAAAATCTTCATTGGATCTGGAAGTGGTATGGCAAATCTCAGCCTCCTTTGACTTCCACTTCCCTTTACAAGACTGAACTTTGAAGTCACGATATACAGAAGAAGAATTAGAAAAATCTCTTTCAAACTTATAAAGGGTTAAATTACAATTTATTTCCTTTTTAGCTTGGGAGTCAAATGGCATAAATAAAAAAGTCTGCCCTCCTCCATTATCAAAGTAAATTTCTGTTGTTTCTTCAACAGTATCATTTTCAGAGTCACGTGTTAAAATAATTACAATCAACATCTCCCATTTTTAATTTGTTCATCTTCATTAATTTACATCCTGAAAAGGTAATTGAAGTAACTATATGAAATTCACGAGGCTTTGAGATAGACCCAGACAGAAGCCCATATCTGAGCAGTATAGAACATTTTTCTTTCAATGGACTTAGGAGTACTCGAGCATTAATATTTCCTGTTTTATTTAATCACTGCCTTTGAAGACCCCTAAACTCATTCTTATTTTAAATCTCAGTTCACAGAACATGGAATAAAGAATATTTTAGTTCAACCTTTCATACAATTTAATAGCCCTTCTGTCACCATCTTTGTAAAATTGCTTTACTATGGAGATACCAGTACATAGGTATACTATTCATTATACCAATAAAATAATTAGTCATGAATACTTAAGTGTATAAGTGTAATATCAAGGTCTTGACAGTAAAGTGAAAAACAGTGCTTTCTAAAAATAAACTCATTCTTTAGTGTCATCCTTACTACTGTATCTGGACAGAGCCAATGTGTGTAGGATATTATGAACAATAGAACCTCTTTTATGTTGATAAAGTTTATTTTTAGTCTGGAGTTACATAGCTTTGTGATTTCACTTGACTCACCACTATGGACTAATAGGATGTAGAAGTCATTAGCATTCTAGTGGAACTATGCACTCAATTTAATAATAAATCCTATCATTTTTACTCCAGACTGTCCATGGCATCACAGTTGTTACAGCTTTCTGAAAAACAATGCAAGACAATAATCAAAAAAATTAGAAAAAGAAAAAGCAATTGTAAACAGATATTTTCAAAGACTGATTATCCACTTTTGTAAACTTGCACATCCTACTAGGTATTGCAATCATACATATTTGGACATATATTTCACAGTTTGGTATAACTCATACAGATGAGGTCCTTTTATAAAATATGTACGTTTAGATTCTGAGGTCAGGAGTTCCCTGTCAGAACTGGGTTGGGCTTATTCTCAGACATTTCACTGTTTCAGCAAAGCCAAAATATTTTGCAGAAAAGCATACACATAGACAAAGATTTTAAGGGGAAGGTTTGTGAAGTCACATACCTCCAAGTCAGAGACACAGAGAAAGGAACAAAGGAATGAATGAAGAAAAAAAAATTTTTTTCAAACTTGAAAGTTATCATTAAAAGGAAAAATCATTCTTAAGCCCTTTCTACCCATAAAAAAGCAGTAAAATATGTAATTAGACTTAAGTGTTTTTGTAGACTGAGCTTTGTTAAATAGAGAGTGAAAGTATAGAACTATATTGAATGCTGATATCAAAAAAGTAGTCAAGGACAGCTTAAATCTACATCAGAACTATTTCTGATGGTCACTTAAATGTCAGGGATGTAAGAAAAGTTCATTTATAGCACATCAAAACTGTTCATTCTGAGTCATTATCTAATAAATTTAATTAATTAAGATTTTAGTTCAACTCCTCTAACATTTTCTGCCAGTTATAGTTTTATTGATTAACTGAATCATTCAATGATTCAGTCATTGAATTCAGTCATATTCAATCATTGAATATCATAAGATATTCAAAATATCTTACATTCAATGAAATTTTCCCAGAATTAAACCAATTTACTTCAATTCATGCCCTAAATTTTATTTTGGTGGAATACTGAGATGCCAAGACTTGAGAGGCAAGGCCAGCTAAAGCTAAGATTCTCCAGAGCTTCAAATTAGAAAACTGCACACAGTTTGTGACCCTGGAGGCACAAGATCATGTCTCATTATTACTGGCAGTGAATCATTTTGCTGATAATTAATATCTGACCTACTGTTTTATTATATTTGACACATCTAGCTCATTCACTACCTACCAAACTACCACCACAGAAAGATTTGCCATACTACAGTGAGAACAAAAAGCAAATTCTTTTCATTTCAAATATTCCATCGGAGAAAAATATATGTTGCTTACAAATTCATACCAAGTTTTGACAGGAATCATGTGGGGTTATACAACAAGAAGAACAAATTACTAAGCAATTCTTTGAAAATATTTCAGTACATTGTAATAAGCCCATATCAACTGGTTTATCTTTTTATGGTAGCTGTTACTATTCACACGACAAATACCAGAAAAGAGATTGCAGAGTTATTAACCCTTTGAAGATTGATTTATTAAAAATATGGGAAAAGGCAGACAAAAAGTGCATTCAGCACATCTGAGAGCTTTTTTTCAGTCATGATACTATAAGGTCATTCAGCCCCCTAAGGTAAAGCTCTTCTCCCTGTGTCTCACTGTCCATTTACCCCTCCTTGCATTTATGTAATGGCTGTTACTCAGTTCTCACTCCTACAAGCTTTTGTTCTGCAGAGCTGCAGGTTTCCAGCCTCACATGAACACCGTTCATTTAGTGACCCCAGACAAATGCCCTCTCCCACTGCCTTCGTAATGGCAGTCAGTACTTTTGCAATGAGCTCATTTGCTTAGATTACCAGGTACAAATTTAGAAGCCTACACCTAACCATTAAAAAAAAATCTGATGAAAATTAATTTGCTTCTTGCCTGATTTAATTTTGCTATGATTTTTCCTCACAATACTTTCATTTACCCCTTAGCTATCAAAGACAATCTAAATAATAGAAAAGTCTGCTTCTCATAGCAAGTATACGTGTGTATTATACACAGACATATGCAAGGCAACCCACTTACTGAGATAAATATGTAGGTGCTTTACAATGAAAATTTTCTGAAGACCTGTTTGAGCATCAGTAAGCGTCACAGAAAATAAGGCTCTGCACTAAAACAGTACAACTCTTCAAGGGCAAATAAGCGTACTTCTATAACAGGCCCGTGAGCAGGAATCAAAGGTGTGGGTAGAGATACTGTTGTAATTGCAGTTGAGCTGGGTTAGGAGACTATTTTCCTAGGCTCTTACTATCCTTGTTCTCCTCCTATAACAAAAGACAAATCCATTGCTTTGCCAAAATAACAATATATACGCAGTCACTCCCTCTGCCAGTTCTGTCAAACTAATTCATCAGGCTAGCGTGAATATTTTAACAGTATGCATGTTCTGGTTTCGCTTTAAAATATTATAATTTTGATAGAACTATCTCAGGGACCAATTGCATGAACAGTTATGCTAAGGTGGGGTCACATCTGGATAAAGAACAGCAACAATCTGAGGGTAAACAGGGGTGGTAACTTTTTAACACATTTTGGCTGTAACCACTCCAGAAGAATACGGCTGATCAAATATTAACCGGCAGTTCTGCCAGAACAGTTCACCAGTATTATTAATCCTGTGAAGCATAGTCCCTTTTATCCACCTGTCAATCAGAATCTTTACCCTTCACATTCAAGTAGCTAATTTATACGTGAGCCCTGGAGTAGATTTAAGTCCAAAATTGCCTATATAATCCAGTAAGCCACAAACCCAGGTAATTATCTGAAGTGCAAAAACATAAACCTTTACGGAAAATAACAGGCTTTGAACTTCATGCAACACTGCAAAATGAATAATACTCTCATGCTAATCTCAAATTCAGCTACTGTTTTACAGCCATCAGGATTTAAAAAAAGAAGCATCTTCATGGCAGTATGGATCTGTTAGGAGGAAGTTTGCATTTACCTGATTATACTCTATATGAGTATATTGATATTGTCTTCCCTCCAGTCCCATCACAATCTACAGACATGGAAGACTGACCAAAATCATCCTCCTAGCAAGATGTGGCCACAATTGACTTTTTAGAGCGAAGACCAACTCCTTTCCCTTAAAAACAGGAGCAGGAATACTGTTTATCTATAAATGATAAATATGTAAATGTAGGTGTCAAATAGTAGGTAGATGAAGAAGTGATATTTAAAAAAAATGAGATGTGTTTATACTTTGTGAATTAACTCTAACAGGTTCATGAAGTAATTTGTCTCCTTTTGTTACACTTTTAATTATTTGTTACTTTCTACTCCTTTTTAACAACAGGCATTTAATTGCATTTTAATCTAGCCAGCTCATAGATTATGGGGCAGAGAAAGGTTTAACCAGATACAAAGGAAAAGATTTTTTTTTAGGAAACTTTTTAAGAAACCTGTGAATTTTGAAGCAATACAGATTTTATTATGAACATGTAATGATAAAATATTTCTTTTTTACATAATAGGGGTTTCTACATGAATCTAGCACACATGAAATCAAACCAATGCTCTGATTTGGATGACATTTTTCACCTAATGTAAATCACCCAGAAAAAAAGTAATTATAAGAAGCCTCTGAATTAGAGCATGAACCTGAGATACTTTTAATTTCCTGTAGTGCTGAACTTCTGTAGCCATTAACCTAAGTTGTGAATGTTAAGATATTCAGTAATTCTGCAGTATAAGTTCAATTATCTGCATTGGGGTATACTGGATAAGATGCTGCAGCTGACAATTTTTACTTCTTTTTCTGCATCAATAACATATGAATAAAATATATTTATTGCAGAAGAATATAATAATCTATTTCTTGATATCACTGAAGTGCTCTGGTAATAAAATGTGCAATATACAAATGCTATCTAGGGAATATATTTTTATCAATAAAAATATACAGTCATTGTATAGTGTAATCAATTTTTATTCCATTTTAAATCACTGATTGTTTTCTGTCTGTTTTTAACAAAAAAAAAAAATTCATTAAGTTACTCTCAAAATTTGAAAAAAGCTGAAACTTTCCTTTTCTTAGCAAGATAATCAGTGTCCACAGCTTTTATTAGCATGATCAAAACCTTCACATTTATTTCCTTTGAAGTATATTTCATATAAGAAAAGGATGGCACTGACCACATTCAAAATCTATGATGGAAGTGGCTGAGCATGTAAATTTTCAAGACTAACTACCACCACAGGTCTGTCAAATCCACAGTATGGGTTTGACACTCCAACAGAGAGAGCAGAAAAGTTAGTTGGATGTCAGTGAGGCAAGAGGTGGCTTCCTAAATCTTTTCCAAATTTAAGCTTTCATTCAGTAGTGATTATTTGTCCAAGTCAGTTCAGCTATCCATAGTGGTTTCCAGACGACTAAAATATAAGGAATATTTTTTTTTCTAAGGAGAAAATTCTCTTGAAATTTAGTTAATCTATGATGTCCTATTTTTAGCTTCAGATTCTGCAAACTGTTTATTTCTCCCTTGTTTCCCATTCCTGTCACCAATAAATGATCCTGCTAGATTTATTTCTCCGTCCTTGACCTTGTTTTAATTGATAGAGTGGAATATTCCCTCTCCTGCTGACTTGCCAGTAGCTTTGTGTGTGAATTCTGCATTTTAGCCATCCCCAATCTTATTTCATTATTAATGTAATTTCATTTATTACAATTTATCAGCTATTTACAATACTGTCCATTGACTGGGAGTGGCATAAAGAGTTAGGACTTTGAAGAAGGTTAGGAAAAAAAACAAGACTTGGTTGCATATATCAACAGGAAAAAATAAAGAGGATTAAAAAACAGTCTTCCTCAATTTATTAGAGTGGATGGAAATTGTTCTTGGTATGTGAACACCCTCTCTTATCCCAGCATAACAAGGTACCTGTCTTGTCAGAAAGAAGTTCCTAAATATGATTTCAAAGACAGGAGTTCAAAGGGAGCTAAATTTATTTCTGAACTGTGTATAAAATAAAATCCTGTCAGGGTGAGATGTAGGTCTGGAGTTCACGTTAAAGAAAATGCCATAGCATGTGATACTGGTGGAGCAAGCACAGCCAGCATCTCCATTTTCACTGAGGTCTTGTACTCTCCAATATTTGCAGCACAGTTCAGCTGCACAGCTGAGGTGAATGCATGGGATGGCTCATTTCTCACATTCACCAAAAAGGTGGTTTTCCAGCCTCTCACTTAGCACTGCTAAGTAATCTTCAAATTGGTTCCTGAAGCAGCCAAGCTAATTACATTTCATATGGCTTTTTGGTGACAAAGGTACCTTTTTCTTACTCTGGAAGCATCAACACTGATTTTTTTTTTTTTTTTCACCATTCTCCGAGCATCCCCCTCAGTGATCAGTTTCCATGAAAGCATCTGTTAAACATTAAAACAGAATTTTCTGGCATCATCCATTTTCTCTTTCATGACCAGACTATGTACTCTGGCGTAAACTATATGGTACAACCTGAGAGTAAATAAATATAAGTATCTTTTCAGCCCACTTAGAGGCTGCTGCTTTGTAAAGGCATATTACAATACACAGACCAAAGGCAACTTTGCAAAACAGTACAGTTTTTTCAAGGCTCTTTCATTTTGTAGTTGGTAGATCATCCACATCTGAGAGAGAGAAGGTGAGGGTGTTTTCTTTTGCTATTATCTAGCCACTTTGTTTTCTAACCTATACATGTTTTTTTAATTAGGGCATCAGTAATGCTCATCCCAAAGAGTGGTTTTAATGGCTGAACGCTACTGTATGCTTTATAGTTAAAGTCACTGATAAGCTAAAACTGACAACTCTCTCTCTCTTTTTAATGTCAGTTTAGTATTAAAAAAAATCTAATTAAAAGTGGTAATGCATCATTAATATGCTTCCCTTTAACTAGAGCCTGGGATTTGAAGCTGAAAGTTGATTTTGAAGCTGTTTGTCTTTTAACTAATTCCTCCCCTTTCCTCTTTTCCCAGTTTGTGGTAGGAAACAGAAATGCATCTGGACCTAAAATAATTCTGCCAGACAGTATTTTCAGAGAGAGTGTGATATGAAGCCTATCAAATTTAATCTTGTATACAAAGCATTATGCAGTGATCCTTTACTCCAGGTGAAATTAATGAGATGTGGGCTGCCTACAGGCACTGCCCAAAGGAGATGCCCATACAATGGCTATGGAGGTTCTGGGAAAGTGGAGCCACCGGATTATAGCTGATGGCTCCAGAAAACTTTTCTCTGGTGAGTTTGGGGCCCTGTGCAAGGCAGGAGGGCTCTGGGATCTGCTGATGGAAGGACTTGATAAGCAATGGCCCAATCCTGATGCTCCAGCAAAGGAGATGATAACCCCATGGAGGTAAAAAGATTTGACTTTGTAACAGATGTATACTCAAACTGATGTAATGTTTTCAGCTGTGTGTTGGGCTGGGACAAGGCCTGAAATTTTTAATACAAGGTCAGATTATTATGCTGTTAAACCCAATAATCTAGCCTGTAGAGACAAGGAGTGGAGACTGTAATGGATAGATGCTCAGACTGTTGTAACCTTTTCAGTTTTGCAGTTTGCAGAGGCAAGGGGTGAAGTTTGTAACAGATACATGATACACGATCTTTTTATTATAATGTTTGCCTCAATAACCTTCTCTGCAGGGGGGAGGGATGGAGTTTTACTGAATGTATGCACATGGTCTTACAATGTCGATCCTATCATCCAGATGGAAGGGCAGAGTTTGTAATGTATGCATGCTAAGGTTGTGATGATGTTAAAAGTAGACTTTATAATGGACATACATTCACACAGTGTTTTGCCGAAGCAAGGGGTGAAATGTATTAGACATAACTGGCAGGGTTTGGGCAGCGGTGGGCTGCCGGGTGCCCTGTGTGGGAGGAGGCTGTGTCCTCCCCTGTGCCACATCCAGCCATCTCTGACATGCATGGAATGACCCATTGCATACCAAAACTGCCACCAGCCAGAGAAGCACATGGTGCCTCTGCTCAAACTTTTTTCAGAAAGGACAGCAGACACACATGGGGAGGCACAAAGGAGACACGTGGAAGGGGATGTTGTGGGGAAACAGCTGGAGACACAGTCATGGAAAAAAAATTGCATGGCTGCTAGGGGACTGCAGCCCTTGGAGGACCCACACCAGAGCAGGGGAGCAGTAAGAAGCAAGGATCAATGGAGGAAAACGGGTAAGAAGCAAGGAATGGAAAAAATAAACCATTATGCGCTGACCCTAACCTCCTATGCTGCCCGTCACCTCACCGAGGGAATTGGGAGAGATGAAGAGTAACATGTGGTGAACAAGTGAAGCTGAGACATAGAAGAGGGGATGAAAGGTGTTTCCTTAAATGTTTTATTTAATTGTGTGCCTTCTCTTTTTTCCCCCAATACATGAATCATTAAAAATACATGGTAATTGACAATCACTTATATTAAATTAAATTCCCTGGGTTGAGGCTCAGCTCTCAACAGACATTACAAATACAGACTAGAAACAATCCCCAGCTATAAAAACAATTAAAACAACATCCATATGCAATGCCCTTCAGTGTTAGATTAAAATTTTCGGAAAAGAAAAACTTTTCAAAAGTTACCTAAAATTCTCACATATTCAGTCTTTCATTTTAATACATATCACTTTCAAGCAACCATACATTAGTTAAGAATTTAAAACCACTTAAGTGGATAACTTATGGTACTGTTGATTTGAATTCCTTTACTCTATTATCACAGAGACATGAATTTATCCAAAAGAACTAGCCTAAGGGAGGAAAAAAGAAAAAGAAAGGAAAAAAATAGTAAGACAAACCAGATAACTTCATAGTGAGTGACCTGAAAAGTTCAATTTTTAAGCCAGCCCAAAATCATTTTGTAACAGAAGCAAATATTTCTTTTAATTACACAGAAATGTTCTTTTTGAGAGTCACTTATACAACCTTTCAGAATTAATAAAATTCTTTTAACTGTTTGACTATTAAACCACCAGAGAATGTAATGAACATCTCTAAAACAGTATAATCCAATCTAAAAAGGGAAAAATACAGACAGAGGAGGACTTACTGTGTGTAGAGAGAAGTGGCCTACATGAAACCTTCATTCCAATTGGCCTAATTCTTGAGTGAAAAAGTTGCATTAATGAAATGCATTTCCCTAATGCTCAGGGTAATTCAAATCAAAGGATTAAAATTTACCATATCAAGCAGGACATTTAGGTAATTGGACTTTGCACAGTGAGTCAGTGCTCTGTGTTCAAACTTAACTATCTTCAAAGGGGCATTATAAGGATTAAGGCATAATTTTTGTACAATGCTTAGTAATGTGTTGGTGATGAGAAACTTTAGTTAGTGCTACTTTGCCTAAGTAAATAGTTAAATTAAAATATATCAGTTACACCACAGATGTAGTTTAAGAGTCTTGACAGACCTGTACCTATCTGCATGAGATAACATGAGATTTTGCTCCTCAGAATTGTCCCCATGGCAGAACAGTCACTGATTCCCTGTAAAGATACTCAGTTTTCCTTCTGGCTCTGAGCCCAAGCTGCTATAAAAGGGCCAGAATACAAGAAAAGGAAAAGCTGGTGCCACAGTTCCCAGGCCTCTCACTTGTGACAGTGTTAGGCAGCCAAATATGACCTTATACTGAGAGCTAATAAAAACAACACAAATTACCTCAGGAATTTTTAGACATTAAAAGCCAGAAGACCTTAACATTTGCATGTTATATTCAACTTTAAGACATAAGGGTTAGAGTGCTACACTATTTCATTGGCAAATTTCCATTAAAAATACGTATTTTAAGAACAGTTACCTTTTGGTTTTGTGCCTGATTCTTAACACTCAATAGTAACTATTAAAAATACTCCAGGCAAAGCCTAAGGCTATTTTTCCAATGGTAGTTTTTAATTATTTTCTTTGCCAATATGTATTAATAAGCAGGTTGTAAACAAAAGGAATTTAGCTTTGTTTCAATTAAAAAAAACAGAAACCAAATAGCATGACACATGTTCTTTACCATTTTGTTTTCATGAAACATTTAAAAGGAAGACAAACTCACACAATGTTTCATCTTTGCTGAAAACCTATCTATAAACAAGATATAATTTAGTGTTAAAACTTGGGTTATATTTGTAAATCAACTCTGTTTCCGCTGTGAATCACCAGTATTGTCATTCTGTGGCTCACCTTGAGGAACTCTTTCAAAACCTACTCAGCTATCCAAAAGCAGAAATGTTCTGCAGGGCTATTAAAACCTTCAAAAATAGGATGTTTTCTTAGCAAAAATATTGAAATCTCTGGGGTTTTTCTAGGATATGTGAACATTTCCCAGTATGTACTTTAATAAGATGGTCACTGTGATCCTCTGCTTAAAATCCAAGCATAGGTATTGTACCTTCAATTATGCAGTCAAAGATGCTAATGGGGAAGAGAGGAACATATTTTCAATCAGAAACTGAGTATTTCATGCTATCATGAATATCTAAATAAGCTAGATGAAATTCATCTGATGTAATCTAATTTTGTTCAAAGCAGTTGCTAATTATTTTAAAACCTATCTTTTCTGTGCTTGGTAAAAATATTTTATCATTATTTGAGGCATCAGATCTTTGCCCACAAAAGCCATTTTTAACTAAAATATCAAGAATTGTGGGGGTTTTTTAAAGAACAAAACAGAGCAAATACAGAGTTTTTCTACAGCTTTAGGCAGAGGCTTGGATTTGAAAACCAGAACCTTAATAGCTGGGAGGTCCTATGGCAGCGTTTGCACTGTGGCATGGAACTATTCCCATGGCACATCCAGTGCTAAAATAGCTACCCTTCCATACTGAGTTTTCCCCGGATAAAACTCAGATATCCCCAATGTTTTGTTTTAAGCACACTTCAAAAGGTATTTAGCTGCCTTGGGTATAGGTTTGGGACCTCCATGAAGTCCATTTGTCCTTGTGGTGATTGCACCAAGCAGACAACTGAAGTCATTTGTAAGGGGAGCTCTGGCTGGCTTTGAAGTTGCCCCACACAAAGGCAGACAGCGTTTGTAGGAATTAGTCTGCAGAAAGCAATCTGCACTTTGCAGTCGTAATGGATGGAAAGGTTTCTGTGGAAAGCAGCCTGGCATTTGGAGAACTAGCAAGCAAAAACTAAAAATTTTTAAAAGTGACTAACGCTCCATTAGTGAAGCACTCTGTAAATAGCAAGTGACATTCCTCAGCCCCAGAGTACTGTGGTCTAAATAGGTAAAGCAGTCAAAGGGTGCAAGAAAGGAAACACTATTATCCTTGCTTTAGATATTAGCAATTAAAGTACATAAAGATCAAGCAACCTGTCCAAGGTCAAACAAAAATGGTCTAGCAAAGACAGAAACTGGATATAGTTTTCATATTCCTGGTCTAACCCTTAAAATATAAAGTCATTCTAACTTCTAAAATACTTAAACACAGTAAAGTCAGTTGTAATTGTTTGATTGCTTTTGTTTTTCTTAAAGGCAAAAGATCTCAAAAACTGCTAGGCTTTTGCATGATGTAAGATCACAATATTTAGTGTTTATTATCATTACAGAAAATGAAAAGCTATGAGAAACAAGAGGAGTCAGGAGTCTGCTTGGTTGTCTTTGATTTAGCTTGTGGGAAAAGAAGACTTAAGGAAACTAGGAGTTTTACTCCACAGGTCGAACTGTTGCAGTGGATAACTGGCGTAACGAGGTATGGAAGAGAGTGTTCTGCAGGGAATACTGTCACATAAATAATAACAAAGTATTTAATTAGTATCTAATATGAAACAAACAAGAAAGAGATGAGATCTTGGCCTGACTTTCTGAGTGTAAATATCTTTGGTGATTCATTTATAACAGCTGATTAACGAATCACACTTTTTCTTTTACGGACTTAAACTAAGTTGGTTTTGTTTTGGCTTAGTCTCTTGTTTTAAAACTAGAAAAGAGATTTGAAGAAAACTTGTTATTTGTTTCATTTTGTTGTGTATTATCAAAACCTGTTCTGATACACACAGAAGAAGCATCATGAAGTTCCTTTATCTAACTCATGTAGGTGACATGTTTCCAATTATAGCCCCAGAGTTAAATAATATGGGAGTAATTCCTCTTTGCCCCACTGCAATAAGACTAAAGCAAAGGAGCAGAACTACCATTCAGCCCAGGGTAAATATTACTCAGCTCTGTGCTTTGCAAAAGACCTAGTCTTGTATTTCTGTGCATTGTCTGCCATCTCCTCTACTTAAAAAATATCAGTTTCAACAGTCAAACAGGTAGAATAGTGAACATACTCTTCTACAGTTCAGAGTATAAAAACAATCTTGCAATGTTAAAAAATAAATGTGTTCTGTAAGTATAACTTTGACCTTTTTTACAAAGAAACTTCTCATTTCTTGTAACAGACTCTAAAAGGAATGTAATGGTATTGACTGAATTAAATATTGCCTAGCCCTGAGATGAGTGCAGCACAGGATGCCTTCTCCATTCCTGCAGGCTATTGCACATCATGGCTTGTGGGTTGTTAGCATCTCATAGATTCAGTCTGTTGCAGAGGGTAATAAGACACCTTTCTTCAAACTACTGCATGTTTTCTTCTGTCCACCTTTTATTCACTGAATGTTGAGCAGTGAATAACCAAGGTTTCTACTGACATGGAAAAATACAAAACAAATTCTCTGTTTAAGACAAGTCTATTCAGCAGTGCAGTGCATATAACTGAACTAATTTGAATAAAATAAATTGAAAAGTAGACAGATTCAGGTACTGCTCACAAAAGCATACTACTCCAAATGAATTACTTTATTTTCTGGAGTGTAGACTCACCCTGAGAGGCTGTTTTAGGGTCACTTAAAGCATCTGGCAAGCAGCATGGCGAAGTCACAATGTTGCTTGGCACTACAGAGCTTATGGCTTTGCAATAAAAATCTTGCTCTGATTTTTTCACACCAGAGCCTGCATGGTGCCTTTGGTGATTTGATCTTGTTCCGTGGGTTTCTTGCTTCTGCCACCCTGTTCACATAAACACAGAGTGAGACTTTTAGATTCATATTAATAATGAAATAGCAGAATATGGAGGAAAGGAGCATTCTCTAGACACAGTGTCCCACACCAACACTAGGTAGGATGAAATATGATCAAAGTGTAAATATGAAAGAGAATAATAACCAGGTAGTGAACATTGTTTCCCACTAATTACAGTCATAAGCAATCTGTGATGTGCCAGGGCAGGAAAATGTCTTCCATGGGACATGTATACTTGTTAGCAAGCAAGTGTTAACCCAGCATAATGAGTCTCGCTTGAAGCTGTTGCTGGAAGCCCCGTGCTGTTACCCATATGCTGGATGCCTCCCATAAAAATGTTGGTTGTGAACTTACTGTTCCAGGAACCTTTGGGATTTTAGGGTTTTCTCAGCTATAAGGCACAATTTGGCCTCACTATGGAATTTTCTGAAGCGGACACAAGAGAAGAAGCAACTAAGGACTAAGTGTAATTTTCATGAATGTACATTCAGAGTCATTCCATCGACTTCACCAGGCTCATCTTGGCTAAAACCAGAATTTTATTAGCAGCTTTTACAGACACAGCAATTACTAGTATCTGCAGCACAGATCCTAGTTACAGAAACTAAGATCTACCTCTAGAACACCCCGCTGTGAGTGAAAAATTGGGGTAAATGCTTGATTCCAGTCAAGCCAATAGGCTCTATGCCATTGGTTCTATGGGAGCTAAGTTTTTACTTCTGGACTGTAATAATCATTAACATGATTCTAGTTTGCGAAGGAGTAAGACTTTATTCCATATAAGTGTTATTATTTTGAAAATGAGATTCTTAACTGTCAGGTCACATTTTATTATTTCTCTGTATTTCATTTAATATTATTATTATTCTGTTATAATGTAAATAAGGCTTTTCTTTTTTGCTCTTTTTACCCTTCAGGTGATATTTGTTCTTTTACCTTCTCTTCTCTAATCATCACCTACCATAGATACACATATTTACTTCTGTAATCTTTGCTCATCAGACAATACCTCTGTCATATACACATACCACCAGTTCTTCTCTGAACTTCCTGCAGAGTTAAAATGCATGTGCCATAATAGGAAAGCAAAATTTAACTGTAACATAATTTTTTTTGAAATTAAACACATTGTCACCCTATTCTCTATTCTACAGTTGTAGGTTGCACTGTGTTAGTTTTGTTTTAGCTTTTTTTTAGCTCTTTTTCTTTGTTTTTAGCTTTTGATGGTGATTTTTTTCAGTTATGAGTTTACGGGTTACCTTACTTTTGACCTCATTCATTTGCTTTAGTTTTTGCACCCCCAACCTTCTTCCAGCGTTATTGATGACTTTGCTACATACATCTGTGTTAAAAGAATTAGATATCTGAGGCTAAACAAGCTTTTCATTCCCACTCACCATTTTTTATACCTTTACTTCTTTTCATTTAGTACTTGGCAATACTGAGATACAGGAAAAATTTGAACCCAAAGCTGGTTGGGATGCACAGAAGTAATTCATCTGTTGTAAAATGATTCCGATTTTCTGGGTTTAATCTCACTTTGTGTATCATGATAATAATGTCCATAGCTATGCAGCAAGTACACTCGAAGAGAAGTTCTGATATCTGACAGGCTGCAGATCGCGAAAAGTATGATGACTTTGTCAGATTAATCAAGTTCAAGTGTGTTTAAATTACTCATTTAAGTATTTGTTGAGAGTAGTTTCTCTTTTTCTATAGAAGTATGTGTGTAATTATTCTCAACTGTAAAGCATTTATCAATTTATGAAAAAAAAAAAAGCATAGTTTTAACAGTCTATGGACTCTCTGTGGTACATTTCATAGCTGGCCAATTGCCCAATATTGTTCTCTGAGAAACTTTTAAGTGGGAGAATAGCAGCCAGTAGCAAATAAAACTTGTATATCTAGAACTCCCATAGGGAAAACAACACGTATAAAAAAAATTCTGGTGATGTTGAAATGTCGATCATCAATGTTCATTTTCAGAAACAATATGTTATGCTTACTTTTTAATTATTTAGAAAACATTAGCCAAACAAGCATGTAAAATAAGAAAATTAATTCAGTGTTGTGTTTTCTGCTAGAGTAGGAATTCCTGTACTTTTAAACTACTTCCACTTACTTGTTGCCCTTCTGAAAAAATGCTTTAGTGGTGAGCTGAAGACTACAGTGAGTGTGAAAAAAAAAATATTTTTACATAAATATTGCTATAATTTCTATCTTTATTTTTTCCCAGAAAGACGCACAGGTTTGTGCTGATTTCTTCATATAGAAACAATAATATTGCCAGGCTGGGCGTAACACAGATTTCTATGATCCAATACGATCCCTATAACTGGTTTTGCATCAAGTATAAATGGAGATAATGAAATGAACAATAAATAACTTTTCAGACTGACTGGTAACTGTCTGGTACACAGAAGTTGTGCCTTAGGTTTTAACAAGTATCTCCTGTTTCATGTGTTAGTTTAAATCTAAAGGGAATTCTGAAATCTGTTGTTTCACAGTTTTTTTAGAGAGCGGCTGGTTTACCCTGGTACAGTACAAACCATACCAGCCCTTTTGGTTATACAGGGAGTGCCATTCTGTCTAGCTCAGTCAGCGAGAGACAGACGTCTTGGCTCTGTTTCCCTTGGCTTCTCACTCCAAGCACACTGTTAAAACAGAATGTTTACCCAAAACCTTCACCTTTTTGCCTGGCAAGCCCCAGAGGGCTGCTGCTCTAGATTCACATCTGGAGGAATGGGCTGGCCATCAGCTTTCTGTCCATGCAGATAAGTAGCGATGATTTTTTTTACCTTACAACTCCCCCTTAAGACCCGAACTGTGATGTTTCCATCTAAATCTGTCAATAACCTACAAAATAGATAATATTTTTGGTGTGTAATGCCAACAACACACACCTATCAGATTACATAGCCAAATAAATAATGCCTGATGGTGTTTCAGTCACCACTCAAGTCTTCTTTAGGATCCAGGTGAGCCCCACATTTGAAAATATTTCACTGCTGAGAGAGCATAGCAGAAAAATACATCACTTCTTACAGGAGGCAGTGGAGAAATGTGCCTCCATTGGCCTTACTGACCAGAATATCCATCCAAGATCCAGGTTTATTAGGCTTCTTTAGGGTGGTGAAATCATACCTGCCTGTTTCACCATAACAGTATAACAAAGATTTCAAATTTAATCCATTAAGAGGGTCTGAGGTGGAATAGGAATATGTAATCCAATAGGGAAGGTATTTCACCAGTAAAGCCTCCCACACTGTATATTTTAGCCAACATATTTATTCATTTTATGTAAGTGATTCTAGGAACATGGACTGAAATCTAGAACTCTTTCCTTCTAGGAAGTTTTCTCATGACAGAGTAACAAAAATCTTTTCTTATTTGTTTTCTTCTTGCTCCCTGAAGCTATGTAGAAAACAATGCAACAGAAATTGTCTTTCTCTTTTCATAGCTTGGGAAGCCAAAGAAATGACCTAATTATCTTGCTGAGGAAAGCACTGAAGTCAGCAACCCAACTTTTTGGATGTTAACAGCAAATATTTGCCTTTTACATATGAGATATCACACAGCCCTCCCTCTCCAATTATGTTTTAACAGAATAAAATAAGGCAAATACCAGGGCAGTGTAGCAGGAAATGCAGTAAAAGATGTTGATCTTTGAATTCCAGTTTTACCTAAGCACTATACCACTCTTTAAAGAGGAGTACTGTGTCACATCACCATATCTTAAACAGTGAACAGCACTAAATCAACATGTTTTAAGGGAAAAAAACAGCATTCTGAATACAAGTAGGATTTTTAAAAGGCAGCTTGTGCCTCTGAAAAAGACAAGCTGTTTGTGCTGGGACAAGCCACTCTCCCATTATGCTATGGAGGTGAGGTAAAGTCCAGTGAGAGGTAGGTTTCAGGTATGCCTGCCCTCAGGCATCCCCTATGCACCTTTCCTTGGTGTCACAAAACTGGTACCTTGGCTTCTAGGAAACCCATTCCTAAGTGTTAACTCCTTCTCCTCCGTGTTCAGTGAACTGAGCTAGCCAGCTCTTCTCAGTGTATCCACTTCAAAGCCAGAATATGTTATCCCCTTTGTGTATATGAACTCAAATAGCTAAAAAAAAAACCAGTACAGATGCAGAAACACAATCATGGTGTTGGTTTGTTTGTTTGTTTGTTTTAGTATTGAAGTTTTAAATTCATGTCTTTTTATGATAAAAAACATAAAATAACTTGATAATTGAAAGAATAAACCAGTTTCCTCCTTGGTGTCTACGTACTTATAGTACATCCTGACCACTAAATTGAGACACAAAAGGAAAGGACAAAAAGTTACGAAATAAAATGAAAGAAGATAGCAAAAATAAAATAAAAATTTCTGCATTTTGCCTGAAGGACTGTATTGTCTGTGCCAGTAGGAGCGCTAAGGGGGTTATAGACTATAAATCCATTTACTTCAGGGAAAGCGCCATCTTTAAGATAACAAGCTCTATCTATTGTAGAAAGACCTTTGCAAATAGATTCTTCTTGTTCAGTGCCGTAGGGAAGAGAGCATGTTAGTTAGCTGTAAAGTCTTCAGGGCTGGGACAGTATTTATCACGTGTCTATATAATGCCTAGCACTATGGTATTCTGGTGTTTGATTGCAGTTTATGTTTTCTACCATAACTACTAGTTACTAACTCCTCTTTAGGTTCAGCAAGACTGAAAATAAAGAGCTTTTCACTCAGAATGGAATATTTGAATAACATTCTCTGAGTGCTAGACTGCTTCAATTCTGTTACTATCCTACACACTTTTGTCAGGCGTTGAAAGTTGTGCAGAGATGTTCCTTAATACTAATGCGAGTTGTGACATAGACACACTGAACAAGAATTTGCATAGCAAATGTAAGACAAGCAGATGGATGCAGAGTGGTGGACAATGCAAAGAAACTGTAATTCATTGTTAGCAGCACAGGCAATGGTCTCTATCACTGAATCTTAACCACTGTCAAGCTCATGTGCATTGTTTAATTATTATTGCTCAAATTACACCAATATAAGCAGGTGTAATACTGAAAAAAATTAATCGGTTATATTATGAAAAAAAAACCCACACACATTTATCAAATAGATTTTAACATTTCCCTCATGCAGTATTTTCTGTTAAAAAGAATAATTAGATACATACTAAACTGCATATTCTGTAGAGTTTATATTTATATATTTATATTATATATTTATACACTATTGTTGATATATTCATATAAATAAACATATAAATTCTGTATAAACATTATTACAGTTATCCTGAGCATTATCCAGAAAGAAAACTTCATCTTCTACTGTTATTATTTAAATCCTTTTAACATTATGAAATGTTGCTTAATGGTAAATCTGAAGATTACTAGTTGTATTTAATGGTACCTTTGAAAGTACTTTTGCTCAGTTGCAGAGACGGTGTTAAACTCCTGTTAAGGAGCTGGATCTTTGATCAGGAATTGACAGATTTTGCACTTTCTTTAAGAGAAATTGAACTTATTTCTATTCCACCCTCATATAAAATAAAGATATTTATTGTTATAAACTTCAAAATGTAGCATTAAGAAAATGATGCACATTTCAGCCTAGTGCATCTGAACTTCAAAATGCTGGTGATTTGAATAGTATAAGAGCCAGGACATGTGAATTTGTATTTGTAAAGTCATATTGCCTTGGTTTGCTTGTATCTAGGATGGGCTTATGCTGTACAAAGCATTTTAATAAAGATAGCTGAGCTTTTCTAGACAGACACTTGTTTACTTGTGGAAGTGTACTGCAGATAAAGCATAACTTAAAAAAACTGCCTCGACTTGAGGCAGTTGGGATGTTTATCTCTTACCCACCGATATATCTGGTGCAACACAAAGACCAGCTTCCTTCAAATGTATTCTGGTCATGCAACACTTGTTTTCAGAGCTTCATGCTGCTTGGAACAAGTACTTGTGTATACAAGACACAGAATAGGCTGGTTGAAGCTATGAATTTATAGATAGTTTTTTCAAATTGTTACATAAAGTGATATTAAATGTACAGACAAGTCCCCTTTACATGAAATAAATGCTGTAAAAAACATCTATTAATAACTCAATTTTTAAATGGATTTCTTTGGTGATGTGTTTTGTTAGATGTGCTTCTGTCTATCTTAAAGGAATTCTTAAAAAATTATTCAGATTTTTTGCTACAGGAAAGATCTATTTCACACACAGAGACATTTGGTTAATGATCATATGCAACTTATTCTTAATACTTTAAATCAAGCTTTTGGGGGGGGGCATTACTATACATTGGCTTTTTAAAATAATCTTTGAAACAGAATGGATACATTGTAACAATTGCAAATGAGAAAGCTTCACTTTATTCAAATTAAAGCACATATGTACAACCACTAGTTATTCACTAACAATTGTAGAGGCTATCTTGCATTTTACTTCAAGACTAGATTTGCAAAAACTTAGAATATATACAAAAGGAAATTTTATTAACCTTTTCAAAAAACACGTAATTCCCACCCCCAATTTCAAAATTCAAAATGAATGTGATATTGAGTGGCAGTCACATAATTAAAGGCATGTTCCTCTCTACTGTCTTATGCTGGAAAACTAACAAAATAGTCACTGAAGAGAATCACAGCAGAGATCTGTCACTAAAGACCAAGATTTAAAAAAAAAGGCAAGAAGAAGTAACTTAGAGACCACTGTGGGACAAATATTTGACGTCCAGCACAGTTAGTGCTTTGACTAATGAGAAACAATTTATGGTAGCTTCCAGGGAACTGTAAATTGCGCTCATCCTGCCGCAGGGATGGTGGTGAAAAGAGTGGCATAGCTGGCTCTATAGCAAGAAGCCAAGAGGTGCAGCCTCCAGTAAGCCTGGTAAGTCAGTTCCACAGCCCATTTGACACTAGTGCTGACAGACAAGCACAGACACAGGTGAAACACCTGGTAAAACTGTGTCATCTGAAGGTGAATCCAACGGATATAAGAATTAAAGCATTTTCGTATGCTTAAGTGGGAATGATGCGTTGATTGTTTTAGAAATGCTGTCTTAGGAAACATGTAGTTACTTGAACCTGGCATGCCCACTTACTCAGGAGATTTTTTTTTTCTCCTGTATCTGACACACCGCATCTTTCTGTGTCAACACACTGTACTATTCCACCTAACTGGACTTGTGCCTTCATACCAACACACCCTAGGTCTAAATCATCTAGATCTAGAGTGCTTTTCAGCTCCTCCCACCTGGCCCCAGGAGCCCAGCATCCTCCCCGCTCCTCACCCTCATGTCACCAGGGCTCTAGAAAGGATCCTCAAGGAAGCTGCAGCATGGTCCGGACAGGTCCCCAGCCAGGACAGTCAGGAGCACAAGGACCAGGCATGTCATGCTGTTCAGCTACTTGACAATTAAACCTTATGGGTTTTACCAGACACTGGATTGTACGCAGTCTGTTAACTTCTTCATCTTCCTTTGCTGGTCGATCTCAGGGTTAACCAGAAAGTGAAGAGAAACCTTTCACATCTTTTCCTGATAGAGAGGGATATTGCAAATGGAGAAAATATC
>NW_008824243.1:322309-329466 GCF_000699105.1 Pygoscelis adeliae
GGGTAATATTATTGCCCGCATGCCTTCAGCATGTTTTTCACCTTACTTCACAGTCACCCTGTGTGTGTTGGATCATATGCCAGCATAATATCTGATTGACTCGGTTAATCTGCAAAAACTAGAAAAGGGAAAAGAAACATCTCTTTTCTTCAGACAAGCGAGAGACCATTGATTAAGTGTAATCTCCAAAAGCCAATATCTAATCTCTAGCATCTTAAATCTTTCTAATAAAACAGAAGAAAAAAAAAATCCTTCTCCTGAAATTAAATTACAGTGGGCAGGTATATGGGATATAAAATAGGATCATTCATGAGAAATAGGCAAAACCAAAATAATCACATTCAGACAGAGCCAGACTGAGTTATCTTTCCCTGAATTTATATCAGCTCATGCTTAGCTTGCTGCAAATGGGGTTCCTGTGGCTCTACAAGATGCATGCTTTTCACATGTCAGCTCTGTAAAATGACAGCACAATATACGGTTTTCATATTGCACAATCAGCAGCATGAAGACTGAAGCTACTCCTGCCTGCCGTCTAATCTCTTCCCAAAACATTACTTGGGAACACAAAATGTGAGTGCCTCTGCTAGGGCTGCAGGTCAGTCAAGACAACATCAACATTTAATTTTATCTCCTTTTCCTTCTCTTTTCCAACACATATGTAAATCACTTAACAAAAAGCATCTGGACAACGTCTTTATGCTTCCTTCTCCCCCATGGATCTTCCTACTCAGCCCAGCACCCTACCTTTACAGCAACTCAACTAACACTAGTTAGTTGGATTTAGTCTAAATAACTCGAGTAAAAAAATTCATTTTGTGAGACGGACCAATTTCCTTAGCATCAAAGCAAGGGAAAGTTATCAGTGAGTGCTCCCTGGATGATAACCCTATAGCTGTCAGCTTCTTTATGTGCTGAGATTTCACAAAGTTGCAGCAGGTTTTGTTCAAATGTATTTAATTTGAAACTGCCTTGGTAGAACAAATGACTGGAGCTCTGGGATGTTTTCTACAGCAAGGCACTGAGTTTGACCACCTGATTTCAAATGTTGCATGACTCAAACCTATGTGGAATAGACTGAAAATGTGATGTTACTCTTGAATGTTTAATAGTGCAGGGAGGAACATGGTGACAAGCAGTAGCCTGATCTGAAACTAGAAGACGTTAAGCTCTGAAAATCCTTATTCCCCCCGTGCATTCTTTCATCTGGTCTCCTATTTTGTTTGTGTTTTCCTCTTTTTGACTGCCTTGTCAAGTTTATAGAGTCTCTCAAGCACATCTGTTTTCTTTCCCATCAAAGAGAAAAAAAAGTGAAACATATTCATAACAAAGAAAGAATAATAACTACATGCATTATTATCAAAGTAGTGACACTGTGTTCAGAGCTGTACCGTTGCACGAGACACACAGAGGATGTCTACATCAGACGGCAGAGCGCAGTACAAAAGCACTCTGCACTGCTCTGCCAGCCCAGGATGACACGTCCGCGCGACGCAGTGCAGCTCTCTCCTGAGCGACTGCAGTTGGCTCTGTAGGTACATCAGGCAGCATGCTGACAAGTGAGCCCCTAAGTGCTATCGCTCAGGTGGTCCTTTCAGGATTGTGCTCAAACTCCTTCTGATTCTTAAGCAGAGTCAGCCCGTGTTACTCCATTTTGCAGCACCGTTACATCTATCATACCTGCCCAAGACTGTAAAAATTTAAGCAAACAAAAATGAACCGATAAGGAGAAGCAAGTAAGAAAAATTGTGTTGCTACCCGGGGCTGTGAAAGGAAACTAGATAGCATGTCATTCAGACCTTTTGTCTCTGTAAGTCTTCTGTGCCATCAAGACTGTAGCACTTTCAAGGGCTACATCTGCATGATCCAGTGCGGTGGTGTATAGAGTTACCTGCAGAAGCTGCCTCTGCTACAAAAAACATTACAGTCATGTTAATAAGGCAGTCAGATCACCCTCATTAGTCTTGCTGAGTAGCAGTTCCTATTAGCCTCTGCAAACATGGCTGTTGTGTCACAGATGTATGAGTTAACATAGCTAGAGCTGGATCATGTACTTCTAGCCAGCACCATGTCCTTCTCTATAGTTAAAGGCACCAATACGAGCAAAATGCCTCCTGTATCTGAGAAGGAAAAGATATACTAGGTTTTCTGTAATTGTAATTCTATTGGTATAGTCAATAAAACCAGCTAACCAATAAAAAAAAATTAATACTCCAAACCCAAATGAAAAGTCAGAGAATATCTCTTTTCATTCATTAAAATCTCAGCAGTTTTCAGTATATGAAGGGATTCATATACTGAATATATATATGAGTATATGAGGCAACATTTTAATGTTTACATATCAGAATGATGTTAGTGTATCCTGTCAGGACTGTAACAGCAAGAGTGTCAAAACTGGCCTTTTGCCTTTTTTGCAGAGTCAAGTTTTTAGGAAGAAAAACATGTCAAAACTAATTTTGTTAATCAGAGAGAATTTATAAACCATTAGCAAAATACTTTGATTCAGACTGTTTCTATCAGTACCAAAATAGCAATGGGTCCCTCTTACGCTGTGACTAAAGTGTTAGCCTTCACACAAAGGTACCAACAGTACTCTAAGAATTTCAGCCATAATAGACATGAATTCTCACATACCTATTTCTCCCACAAGCAATGTTTCCAAAGCCTGGCTTTATGTTTGAGTTTTAAAATCATTATGTTTGCTCACCTTTCTTCAAATCTGTCTTTACAAACTACTTCTGCTATGAATCCCATAAAATCCAGCATTTGCTACGCATCCACTTTGGAATTACTTTATATTATGCTGAAGTGCACGCGTTACCATTTTCTAAAGCTCCCATTCCCTTTTTATTCTCCTTAATTTCCCCCTGTGCAACCCTTTTGTACATTTTGTCAGCACAAAGAAGAATGAAATTCAATTATCATTCATGTATCATTCTAGTCCAGGTATAAAATACTTTGCAGGCATGTGTACCAGCCAATGATTTTTATCTTGAAAGCCCATTGTATAAACAGAAAACCTCACAGGATATGGAATAAACTTGGGAAAGCCTGTAACCTGCGTTACTATTAATTGGGACTCCTGTCTTGCATGGGTGACTCAGCAACTTGGCAGCAGTTCTAGGGCTCAGAAGTACAATCTCTTTCCCACGAGTTACTACCGTATGTCAGCAGAAGGTTGGAACTGCCACTGCACAGGCAGAGCTCATGCATTTCCCCTGTTTGTGACGGCCAACAAGTGCACGCACAGTCTGTTGCCATAGCTGGGAAGGAGCACACTCGGAGCCTTTACACTGACTTCTCCACACAGCTTTCAGGAAGCAATCTGCTGTCCTCCTGTCCTTTCCCTTCCCTTGCTGCCTTTTGAGCACTCACAGTTTGAAATATTCCAAGGAAAGAGAGAGAAAATTTTAAACTGAAGGAGTTTAAAAAGAGAAAGAATGAACTGCCAGTCTTCCAAACTTTCAGTCTGAATGGAAATAGAGAGTTAATTCTGTTTTAGTGAAACTGAGAAAACATACATAAATACATGTTTATACATATGATTATAAATTTGTATGTATTATACATTTTTATTTATTGCTGAAATCTTGGCATCAAAACATGGAGAGAGGAATCATGTGCATACACTTTGACGAATACTCAGCAGTGAGCGTTAGATATATTGTGATGTCATGTAGAGTCACTTTGTTGACATGTAGACCAGCAGAGTACCTGTGATATACTTCTGTGTGCACAATAGCTGTGCAGGCATCTGGAAGAGCCGCTGCAAAAAATAGAGAGTGGAAGGTAGGATTTGGGTGTGGAATTTGACCATACAGAATTTGACATTGTATATTATATCTGGCAATCCTATGTGATGCACTGCCAAGAAATCACAGGAAGAAGACCATATGTCCACTGCACAAAGAAGGATACATGGTGAAACGACACAGTAAGCAAAACCAGGCAAAGACATTTAACACTAGGCTTTTCTATGGTTCTATCTCTGCAGAGAAAATCAGAAAACTTGCTAGAAGAGAACCAGAGAGTTATAGCAAAATCTCTAACTTTTCTCTTCCACTGTGTGACATCCTTGCATTCTGCCCCACATCAGTTTTGTGTCCCCAAGTCTGAAAGTGAAGTCTATATCATACTATCCATTATCCTGAATCTCATCACTTTATTAAAAAATATGATAAAAAAATTTCTGTGGTTTTTTCAGTGTTTCAAACTTATTAAAAAAAAATCCTCTCTTTTTCTTTCAGAAATAGGACAATGAAACAAATGTGGAGGCGTGGAAGTTCTTTACAGGCACAGTGGCTGGAGTTATACAGTTGTTTACAGAAAAAACAGATGACCAATGCCCTTACAACAAATATAATCAGCAGTTTCAATAGAACTTGCTTGTTAAACCGATTCATAGCTTTGCATGCTATAATGACTTTATTGCCATTTATTACAGAGGGACATGAGATAACAAGAGATGCTTTATCTTTTTTTTATTTTTTTCAGACAATGACATTATTTGTTAACAGGGTTTGATGATAGAAACAGCAGAGTCAGCTACAGCATAGATTAACATGAACAATAAACACTTCCTGAATGTTTCATTCAAAGCCAAAAGATAACAATCATGGTTTTGAATGAAGGGATGGAGATTTACAATCAGTTGGAGGGATAATTTCCAGAATGCCTAGAAAATGCCAGTCCATGATAGTTTAAATTAATTATAAATAACAAGTAAAAGATTGTTTGTTTGTTTTCTAGAAACAAAGAAGTACTTTGTAGGTAATTGGTAAGTTTAGCGTAACTTGAATGTGAAAAACTGTGTACTGCTTTGGCTGGGATGGAGTTAATTTTCTTCATAGTAAGTAGTATGAGGTTATGTTTTGGATTCATGCTGAAAACAGTGCTGATAATACAGGAATGTTTTCATTATTGCTGAGCAGGGCTTACACAGAGTCAAGGCCTTTTCTGGGGCCTTGTAGACTGGGGGTGCACAAGAAGTTGGGAGGGGACACAGCTGGGACAGCTGACCCAAACTGGCCAATGGGATATTCCACACCATGTGACATCATGCTCAGCATCTAAAGCTGGGGGAAGAAGAAGGAAGGGAGGGACGTTCAGAGTGGTGGTGTTTGTCTTCCCAAGTAACCGTTACGCGTGATGGAGCCCTGCTTTCCTGGAGATGGCTGAACACCTGCCTGCCGATGGGAAGTAGTGAATGAATTCCTTGTTTTGCTTTGCTTGTGTGCACGGCTTTTGCTTTACCTATTAAACTGTTTTTATCTCAACCCACGAGTTTTCTCACTTTTACTCTTCTGATTCTCTCCCCCTTCCACTGTGAGGGGAGTGAGTGAGCGGCTGTGTGGTGCTTAGTTGCTGGCTCAGGTTAAATCATGACAAACTGCAATGCCTATTGAAGTCTAGATAATTATTAAATTTTACTGGAAAGAATTCAGACATGCCATTGGTTTTGTGTATGTTTAGAAAACAATGTAAAAAAATCACAAATATAAAATACATTGATGTAAACTAAGTAACTTCTGAAAATACATTCATTCAGTTAGTCACATTTAACCTCCTTAAAATAAAACTGGCTGTATATGCAAAAGCTGAGTGAAAATGCTACAAGCCCCAGGAAAAATAAAAAATATTTTCTCATGTGTTTTTTCCGCAGTAAACAAGACGTGCTTCCAGTTAAACCTTATCCCGTTATGGTCACAGACTCTGACTGGGAAGCAGCCACAGCTGGTAACCTTACTTCTAATGCCAAGGGTCCAGACCGGGTGAACTGAAACGTGACTGTAATTGTTACCACAAGGAGTTTCTGGTCATAGCTACAGATGATCTCTCAGAAAAAGAGGCAAATACAGGTAAAACAAGGAAGTGTGCTCCTGGTACATGATGCTCCAACATCAGATCAGCAATGCAGCCAATACCAATGTGAGACCTTGCAGGAGGGGAAGATGGTTTTATTTAAAGTAAAAACTTAAATAAAACAAGTTTTGCTCATAGTCTCACAGTGACAAGCACCAGAAAAATGTGGTGTTCGGTGTCTGTTCAGCTGTTGGGGGCACCAGGGGAGGAGCAGGTGTTCAAGTGTCCAGCCAGCCATTGGGTTCTGCAATGCTTGTGTCCAGCTGTCAGATCCTTTGCGATGCGCTGGAGGACAAGGGAAGCCAGCTGCCAAGTCCTCCTCACCTCTTCTGAGCTATTCTTAGGCTGGCAACCATGCAGGTTTCAGGTATGCCTTTTTGTATCCTCTTGGAGCTGACAGTGACCTGTGTATCTATTGTGTCCCACCTCTGTGAATCATCAGGGTTTGCTCACTGTTCTTTGTCTCTGGATCCGTCTGTCCTATGAAATTGCAGGTAGATGGCCTGGGATCTTGATGACGTTCTAATGTGGGTGCCAGTGATGCAGGCTGTGCTGAGATCCCTGTCCCTGCTGTGTGTCCCTTCTGGTGCCTCCCACAACCAAACCTTCCCCTTCATTCTCCATTCACACTATCTTAGTCTTTCTATTACAATTCTCCACATGCTGGGCTTACAACTAATCAGTACAAACATTATGCAAAACAACCAGTATTTGCAGGCAGATAAATGACATCATTATCAAATGGTCCTGTAAATTTTGCCATTTTTCTGAAATGTCACACTAGGTGCACCAGAACACTTACTATATAGGCAGATTCTCCCACGCACTGCAGTCCTTTTGCACTCACGTTGAAAAAATCTGATTAGAAATACACTAAGAAATGTGTTTCACAAGAAACATGCTTCTTCAGGGGAACTTTCATGTGATGTGGTGATCCTTTTGTCTGATTCCTTCCTGTTTCTGGATATGGGACAATGCAGCACAGTTCAGACTTCTCTGCTTCTAGGCCCTTCAGAATAACTGAAAACAAGTGAGAAAACCATCTGGGCTGCTTTAGCAGCAGCCCTAAAATTGGCAACATGATAAGAATAACATTTATGCAACCTTATGGACCCCTTCAGCCTCCTTCTAATTACCCTGCTGGGCAATATTGTTTTCTTCTTCTGATGAACTCACCCAGAGAATTTATTTAGGAAGAGCTATAAAGACCCGTATGTACTACAGAGTAAAATTACATTCAATTACTGTTGGAAAAATTTTACATCTACTGCTTTTTACAGCAACTTACAGTA
>NW_008824243.1:329514-350468 GCF_000699105.1 Pygoscelis adeliae
AAGCAGTTTGCAAGGGTGGGGAGTTCTGCATACACCGAATCTCTACAAAAACTATTTCTTACTTATTGATGTGTCTTGTAAAAGATAAGTGCAAAGACAGTTACAGACGTATTTGTGCTTACACAGAAATGTTACAGCAAGCAATTCCTCAATCTTGTGTGACCACAAAAAGAGAAATTAACTGCAAAATGTCTTTATTGTCTTTATTTCCATAAGTCGGTCTGCCCATTTCATTAGGTATCTGTGCAAGGCCATTCACCAATACACCTGATTGAGATTAAGATGCTCTCAAAGATCATCTGTGTATAACAAAATCTGAGACTCCCTGGATGAAAACAGTTTGCAAGTATGGCAGAGAAGAACATAGTTGAATATGCAATATAAAAGAAATGGTTGCTGCTCAAAAATAGAAATATTTCTCTAACATTGGCTTACCTCATATTTAAAATAGCTCAATATATAGGCAAATCTTAAGTAGCTGTAACTGTTTTGGGTTTTGCTTTCTTTCCATTTATTGTTTCCCTATACCTATCTGATTGTATACAGTAAGCTTATCAACAGAATCATATCATTTCTGCTGTCATTTCTAATGCTTTGTGAAAAGATGCATTCATTCTTAGCCTTGCTGTCTACGGAAATGAGCTTAATTACAGAGAACCTATGATTCAGAGTGGTTTCAGTTTAAGTGTGGTTTCAACACTGCACTGGAGTTGGAAAACAAATCAGGATGAGAATGAATTCTGTCTAACAGCTTTTGAGCCCACTGGCGTGTATCAGCCAAACCTTACACAGAAATAGAGACCAGAAGGAGTTACATTCCTGCCAGTGAATGGAACAGGAGTGGCAGGATGTTTCAGAGTAAGGTTTTGAGAGTGGCTTTTCCAGGTGCCTTCAGAGATGTAAAAGCAACAGTATGAACTTTTGTCTTATTAGAGAACAGTGTACACAGAGAAAACTACAACAAAATCAGTCTGAACTTTCAATCAATCTTCCCATAGAAGAGGATAGGGATAGCAGGCTTCATTAGTTCCATTGCTTACAGAACTAGATATTTATGCTGAGGAAATTGTTCCTAGCATCCTGTTATACCTCTGTTTATCTTCTAGACCAAAACAAGTAAGAGAGATTCCTCTTAGTAGTAATATAGTAATGGTCCAATCCAACAGGAATGCAAGATTTTCTTTAAGTAATTTTCTCTTTGATGGCTTGCAAGCTTTAAAATAGTCCAAACAAGGATTTCTTTACAGATCTTTGGAGACTGCTATGCAGCCTGATAAAATTTGGATTTGAGATGAAGCTTTCTGTTATTTTTTTATTACAATATTATATCATTATTCCTACTCACTAAGTAAATGAAAACTTCCAAGAAATTTCTAAGGGCACCACACTCAAACAGCTAGTACAATATTCTTTTTAAGGTTTTCTTATATAAAAGAAATTTAAGTTCACAGAAATTATTAATGACAGGTTATGCAGGTTATGAACTTGCGTGTCAGAGATTTTTTTAAAAAGTAGTATGGAAAACTCAATGGCCAGCAGGTTCAGTTATCTGAATTTTATACTGTGCTCAGGCAGTCTCACTGAGAATTAGTTATATCGATAGTGCAACTGGGACTGATCCTTAGAAGATAATCTCTGCTTGAGATGCAGTCTTGCCAAAACAATCATAATGATATTTATTTCAGTTTCTTTACAATATTGTTATGTCATGTAAGACTACAAAATTTTTCAGTGGCTGTGATGCTTACTGCACTATAAGAAACAGAAGACTGCAGGATATAGTCACACCACGCCTAAACTGAAGTCTTGCTCTTGAAAGTAAAGGCAATTTGACTACAATTACAGATTTAAGAGGTTTCTTAAACAGATATTCAAATATTGATTTTTTTCTTTCTTTTTTGTTTAAATTGGCTTCATGCTCTTACATTACTTAAAACAAATACCTGGAAATAAAGTGGCAGGATTGTGGAAAAGAAAATGGTTGCTCCCCACCAGATGAAATGATTTGCCAAAAATTACTCAAGTGATCAATACCGGATTTGGAAGCACAGATCCCTTTAGTGGGGTTCTCCTGGCAGCCAAAACAGTATCAGCAAACCACACCTCCTCTCCAGTTACCTAAATAACAATCTCAACCCTTCCAGTGTCTTATGTCAGAAAGTTCTTCTGTAAGATTTCGTATCTTTTGGAGCGTTTTGCTGTGTTTGAAATATCACAAGAAGATAGTTCTAATAAAGTTCTGACAAGTGAAGTGGGAAATATAAAGACACAGAAGTATAATTCTAGCAGTATATATAGTCAGAAAATAAATTTGCTCTGGGAATGTCCAGGTTCTAGCTCATCCTTTCTTCATCTGCACCTTTTCACTTGTCTTAGATGCAAGTGATCAAACTTTGATGTAAAGAAATCTCCACAATAAAGTGTTTTCTTGATGTTCCACTGTTTATGGCTCTTAACTTGTTTATTGACTTTACAAATAGCTCCAAACGAAGAAAATTTCCTTTTAAAAAATAAAACACCATTGCAGTAATATTCTAACTCATATGGTGAAAAGAATCACTAAGTGCATTTAAAACTAATGGAAGGCATTTTTAAATCTGTTCACAAACCCCAAAATATTAACAGCAAACTCATAATTGTACTACTTCTGAAAAAAATACTGATTGTACTGCTCATAATGTTTCAACCATGGATCTATTAACCAGTCACTGGTGCTCTCCAACAGTATTCAGATAAGATGATGGATGACACATACACTCTGCATCCATAAGTATTTTTGATTTTTTAAAAAATCCCAATCATTCCTACTTTCCATTCATTAGTTTGCTCAGCAGCTCTGGTACACACAAACTAGGGTTCCTTCAGAGGAAACTAAACCAGAAGCTCTCCTCTGGCTATATCCACATGCCTTATGACTAGTGGGGATATAAGTGTACAGGCTAAGGGAGAGTTTTCAATGGGTTTGAAATGCATGATTAGTGGAGATGCTCAGTCCAGGGATTGGGCTAAATCTGAAAGTAAAAATCCCAGCACCATATGGTGTAAGTGTAGAGGCCTCAGACACAACTGTTTCTACCTGCTATTGAGTCAAGTTACTACTTAATGCTTACACAGCCATATAGAACAATAATGTAGAGCCATGGTAAAAATTCTGAGTATGGTCCAGCTTTGTAAATAATAATGACACCTACCTTTATTGCAGCTCTTTTTCTGCAAGTGCTTCACAGAGGATGACAGTGTCACACTCTTTACTCTAACAATGTAAAAAACAAAGCACACAAAGGAGGAGAGCCAGCAGTCAAGGGCAGAAGTGGCAGAACTGAAAGTTAAGTCCACAACTAATTCTGAATCTCCTGGGCTCATACCAGAAATAGTAAATTGAACTTGAAAATGACAATTTCAGGCAAAACAGTGTGGCGCAACAACTGTGTTACTAGGAAGTATAGGGGGTTTTTGGCCAAATTTTCATTAAAATTGTATAGAAGATAAGGAGAAACTCTTCTATAAGTCATCCAAACCAGTTCACAAAAAAAATCTATAGAGTGTCAGAATAACCCCAATTTAAATTAAAACTTTAAATATTTCCTTTTAATCTTACAGGGAAATTTACATGTGAACTTAGGTAATAGCTTTTTTATTTTAATGTACGATCACCAAGAATTATAGCATTTTAGTGTAAACACAGTGTACAGCTATCTCCAGGACTACCAAACTGCCGAGAAATTTGGCCTATTAGCATGTCAACCAATAGATTTATGATAGAGCAGTAGTAATACCCTTTACAACATGTATCTTCTGCAAACTGGCAAGCCATTTAATTTGTCAGCACACCACCAGATCATACTTGATAGCTTTGTACGTCTGCAGTTGCTGGGTCATATAATGTAAATGTACGTCAATTTATTTTGTGACATAACTTTCTTCAAATATGATTTTGCAAACTGACTTCAATTAAAATTATCTTCTGAATTAATTATACTAATGATATAAGAGCTTTTGCCTTTATAAGTCAAATGCCTTTCATCAAGAATATAATCTTTCCAGACAGACCGCATTTAAAACTGTCATAACTCCTTAAGATCTTATATTCTTTTTTTTTTTACATTACTAAACAGACAAGAACAAAAGTATTTTGATATCCATTTTACCTATTAACAAAATAGGAACTCAAAATGTGAGATATTTGATTGTGTTATAAGCCAACAGTGAAGATTTTGTTCCTGAAAAGAGGGACCCTTGAAGACATAGGAAATTATCTTAATGGTAGCAAATGATGATATTTATTTTTGCAGGATTTCTCTAGAGTCCCTGTTGCTTCATAAGTAAGTTGCTTTGGAATTCATATTATACTGAATAATGAAATTGTTCATATTAATATACACTGAATAAATAGTGCAATAGACAACAGTAAATTACTACTGGAAAACTAGCTTACAAGTATATAAGACCGATGACTTGTTTAGTTTTGTTAAAATTAAGGAACAGAAGGAAGTGGAAAAATCTGGAAATTACATTATTTCTTAGAACACGTTATTTATTTTATATTACCTTCATCTATTATTCTCTGCAAGAGTGATCTTTTATGTAAAATATTCCTCTGAATACTAGGAAAGGTAGTAGTGAGGAAAAAAGTGTCACAGAAACAGAAGAGTTGAGGTGGGAAGGGCATCTGGAAATTGCCTGGTCCAAACCCCCTGCTCAGAGCAGAGTGAGCTACAGCAGGTTGCTCAGAGTCTTGTCCAACCAGGGTTTGAATATCTCCAAGGACGGAGACTTCAGAACCTCTCTGGGCAACCTACGAATGCTCATCTGTAGAGTAAATCCAAAAATTCATTGTCCTTGGATTTCAATTACAGAAGATGTTATTCATTTCTCATGTAAATATCTATAAGTGACTTCCCAATCCATGCCTTTCAAAGCCACACTCCGATGTAAAAATCAGTTTACCAAAGTATTGACAGCCAGCATAAAATCAGATAGGGAAGTTGTATTCAAGGTTTCCCAATGAAATAAGCAGGACTAGTTTGTTTTACATGCATGCCAGAAAGTAGGTAAGTAGTCTGAAAGATCTTCAAAAGAAAGCTTTTTACAGGTGAATAATTGAAGCTGTGGCATGTTACCAGAGACAGAGAGATTCTAGCACTGTCATTAGGGCACGTTTTATACATAGAGATCAATGGTTCCCAGCTGGCATGTCAAAAAAAGTAGTCAGGCAGCCATAAAGTGGGATTACAAACTTCCCCAGTTCAGGAGCTGCTTTTTCCCCAATACCTCCGCAAATGTCAAGAACCGTCAAGGGAACTAGCTAGTCCCATTTCCATTTGAGCTATGGAAGTTAGCCAACCAGAAGCTTCTGGAAAGATCAGGCCATTCTATTCTTCCCACTTTCTTAAGATTATATTGTCTGGGTGCAATCAAATCCAGAACTCAAAAAAGGCACTATTGCAAAACTGCTATATGTGAAGTAGTATGTTAGAGTTCTCCTGGTATGATTTGTGTCTGCTGAAAGAGACACAGTAGACTCTATAAATGCCTGCAGATTAATGCTTTGAAAACAAACCTAAAGTGTCATCACAAAGGTCTACCTTTGTGTCATCCAACTGAATGCAGTTATACATAGTTTTAAAAATGTGGTTGTGTGTATATTTATATATACACACACACATACACATGCATGTGCATTGGGTTTTTTTAGATGTGTAGGCCTTGTGATCACCTCAATTTATGCATACAGCTAAAAAACCATTTTTTCAACCACTTCCATACTTTCCATACAAGTATTATCAAAACACCTAAAAGCATTTGAAAGTTTTTTTCTTAAAGGAAAAATAAAAGTGTTCACAGTTCTTCTGAACAGAAGCCATTTTGGAATTGCAATTCTGTATATGATGCCTGATGTCTGCTAATTTAGTCTGCAGTAGAATCGTGTTCCCCCTGCAATTATTGTGAGTCCAGGGAGCTTCTGTAATTGCAGCCATTCGGGCTAAAACCTGTATTCAAACCACATTCATTCTCACCCCGATTTGCTTTCCAACTCCAGTGCAGTTTTGAAACCACACTTAAACTGAAACCACTCTGAATCATAGGTTCTCTGTAAACAGTGGGCTGCTCTGGTGATGCGATGACTATTGCATACCATACCGTACCATTGCAAGAACTTTAAATGCAAATATTCTAACATCAGTGGTTGCTTGTTTTATAAAAAAAAGAACAGGGAGATGGGTATTCTTTAACTTTTCTAAAATAGAACATACAAGCAATTTATTTTCTGATACAAACTGGGGTTTCACAGAAAGGGCCTCCAGAATCAGATTTTATACCTATGACCAGGAGAAATATATCACACTATAAAAATGTTTATATGAAACATCCACTTCTAATCCTCTTTTTCACTAGTGATTTTAATATTGAAAACAGAAGAAGGAACAAAAAATGATATTTTAAACTCTATTTTGAGTGACTGTCAAACTAGTGTCTAAGATTGTACAGAATCCACAAGTGATGTCTTAATTCAGGGTCAGCTGTGGCATGAAAAAGAAATAAAATGAAGGAAGAGCAACAAAGAAAAAAGGAAAAAAGATGAGGAATGTGGATGAATAAATGGAACACAAAGTTCCTCATTTGTTTGTTTGGTTTTTTTAATTCCTTTTGCCTACAAATCAATGTATAAAAATTAAATTAAATTGACACAAATGTAGAAAAAAAAAAACAAGCTGAGGAACAGAACAGAAAATATTCAGGTTATGTGATGAAATTATGTCCTGGTTTCAGCTGGAATAGAGTTATCCTTCACAAAAGGACTGTCGTGGTTTAACCTCAGTCAGCAACTGAGCACCACACAGCCGCTCGCTCACTCCTCCCCCCCCGGTGGGATGGGGGAGAGAATCAGAAGAGCACAAGTGAGAAAAATTCGTGGGTTGAGATAAAAACAGTTTAATAATTGAAATAAAATAAAATACTAATAATAATAATAATAGTAATAATAAGAAGAATATACAAAGCAAGTGATGCACAGTACAATTGCTCACCACCCACCAACCAATGCCCAGCCAGTTGCCGAGCAGTGGCCCCCCAGCCAGCTTTCCCCCAGTTTATGTACTGAGCATGACGTCACATGGTATGGAATATCCCTTTGGGCAGTTTGGGTCAGCTGTCCTGGCTGTGTCCCCTCCCAGCTTCTTGTGCACCTCCAGCCTTCTCAGTTGGTAGAGCATGGGAAGCTGAAAAGTCCTTGACTAGTGTAAGCACTACCTAGCAACAACTAAAACATCAGTGTGTTATCAACATTACTCTCATACTAAATCCAAAACACAGCACTGTACCAGCTACTAGGAGGAAAATTAACTCCATCCCAGCTGAAACCAGGACAAATTAATAAAACATTTTTATACCTTGAAAAATCTTGACAGAAACCAAGTTTCATTTCATATAGCAGTACAAAAGATCTGGTCAAAGGCCCATTGAATTCCATGTAATTCTTGCTATCCACTTGAATGAGTCATGTATTTAACCTTTAATGATTCAAATATACTTAAAGCATTCTAAAAAAATGGTAGGTATAATAGATGCCAACTACAAAATACAACATGTACTGACCAGATTTTCTTAGGCATCTAGAAGAACACCTAACAGTGATTTGAAGAAGGGAGAGAATGGCCTTCTCTAATGAAAGGAAAACCTGAATATCCAATCTAACAACAGATTCTTCAAATTTTAAGCTAATTTGAATACATTACTCAGGATTTCAGCTTCTTTCTATCCCATTAGAAGTGATAAGTTAAAGAGAAAAGTGCTTTATTTTACCAAGTTATACTTGCAGCTATGCTATTGTACATACTCAGAGACTAGAGCATTACAGTCTGCCGTATAAACACCTGTTAGGTAATCTTATTATTAAAGATAAATAAACATATTACAAAATGTTAGGAACCATATATAAGTTAATGACTCAGAGTCAGATATAATTCTTTGAAAAGAACAAATAACCACTATTGCCAGATGCAAATTTTTTTCACAAAGGACTGGCATTTCAACACTTGCAGTAGATTTATCTTAGAAAGGAAAATACTCTCACAGTATAGATGCAGAGTGAGTAGAAATCTACAGAAATAATTTAAACTAGGAAAATCTAGGACAGTCTTCCAAGATTTTTGTGAAAATACTACTATATATAAAAATTTAAATTATAAGAAAGAATTCGCAAAGTGTTCTTAGAAGATATGGATGTTACTCTGACTCAACAAAACATTTGCAAATGTGTTCAAGTCTCTCATTGTTCAGAAAACTACCATGTGAAACAGACATTTTAGCTGAATATTGCTCTGGAAAGCAATTTGTTAACAGAAAAGTATTGAAGGGAAAATTGAAACTTCTTTTAGCATGGCTCACATTATATGCATCTGCTAGAGCTTCTGTGCTGCATGCTGGTTTCTGTAGTGAAGCCACAGCAGAGAACAAGAGTATGAGATGACAAAACCAGTATGCCTGTGTGGCACTGCAGCATTTTGTCGGACAAGAATTAGTCTTGAACCAATTCCCAAGCAACATGGACATGATTATTTGCAGTATTCAACAATGTTTGAACTTTCCCCAAGCCAAAGTATTTGCTTGCCCTGAAGGATATTTCTGAAGGGGAGAGGGGAAGAGAGGAAAGAGAAAATGTCAGTTCCAGATTAAAAGAACCTGAGGTATGTTCTCTGCTAATATAACTTCCAGTGAAAATCAGCTCATTTATAAATCAGTTTCATCTTTCTAATCTCCTTGAAATCTACTGTTATTACCACTATCTAGTCTTAATGGCTTCATTTCAGGGGGATTACTTTTGTCCTAAGCTTCCTTTCCTCTGAAAATCATTACTGGTCTGTGCAGGGACAGGTAATGAGGAGCCCCTGATGTGAGAGCAGATGCTCCCACCAGCAAGTCAGCAGAGGTCATCAGTCTTGTCTACATTATAGGAAGATGTGTCCTTTTAGGGACTTCTGCCACAGCAATCTATATCTTGCCAGTTCCAGCTCCAGGAACAAAACAGGGGTTTACAAGTCATGAAAGGCTTTTTGCAAAAGTCCATTTATAGTAAAAGCATATCACAGCAGAGAAGCACTTCCCACCAAAAGGAATTTCACCACAGATACCTGTCATCTTTCTGAAGTTTGTATTCATAAAGGTAGGAAAAAAAATGTCATTCTATTTGTGGTTAATATTCAGACTTTACAGCCTGCCTGGTCTTGTATCATATAAGCAAGCTTCAAGATGTTTTCATTATCCAGTGGCACTTAAGTCTACCTTGCTCAGATAAAATAGATCTTAGGTAGACACTGTGCAGGCAGGAGTAATGTATTCTTATTTTATGTGCAATGAAAGTTTGTACAATAAGTGTAGAATGAACAAAGGAGTTTTGCATTTTCCCCCTATTATATACCAGTACATAGAAATGGTAAAAATGACCATTTTGCTTTTCTATATGTGTCATTGTAATTATGCAGTTTCCATTATAATTTCTAAAACAGAATATCAGCAACTTGATTTCTTCTTTGACCAATAATCCAGCACTTCAACTGTTCTGCAAACACGCAGCTTCAGGATCTGATTTTTTACGATGGTCGGCACTGCCAGATTCCTGCCTAAGGTCCGACCCTCACCTCTCTTAATGAACAGAAACTCATTCTACGACTGTCATTCTTGCAATCTTATTTTCTTAAGTAAACCAAAATTAAAGGTGTTGTTAACATCATCTTTTTTCATCATCCTGTCATTTTCCTCTAACTTCTTACTGTATCTGTCTCATACACTGTAAGAGCGGAGTACATTACAATTCTGACACATTTGTGATTTTAACCGAATCATTATGCCTGTGCGTGAATCCATACTGCTGCAAACTTAGAACTTTATTAAAGAATTTAAGCAGTTATAAGGTTTCCTGCTCAGATGTACTAACATAGACCTGGTATAAGTCTTGTCTGAACAGGATGTGTCCCTACGTTAATACAATAGCCAACTTTTACATGACGTTCAAGTTAAGTTCCACAAAAAGAACAATATTTTAGCCTCCATTTATATCATTGCAAGCACCATAAGTTTAATGGGCTTTCACATGTGTAAACAGGACAGACATCTGGGCCAAATCCAGCTCTGGAACAATAGCTCCATTGCCTTTAGTGCTGGCTTTCACCCAATATGCATAAATGGGGACCTGAAGTAGATTTTTCCTAACATTTTAAGATTTTATATCAGATGTTTTCCAGCAGGATTTCTGGAGAGAACAAGTTGGATAGATCTTTTTTTTAGACAAATCCTGCTTTTCAAACAGTGGTATTAATGTTACTTCTCTATGAACATTCTAACTTGATATCCATAAACTAAATCCTGTGTGTTCAGAAAAAAAGGAAAGACACTTTTCTGCAATTAATAGAGTTATAGTTTCCTAAGTTTTAAATTTTCAGAAGTCATTAGTGACTTGGAGTATGAATGTTCAGCTTTAAAATTTGTTAGAAATCCAAATTTTCTGGGGATGGGGCCTGTTTAATATATTTCTAACAGAGTACCCGAACCACAGCATAAATAATCACTTGTGTTTCTGGAAAGCTACAGCCAACATGTCTTTTCCATCAGGTTTTTTTTGCATAGGTGTATGAGGTTTTAGTAGCTTCTGGTAAATGTTACTTATGGCAGAGAGTGTTTGTTCTAATCCAAACCAATGTGCTATATAAAGGTTAGGGACAAAGATGTTGGAAAAGTCTTCATTCCTATGATTATACTCTAATTTTAGAGGGAAATAGCTGCTTTCTGTATTATAACAGTGTCATATACTACTCTGAGGATCATAGTAAATGATATAAAGCATTCCAACTCCTCTATGTTACAAGTATATGAAATCTTACAAAACAAATATCACCTGTATACTACCTGAAGTTTTTATTTAGAAAGTCTCCCTCTGCCTTTATAGCATTTCCAAGTTATTGTGGTCACTGAGAAGCTCAGTTTTCAAAGAAAATCACTAAAATGTATGCAATTATCTGTACAATCAATATAGCTAACCAGTACAACTCTAGAAGCAGTTCATTATTTGAACAGTCTTGCGCACATGCAATAGCCGTGTACTAATGGGTGTTCACATCTCTAAAAAAAAAAGCTATAGGCTATAGGCTACCAGACAATAGTATAAAGGAACAAAATACAAACAATACAACTGGAAAGATGTGATGAATGTACTTAAAAACAGGGACTGCTGTTGTAATGGAACATGAACTAAAAATGTACTGATCTGGCATTATTGTACTTACATTCTCCCTAAGCACAGACTGGAGTACTTTTTAATAGAACAGACTTGAGCTCAGAACTTCTTCAGAAAAATATCCTCAACAAAATGCGGGGGGAAATGAGAAAACCCCTAATTTGTCTACTAAATAGAGTAGCCAAGTTACCCAACCCACTAAAGCACTCCTTTATACCCTTTCAACAGAAAAGAGGGAAGCAACTAGGTCATTACAAAGACTGACAACTTGTTTTTCACAATCCTCCTTACAATGTTTCTTCCAGGGACAAAGTTACAGCGAGTCACTCATAGACTGGAACATGGAGAAACTTGAAAAGGAAGATGACAAAGGTGGAACCAGACAAGAACAAAAACCAATGGCAGTGAATGAGAATGAAAGCAAGACCAGAAGCAAGCAGTTTTAAAGTATTAGGAAAGAAGTGAAAAAGAAAACAAAACTTCCTGTCGTTTTGGCGGGAAGATTTAAAAAAGCAAAAAGGAATTAGGAGTTTTCATTTGATAGTTTATATATATCCAGTTTAAACCATTGTAACATGCAAAAAAAAAATAAATTGGATTCAATATATTATAGATAGCAGTCAAATGGAGATGCAGTATATTAAAAGACAAAGGCAAAACAAAAAATGCCAGAGTTTCTTCACTAAAAGAATATAAAACATGCTGAATGTACAGGTGAGAGATTCATACACATCCATATATTCTTTTATATAGGAAAAAAATGGAAAAAGAAATTAAAAAGATGGCCTAACTTGGTATGAAATGCGATGGAGTGATAAACATACGAACTTGCATTGTAAAATCCATTATGATCTTCTTCATGTTAATAAGATTCCCAATGCCAAATACCTTAATAAACTTTTCTGATTTCTTGCGAGTAGAATGGGAAAAAAATGTAGATTTATTTAGCACTTTTAAGAAACCAAAATTATTTGTGACCAACTAGATAAATGATTTGCCACTAAAAACAAATTAATTTTTGCTATATATTTAAAACAAAACATATTGACGGTTACAAAGTAATGCTGTCACTTTGAACCTAATCTGTGTAAAAACTGCCAGCAAAAACAAAACCTTAAAAATGTATCAGTCTTAAAATTAAGTAATGTTTATGTTACCTAAATAAAATTGCTGTTCTAAAATTCATACATGAGATGGACTGAGTTAATGTGGAAGAGGTTCGAAGAAAAGCAGCTAGGTTACATTGTAACATGTAACAGCTTTTAAAATTCATTAATGTCTGTTATCTGTTGTTTATACATACTATATAACCTTCACCACAGTCATTATCAACAATATCATCATTGAGGTGGTTGCAAATTAATTCATTATGTATGTGAGGTGTTCTGCCAGTCATATAATGTTAGAGAGGAATTTATTTGTTTCATTCACCTGTCTCTATTTTACAGTATAATGCTCTCCCAGCAGTTCAATACTACATACCTTTTTCAATTTTCTAGCATACCTACTTTCATACATTTGTAACATTTTTAAGAAGAGGTTGGCACTTTAAGAAGCCTTTTCAATCAAGTGCTTCATGACTTCGCCTTTTCGGTTTTCAATCAAAATCATATTTCTTAAAGCGTTCTATTGAATTTACTACAAAAGCAGAATTTCAGAATGTGATATTATATAAGAAAAACAAAACAAACCTAAACAAGATTGTCAGTGTTTGGCTTGTACCCATATTTTCCCTAAGGACTTGGATTTAAGAAGAAATGAATTTGTTTTCTGTGAGAAGAGCCACTGTGGGTGAGCAGAAGGAATAATCCAACACCGTGGCTCACTAGGGCTGGTACAGAAGTTACGGAGTTCAGCTTATAACCTCTCCCTGTGCTATCTTAGCTCTGCAGCTTGATTCCAACATGCAACACGCCTTCTCTGGAGCTGTCTTGCTTAAAAACTGTCCATGGTAACAGAGAGAGAAGCCACAAAGCTGCAGGAGCTCTGTCAATATCAATCCTCCCTGCTAAAGGAAAGTAGCTGCAGATACTGTTGAGGGAGTATCTCATGCACCGTACAAGCCATTATATGTTAGTGGTTATGTTTCAGAGCAGAATAATGCTGTTTGTGAGGTTTTGTTTTCTGCTCCTCATCCTCCTCATCCTTAATGAAAGGATAGATCAATAGAAATGCTTTCACTGTGAAAGGAGCATGAGTTGTGTTACAGTCATCTACAGACCAGGATCATCTCCCAAGAGAGTTCTTAGTGAAAAGGCATAACTCTAAGAAAGCAATCAAGGAAAATGGACATTAAAACAGGTAAACTTTCAATAAATATATGCAAACTCAATGTTGAATGATAGTTGCCTGCTTTTGCAGGGAGCCCAGGCATCGTATAAGCACAAAGTATGTTAAAGTCAGGAAGGCAGCAAGGCCAAGTGGAGGTTAACACCATTTTTTGATGCTGTACAATGTATTGTTCCATGGTTTCCTTGTGTAAGACTGCAGAGGAGACAGGTTTTGGGAAGGGAATGGCTTCTGGACTTCTGAACAGATTTAGAGTTCTCAAAAGGATTTAGAGATCTCAAAAATCCTGCATTTTCAGGAGATATAAAGAAATGTCAGCTCCTTGTTGAGCTTGGGTGTCTCGACTACAGTCTGGAATACACATGTAATCCACTCAACAAAACCCAAGCACAGATGATCAAGTAGCAGAGCTACATAAAAGTTAGTCTGAATTCTAATCAGTTGTTCAGGAAAAAAAAAAGAAGAAACATAAAAAAACAACAAAAACCTTGCGATTTTTTTTAACTGACTTATGATGCATCATTGTTTATATGATTTTATTTCAGGAGAATGATCATCAACTATAAAGGAGAAAATGAATTAATACATAAATACTCAGAAAATGTTTTCTTATTCACTAAGCTCTATATTTGTTTTTCCTGGAAACTTTTCTCAGAAACATTAATTAAATTAACTACTTGCTTCAAATATGTTTTCAGACTTTTAATGGTTCTGACACCAAATACCCTTGTTTCATGGCACAATAAGTACATTTTGTTTTATTTTTATTATTACAAAACCCCTTCTGTTCTCTCCCCTGTATTCTATATAATGGCATCCATTATTGCAGAAGAAATGACTTAACTCCACTTACCCCCAGAGGAAAGTTTACACATTCATAGGATGTTTTAACAAAATGTTTGGTTAAAAAGTGAGAATGCTGCCATGTTTTATAAATGGAATTATAATACTTTTTAAAAGGCAGTTGTTGTGCTAACAGTTTGTTCACTTGAGAATGTGACTTCATTTCCTGTAGAGCTGAGTTGCAAAGTCTGAAAGGAAAATGCATTACTTTTTCGTCGTAAGAAAATAGTGTCAGTTCAAGTCTTGGATTAGCAGAGGCCAGGTTTCTCTGTCATATCACAAACAGGATAGAAATAAAGAAAATGTTCTATATATGATTAACAATTAGAAATGTCTTGCAAACACTCATCTCATTGCCCACACTGAACTTTATGCATGCAATCAAGAAATTGCAGAGTTTTTCTTCCCTTGATATATCATTTCCCAGTTTTCTCAGCATGGTAAGTTAAAAGGAACCTGCAACTTAATGGTAGTTGAAAGTATGGCTTGTGAGAAAGCAGAGGCTATAGGGTTAAATATTGAACTTTTTATTTCCAGTTCAGTAAAACTATTTATGTAAGAGGACAAGGAAAAATTCTGTCCAAAGCTTTAAATCAAGACTCATTTTTAAAGGAGAAAATGAATTGAAAGCTCCATATGCAGTATTTGTCATGTGCAATGAAATCCAAATATCTCTTTTAGAGCCAGACTCTGTCTCATCTTTATACATATGGCCTCAATGCTACAGTGGTACATTGCCAAGCAGTGATTATTTCACCGTCTCTCTTCAATGAATGTGAGAGGCAAGGTCCTCCTATAGCGGTCATTATTTAATTCTTAGTTTAACTGCAGCTGGTGTAAATCACCCACCTCAAAATGGGAGGACGTCTTTAGAAGAGCTGCTTACTGTGGGATAGAGTCCTTTCTGGTTTTCTTGCTGCTTTTCTTCAGTGCTGGAAAACATATGGGTTGAACTATTCTTAGCTTTCAATAAAAAAAAAAAAAGTTAATGAAAACCTGACACCATCTATTTCAAACTATAAAAGAAAAATGTTACACTGTAAGAATATAGAGTGTCACTTCAATATTATGTTTAGTCTGGTAGCAGGCTCCTGATAGACACCAGTAACCATTGTTTCAAGGTAAGATTCGTGACAAATGAGAGATAAGCTACTATAGAATTACTTTCTACTTCCAGTGCTTTGATACCAAAGATTTATTCAATTATCATGAATGCATACTTATGGAACTAAATTTTATTAACAAAGATAGCTGTAGACAATTAAAGTTCAAGTGGAAATTGAAGTTCATGTTGATTAGGAACAGCAAATGACAAGCTCAGAACGAGGCAAATTCATAGACTATAACAAACATCCATGAGAAGATCAAATATTTTTTCTCTAATTGACATCTTTGGAATATCTGATCTACCTTAGCTTAGAAGGTGAAAGTCATGTATTTATTTCAGAATATAAATCAGAATTCATCCTGGTAAGATCTGAAATAAAACTGTTTCCATTTCTTCAACAGAGGAAAAAAAGACTCTTGAACTTATTACTTATATAAATTGCATAATGAAAACAAATTTTTGCATGACATTGAAAAATTTATCATCTATAACACTAATATATTTCTGAGCTGTATGAGTTATTCTCTGTGGAACATATTAAAAAGAAGAAACAGATTTTGAATTCTCTGATCCACAATGCAGGCCACAAAGTCCATATTCACAGACTAGTAATAATTGTAGCATTCAGTGTTACAATACCTCTGACACATGAGGTAGTCAACACCGTTTAGTTAAATTATTGTTTCCTAGATAACTGAGGAGGAGGAGGAGGAGTGGTGAAAATGGGATTGACATAGATCTCAGCCAATCGGTAGGCAATGTTAGAGTAAAGGATTTTTCTGGAATTCTCCCTCCCGTGCTTACAATGCATTAAAAAATGTTGGGTCACCTACAGAAGATTGGGTCACTCATCCTTTTCTTCTGAGAAGTAACCAGAGGAGGACTTGGAAGTGGTACTCAATTTTCCATAACTGTCTGAAAACCAGATCACTCTCCAAAGTAACAGGAGAGCTGGTTTAGGCTTATTCCTTACTTAAAGAAATCCAAGTCCATCCGTCTTCCTTTTCCAGAAGAATATTGTAAATACCAAGCTAGAGGGCAATCAGGAGAACTCTATTAATTTGGGGATAGAAGATTCTGGGGTCTATAAGGAAAGGCAACAAAAGTGTACAGCTTAGGAAACAGCCAGGAGACAGATACTAGAATCGTAAAAATGTTAATGTTTGTTTCTCATGTTAGCCCTGTAGCATACACTAGAGATATAAAACCAAAACAAGAAAATCTAAAAAATTAAAAGCAGGCATGATCATCAATGTTTATATGATTTCAATTCAGTGGCCTAACTACTGCATCATGTACCTTCTTTCAAGGTCCAGAAATAGATTTTATTATTATTTATTATTTTATAAATTATAATAATTTTATTGTAATTTAATTTTCAGGCAGGATTCACCACACCATTTCTCAACACTGTTGCTTTATTGTGTCATCAATAATAGAAATCCCATCTTTTTAATGTGAAATAGAGGGACACCAGTTAAATTTAATAAATATATCATAAGCACTTCAATAATTATAATCAAAACATGACTTTCCCTATGAGGAATTTATTACATCTAACAAACAATGCTTGTTCCTAAAGTTTGTCAGAGGAAGCTATATGTCAGCAGGGGCTGACTAGAGAATTGCTAATCTATTCCATATCTGTATTTATCCAAAACTTTTGCTGATGAAAATTCTTTTCTCTGTTTTTGATAGCATTGATTCTATCTGTTAGTATGATATTATTGTGAAAAAAATTGTTCACGTGTTGCTGTGCCTAGCTTATTTTGACCCTCCTAGGGTCAAGAAGTGTGAGGCTGGCCAGCCCTTCAGAATTAACAGTTTTCATGTACCTTTAAGCAGTTTGTGTTTAATGAAAATGGGAACAAGATACCTAGTTGGAATAAAAGTATGAAATCGGTTCCACAAAATCAGGGTATTAGGAAGAGGTTTTGCTGGACAGACTTTCACAGAAAAAACTAGAAATCTCTTAAAACATAACTATCAAAGGGGTTGTATGGGAATAGTTGCTGGTGAAGAATATAGTTTCTGACTAAACCTTATTGGAAGGTGATTTTTTAGTTTGAAATTTTCACGTGGGACTTTTGAGCTGTTCCAAGAAAAGTTGATCAAATCTGTGAGCTCACTCTTAGCAAATATAAGGTAGAGTGAGAGATGCTTTGGTCCGGAGAAAACACTTCTTTAAGACTCTTCCTCTCCCTGACAAAACTCATGCTGCCTTCAGCATAGTCTGACAAACTGGTTTTAAGGATAGGAGAACAAAGAGATCAGAGGAATACTATTTAATATATGTAAAAGAAAACATAAGTCATCAAATCAGACATAATGTGAAGTTGCAGACCAATGAAGAAAGAGCAAGGTGCAATAGTACACTAGCAAATATATAACAGCCCCAGTCAGATCCTGAGTGAGGGAGCTATCAACACCGTATTTCTCCTAGCAAAGGACTCCAGATGACGAAAACTTGCTGTTACACACACACATACAGACACACACACTAAGATGAAGCTGTCAACCTTAGGACACAGAGGAGTAGTTGAAAGGTGAGCATAACACAGGGGAAAGAGAAAAAAAAATGTACAACAAATTTAGCTGTATTACTATTGCTGAGAATCTTTCTTTATAGAGATATTATCGTCTTTATTTTCTTTTTCTTTCTTTTTCTGTAATAATGAGATCTGGATGAGTAATGATTCCTGGATTAGGCTATTATGATTTCATCTATACCAATGAGTTACTGGCTTTACGTATAAGGTGTGTTTTCGCATAAAGCGTGATTTTGAGGATACCACAAATTGCACCAGTGAACACAGAGTCATGAAATACTTACACTCTCTTAAATTACCTTCAGATTTCTTACCTTAGAAGGTAACCTGAAACATACAAAGTATGAAATCAAGAACCAAGAAACTGAGATTTATAGTGTCTCAAGAGACAAAAAGGCACCTTAGATTACTTCATACAAATGGGAAAGCAGTACAAAAACCTGAGGGGAAAACCAACACTGAAATAATTTGAAAAATGTGTAAATGCTATGATGTTATTGTATTTCTACAAAAAAAGTCAAAAGATTGAACCTGTCGGCAGGTTATTTGAGGTTTGTGAGTGATCCCTGGGTGGAAGGACCACAGCAAAAGAAGTTTGGGTATGTCTATATCTATAGGTGGTAGTTGCATTTTCAGACAACTACGCAAAATGACTGCAAGGTACTGATTGTGCTACTGCTGTCATGGGGCAGGAAATATAGCAAATTCTTCTTCCTGTCATCTATATTGGTCGTTGCCTTGCCTCTCCTCTACATAAAAACAATAGAAAGTTCTCTTTCAAAAGACTTTCTTAGATCTATTTGCAGCTATACCTACATCCATTACCTTTTCCTTAATCTCCTTATTTTCTAAGGAGATTCCACTCAGGCTTCTTTTTTATTTAAGGAGGGCAGTCATTTTATTAGCTTCTTGTTTGTCTGCTATTCATCATCTCAAAGAGAGCATTGCTTAACATACGTAATGACTATAATTCTGAAAGTGGCTGTCCCAAAGCTGCTGATCTAGTATAAGCATCATTGCTATAGTAAAACTGACTGTCAGGGAATGAGTCTGATCCAAAGCAGTTTAAAAAACTGATCTATTTCTTGCTGACTTTTGTCAGTAGAACAAAAGTCCAGACATGGAAAAAGAGGAAATGGAACATCCTATGTATTTTGCTTTCCTTGGGTTTCTGCAAACCCTCATTGAAATGAAGTATTTCAGCCATCATCATTGTAGAATCTGAGCACTTTATAGTACGTCTCTGAAGAGAAACCTGTCAGCCTATCCCTATCATACGGGTCTGTAATTGATACAACTGTATTTTTTCAAGGGAACTTTCTGAGAATTATGTATATGTGGAATTATTCACCCAGGATCAACTTTGGATCTTCAGAAACTCTAATTATTGTCAACCTTGGACTCTCTCTCAGTTTTTGATATAGTAAAGCTCTAACTATCCGAGATTGTGCTAGAACCTCAGTTTATGGATGCTCAGGGATTTGGAATGAAGATCATATCCAGTTCTTATAAGGTACTGAAAAACAGGTATTTTCTTCCTTTGTCTCTTGAGGTTAAATCCAATAAGATTTCTCAGGACACGCTTGACCAATAATCATAAGTAAGTCTCTTGATAAAGTGGCTGGTATTTCTTTTAAAGCATGGTTAGCGATAACATTTTATTTACTATTCAACTAGTTAAAGAACTCAAATCAGAAGACAGACATCTCAGACTGATTTTCTCATCCTTTGAGGAGTTAAAATGAAGAGTGTCTGAAACTCCAGAGCCATGACCATATGAAGTAATAGATGCACATTCTCCATAAAAATATTCCTCTCTACAAAACACCATTTAAGATTCAATAAGTAAGAAGGACCCAGAAATGTTGATTATCCCGGTAGTTAAAATAATGTTAGTAATTTCCAGTGTGCCTTATATTTTCAGTACTAAGTAACAAATGTTCAATTTCAAAACATATGTTGATTTGAACTGTCATTAAGCTGTAGTCTTTAGTGACTGTCTGGTCTGAGTAAGAGAGAGTATACACATATGGTTTCCCTGGTAGAGAGCACACAGGGAATTATTACTCTGAGAAAATGTTTGCATGCTGGTTTTCCTCTTTTCCAGGAAAAAATAATTTCCATTAGTCTAACTGGTAGTTTATTACTACTTTTCCCAAACTCTTTTCTTGCTTGCATCAGTCTTATGTTTGAATGTTTTCCTATATAGCAGGAAAAATAATATATTTCAGGTGATTGCTCTCTCATCACATTCTGTAAGGCATTAGAAATGTACAGAGCATAGGGAGAAGTATCATTATATCAACAAAGGGGAGGCAGTTTTATTAGACTTTTTCAATATACACGATAGGCCTATCAGTCTTACTTCAGTTGCTGGGAAAGTTATGGAACAAATCCTTCTGGGGACTATCATAAATCAAATGAAGCACATGATTGGGAAAAACCATCATGGATTCACCAAGGGCAAATCGTGCTTGACGAACCTGATCACCTTCTACGACAAAGTAACTTGCTCGGTTGATGTGGGGTGAGTGGTGGACATTGTTTACCTGGATTTCTCCAAGGCTTTCAATACAGTTTCCCACAGCCTCCTCCTAGAGGAACTGACCCATTACAGTCTAGACAAGTGGTTTGTGCAGTGGGTGGGGAACTGGCTGACAGGCCGCACCCAGAGGGTGGTAGCAAGTAGCTCCTTTTCAAACTGGCAACCTGTCACAAGTGGGGTCCCCCAGGGATCGATATTGGGCCCAACGCTGTTTAGGATCCTCATAAGTGATCTGGATGATGGGATCAAGTGTACCCTGATGAAGTCTGCCGATACCAAACTGAGTGGGGAAGTGGACACTTCAGAAGGGAGAGCCACCCTGCAGGAAGACCTGGATAGTCTGGAAGAGTGGGCTAACAAGAACCTTATGAAGTTCAACAAAGACAAATG
>NW_008824243.1:350605-353776 GCF_000699105.1 Pygoscelis adeliae
CAGGCCACACCTGGAATACTGTGTTCAGTTTTGGTCCCAGCTATACAAAAGAGATGTGGACAGGCTGGAGGGGGTCCAGAGAAGGGCCACAAAGACGATCAAAGGACTGGGAAGCCTGCCGTATGAGGAAAGGCTGAGAGAACTGGGTTTGTTCAGCCTTGAAAAAAGAAGGCTTAGGGGAGACCTCATCACCATGTTACAGTATTAAAAGGGCGGCTACAACGGAGACTCCCTTTTTATAAGGAGTCACATGGAAAAGAGGAGGGGTAATGAGTACAAGTTACTCCTGGGGATATTGCGATTGGACACAAGAGGACAATTTTTCACAATGAGAACAATCAGCCATTGGAATAACCTCCCCAGGGAAGTGGTGGATTCCCCAACATTGGACACTTTTAAGATTTGGCTGGACAGGGTGCTGGGCCATCTTGTCTAGGCCATGCTTTTGCCAAGAAAGGTTGGACCAGATGATTCTTGAGGTCCCTTCCAACCTGGTATTCTATGATTCTATGAATAACTTCTTGTATTTTGCAAATACAGACCCTGGAATATGAAAACAAAAATCTGAAAATCTCAGTCAAAATCTCTTTTTCTGGATGAAGGGGAGAAGGAAGAATATTTTAATAAACTGCATAGATAGGAGCTCTGGATTTATTTTCTGTGGAAACTGAAATTTTAAATACACTTTTACAAAAGCTAATCTGCAAGAGCATTGCAGCAAATATGTCCAGGAAACAAAGAGGATCTTCTATCAAAAAAATCACCATAATTGCAGGAGACAAGTGAAGACAAGCAAAAAAGTATCTCAGACATGAAGAAGCAGCTTCTTGCAATGAAAAAATGGTTTCAAGTTATCAGCTATAGAAAATTCAACAGAGATTTCTGGCTGGCTCAGGAAATGAAATTTCCTATCACTTATGATAAAGGCATATGAATGTTTTCTTGTGAGAAGAGAAAGGAACTGTTTAAGGATTCTATTTTTATTAACATAGATTAAGCTATAAATTAAGATACTATTTTGAATATTAAAAAACATGAATAATAAGTATTGTAATGAATTAAATAAACCCTTTCAAATGGCATCATCTATTGAAATTTTTACACTTTTGTCCATCATTTATTACTGTGGGTCAAATTCTATTTAATCTTTATTCGGAGACATTCCTCTCCATCATTATGAGTTTTGCTCATCTGTATTGGCACAACAAATTTACTTTCATGTACAGCATTCAGCTCGCCATCCTCTATTAAAAATCTTCTAACAGTGTTGCTTGCACAGAATGACTGATACCAGTGGCCACATTCTGAATGCAGTTTCTGTATTTGGTACACAAAACTCCACATTTGCCTCTCAGTTCAGGACCTACAATGCAAAAAGAACTCTGATGCCTTTCAGAATGCTGTCTTTAATCCTGGTCCTCAGGATAGTAAGCGTTGTTTACCTTTTCTTCTGTGTGTATCAGAATAGTTTTATATGTTCAACACAATCATGTGCCAGACTCAGGTGGTGTCTGAGTGTACCATCCATACGTGTGCAAATCTGATAGGAATGTTTCTATAAAGGGTGTGGAAGAAGGGAATGCCTAAGAAGTATCACCCCTTGGAGAAGCAGCCTGGCAATTTCAACACACGGTTGAACGGTTCAACTCACACCTTTTCTAGGACTAGCTAGGAGAGATCCTTTGCTAGCATCTCTCAACCTCGCATGACTATTACACATTAAAAATATTCACTTAGCATTATTCAAAGGTCTGTTTTCTGTTAAGGTAATCAAGAATTGATCAAAATCTTGCACAAAACTTTCCAATAACAAACATTTGGTTTTGTGTCCTTGATAAGAAGGCTTCCAATGGCATTTTCAAATCACAGTGAACACAGGAGAACAAAATTGACAGACTAGTAGAGCTGCCCATAGCCTCACGTGACACTTGAACTTTACATGGCATAAGCATATGAAAACCTCATTATTTGTTTTAATCTGAAAGATTTTTCAAAAAAATGTAGTTTTCTTAAGTACATGGTTTTTTTAGAGACTTACATCGATATACCAAGACATGGGGGAGGTGGGGAGGAGTTACTTCCTTATTATCGTACTTTTCTCCAGCAGGCATTAAGAAGAGGTTGAGCAAAGTAGCCATTACTTATCATCGCTCAAGGTTGTCCTAGATGTGCATACTGGGGAGTTACTGTTGGCATGCTAACACAAAAGATATTTGGACTCCACCTAAGCCCACCTAAGTATCACAGCAAGATGCACACTGCTTCATTAATATTGTTTATGTAATGACCTGACAATTCATCTATACTTTACTAATGCAATGCCATTGCTAAATTGTGTTTTTCTCTTCTGTAGTTTGTTCCAGATATAGAAGTTAGCTATTTCAATTGCTATTAGTTACTTTCAAATGTATATAAACTGTTGAAGCATCGTTTATTCAACTGTATATAAAATATATTAGCATATTCTGCATTATTGAATCATAGAGTTCGTAGAATCATAGAATAGTTTGGGTTGGAAGGGACCTCTAAAGGTCATCCAGTCCAACCCCCCTGCCGTGGGCAGGGACATCTTCAACTAAATCAGGTTGCTCAGAGCCCCATCCAACCTGACCTTGAATGTTTCCAGGGATGGGGCATCCACTAGCTCTCTGGGCAACCTGTGCCAGTGTTTCACCACCTTCAGCGTAAAAAATTTCTTCCTTCTATCTAGTCTATATCTACCCCCCTTTAGTTTAAAGCCATTCCCCCTTGTCCTGTTGCAACAGGCCCTGCTAAAACGTTTGCTGCCATCTTTTTTATAAGCTCCTTTTAAGTACTGATAGGCTGCAATAAGGTCTCCCCGAAGCCTTCTCTTGTCCAGGCTGAACAACCCCCACTCTCTCAGCCTTTCTTCATAGGAGAGGTGTTCCATCCCCCTGATCATTTTCGTGGCCCTCTTCTGGACCCACTCCAACAGGTCCGTGTCTTTTTTCTGCTGAGGGCTCCAGAGTTGGACGCAGTACTCCAGGTGGGGTCTCACCAGGGCAGAGTAGAGGGGCAGAATCACCTCCCTTGACCTGCTGGCCACGCTTCTTTTGATGCAGCCCAGGATATGGTTGGCCTTCTGGGCTGTGAGCGCACATTGCTGGCTCATGTCCAGCTTTTCATCCACCAGTACCCCCAAGTCCTTCT
>NW_008824243.1:354319-376153 GCF_000699105.1 Pygoscelis adeliae
TTTTAAGTACTGATAGGCTGCAATAAGGTCTCCCCGAAGCCTTCTCTTGTCCAGGCTGAACAACCCCCACTCTCTCAGCCTTTCTTCATAGGAGAGGTGTTCCATCCCCCTGATCATTTTCGTGGCCCTCTTCTGGACCCACTCCAACAGGTCCGTGTCTTTTTTCTGCTGAGGGCTCCAGAGTTGGACGCAGTACTCCAGGTGGGGTCTCACCAGGGCAGAGTAGAGGGGCAGAATCACCTCCCTTGACCTGCTGGCCACGCTTCTTTTGATGCAGCCCAGGATATGGTTGGCCTTCTGGGCTGTGAGCGCACATTGCTGGCTCATGTCCAGCTTTTCATCCACCAGTACCCCCAAGTCCTTCTTGGCAGGGCTGCTCTCAATCCCTTCACCCCCCAGCCTGGATTGATACCAGGGGTTGCCCCGACCCAGGTGCAGGACCTTGCACGTGGCCTTGTTGCACCTCATGAGATTCACGTGGGCCCACTTCTTGAGCTTGTCCAGGTCCCTCTGGATGGCATCCCTTCCCTCTGGCGTGTCAACCACACCACTCAGCTTGGTGTCATCTGCAAACTTGCTGAGAGTGCACTCATTATGCCAGGTAAATTTATGTAAAATAATACCATTTACGAAGTTACTAAGGGTTTTTTTGGTATCTGCTTTCCTGCCCCCTTCTATTACACATCACTTATTTTTTCTAGTCTCCTGAGATACTAGATAAAAATAACCTGGCAATGGATCAGACTCCAAAGATTTTCGTTCCTGTTTTGATGGCAATAGGATCTGGGTAGGAAAATCACTGAGAAGGAGAAGATTGTGAACAATGTTTGAAAGTCCTACCCAGTCCTTGTCCAGTCCTTATCCTTTATGATTTAGAAGTTTTTAACTCAGCATCTGTTGTATCTGCCAAATTGGAGCTTATCACACACATTGATTATCACTGCCGCGCTGAACTTAACCAAGGATAACCTTTAACACCAAAAGGGTTAAAAGTAATATTAGTATTGTGTTGCCTGATCTAAAAAGCAGAGTCATTGGACCTCCAGAGAATAGAATAGACAAGTAAGTGTGTGTGTGGTCTTATGAAGGGAAAAGATAAGTAATGAATTAATCCTTGGATTTCTTTTCTGGAAGTTACTGATGAGATGTTCAGAATCGTCAAAAAGCCTTTTTATTCATCCTGTTTCAAGACATGGACATTAGTTTAGCCTGTCTGTACTTTAAGAACTAAGAAACTCCTTAAAACAGAGGGTCTAAATGAAGCTCCCCAATGCTCTGTGCTGTGACACAGCACCTTTACTAAGCCTGGCTGTGACAAACAGTGAGGCTCTGAACTTTAAAGGACAATGGACAGGTTTGAATTATTATGCTCTACCCAGTTAAAAATAAGGACAATAGCCATTCTCATCCATAAGAATCTGCCACTTCATATAATTAAATTCTGGCAGACTACATACAGCAGGTGTATTTTAATTAAATTTCTCCTTTATTACATCAGGAACAGTATGCAGCCTCTGTGGCTCTTATCTGCCTTGCCCCCCTCCTCCTCTCCCCAATCTCTCTAAGTAGCTGAGATACTCTCTGGGAAAAGGTTAGACAATGCCTATAAGTAGGGACTAGCATTTAGTAGAAGATCTTTAAATAGAACTAAGCCATGGGAAAATATGCCTTTTGATGAACAAAAAAGTTGTATTTAAACAGTTAGTTCATGGAGTAGAAAGAAGATGACTTTTGGTCCTGATCTATAGATTTCATTTGGCAGCACTTTCTGAAATCTAAATATGAAAAAAATATCTTCGAACTAGAATCGAATTGTCTTTGAAATAATTTTAACATATTATTTAACCTTTTTCACAGATAATTTAAACACTTGTAAAATATATTTTTACTAGCTGATTTATTCGCTAATATCTACTGGTGTTTGCAGGCTCATCAAAAAGTAATCGTATATACTTTGCCTTGCTGGTTGTTAGGGATCTACATAGAAAATAGAATCCCTATTATGCTGAAAAATAAAAGACACAGAACTTCACCGCAAATTAAATACATTAATTTAAAGTCAACCTGGAAGGTATGTTTTAAAATGTAAGCTAGGACTTAAGATAAGTTTAAAAGTGAATGTATTATACAACATAAATGGAAAAAGAAACAGGCACTACAATAGTGTCACAAAAGAAACAAACGTTAACACAGAAATACGATCATAGTTTTTGCCATATGCCCTAAATGAATTGCTACACTATTAATTTTGACTCATTATGGCAACATTTCCTTTCCTTTTTTTTTAAATTTCTTTTCCATTCATTTCTTCACTGAATCTAATCCTTTCTAATTTCTCTAAATGTCCCTGCCTTTTAAGGAAAAATAAATAAATAAAATACACAAAACCCCTTAAATGGACCAGGAACAAGCAAGGTGGCATTTCACAGAAATTCTGTATTTGTGTATGACCTGTATTTTTATGGTAGTTACAATGATGAGGAATCAGGATGTGTGTTTAAAATCTTCTTTCTCTGTAACACATTAATTAATATGTGATCTGCTTTTCTCTGGTTTCTTGTTTTGGGAGGGTGGGACTAAATCAAGCCCAGGAAGAGATGTTGGAAAAGCTTGTCTCATAACCGGAATAATTTCAAACATATTTTAAAGTTTACTTTCATTTCCATTGCATGGAAGTTCAGCTTATTCACATGACAGTTTAACAGGATGAACCATTCTTGAGATTAAATATTTTGTAAGTGAATAATAATAAATGACCAGAAGTGAAAGTGAATTTAAAAAAGTAAAAATATATTTTAAACCCAAAGCACATTCCAATTATAACAATTTCATTTACACCCTGAATTAGTGCAAGTTTATTTTGAACTGTTATACAGAGAAAAAAAACTGTAAAAAAATTGTTTTAAATTATAGTGTCCCATATGATCCAGACTGTTCACTGCAGTTTTGAAAATGAACATTTTGGCATTCCTAAAACTGCAATGTTTTATTCTGGTTTGTTGGAATGGCCTGAAGCACTATGATGTGAATCACTTAAGAAACGAAACTTCATTTTCCTGTGGTGCACTTAATGTGCAATAGGTTCTGTAGAGCCAAACCGCCCGCACCCCTCCTTACACTGTGAGACAATATGCACATCAAACTTTGCACTATAACTGACATTATGGAAGATGAAGCACTGCAGGGATGCTGCCCTGTATGAAGGATGCAACTAGAGACATTGCTTGTCTCATAAGGAAATCCATGTACCATAAGAAAATAGAGCCTGTTGTTTGAAGTCCCTGTACTAAATTAAAATTCTGTGCTTTGGCTCAAATAAAAATTAAAATAAAGTATATGCTAAGTTTTGAAAGGGTAATATATTTTTTTGGCATTATAAAAACCTTCTCACAGAAATCAGTTCTCCAGAAGCTACATTTTCTGTTGGGAAATTCCAACGGAAAATTCATATCCAGCTCTTGTTATAAATAAATTTCTTAAAAGCATTCAGAGTGTGTTCTGACTGATGCTATACGTGGCCATAAGAAATGTACTGGACTGTTTTTTTTAACCCATTCTATTCCCTGAAGCCAAGCAGAACAGCAAAATGCTCTCCACCATGAAGCCCTGAGCAGTCTGCAGGGTGCCTGGAGATCCTGGAGATGGCATGTCCTGCCTGGGGGCAGGCAGCCCTGGTGGGGCTCATGCCATGCAGGCAGACCTCCCAGGGTATCAGTGCCATGGGGCTGCGTGGCAATGCACCTCCCGGCATCCTCTCACACTCATAAACAGTATCGCCCTCTGCAACCCTGTTAATACGTGTTAGAGGCAACAGGGCTGCCCTGAGTCATTACCCCTGACAGTTGGAGCATCAGCCTTTGCATTGGGAAATCAGCTGTTTTTCCAGGGGAAAAAATCTGCTTGTGGTTTGTCGGTTTTGCTGAACACCTTATCTACCTGAGGCAAAATGCATCAGTGCTAACAAATTGGCACTGCTGACTATATCTTGCTTCTGCATCAACAGCAAGTTTGGGGCCGGGTTGTTTTCTTGACAAAATTGAGCAGCTATGATAGGTTTCTCTGAGTATTTCTGGAGTTGCAGAGATGAAATAGAAAATGCCTGTACCATACTGACACAGACAGTTAAAGGAGGGAGAGAATGAAAGGTGGAACAAAGAAAAGTTGAAAGAACATGCTGAAGGTTCAGCCTTTCTCCATCAGAGCCCACAGACGCGGAAGATTTCTCTGGCAAAGAGTATGCGTATTCCTGATGTCAAGGTCTACAAGACAAAACAAAGCCTCAATATGAGGGAAGTCAATGTGAGACTCCATATGAGCATTCTCCCATGGAATAAGTAGGTTGGTTTGCTTTCATTTTTGGGGAGGAGAGAGAGGGAAGGTCCATTTCCTAGAGCACCTCAGAAGAAAACAACTTGGAGCACTTACGCTGCAGGGACTGCCATTGGGACTGCAAGCCAGGTACAGCTGACCTGCTGCACCCTCTAAGATGTCTGGGGAGCTGAACTGGAGGGAACAAAACCACACCAAAAAAGGTGTAATATAGACTGCTGTAATTTGTCATTGCCCAAACACCACTTTTTATATTCCAAGTTCTATGTATACATCTTTCTGGGGGAACTACCTTATACTGTGCAGGTGACACGTTAGATTTATTCTTTACTTCTTCATTACTCAATTCAGGTTACTCTTATGTTTTCTTTCCTCATCTCCAGCTCTTACAGATTTACAGGTTTATGCCATCTCCCTCACATCATTGCCACTATTGCCTTTGACTTCTGCCTGATATCTTAGCTACTTTAACAAGATACTTAATATTCCCTTTCTATTTCAAGATAATTGGATTTGTTAGTTGTATATTAAGAAGAATGCATTTCTATCAAGCAACCTCTATACCTGCAACAACTTGATCCATGTAGTCAAATGCTATTTTAACACTTTAATAAATCTTTCTGCATGCAAGACTGTCTTTTAACTTACTTTTATGTTTCTGTCTCATTCCACTATAAGCTGTTTCGTTGCCACCCCCATACATTCTGGGCATCCCTGACTTGGTTGGATTAATCCAATTTAAATTTTATACTTACTTGCATGATGGGTGAACAGAACTGGTGCAGGACTGGGGTAGTTGCAGTAAAACATATTCATGCTAATTGGTCAGTACTAATGTATAATAAAAAATTTGTACAGCAGCTACCAGTCTATTTTGTACTGCCATCAGTATTTGCTGGTTTTATATTAATAGATTCATCTTTAATAGACTTCTAGTTGACCTGAGGAAAAAAAAAATATCTTTAACTTGCTATTTTACACGCTTCTATCAGTATATTTAAATATTTGCATTGCATCATCACTGTGTATCTAAATGATCATCTGGTGCTTACCTTCCACATTGTGAAAGCACTGCATCAACACAGAAGAATAGTCATTCTTAAGCCTAGTTTGAGAAAAGCATGTCTAATCAATGATACTGATGTATATAAAATATTTTGAGGTATACTGAAGCATACTGTAATGTAATCTTAAAATGCAGCACAATCATAGAAGATTTATAACTCCATGATTATACTGGTTTCTGCCCTTTAGATATAAGGAATATCTTGTCAGAATTCACTTCCTTAATAAAAAAAGTAAAACTGGGAATACCTATACTATTCATCTTATACTATTTAGAGTAATATATGTGTATTTTAAATATAATTCATAGTTCTTGTTCCTGGCCTCCAGACTCTTTTATTCTATTCCTGTCCTTCACTCCTTCACCTGCATCCTATTCTGCTGACAGAACTGACTATTTAGTCAGTATGAAATAAGAATAAAATATTTTTGTGGTAATAAGACATATTTGATTTGGGAGTACATTTTAAAATTCAAAATATAAAGCCTTTCATCCAAAGACTTGCTGCTTTTTTTTTTTCCTTTCTCCCCTTTTCTTTGGTGTTGTGTTGTCTGTAATTTATGAACCAGACATTTGAGAGCTTTGAAAGCTTAACAGTCTGAATATAAAAATACCCTCTTACAGATATGGATCATCCTAAAAAGTTAGAGCATAAATAACAGGGTTAAAAAATATTAGATTAATTTAAATTGAACAACAGATCTTGCTCTCCATCACAGTAGTTACTGTTTATTTTCTCAAGAAAAATACTTGCAGCTTTAGAGAATTATATTCCCAAAATAAACACTAAACTCTCAGAAGGAAGACTTATTGCAAAACTTAAAATAAAGCGCTTGCACACATGCTTCATGATGTGTTGTTAATTAGACAGTCACAGGAAACTTTTGCCTAATTCAGAGCACCAATTGGACTACATATTGCCAGAGGGATCTATGTCCTTAATTTGGCTTTGCTACATGAGCATGTGGTTTAGATTGAAACATCACTGTTAGATTATATCACCATCTACTATGTTGAAGTTTCTTACTTTGAGATTAGTATCATTAATTAAAAGTATTGTGAATCAGAGTGCAGTTATTAAATCTGGCCCTAGATTTTGATGGCATACATATCAACTGGAGCAACATTACAAAAACTCCAAAATGGTGAAACAGAGTGCAATTAACACATAGACCACATGCATAAAGCAACTTGACCTCCTTGTTCTATGTTTAGTGAGGACTGTATTCGAAGGAACTATTTAGGGGAAAGCTGTGGAGATAGCTGTGCTCATGAGAGCTCTTCTCTAGCAATACTTGCAGACATTCAATTCTGCACACTACTCTTCAGAAACAGCATGAATCAGGGAGGCAGAAAATTCACTGTAATTAAAGAAGATCTATCAGGAGAATGAGTATCTTCTTGAGCTAGTAAGACTGTTTAAACAGTTTCCCAGAACTGTTAAATTGTTCCCAAAAAAATAATAGGAAAGATTTTAGTGAAGAGCCGTGTATGGTCACAAATCTCAATCTTATCAAGGGTATTGATTCACCTGTCACATAAACCTATCACTCTTCACTTATTATTTATGTATACATATGTCTATAAATGTATTGCAACAGAACTGATGAAGCCTGGATTTGTGGAGACTTGGGACACGTGCCTGGATTTCCTGCTTTTTAATAGGGATAGCATCGCACACAGTCTTTCCCTTTGTGGTCTCTTCCTCTCACAAAGCTGGCAGAAACTGCATAACTCTGTGGCCTTTACTCTTTTGTCACATTTGGCCAAAATATGTCAACACATACAGAAGTTATGAGAGCAGAACAGCAAATTTCCACCGTGCTAGTTTGCTGCTTAGGAGCTAGGTGCTAACTGAATGGAATAGAAACTACTGAGGAGACTTTTACAACTAAAGAGGGTCCCTGTTGGTTTTTAAGTCAGATTTCATTAGAATAATATTTTTGTGAACATTTATGCTTATGAAAAAGAAATAGCATGATAATAAAAATGCAGAGCACCTGTGAGAATAGAAAACAATTCCAAATATATTAAAAATACTTTATTACATATAACTGACAAGTCCTCAGCAATAGTTATATTTTCAAATATATTCACTTTTTTTTCAGTCTTGAAATTTTCAGCTCCTTCAAAGGGTTTGTCAGACAACTTATTAATGTAGCAAACAGTTCAGTCTATTAAGAGTTCAAACTGCAAAAATCAAGTTGGCATGGTTGGCAATCTAATTTTTTTTTCAGTATATGACCATTTGATTTTATCACATTATGATTTTTATTTTCATTTAAAACAATGTTTCCTCGTTATTGTTCTCCTTTCACATACCCTTTTGGTTTTGTAAATAAACTTGGCTTACTTATCCTATAATAGGTGTTTACAAGTAAGTCCAGCTGATTTATCTTATTTTAATTCAAATTTTCAGCCTGTATCTGTCTTACTGCCTTCTTCTGTCATATCTCCAAAATTCAACCTTTCCTTCTTTTTTGTTACTTGTTCAGTGTTTATGTCATTTAGTGACCCTAAAGCTTTGTTTGATTCCCCTTCTTTCTACTACCATAATCACCTTTATTCAGTTTTCCCGACCAAAACCATCCAAAATACTTACCATTATCTCCGTCTCCTCCTTTTCTCTTCTGCACACATCTCTTTGCACTTATCTCCAATTTCACTGCTTGTTTGTTTTTTTTAACTACAACTACTTTTTTCATCTCATTGTGCAGCTTCTCAAGGAAAAGATGGGCATTGCCATCTTCACTCTGCCAGCACTGCTAACCTTACTTAAGCTGTCTCTGAAAGTGGTTGTTGAAGAGAGCAGCCTAAATCCTGTCAATCAGGAAAGCATTTCAGACAAATTTGTAGTGCATTTCAGTAAGGGTTCCCTGTGAAATGTGTTACACAAAGGGATTCAAGCTGGTCTGTGGCCTTCCCATGAAGAATGATGGTCTAGGATTCCTCCCATTTAAGTCATAAACTCTGCTCTATCCATCTATTCTGTACCCATCATCCCCCGTTTTAGTGCTACTGTCTCCTAGAAAATGTGTTGTATATGTGGGCAGCGTGGGGACTGCAGTTATGGTTAGCTACATGGGATCAGACAAAACAAGCCCTCCAACTGACTGTGTTCTTTTGTCCTATCTCTTAACTCCATATTTAAAGCACTGTTAAGTGCACTGTGATCTACAGAAAGCATTTTTCCTCATGCCTTGATTTAAATGAAACTGAAAGACGTCTCTTTTAGGCTTGTGTTCAAAATTAATAGTTAATTCAGAATGCAGAGATAGATGATGATCAGAGAATAAAATGTGGTTTTAATGTAAATGAGGCACATTCATTAGTGATGAGGGCTTTCCAATTGCAGAATAACTGAGTATAAGAATCTGTGTAGAGAAGTTCTCATTGGAGTCTACACATGATATGTGTTGGGAAGCTGCAAATATGAGATATGCCCAGCCCTGTCTTATTAGAACCTAAATATAATCCCATGCTCAAAGTTCAATACAGATATATTTCGATTCTTAACAGCACTTGAGAGCCTCACTGATCAATTTAGCTCTGGCGCCAAACAAAACTGCAGTCTGTCTTTGAATCTGCAGAATCCACATGCTTTCACAGAGCCAGAAGATTTTAGGGCAGTGTGTCATGACTAGCTCATGACCCGGAGCATTCTGACAGTTTTATATAAAGCAAGTGTGTAGGTCAGATATAACATTAACATGAAAATGACTATCTCATATGTCTATTATTCATAGTGTCTAGAGTTGTCTCTCACTTCATCCATGGTAAGTAACCTTTCCCCAATGAATGGCAAAATTCACCTTCAGGCAGAAACCAACCATAAAAGAAGTCAAAACCAAAAGGTTGGAGAAAGTTATGAACAGTTATTTATTATATTAACATGAGTGGAACATTTAAAAAGTCTAGAAACACTGATTTAGAGTAGCTATAAACTCAGTAGTCTCAAACTTATGTCAAATTTTAATTTCCAACTGATTAACCCATTTAAGACATATCCTTTTGTAGTGCAAACGAATCTCGAGATTCTCCAGCTTTTTCTATTGCACTGTCCTTGTTTACATTGCCTTGGGCTGAATTCTGAGCTTCAGCACTGACTGAAGCTTATGTTCCTCATGTATGTATTCTTATTTCCCTGCGTAATTCCTTCTTTCTTTTTCCCTTCTCTGTTTTTTGTTTAACTAGGCTGACATGACGTTATCGCAGCCTTATGTCAGCTTTACTTGAGAAACAGCATCTCCTATAATGCTGCAGTGAGCCTGTGACTGAGCTGTCCAGTTTCTGTCATTTGTCCTTTTTGTCACAAAAAAACCCAGGTTCATATTCAAAAGAAACAAACAACAAAACTCTAAGCCCTTCCACTCATCTTTGCTATTTTTTCTTTTTTACACAGGAAGAATGACTTTTATAAACTTTAGTATAACTAAATGACTATCAAGCTTAGCATTTTCCTCATAAAAACTTTTTACAGCCTACAGGAAAGGGAGTAAGGGATATTGTTAAAGTAGAGACTTAATCTGTATATTCCAGACATTTTGATTATTTTCTCTTCCTTGTAAGTACCATTTTAAAACTGCAGAGGCATACCTAAAACATCTGACATCATAGGAAAGAACAGGTACCTACCTGCTTTTCTAATTTCAATTGATACTAATTCCTAATTATTTCACTAGGTCAGTGTTTGGAAGAACAGGATTTCAGTTGTAAACATAAGGTAAAATATAATTCTCCAAAACATGGACACTTGGTTCGGTATGGCGTTTTTTTGCCAACAATATAAAATAATGTTACAACATTTATTTCATTTTTATTTCATTTTCATTTAGCTCTAGCATACCTTAAGCAAAATGTTCAACTCCTCAGCAGTTACGAATGAATATGGATAGTTATAGCTGTATAAGTATTTCTTTTATTTGGAAAATATGCAGTGAAAATGTGCAAAAAAAAATTCCTCCTTAGGTACTTTGCATACAGGACAGACAGTTAAGTGAAGCCTGGCCTCTTCTGCCAGGAAAATCTACATCTGTGATTTAACTTTTTAGGCTGTTACGTGACACGCTTCAAGCTACCCCTGTGTTTAACATTTTCTAATATTGAGTCAAAATGTTAATATACATTTCCTATTATATAGATGGATATATATGAATATCTTATATTTCACCAATTTTGTTGCATATACATAGTTTATCTGGAATTATATGTGGTTAAGAAACAGCTGCTTCAAAACTTTGGAACAGTCTTGTGTAAGTAGTCTAATCATGCTTATTCTACTCGTGATACAATCTCTGTGGACACACTTTATATGTGGTCATGAGACATTAACTTTTCTTGTAATATTAAAAAAATTAAATGTTAATAAAACAATGTATTTAACTCTTCAAGCCGAAAAACTAACACAATATATTTGAGTCTATTCAAAATGGGAAAATAATTAATTAATTTAATTTTTTCAATGTGCTATTTACATTTTACCAAAAGCTGGGCTATTTATTCCCCTTCTCCCCATGCTAAATTTGAAGTCAGTTGTGGTTCTGCGAGTTTCTTAAACAGCTCTTGACTAAAACTGCCATACATGTCCATATGTTGAATTTGTCTACTGAGGTACAACTAAGTTTCTCAGAGAGATTAACTTCTGCACTGCAGTAGAGCTCATTAAAAGGGCAGTTTCCAATATACCTTATCTGAGGGAACTTCAATTCTCATTGTTACTCAGTTCTACACATTTATTTTGCTCTTAAGAGATCTTAGCTCATTAGGTACCAAGGACTCCAGAGCCTTCCTTATAAAATGCACTACAGGCAACATGCTTAGAAAGAAATTCTCATCAAGCTGCCATCATCTGGCAGTTATACCAATGTTTTGATTACTTGTTATGTGGTACTTTCTCTTCAGCAAAGTCTTCATGAGTCGAAGCAGGCCACAGGCCAGACATCCTTGATCCAAGTGAGCAACGTTGTGCAGGCTGCCTGTCTAAAGCATCCAGATTTGCTAATTCAGCACTGATTCCAGATGAACTTTAAATCTAATTTAATTTATATTCATCTACACTGTGAAACTGATGGTCTTTAAGGATAATTGCTTAGGATGGATGGGGAGTATTTGTGCTCTAGGAAGGTTAGCTTTGCCTCCCTGACAGTTAGCTGGATGTTTGGTCCAACATCCATTGATGTCAGCTCAAAGATTCCTATTGACTTCCATGGTCTTTGGATGAGGTTCTAGATCTCTAATTGGCCAGCTGCGTGGATATTCGCTATGACTGTCCGCACATATTGGACCTGGCCACTGCATATGCAGTTTCCAAAAACCATTTGTAGTAACTCACTTTAAAATGCTATATTCAATAACTATTTTAGCATGATCTCCTAAAAATACGTCACCAAAAATTCAATGAACTCTATACCTAAGTGTGAATGTGGGGTAATATCTGCACTGAAGTGTATAGACAGCACTAGGTTCCCAAATTTGCTTGTAGAGCCCTTTCAACTCTGGATATACAGGTTATTTTAAAAATGCTATGCTTGTTTTTTCTTCTAAGGAGAAATCATGTACATTTTTAAAACTGTGTTGAAGGGCTTTAAAAAAATTACTCACTTTGCCACTTTAAATGATAGATTGTTATTGTGCCTTCCAGTTTTCTACAAAAGTTACCAAAAAACCCCTTGAAAATACATGCAAAATACTTATTTGAAAAGATGTTTAAATTAATAAAAATTAAGAGAATTGTTAATTATAAAATCATAAATAGAAATGGTTTACGGAACTGCTACTGTCAGGCATTTACTAAGAAAAGTTCCTGTAGCTGAAGAGATAGTAGAAGCAAGTCTTTATGATCCAGTAGGTCACAAAACAAGCACATATGCTCTAGTTATCTTTGAAGTTTAGTCAAAAAAGAAGCTTGCAGAAGCCAATTTTTAATGTATAACTATGAAAGAGAACTACCTAGCACAGGAGAGGGCTAGTGTTAATATAGTTACATATAGCTTTTGCCATGTTATGTTTTTCTCCCCTGGTACCTTTTACTTTTTTTTTTTTATCCCAATAGTTTTGGATTTTTCCAAAGCATAGCCATTGATGCTTCTTCCTAAATAATACATCTTATTAAACTTCAAAACTCTTCATACCAATATATTTATAGTGACTGTCCATACGCATGGAACGTGTTTGGAAAACAAACTTTGTTTCCTGGTATAACTGTTTATTTATATATGTATGCATGATCCCACATGGCTGGCAGTAGGTTAACCAAGGTATGGACTCTTTTTTTAATACTTACTAGATATACTTATTACGTATATAAATATATTAAAATATATAATTATATATATAATTATATATACATAAAATATATAATATATATTATAATATAATATATTATATGTAAGTATTAATATATGATTCAGTTGTTCTCATTCTCTTTTACATATTGCATGCTCAAGATGAACAACGATGAAAAAAGGTCACTGCAAGAAATAACAAGTTTTCATTCTGCTTTGACTATCAACATCTATTTGTCTCTCGAAAACTGTATTAGTACATCTACACTGTGAAGATCAGAATAAACATGGTAGTAGAGCTGAATCTGAGAGACATCCACAGTGTACCCCAAGAGCCTATTTTCCATATCTAACATAATGCAAACCACAGCAGCAAGTTCATTTTCAACTTACATGTACCTTATATAATAATCCAGACATGGGCCAAATGTCTGCCAAATATATTATTCCAGCTGGTAACACTTTGCATTTTCCTGCAAAGGTATATGGCAATAGCAAACCATTTAGTAAGCTTTTAGATCTACATTACCTTTTAAAGGTATTATTAACATAATCTCTCTCTAACCTATTCAGTGGAATTTGGTCAGTGTAATCCAGGATTATTTTCTTAAATTTTCTGATCCGTGAAGTGTATGGAATTTTTCACCAAGAAAAGCAAATATATGTGAAACTAGAACCCAAACCAGAATTATGATCCTGTTTTCAAACTCCATATTCATTTTGCATCTCATTTAGCAGCAGCATTCAGGGTTACATTTTATTGCAGAAACAGAAGGGTAAGCCAGCAGTTTGCTAAAGAAGAAAACCAAAGGCAACAGTTACAAAACTACTTGGAAATTAAGACACACTTCTAGAACAGCAAGTTATTATTGTCCACTAAAGAGAAGAAAAACAAAGTAATCCATTGACCACCTCTCAAGGCATATGCTAGAAAAAAAGGATCAGATGATAAGAACAAATAGAGCTAAGAAACAAAATTGTTGTGTGCCTGTACCTAAAAATTTGAATATCTTCACAATTAAGTAAAAAGAAAAACATTTGGATAATAGAAAACTGAACTGATAATTACAGGAAAACAGGCACATGCTTGAACAAAGAAAGCGTTAAAAGAAAGCAATGGAAAGCAAGAGAATAAACAAAAGGAGAAGGATAGTTATTCCAAGATGCTACTTGAAAGGACAAACAAGTGGGAAAATGTTATCCCCCCATAGCTGAGTTCCAGTGTCTCCAGTGACCGAAATGCCCAGGAGAAAAACTGCCCCATGGTGAGCTCAGACCACAGCAAGGTCACTGCTGAGGTGACAAACCTCAGGTAACAAAAAGGTGCTGAATAAGTCAATCCAGCAGAAAGAACACTATATCTTAGCTGAACTGCAACAAATGGGACAAATCCCAGATCTAACTGGGGTCATGGTTCTAAATGCAACCAGATAATGTACCAACCAGTGTTAATGGAAAGGCAAAGCTCTTTTTGCCCTGTAGGCTAACTACAATAACTTTTACCACTTAGATCAGTGATACCCTGATGCTGTAATTACTCACTGCATGTGTCGGTCGATATTTGCAATGTGCTTATTTACTGCCCACTTTCAGGTTGGAAAGCTGCTGTGGAAAGTGCAGATGGCTTGTCCCACTGAAAATAAATCCATGTAATTTCTTTTTTTTGCCTTTTTAGAGGAGCAAGCAATTTTTCAGCTCTGCTGTATCTTACAGCTGGCTGAGACTGCAGAATCATGAGCTACAAACATGGAAAAACTCCGTAGGAATTTTGCTGAAACTTAATAATTACTCTACTGTTAAATATGCAGCATGTAGAGACTGAGAGATGGATCCAGAGAGGAGGGAGGGAAAACTGCAAACTTTAAGTTCTGTTTAACTCTAAGTATAAAGCTGTTCATTGCATGGATTGAAGTGTTCTAGAAAAAGAAACTCTGGCCATTTGCTCTGGGTATCTTTGCAATGCATAAAACTAGACATCAAGAAACTCACTGTCTTTAAACTGCAATTCAATCTTATGTGGCCCCCACGTGAGCAAAACAGACAAGTTAAAGGTTAAAACTATATCCAGCCATCAATGTGTCTTCTCCTTTTCAAAGGTTCAGAGGACACAGAAGAGTTTACAGTGCTGAATAATATTATCCTGTTTACTGCCTCCTTCATGCCAGAAGAATACTGTGTGCATGTGTTTCTCTTGCAGTCTAACGAATGAAAGCTGTTGGGGGCATCTTTTTGCACAATGTTTGCACAGCACCTATTTTAGAGAAGTTTCTGTCTCAATTTCTAGGATCCTAAATATTACAAACAAAATAATAATAATAATAATAAATCAATTCATTACATCATAGATTTTAGATTACTAAGAAAAGGAGTACAGAAGGTGAAATACTTTGGTATCTTCAACCGCTTTAGCTTGTACTAGGAACAGTCAATGTGTATCAGCTAACAAAAACTTCTACCAATTTGCCTCACTATCATAATGTTTCTGAACTCAGATTTCAAGACTTGACAGATGGAAGCATTTTGCATTGCCTGTTGTGGATTGTAAGTAAGAATGAAATGGGAATCAATGTCATTCACACAAGGGCACAATTTCTTTTGATAATAAATCCCTTTATTTCTATTTAGGCTTCATTTTTAACATGTATGAAAAGCAATTATAGTTACACCTAAAGGTATGATTTAATTACACATTTGCAGGAAGGAGTTACAACAGGTTTTTTTTTTTAAGTATGAAAGATCTACCTTATACATTTGAAATAGTGAGTAATCTTTCTTACTCTTAAAAATGTTAATAGTTTTCTATTGCATTAAAAATTTTCAAAGTTTACATCCAACACAGTATGTCATACTCTTAAATCAGCAGACTGATAAAGAACCAGTAAGTAGTTTATTAAGGAATAATACTCATGGACAGTATGAAGTATCTTGCAGGTATTACTGAAAACACTTCTCTCCCATGTTGTCGAGTCTTCACTATAGTGAGTTTAAAATAGTTGACATTGTAATATGACCTGCCATAATAAGTCTATTCCAAATGAATGGCTAAAGTAATAGAGATTGAAAATTGAGTAGTTGCCCAATCTCTGCAAAAATAATTTTTTTTTTTTTGCATTGGATGACATTCTGAAAAATGTTTGCATTTTGGAACTAAAATGACTTTTCTTGCCTGTAGCCAACTGAGTTGGCCCAGAGCCGGTGGGCAAAAGGGGCACTCAGGAAGTTATCTCATGGTAATCTCACTGCAAGGTTAATGCAGAGGGAACTTGCAGTCCAATAAAAACAAATAATATATTACTTTTATGTGTATTTGAATTGTGTGTAATTTGCTGTTTTACAAAGAGACTTGGCAGGTTCTCATAAACAAACCAGAGACCAGTAATGGCATATTGCCTATGTGTCTCTTTTAGCTGAATTCAGTGTATGACAAAAAGAGATGCAAATCTCACTGTTCTTCGCAAGCAAGGAAGCTACAGAGGCATGACAAGGGCACTTTAAGCTGACAGCTTATCTGAAGGGACACAAGGAATTATTACAACAGCAAGCTATCTGAATCATGAATGAAATGACAACCAGCTCTTGGGGAAATTTTTGACAAAACTTTTGTATCAGACATGCTGATTCACTAAAACCAGAACCATTGGTCTTAATGAGCTTTTGTGAGGAAAGTTGCTTAGGTCCAGGATAGATTTCCTCACTAAAAACAGCAAAAGAAGTTGGAAAAACCCATAACCCAATGGTTAGCAGGAGAGCTCAGAGGACACGATAACCCCGAGGATACAAGAGAGGCCAGATGAGCCAAGAATTCAGTGGTGAGGCCATCATATGGAAATGGCATAGAACAGTCTAAAGCTTCAAAACAACTTTGATCAACTTTTCTCTGGTTTTCCAAAACATTGGAATAAAATATTTTTGCAGTATTAAAAGGTCCCTCTTTCATCTTGATGAAAGAAAAAAAAAAATTAAAAAAATTCTAGTATTTACATGAAAAAGAAATTTTCTTTTGGAAAAATGGAAATGGAATTCTGTTCCAGTTAGCCATAAGAACTCTGTGGATTGCAAATATTTAATGAAATATGTGGAAGATATAATCAAATGTGACTCTGTCTTAGGGTTTTTTTCAGTGTCTTACATGGCAGAACATTGTGGCTCCATGTCCTTACCTAGAATACACGTACATGGTGGCACAGTTCGTCCTGCTAAAGTTCTAGAAATAACAAGGAGTCACATGTGTGTGTGACAGATGGCATAACTTCTTTACGTAATTTCTGCAATTGTGATGTATTTTGTTAAAAGACAGTGGCTGAGAAGAAGAGTGGAAAGGTTGTCTCTATTCCTCACTCTGCCACTTTCTTTTGGATAAAAAGTCTCTCAAAGGAGGGGAAAAAGATGTGTCCCTCTTAGAGATAACTGGAAAAACCAAATAGAAATGCAAGGCAAAATGCCTGTTGAAAAACAGAGATAGTTTCTCCTGAGCAAAACCTGGAAACCTCTTGTGAGGAGTAGAAGTCTTTCTTCCAGTGGACAGATTGTCTAGCCTCAGAGATGACCATAAGAATATTTTCCTAGGTGTTCAGGAGACTAAGTAGAGTTTTTCACATCCGTAAAATCACTGTGTATTGCATGACAAGGAGGTAAGCTTGGGAAAAAGTTCTCATGCTGCAAAGGGATGAGGAAGATTTGTTTCCAAACCTATTTTTCAGCTGTCTCACACAGTAAATATATCTTACCATTTTGAGACCTAGCTTAAGAGATGGGAAGCCCTTAGTAGGTATTATTTAAAGAAAAAGTGGACAGATCATCCGATCAGTTTTGAATAATCATTTTTAATTTTATTATTAGCTAGTACACTTAAGGAAATCCCTATCCCCTACACAAGTGCTGACCACCCTTTTCTCAGATTTGGCCAACTGATTAATATAACTATGTTAACTGAGAGCAATTTCTTCAGTATTTGGCTTGAAATTTCTGACTCTTTTTCAGACCTGAAGATGATCTTGCCTTTTTGAAAGATTGTTCTCCCCTGAGCTCTGTCAACTGCTTTAAAAAAAGATTGCATTTCTCCTTACAAATCTTACTTGTCTCTCATCATTAGTTTATCTTCTCGGTGGAACATTCTCTTTGCACTGTGCTTCCCAGTGTATCATTGTGCCTCCCACCTACCTCATCTTCCTGCAATTCCTGCAACCCAGACAGGGAATACTGGGGTTTTTTTCCACACCAAGGTGACCTTGTCCTGATAAGTAATCTGGGTGCTAAAGAGAAATGTTTTCTGTTTATTATACCATGTATTCTTGTATCATCCAGTCAATCATTTGGTATTGAACTAACTCTGAATTAATCTGTTTTTATGTAATACACAACTTCCAAAGTTAAGGTGCAGTTCTGTGAGAACTTGCTTCAGTAAAAATGAAGAATTACGTGGCTCATTTTGACTAACTTCACCATCTAAACTGACATCAGCAGTACATCTTGGTAGATGCCTTGGCTTTCAAACGTGTGTGAAACAAGATCAGCAAGTCTTCATCATTTCTTAGGGGATATTCAAAAGTATTTAGTGGTAGCTCAACTGTTTCAACATTTTCACATTCAAAGGAAACAGAGTTTTAACAGGGCTAAGCATTCACAAATCCTGCTCTGAATATGGTAGATCATTTTTATGAGCAACAATATTAAGTCTGGGTACCTTTCTTATCTTTAAATAGTGTATACTACATAGCATTCAATTTTCTGTATTTGTCTTCAGAAAAAACTTCTGATATGAAATTGTTTTTCATTGAGCTCCTTCTTGAAAATCTGTTTGCCCTGATGATATCAATGCACCATATAACCTTGAAAATACCTCCCAACAATGGCATAGCATAGTGTTTACTTGCACATTAAAAACCTACACTACAGTTTTATCCTATGTACATATTGCAAGTAAATACAGTATTCATTTAAATGTCACCAGACATATGTCTAAGATGGCAAACATTCCAAAATAGATAATGAAAATGACATTGTGATTACTTTAAAACAGCATCATAAACTGGCATTAGTGCAGCTATAAATGAAACATGCAAGAAAATAAAATTATGAATAAAATTCACAATCATTATAAATCAAATTGTATCTTCTGCTGCAGAAGTTGCTTTGCTAGTTGCAGTGCTCAATGAAGTAACTTAGTAAACAATGTCAAATCTAAATGTAAACACACAGTTTATTCTACATTCCCTGATTTAAGATGGATTAAGGCTTACAGACGGCTAGATCCACCAGTACTCTGCTACCTGTATTTTTCTGCTCTGCAAAATACATTCTTTTTCTCTCACCAAAATATACTGTAGTATTTTCCACTTCTCTGTCACATATAAAATCTCCTACCTTCCTAAGATCAGGGTGGAATTTGTGCCATTCAATGCTGCCTACATGAGTCATTGCTCTACCCTCTGTTCCTCAAAGTGAGTCAGAAATCTCTCTTTTGTCTCTTCTTGTGAACCAATATCAAATTACATGCTTCTGGAGTTACTCTGTGCACTGAAACTAGTACCCTTTGTTCTGCCTTGCTGCTCGCTGCCTCCCCTGCATGGACAGGTTGCTCCACACCTCTCAGCACAGAGCTTCTCCCCAGGCCAGTTGTACTGTACTGTCACTATGTGAGCAGTCTGTGCGGGGTCACCAGGTATCAGTCACAGCTCTGCCACATCTCAAATACCTCCTGGCAAAGGGTTTTGAAGAAGGAGCAAAAATGAAAGCCAGGCAGCTTCTGAGACAAGAACGTGTGGTGGCTGGGAAAGGGGTAGTACCAAGGCAGCAGGTCTGGAGGAGGCAACATTGCAAAGGTGTCGTGGTTTAACCTCTGTCAGCAACTGAACACCACGCAGCCGCTCGCTCACTCCCCCCGCTCCTGGTGGGATGGGGGGAGAGAATTGGAAGAGCACAAGTGAGAAAAACTCATGGGTCGAGATAAAAACAGTTTAATAATTTAAATCAAATGATAATAATAATAATATGATAATGATAATGATAATAATAATAATACACAAAGCAAGTGATGCACAGTACAATTGCTCACCACACACCGACTGATGCCCAGCCAGTCCCCGAGCAGCGGCGCCCCCCGGCCAGCTTCCCCCAGTTTATGTACTGTCATGACGTCACATGGTATGGAATGTCCCTTTGGCCAGTTTGGCTGTGCCTCCTCCCAGCTTCTTGTGCACCTCCAGCCTTCTCAGTCGGTAGAGCATGGGAAACTAAAAAGTCTTTGGCTAGTGTAAGCATTACCTAGCAACAACTAAAACATCGGTGCCTTATCAACTTTGTTCTCATCCTAAACCCAAAACACAGCACTGTACCAGCTACTAGGAAGGAAATTAACTCTATCCCTGCCGAAACCAGGAAAAAAGGCAAGGCCTAGGAAAGCAAGACCAGGGAGTGACCTGGGAAGACATTTACTAAACATAGTATTCATAGCTGAATGGACTGTTTTCTCCTGGACTGATCTGTAAGAAAAAGAGGGAGAAATATCGGGGAGGAGAAGAAGACAGGGAGAATAAAAATCTGGGAATGAGATACTGAGACCAACAAAAGTGGAAAAAATTTGAGGGATGGGAAAAGATTGTGTGTGATTTCATGTCACATCAAATGTGGATATTATTCCAAGTATGCAAGAAACCAATGACAAAAATTATTCTGTAGTATGTCTCTTCTTTGTGTTTCTGCCCTTTCAATGAGCTAGCTTGTAGGAATAGATAGCTACTGCACATCTTTCCCCCTCTGCTTCTCTACTTGACAACATAGCCTTAAGTAGAAGAACGATCCTTGCCAGCTCCCCAAGATCAACATTTTTGTCTCCCATCACAAAACAGTGCAGTAGCCATGAACAGCAACCGTGTTTCTCCTGCTATTTTCACCATTTGACTTTCTGACTTACCCACAGTATCTGGCAGGGAAACAGAATAGCTCAGATGCTGGGTACAGATCCTCGTTCCCTGAGAGGAATCTCTATCTCCCTCCTGTCTACCCTGTCAGACACTTACTCCAGCAGACCTTTTAAGGAGTCTATACATTATACCTATTGCATGGCTATAGGATATCCAGCCAGCATTAATGCTTTGCATTTTGAGTGTTTGTGTTTATTTTGTATGTTTTAATACTGTGTAAATCAAACTGTATTCTAGATTATTAAGGACATAAAGACGCAATATCCCTTTCCAGTATAGCAGTTAATCAGGCTAAGACACAATCTAACGCATAATCTCGGTATTACTGATAAAATATTGACACAAATGGATGGTATTCCAAAACGGTCTAATCCTTTAAGAGGCTGAGTGCCCTCAGAGATGCTCAGCAGACTCCACTACAAATGAAATTAGTGGGCCTCTGAGACCCAGCACTTCACAGGACCAAATCCTTTAACTACATTATAAATGCTTTCTACAAAAACAGTAATGAAAAAACCCAACAACCAACACTTCTCGTTATGCTAATGTAAATGAGTAACAGATTGGCAGCAGTGTGCAGATGGAAGTCTGTGAGGCAATGAGTGAGACTGCTGGGTTACCAGTGACAAGGGGTGTAATTGAGGATAAGATATTGAAGAGAAGCCAAGGGCTATACTGTAAATTGCTTACTCCTGTGGCTAGTCCCACTGAAGTTTTCTGAAGTTAGCAATACTAACCATGGGAATGAGTACTCTTTCATCTGAAGCTGAGGCTGTATGAGCCATTCTGTGCTAGGAGACTGCACTCTTGCTCTTTCCTGGGTCACTTTGCCAATGCCAAGCTGCTCCCCATCTTGTGTCAGTATGTATGTTTGTACGGCCACATAGTGACTTGGATTAACAAATCAGTCTCTTTAGGGGGAACAGAGACCCAGACATTTTATTTAGGGATAGATCCACGGCCCTGGATCATCTCCTTGACTTGGTTCTCTGCACTAACAGCTGTGTTGGCACCAGGGAGAGGATGGGCAGATCAAATATAGTATATACTACAATTTTGCAGTCAGCTTCCTTGGGTAAAACTATAGACTGAAGCCAAAGAGCTGGTTTCATTGTCCACTTCTCTTCTCCCACTGCCAGCCACACATCCCACCTCCCCCTCTGCAAGCACAGCTCCTTCTATGGGAATAATCAGACTTAAAAGAGGGATAGGAACCTAGCCAGGACCACTGTTT
>NW_008824243.1:376175-382508 GCF_000699105.1 Pygoscelis adeliae
ATCTGAAACCAGCTGGGAAACTGAAGAAGGAAGGAGGTAGAAGGTGAGAAATGCTTAAGCTGGCCATAGCAGTACAGCTGCTGAAGGTAAAACCATGGACACTGTAGGGCTTTATAACTTGACACTAAATTATTCTTTTACATTCATCTTTAGCACAAACATTTTTGGAATAGATTTCTGTTAAGGACCTTCTCTTTCAGGAAATTAAAGGGAAATTTTATTTTGCCACCTCAATTTCTCCTAAGGGGGTGCTGTAAGAAATTCAAATTGAATTAACAAATCATCAGGAAACACATCTCCAGGTTTAGGCAATATGTGTTCCACAGCTGTGGAAGAATAAAGTGTTCAAGCTACTAACTACAATATTTGATCATTACAATGGCATTTATTATCAGGAGTTAATACATACAAAATACTGTCTCTGCCACATAACACAGGTGTAGAACTCATTGTCCCAAGGCAATACATAGCTCAGAAGTTTAGGAAAAGGTTCAAAAGTAGATGAGGCATTTCTCACAGCATGTTATCAATAACATGTAATTAGTAACAGGAACTACTTTCTAGAATAATTTTAAATGTACAGGTATGAAAATCAAAACCCCAACAATAATGCACCAGCCAGCACTGATTGGCGCACAAAACCATTTTAAAATTTTTAACCTTGAAGCTGATTCTCACGGCAGCTCAGTTCTCTTGGATGAAGAAATATGCCTTCTGGCACATCCTTAGGTCATTACATGCAGCGTACTTTAGATTACAATGAGTAGTAAATTCCAGATTTTCTAAAAATTCTCCAAGTCAAACAGTCTGTCTTTTGATAATTCTTTATCTAAAAAGACAGCTCTAGGCTCAATGCTTCCATTGGATAAAAATGTAACCCTTTGGCCTGAAAAAACAGCTGTTGCTCAGATAAGTATGTCCTGAATACAATGATAACCTTTTGTTGTTACTGTTGATAAGGAGGTAATGCCCCAGAGGATAAGCAAAGCATTGGCAGGTAAATTTCTGTAAAAAAAAAAAAAAAAAATTTCTTTTGAGCACTTTATTCTGCAGTTGTTCAAGTCAGGCACTCCTGCATCTTACCCTGAAGCATTTGGCGCTGGCCAGTGTCAGGGGCTGGTCACTGACTTACAGCTATTCTTAAAGAATTAATGGAATATCAAAAATTAGATTCTCATGTATGATATAAAGTTTGAGACTTTTTTAAACATCCAAGTATATCTGTGGTTTCTACATCATCCATTGTATAAAAGAGGACAAACCTGAGAGAGAATTTTGCCTGTGTACAGAAGCAGCAAGAGACTTCTGAAGGTCATGTTACCCTTAATGCCTTCTCAGAGCTTCTCTAAGCATTGATGGGATGACCTAAACTTCAAAGGGCAAATTACATCTCCTAAACTGTCTGCTAAACTTCCTATTATTGCCACAGGTACAATCTCCTGCTTGATTATTTCGATATTATAGACAGTATCTCTCCAAAGCAACAACCTTTACTTATGGGGGGATGGCAAGGGCAAGAACAGAAAAAAGGGTATTGCAAGACAGCTCTGCCTTGCCCCCAGCTGCCTAGCTGGTGTGTAAGACTTACATCAGGACCTGCTCTGTTACACTTGGGCATAGTAAAGAATACACTGGGAAACCAAAATATTTTATTAAAGTGTGCCAGGGTCTGAATTTATAGGTTTTCCATTCCCTTAGTTTGTCATCACATGACCTAAAATTAGACTGAGCTCAAGGTGGTTATGCTGGATAATCTTTTCCCCTTTTCTTCCCTCCATAATTAGGAGATACTTCTTAAATAGGATAAATGTTTTTTTCCCCCCTCTTCCATAGGTGCGTAAATATCTCCTAGGAGTGGTCTGCTACACACACTTCTGCTTCAATGAGATATATAGCTCTCATTCCTCCTCCCTTTGGTAGCTACTTAGCTTTCTCCAATAAGGAGAAATGTAACTTGTTTCCAGGACCAAACATATAGAAACTTTTTTTTTCACATTTTTCTGCTTTTTAGCAGACAGTTATTCATCATGGTTTTGGTATTAGCATGCTGCACTTGTGCTCTCAGGATGGTCGTATCTTCTGTAAAGATGATGATGACCACCTGCTATTACAGTGTACTGTAATACTCGGTCTTTAACTATTCTACATCTTTATTTAGCTATATCAAGCACACCTCTGAAGTGCTTGAGAGGAGTATGCCATATGACTCGATCCATCTGCCCTCTGTAGATCTTGACTAGTTTCAACCTATTAGGATCCAAGCACACCTGGACTGAACTGGGGCTCACCACTCATCACCCTCAGCCACATCCATCTCCAGTACCATGCAGTCCTTACACACCTCCTTTGCAACACACAAGTAATTACCAAGGGAACCCACACATGTTTGAAATGGAGTTATACTCTGCCAACACACTAAGAAGAGGGGAGAGGAAGGTCTTTTCTCTGATTTGATCCATAATGGTCTTCTGAAAACAAAATGAAAGTTCAATTCTGTATGTTAGCACCCAGCATCCCATTTAGTTGGAAGGTTTACGGAGCTTTACTTCCAACGCCTTCAACAAAATAAATAATTTTTATTAAACACAGAAGATGGCTGCATTTGGGAAAATATCTAACAACTGGCTGTCTACCTGTAAAGCCAGTTGTTTAAATTATCTGAAAGGCTACTACTTCAGCATATGTTATAGCAGAGAATTATCCTGAATACACATGTGGACAGACACTTGCATAGTCAATAGTCCTTAAAATCCTCAGATTATAGAGTTATGGTGGTATTATCATAAGTTAATATTTTTCCTGAAACATTTAGATCCCTTTTCTATACTATTCTCCCTCACACCTGAATTTTCCTATTGCAACAACTGAGCAAAATTACCATTTATTCCAGAGTCTATATGTTAATCCTTCCATGATTCAGTTTTAATAGAAACTGACAAATATTTTGTGATTTCAAAAAATAATGATGGATTTTTCTAAGTTCTTATAATGGAAATGTACTTGCTTGAGGTGAAAGTCTTTGTTTCTTGAGGGGGACAGGAAACACGCTTCAAGCATGAACAAATGCACTGAATATATCCTTTATTTGTGTTTGCAGCTTAAGTACACGTGGATTGCTTGACCCAAGTAATTTCTACAAATAAAGTGTTTCTGAGAAAGAAATCATTTTGAACTTGTTTTGAACCAATTTTTGAAGGTACATTCAGTTTTAGTAACTCTTTAATGATTTCTCTGAGGAAAGTTACCTTTTGGGGATGTTTTTTAAAAGATAATAGGAAAAGAATGAGAAAGTGCATTAGATGTGATTGTCGTTGGGGAAAAAAAAGGGAAAATATAAGGATCTTTAGTACTGTATTTATCCAAAAAATTGACAGTACAATACTGTAGCCACATCAAATCTATCCGCTTATGAACAGTAAATAAGAACCAAATGTTAAATATGTAGAGAGATATAATCATCCCTGCATTTGAAAAATATAGGAACACACAGTGTTCTGAAGACTGTGGAGCATACTTACAGAGGATTTAAATCACCTGTTTAATCCTGGGAACCAGGCCCTGGAAAAAAATATCTGGCTTAAAGCAGTCTTCCCAGGTTTCTCAAGATCACAATACCACCACTTTCTTAGAGTGCCTTAGTCATTGTGGAAAAATGTATCTTTAGCAAACTCTAGTTGAATAACACTGGTATTTATGTTTTGTAGCTTGTAGGGAGATGGAACTCATGGAAAAGATGGAGCACTGTCTTGTCTCACCCAAGTATTTCCTCCCTCCCTCCTCCCCCTGTCCCCACTTTCATGATAAAACTTGTTTGCCAACAATATCAGCTTAAAGAATGAGAATCTGCTCAGGAACAGAAACTGCTCTGGAGTAGAAACTGCTGCTGCTGGCTGCTGTACTCCAGCTCCAGACCTGGCTGTGTCTCTTCTTCAGCTATGCTGACACAGTTCTCAGTGCAGAGAATTAATGGATGAGATCAGGGAACAGATCCAGATTATTTTTGGTTGATTTGCTTTGGTTTTAGTCTGGATCAGTTCCCCATTTACCTCATACAGCTGCCCAAAATTTGATCTGTCAGCCTAATTTGTTCCTTAGCACGTTGTAGAACAGGTACAATGGTAAGTGTGACAGAATGAGACGGAGAGAGAAATACCCTCAAATAGCATTCTGGAGAGACTGAGTATCATGAAAGTGGACCAGAGAGTTACCTGAATGCTTTTGTTGCCTACTAGAACTACTATTGACTCCTTACGATAACAGAGTGGATAATAGAATCATTAGAAAACAGATATTCTCTTTATGGTTTAGAAAAATAACCAGGAAAGCTAATTAAAAGAGATCCCTGCTCCTCCCCTCCTCTTCCTTCCCCTTCCCCTCAAAACACAGCCTCAGAAGTTTCCCAGTTGCAAACAGGCCTTTTAAGGTCACTGCCTTCCTCTTTGTCCCTTTTCTTTGGAGTAAAGGCAAGAAATGAGAATGGGCCTTTCACACTTAAAATGTCACCTCAGTAACTGCTGCTATCACAAAAACAAATCATCCTAATAGATTTCATATGCTTTTCTTCTTAGACAATCATTTCAAATTCATATTACTTAAACTGAGAATATGGTTTTAAAAAAAAGCCTTTTTCAGTTTTTCTGAAGTCAAAAGGAGTCATGTACCATTGACTTTCTTGACAGCAAGCACTAATGAAATTATATTTGTAGCTTATATTTTATTTTTGACAGGACAAATACTGGTGCTGCAAATAGCTCTGAAAACACATCAGATGTGAAAATATGCAATTAAATCTCTTGAAGTGTCTGGTAATGACAATGAAACAAATTCTGCAGTGATATAAAATTGATCCATAGGTCCTTCTATGTTCTAAGACCCCTTGAAAAGCATTTATCTATGTGAGTTGGTGCATCACAGCCTCACTGAGCATAGCATTTAATCAGAACAGTCCTAGTGAGTTTTAATGGACCTTAGAGTAAGAATGCTTAATAAATTTAAAATGTATCATTTTGAATTCAGAAGAATAGTTGAATTATAAATAGAAACTGAGATGAAAGATAATGATTAATTTGAAGTCAGCTACAATACGTGCTGATTAGTATGGAATTTGGCATGCCTGGCCATCAAAAACCAGGGTTCTTGAATATGAGAGGGATACTAGGAAAGGAAACATATGAAAAGTTAATACATAAAAAAATGAAGACACTTCTGAGAGAGTGAACAGATTTGGAATTTATTTTTGAAGTGCATTGGAAAAACATCACAAAATCAGACTCGTAGGAAAGAATAAATACAGTTGTAATTTATCTAGTGAAGGTCACTTTACATTTCAGACACTTGCTTTTATACTTCTTCTTCAACATACCTAAAAAATTATTTTGTTTTATTTGTAAAACACCAATGCCAAAATAAATCTACTTGTTAGCTTTTCTTTTAGGCAAGAATAGGGCAGTGACATTACACTTTTTTGCTGTCAAACCAACAGAAACCCTGAAAAACATATTTAAGAACACTGTTAAGAAACATATTTGTAAAATTAAAATTATTGCAAATTTTTGAAGAAAATCGTATTTGTAGGGAACAAAACCATAGACTCTTCCTTTAAAATGACTTATGAAACGTATTATTATTTTGTAATCCACTGTCTTAGATACAGTTGAACATGAAAACCTATCTTTAAAACTGTTCTGATTATTCAGGCTATGTACGTAGACAAAAGATTATGTGGAAAGTTCTGAATGAACATAAAAAGTCTAAAAAGTTATTCAAATTTTTTTTTGCATTTTAATCTAAATCACCACAGTGTGACATAACCAACATTTTAAGTGCTGTGTGGCTTTAAAATAGTATACTCTTGTTACTTACTATCATCTTCAGTTTTTCTTACAATAATGGTTTCCTAAAGGAAAAAAAGGAAATGTGAAATCAGTACTTGCTACAGACATTATCATTAAAAATTCAATGGTGTTAGCAAATTCTTCACAGTTCCCAACTGTTTTGTATTCAGAATACATGAAGAAAAAGCAGCTCAGATGACATTTACTGGAACTCTTGTTAAAAATTGGCTTTTTGATATATGACTACCATACTTAAAATGCTGCAGCCTTCCATGAAGGCTGTGTTGAAACTGCAATGAAAACGGTGTTGCTCTTGTGGCAACAGCATGAAAAATTTAGGGCCAGACCTAGAGGATCAGCTTTGGTACATGAAATGAACTTAGAACAGAGTCACAAAAATGCACTTTTAATAATTATTTATCAATTTCAGCTTGATATCTACTTTTGCACTACCCAGGCACCTAAATTTGGGTGTTTGTACACAACTCTGTTTCAGGAG
>NW_008824243.1:382549-385550 GCF_000699105.1 Pygoscelis adeliae
TAGCCCTGAGTCAGAGGGATATCGCAGTATCCTGAGCTGCCACCTCTGTTGAGAACACACAGTAATCTCTGCACATCAATCACTGCACATCAGTAACAACACTGCATCCAGGACAAGCCAGGCAGATTTTAGAAGTGGCAGAAAGGTCTACCTGTTATTCACATCATAGTTTTGTGCCCATATGAATCCCCTTCTTCTCCGCCTTCCCCCAGGGTAGGAGAAAATCTTTACTCCTTCTTCATCCTGGGAAGATTTCATACCTACTACTGCAGTTTCTGGTGAGAGCAGTCTAAGAAGGTTGTAGATGAAACTGAGTATGAGACCTTCTACTTCTTTGTGAAGCTGTCTTATGCCTTCAAGAAGATAGATTTGTGGGGAAAGAACAAAAGGCAGAGGAGCTACTATTCCGTGTTGTGGAATTTAGGGGCACTGAGCTAGAAGAAAATAACCCTGGTTTTCAGCTTCTGAACTCAAGAATATGTCTGCTTTTATCTTGAGATTAAGTAATATAAATGCATGAAATATTCTGGGAATCCAGTTTCTGCTGAGTTTGAGGACTTTCACTGAAAGAAAAATCTAAGTACCAATTCTTTAGAAATCCTTATTTGAAAACCCAAACCAGACTCTAATCCTTAGCAGAGGACTACTAGGGGATGCCCAAATTACTAGTCACATGAACTAGCATTTAGAGGCAACATAATTTCTGTATTGCCTTAAAACTTCATTCTGGCTCCTCCAGACGTAGCTAAGACCAACAATTAATTTTCGGTACAGCAGTGCCATTGTTGTAAGTGTTTATGTAGTTTATTAGGATCACAAATCTGTAGGTTCAGGCTCAGATGCAGTCTGAAGTATAGGTGCCCAACTGGAACAGTATCATACACATCCATCAAGGGAAAACAAAGCCAACGAATACTGCCCTCTCACTTTACGTGCACGCAAATGACTGTGTGGGTATAACCAAAACATGCTTCCTCTAGAACAAGAAAAATGGCTATAGGGTTGAGGAGAAGCTGCAGTTAAGAGTGCCTGTCCTCCCACCTCCTGCTTGGACTCTGGGCACACAAATTATGGCTGTCTCCTGTGTAGGTGCCTACATTTGGGGGAAAATATCTCTCCTCTGTTTAGCACATTTGTTCAAAGCTGAGAGAATTTAGCTGAATGTTGTTAACTGTAATCCTAAAAGAACAAAAGAAGCTGCATGTAGCAGGTACTATCTTTTATATTCAGACTAATTACAATACATGATACTGTGGGCAAGCTTTGAAAAAGATAAGAAGAATTAGCCTTGAGTTGAATTCTCCAGAGATTTAGTGGAAGTAACCAGACTAATAATATATATGCAGTCTCCTTGGCTTCCTTTTTGGGTTATTTTATTATGATTTATTTTATAAAGACTGGAGTAATGCAATTAATAATTTTGTCAGAAAATAACACAGATCAATCATACTTCATAACAAAACCAGCATAAGACTTTTCTTTCAAAATAATGCTTACATTTGAATATCAGTAGAGCTCTACTTTCTAGGATATTAAATTTGCATTAAAATACCTGATTATCCATAATGTATATTTTTATGGCTTTACACGGAGACTTGGCAAAATCTCTTCATTATTACAGCGTAAGAGCATTTGGCACAAAATATTCCCTTTAGTGATAACCGAATTTTAAAACAAGTAAACACAGCAGTCTTAAGAAGAGTAAATAAACTGTACTTTACTTTTCCAGGGAAGAGGTGTGGAAAAGCACAGATGACATGGAATAGTACCATCTTTCTATTGTGCTTTATTAATGTGACAGATGAGCAGTGAACCATGCAGTATTATCACTCCTGAGTACCACCTTGAGATTTAACAAAATGTCACGTTATAGCGGCAGCATTTCATATTATGATTTCAGCTCTGGAGGTTCGGTGCTTTCAGTAATACTTCATCTCATTCTGTATAATTATTGGTGGTCTTACACTTTCATGACAAGCTGAAAGACAGAAACAACTATATTGCAAGATATTGCCCGTTAAGTTCGAAGTGATGGGCCTGAAGGCATCAAAGATTGTTTGATTCCATGAGTTTTTAACAAATATCTTCAATTTTCTGTAGAGTATTGAGGATTTGCCTTCATAAACAGTTAGGAGGGAAGGAGAGGGGTAGAAAACACTTCTTGGTGTGTCCTCATTTCCATGCTCTGTTATGTCTACCAACCCACTGAACATTTTCCCTGTAATTGTTTGGTGGGATGCATGCCACACTCCTTTTGATGTTTGTTGTGGTTTAATCTCAGCCAGCAACTAAGCACCACACAGCCACTCGCTCACTCCCCCCCAGTGGGATGGGGGAGAGAATCAGAAGGGTAAAAGTGAGAAAACTCATGGGTTGAGATAAAGACAGTTTAATAGGTAAGTTATTCTATTTACCCCTTATTCTATACCATCTACATCATGCTCAAGTCCCATATTTTCCAGTACAACCTCATTAACCACCGACCCCGCTTTCCATCCTTTGATATAACACACAGATATCATTCCCTTAGTCTATGGACCACCCTTGTGGAATGTCTGTGATGGTGGTCACTCAGGCCAGGAGAGATGGTGTGTTGCGTGGAGTTACTGGGCACCAAAGCCAGCTCAGGTCAGGTCACTGCTGCACTTGCACTGCTACTTGTAAGGCTTGTCCTCCATTGGTTCAGGTGGTTCCTGCTATAGTAATTCCTATAACACACAACTCAAATCCTGGGTTACAACAATTTAAAGGTATTTCTATTACAATCTCCACGCCTCATCCCTTTGGACCAGACCATAGGGTTTAACATTGCAATGAAGTCCTCCCCTTGCCCCTGCTCTGGCTTGGACTTATCCACAGACTGCAGTCCCTTAGGGATGTACCTGCTCCAAGTGGAGCCTTATCTATGAGCCACAGTCTCTCCAGGGGTACACCTGCTGTGGCATAGACTTATCCACAGTCACTTTGAGATGCATCTGTTCCAGCATGGCCTTCTCCATGG
>NW_008824243.1:386245-399211 GCF_000699105.1 Pygoscelis adeliae
GCGCACACAAGCAAAGCAAAACAAGGAATTCATTCACTACTTCCCATCGGCAGGAAGGTGTTCAGCCATCCCCAGGAAGGCAGGGCTCCATCACAGGTAACGGTTACTTGGGAAGACTAACACCACCACTCCAAACGTCCGCCCCTTCCTTCTTCTTCCCCCAGCTTTAGATGCTGAGCATGATGTCATATGGTATGGAATATCCCTTTGGCCAGTTTGGGTCAGCTGTCCTGGCTGTGCCCCCTCCCAGCTTCTTGTGCCCCTCCAGCCTTCTCAGTCGGTAGAGCATGGGAAGCTGAAAAGTCCTTGACTAGTGTAAGCACTACTTAGCAACAACTAAAACATCGGTGGGTTATCAACATTGTTCTCACCCTAAATCCAAAACACAGCACTGTACCAGCTACTAGGAAGGAAATTAACTCTATCCCTGCCGAAACCAGGACAATGTTCTTTTGAGTTTTGTCAAATATTAGTGTTCTTTTTCCTGCACTGTGTCTAGAAGCCACTGACACAGACGAATTTATGTGACTTTTCTCATGCCATCATATGATCCTTCTACACAACTGTAATGTTTCAAAAGAACTACTGGACGTCATAGATAAAAAAGGTCTCAGCATCATCAGGCTGGCCATACTAGCTAAAAGGTTTTAGGAATGCCCTGTGAATTCACTTCATTTCAGTGTGTTGGAACTGGATTTAGGGTAACTGAACCATGGTTGGTAAACAAGACAAGGTACAACTATATTTATCCTATGAATAAAAGATTATAAAGTACTTAAACTATTTAATTTCTTAAATTCAGGTAATCTTCTTAATCTGTGTAGAAATCTGAATGGTTAGAAAAGGAAATTTTTTTTTTTATTGTTCTGCGAGAACAATACAGAAGCCCTAGCTATGTGCTTCATGTACACCCAGAAGAGATTCAAGTTAGTCATCATGCAACTGTCCTTAATATTTAATAACTCATACAAAACTAGAAATAAAAATATTCTCAAAAAAAAGGTATTATAAACTGTGAAAAACATTGCACTGCAACTCTTGCTGAATTGCAGGTACTTTTGAATGTAAATTATTTCGTTGGAGAAAATGTTCAACCACAAGTTATTCTATCTGCCAAGACTTTTCTTCTCCTCAGTTTTGGAAGAAACAGATATAAGCACCCTGTTTTCAATCAACTACCTTAAACTCATAATCTCACAGATGCAGAATGCACCTCTGAAGGTTTTTGGAAAGTGTTGAGACTGAAAGAAGAGCTCTGTGAATACATGTTGAACTGATCCAAATAAAATCAGATGTATAAATCTACCTCTGTCTCTCAATAACAAGAACTAGTCCAAAACAGAGGGTGGCTGTGACAGAATCAGACAATAATCTGTAATTTTTAATATTTTGAGTCATGACTGAAGAAAAATTATTCCAGTCTTGTGCAGAGTACTTCACAACCCTACACTGAATATAAGTGCAAGAAAACCTATTTTTTAAGTGGTTTTGCTCATATTTTCTACATAGAGGTGATTTCCACCATTGGGATCTATGAATTAAATGCATTTATGACAGAGGAAATATTGCTATATCTTAAATGTAAACATAAATGAATTTTTTACTCGGTTCATGCTTCACAACTCATATGGTGATTTATGTGGCTAATTTCCTATTTAATACCATAATTTAACTAAAAAGCACAGACTAAATTATAAATTGAACTGTAATATCTACTTGTGATGTTCATTGGTCATTGAACTAATAATTCCATACTTATTCTTACAAATTTTATCATTAATTTCTTCAAAAATCTTATACAAGTTAAGACTCTAGTACAACTATGAAAGGATTAGAGATTTATGAAAATTAGGAAAACTTCCACAGTTATTTATGTAAAATGAAAGCATATGTTGACTATACAGACACATATTTTAGGTCTCATGCCCAGCACCAACTGCCTGGGATATGGAAGAAACTCTTCTACAAGCAATTTATTCTCTTTTTCAGTTATGGAGTTTCTTGCACTCCCTATGAACCAGTGAATACTGAGAGAAGATACTTGACATAATATTTCTAGTGGTAAATCTCCAAAATCAATACAATAACTTTAGGCATGATTTTGACCCAGTGAGGTTTATTGATCCACTGAAGTTATTGACCTAACAGGACAGTGCAGTCTTCCTTTGACTGGATATTTAAAAAAGCACCAAAATCTTCTTCAATACTGAATACCAATTTCAGCTGATAGTTCAGATCATGGCTTATTAATTCATTTTAAATACCATATGTTACTCATTAAATCTGAAGGCTTTGAGCAACAGCAGTTCATGTAAGACCATAGGGTAACTCATGTTGGAAAGGAACTCAAGAGATTGTATTGTCTGACTTGTCTGCTCAAGTGGTGGGATCAGAAAAGGTTGCTCAAGACCTTATCAGGTCAGGTCCTGAAAACCTGCAGGGATGGGAATTGCACATTGTCATTGGGCAAACTGATCCACTGCTAGACTGTCCTCACAGTGGAAAAGCTTTTCCTTATATCCAGTCTGATCCTCTCTTGTTCAACTTTTGGTCATTGCCTCTTATTCTCCCATCATGCACCACACGTACAGTAGGGCATAAAACTGGATGCAATACTCTACATGTGGTCTACCAAGTGCCACACAGAGGGGGATAATCCCTTCCTTCAATATACTGGCCGTGCCTCCACTAATACAGCCCACGAGGTGGTGGCCCTCTCTGTTGTTCGTGTGCTGCTGGCTCACCAGCACCCCCACAGCCTCTTCCACAGAGCTGCTCCAGCCCAGCAGTCCTCAAGCTACACATTGCGGCAAGGAATTATTCCTTCCCAGATATAACAGGTATATTGGCGATTGGCTGAGAGTAGTTAGAAAGGTAGACTGGCATAAAAAAGAAATCTGATAATTTTTTCTGTCTTTTTTGACTTTGACACTTCCCAGTCTCTCTTCTTTCCATTCTTCTGGGTCTGTTTCTTCTCAATTTATTTGGCCAAAATGCCATTTTTACATTCATTCTCCTATTCAGCTGTTGCTTGGATTTTCTTTCACTCAGTAATGAATTATAACCAAGTAACCATTTCATTAATTATATATATTTGTGTACATATATATGTATGTACCTGTAATTGGTATGATTACTGTTGTCAAAATGTACAAGGAAAAATATGATAGAATTTACTTTTTCTAGTAGTAGGGAAGAGCTTTAAATTATTTAAATTCATTTTCATCTTGAGCCGGGCGCAAACTAATGAAAAGCCTGAGGTGTCAGGACTTCTGGGAGTGAGGAAGGTGCCTGTGGAGCTCTGAAATATATACGGAAGATCACTAAAAAGAGCAGGTTTGTTTGAATTCACTTTATGGGGGTCTGAATCTCCACTGGCGTTCTCAAGGTCACTGAAGACTGAAAGAAAAGTGTTGAAAACCACAAGATAACTCAGATGAAAAGTTCTGTCACTGAGATCCCGTCATCCACTATTGTAAAGGAGAACTTTATTACTGGCTACCGCAAATACCTGATGTATTCTCCTATTATGAGTTAATTCCCCCTTTTGTTTTCTTTTTTAATAATTTTGTTAATTATCCTCTCTTGAGTTTAATTTTAGTTATAAATTTTTAATTTTTTTTAATTCTGCAATTTATCCTGAAGCCAACAAATATTATCTCAATCATACAGCATTTTCTGCTGCTGAGGGAGGCAGCACAGATTCCACAGACCTGCACATAAAAGCAGAATTTGGTCCTAAATTTGCTTGACGGGGGAGGTTGGAGGGGGTGGGGTGAGTGTTAAATACCTCAAATGCTGCAAGTATATGTACTAATTTGAGCTTGAGTGATATCTTCTTATCTTTCTTTTTCATTTGTTTGCTCATGTACACATGTAAACTTGAAAAGAAATAACCAGTATTAATAAAGATGAATATAACTATTAAAGATCTAATAGGATTACAAGAGATGGAAAAGCTACAATATTTTATGCTAAAATCTTTTACACTTACTTTTACTTTTACCAGACTACTGGAATTACTCTTAGTTCACACCAGTATAGTTATTTTTTATTTTTGCCAGTATTCCCTATGCCATTCAATGTTGCCCGGAAATGTGTATGTCCCTGTATCAACAAAAAATATACTGTGTAATGTTTACATTTACTTAAACTCACATCTGGGCAAATTAGTCAGCTATGTATTCACTCTTTTGAAAACTTTGGTTTCTATTTGCTGACTCATAATTACATTCAGTTGTGCTAAATATCCATAGTAATGTCAAGAGGAAAAAACCACAAATATTTCTTTGTTCTGAAACAGTTTTGACCTCCATCTGACATATATAGTTGTTTTTGGGTTTTTTTTTTTTGTGAACAGAAACAGCTACTTGAAGAAAAAAAATATCGGAAGAAAGATTCTGATTCAGCAGAGGGATTTTTTCCCTTAGACTGTATTTTGACAAAGTATGATTTTTGATCCGGTTCTAAAATATCAAAACTGATTCAATTTCCAAACTTCCTTGTAAAAATTTTCAAATAGTGTAATTGCAGTTTGGTTATTACAGTGTAAGAATACTGGATTAACACTGAAATGAACTGTGTGATTTAATAAATCTTTTCATACCTACCCCTGTACGTACTCTGTTATGACCACCTAGGATAATATTTATCCTCACAAAGAAGTTACTTAATGGGCTTCCTTTGGTTTCCAAAATTGTAATTTACTCATGTAGATAAAATTATTTTCTGCTAACATCACATTATCCATATGAATAGAACCATGCCTGAATCCCATTCTTGTGTTCTTTACAGTTCGCTGGGCCTAATTCTGACTTTCTCATCCCAACCAATCTCTCTCATTATTTTTTTTTTCTTTTGCAGGGAAAGCTAACTTCATATTAGACTAGTTAGAAAAATAATTATTATTATACTTAAACTTCATTGTTGTAATGCTATACGGGGAAGAAATATCTGTATTCTTCCCAGTGTTGGGCTCTACAAATGTGAATGGAAGGACGCAACAGACTATCAAGTTTAATATTTGTATTCCTTATACTCCTTATTCGCAGGACCTTGGAGTTTCTTGGGGTTGTAACAGAACAGGGTTTTTCAAAATCACTAAATAATGGCTTATCATTATTTTCATAATGGTCCACAGTAATTCCATTGCTGACTTCAATGGGAGCAGAGATAGACTACTTGTTGAACACCTTCAGAAATTCTACCGTAATTAAACAATTCACAGAAAAGCAGTAACCCTTAGGTTGGAACTCTTTTTAAAAAAAAAGAGGACGACGGAACAAATAACCACCCTCTAAGTACCAAAGAAGAAATGTAATTTTCACATTTATCTGTGCCCATGCCGCATTGAAGGGAGAAGCCAATTATGTAAAGAGATCCTACATCCTATTCTCCCTCAGGGGAAAGCAGCTTTCAAAGAAAGCAGTGTTTCAAAGCCATCCTCCCAGCAGATATTGATGCCTCATCTCATCATTCACCTACATCCCTGTCTTCCCTAGGCGCTATGTCAGAACAAGGGCTGTTGGCAGAGGTTAAGGTGGCAGAAGCCTCTGGCATGCAGTGGGTGAGAACAGTGAATGAAAAGAAGTAACATGAGAAAAGAGCTAAATTAGAGAAAAATTACATTGCCATCCTTGTAAGTATATCAAACAATCTATCGTAATAAAACAATTCGTACCATATTTGACCTAACATATTCTAAAAAATCCATCTTGGACTACACAATTTCTTGTAGTTCTTTGTATTTATTTTTTTTTGTCTAAAGAATCATAGCTAAAAAATACCTCCTTTTTTTTTTTTAATCTTATTTCACATACTAATTTCCAGTCTCTGGGCAGGAAGTTGTTAAAGAGGCTTAATCAGACAGTGACCTACTGGCTACAGCATTAAAAAAATCAAAGGCAGTATTTCAAAACTCAATTAAAAGTTTCTCATTCCCTTGTGACATTCCCTTTAACAGAAAAGGAAAAGATTTTGGGGTTTTTTTATTAAATTGAGCCTTAACATACATTGGCATGTAGACTGTGATTACTGAATAGAACATCTCAAACTTGGGCTCACAAGTTCTGAGACTTTCTCATAATTTTATTTATAGTTAGTTTGGGCTCTGCTTTGATCTACAAATCGGTATGGATGCCCAGGCATTTGTCCAGCATTTACCAGTTATAAGAATGTCCAAAGGACAAAAGTATCTGCCTCATATATACAGGTCAAAGACTGAAGTTATAGCTGTGATGTAAAATCTTTGCCTTGGATATCATTCTAACTCTTTGAGAGCAATTTTACTAGTACTTATGGTGTGGTGATTTTAAATTAGCTTTTGAAAACTTTCTATGGATACCTATTCTTTGGGAGGCTCATGATAATAATGTTTTTCAGACCCGGTAATAGAATTTTCAACCTTGTCACTTACATAACAGGTAAATCAGCTTTAAAAATGTTCCTACATATGTATATACCAATATCAATCCAATATCAAAAATGTAAACATATTGAAGAAGGTAAGATAAATCATCTGATCCGTAATGCCAAAAATAAACCTTCTGAAGCTCTGGTATGTCGCTAAAAAATACATTTTAAAATCTGCTCCAAAACTGGGAAAGAAGAAGAATAATGAAGAAGGCAGGGAGCTGCAGTATTTATTCTTCTTATATATGTTTATATCTAGTTTCCAGTTTCTCTGAGGAACAGGAAAAGAATGAAAACAAGTTTTTCATAGGTTGCCATAAGAAGGTAAGAAATTGAATTGGTGCAAATCTGTACTAAATCTTCTGTGAAGCTTCTAGATTCTGAAACCAAAGCCTGGTAGGAGATTTTGTAAGGACTAAAATGTCTAAAGGGAAATGCTTTATGGTACAGGAAGACAGAGTCTGATGCGAGGTGATGCTGGGGTAAGCTGACGCTTATAGCTGCTGAGGTAAGGCTGATGTGTTGTGAGAGCTGCAAAAGCCTAGCTGCAGCAAACCCATGCTAGTAATAATTTGAAGAGACAGAAGCCATTACTCTCTTCTGTTATTTTCTTTTCTTCAATAAAACCTCTATTTCCCTTTACTTGCAGTCTCTTTGCTCTGCTATTCTGTGTCAGCTGGTGATCAAGACCTGTCCTAGCACCTATGAAAGTACCTATTAGAGCAGCAGTGTATGTATGCTGATTTAGCGTGGAAGTGGTTAATCAATCTGAGCCATTTTCTAAAAGACCTTTCGTTCCAAATCAGACTAGGTTGTTAGCAGAGGAGATTATATTACATTCTGGCATCAGATTTACAAGTGAAGGTTTGAACTCAGAACTTGGAAATCAATTTCATGCTATCCTGAAAATACCAGTGTGGGACCAGTGGCGGGAAATTCATTTAACACAAATAAAACTAATAGATGTAAAACAAGGCAAGCGATGAATATCCACATTTTTAATTTAGACTACCACTTTTAAATGGGAAACGTAGGGTTTTCATGTTTGTTGCACGGGGATCCCTAGCACTATTTGAACTTGCTGGACTATAACAAAACAAAACAAAACAAAGCAAAGCAAAACAAAACAAAACAAAAAAAAAAAACAAAACAAAACAAAGAAATTGCTTCTCAGGTGAAAAAAAAAAAGAGAGAGAGAAAGAAAAAATAATGTCTGAAAAAGGTAATTTCAGACATTAGGATTTCTATAAAGAAGTCCAAAATATTACCTAGAGTATTAAAAGGAAAATAAAACAGAGAATCAAGCCCTCATGCATGTATTCCGCTCTTCATTATTCAGTGAGCTGAAATACTCCTGACCCCAAATGATAAAGGTACGGAGGTCATTGCAGAAGCTTTCCTGTTCTCCATAATGAGTTTGTTCAGGGTCAGCTGAGCTTGTTAACTCTGGCTCAGCACTTTCCTCACTAGACTCAACGTGGCTGCTCTGAAACCTCAGTGGGGTTCCTTGCTCTGCACCTGAATACTCCAGCAGCAGGCATATTATGTTAAGCACAGAAGTAGCCTGGACCTGGACCCAGGGTGCCCGCAGGGCTAAACCAGTCTTATAACCCTCCTGCAACCAGAGGATCAGTGGATCTGTGTAGTTGGCATGGCTAGAGATAACAAGTCTACCTGAACTTAGTGTCCTTCCAAGCACAATTACTGAAATGTCTCTGCAGCACAGAGACGTTCTGCCTATTTTAAAAAACATGCTGCCTTCAGCAGCAGAATATCCATGTTTGTATGGGGATTATCTCATCTAATATCACTGCCTGGCCCAAGGAGCCCTTGTAGCTCGAGAACGGTTAAAAAATTGTATAAAAATTGAGTGTCATTTCAGTATGTTTCTATGAATATAAAAGCTTACAGATACAGAGTGATACATTATAAAGAATTGAGCTCATTCAGGAAAACATGTTTAAAAACATTTCTCTTCAGAACAGAGTTTAAGCATATGCCTAGATTAAATTTGTTCTGATAAACTGCCCCAAACAAGGGTACTTTCTTCACTAGGATTTAAATGTTGGACATGTTTCAACAGCTATTAAAATTCAGCAAGTGAAACATGATACTGTCATATTTTAATTCTTCAGCTATCATTCAAGAAGGATCATAACATCCTTAACAAAATAATCATCAGATCATAGAATCATAGAATAGTTTGGGTTGGAAGGGACCTCTAAGGGTCATCTAGTCCAACCCCCCTGCCATGGGCAGGAACATCTTCAACTAGATCAGGTTGCTCAGAGCCCTGTCCAACCTGACCTTGAATGTTTGACATCTCATATGAAATATATGTAAGATCTGGTGACTTAATTACAAATAATTGATTACTGCTATCTTTTTTCACAGCACAGGGATTCAATATGAGATTAATTGCATCTAGGTGGTATATGACATTATCAAAAATTTCTCCAAATACATTTGGACAGATATGAATTTTAGGTTGTTTGCAGAATGGTAAATATGAGTGAAAATATTTTTATATTAAATTTCACTGAGATGCACTAATAGAAATTCAATTCATGCAAGAACCTGTTTACCCCGGGCATCAGCATATGCCATTATATTTTAACTGATGAGAAGAAAAGAGTGAAAAACAACTTTTCTACAAGATTTGGATCTATGGATGCAAACAGCTTCCTCCACAGAAATTACTGAAACACATTGTGGTGACACTTAGCTATCAATCTTGAAACCTTGACACTTGATCCCTTTAGTGCAGATGACATATTTGGGTTTGCTTTTAAAGAGCTTTCCATACTGTTCTAGCTAGACGAGGAAAGCTTTTGGATACACCCTGAAGCATGACTTCCAGCAAAAGCTAGAAATAGTTCTCTCCTTCACAAAATTACTATGAAATAAATTTACACCTTAGAACAAAAGATTTAAAAAGAGGTCAGTTAATTCAGGACAAGAGTTTCTTCTTAATGCATCAAGACATCAGGAAAAGGCAACCCAAAGCAGGATGCTTTATACTGCACCATTCATGTAAAACTTCCAGTTCCATTTCTCTAGCATCCTTTTTTTTTTTTTTTTATTAATACTATCATACCTAAAAAGTAAAATATCATATATCCTCAGATAATACAGCACTTTAATTTTCCACATGAACAGACTAAAACAAATTCAAAATCATGCTTCCAGGTGCTTCTCTATATATCAAGATATAAAGGGGTTATAAAACAATCAGTGACAGAGAATCCTGCAGGTGAAAGATGTCAGAGAAAAACAATCTCACCTTTAAAAGGAGATGTAAGAGTTCTCTAAACAGCTGAGATATCTGACAGCATTTAGAATAATGAGCACTCCAGGTATTTGTTGGCTTAGCATTTGGCCCTTCATGAGAAGTCACCTAAAGGGACAAAAATCCTTGTGTATGGATATCAGAAGAAATCTCTAGTTCTGGAAAGGAGATGGCAGCAACCCTGTATCTTACCAGTAATACAGAACTGTGCTCCAGAGCAAAAAGTATATGCAGTATGTGGAGCCCTGAGAGCAATACAAGAAAACACTCAATGCTTGGCTGAATGTAACTTCAACATGTTTATCTGAGAAATTGTTTGAAATTCCCTTGAATTCCCAAAACCTCTGAAGCTTTAGAGTGCAGCTGAACCACAACAATTCCGTTCCTCAAAGAATTCCGTATCTCCAGCAAAAATGAAACTTTTCAAAAATATTTTTGAAAGAAACTGTTGAAGAGTACTGAGTAGGCAGATGATTAAGGAGTTCATTTGACATAATGGAGAAATTCTCAGAACCTATTTTGCTCAGTTGAGAGTAGTATTTCTCAGACCAGATCAATGAAGCAGGAAGAAAAGAAAAAGGACATTTCATATGAGTGTCCAAAGCAAAACATAATTTTGGGTTAAAGAGATATTTTCAGCTTTGTTTCACATCTTAAGTCAGAGAAACTTTCCCTAAGGATCAATAAGAAAATTGTTGAAGTCCAGCAAGTCCAAAAATAAAATGAAATTCAGTTAAATAACAGTTTTATATAGAAAAAGCCCTTAATTTTTCTTCAGACAACACTATTAGAAATGATCCTTCAAAGTTATATGATTTGCAGTAAGACAAACCTGTTTTGATTCTCAGTCATCAGTAACTAGGCAGATGAGAAACATGTCAGTGAGTTTCATACAGTCACTCTTCCTCATTAGAAGAACTATGTCAGTTATGGTCACTTAAAAGGAGGAGCCTGGAAAAACCATTCAAACTATAAATTCTTAGGCAAAAAGAAATGTAACATGCTCAAAAAAAAAAAAAGAAAATGTAAAATGCTCAACTAATATGATTGGAAAAGGAAGTATAGGCTACTGCCACATCTGCTGAGGTAAGTGTAAAACGTGATAAATTTGGGTTGTTTCACAGAGCAGACCTTTTCCTGGCATACTTTGAAACCTGAAGTAATAATTTGAAGGAGGAAATATAAGGGAAATACAAGGCAAATGTAATGAATAACTTGAAATATAGAGGATGAGAAAGAGTTGAATTTTCTATTAAGCAGTATTTGTAGGATCTTGATATGCCTGAAACTTGGATCAGTCTCTGCATTTAGGTAAGTCATAGATTTTTCTGTCTTACAGGTCTGTCAAGAGAGAAAGGCTAGCTGGAATAAATTCTTCTTTTATCTTAGGCTTTGGTGTTTCAATGGTGTCATGACCAATTTCATTGAATAAGCTTACTAGTAGAAGAGGCCCTTTTATGAGGTCCAGAATGTCTTTTTTTTTTTCTCTTTGAGACAGTGTATACCAACACAGACCACAGTGAGCTGTCAGAGAGACAAGCAAGACAAATTAGTCACATGGAGCCTGCAGGAGCTGCTCCTGATATCCTCAGCTACTGTGGGTACTGTTACATCACACTGCTGTCTGCAGTGGCTCACTTTCCTTAAAGTAAAGAAGCAGCAAGACAATTAAATAACATTTAGCAGTAGCATTTGAAAATGTAGATTATAACAGGAAAAAACAACAGGTGTAAGTTAGCTCAGACAGTAGAGATAGGAGAAAGCTAACATCTGGACTAGTTTCTGCTTTCTGACAAAGGCAATTTTAGTTGTCTGTTAGGACCAAATTCAAGAGAAAATTAAGAGAATGAATTCAAACCGTACATGAATGTTGCACAGGGGAATACTTGAGTGAATGCTGGTTTGTTGTTTTTTTTTTTTCTTTCAATTAATTTCCTTTTAAGATAGCTATGTGATGTCTGGATCTGAAATTATTAGTTGAAATAGGATCTGAAAGCAGAGTCTTTGCATCTAGTAATAAGTCTGCCTTCCAGCTCTTTTGGCAAATGCAAAAAAATGCAGCATGAATTAAATCTAGGCTGTTCCCTTCATAACTGTAAATTAAACAGTTCTGACAAAGTGCAGATACCAAAACCACTGACAAAGCAAAATCTGGGCAGATATCACATGCTAACCAACTCTGCCAAAATTAATATGAACAGAGATGCTTATCCTAATTTCTGTAGAGACCTACAACTAAACAACTACAGAAAGTGTAGGAACTTAAAGTGTTAAGATGAAGTCCAAACGTATTTCTAAAATGTTAGAATAGGTGTTCTGCACAGTCTAAGATCTTCGGGTTTTCTTAACAATTTTCTGATTTATTGATTGTTGTCCAAAGAAAGATTCAGCTGAAGAAAACGGAAACTATCCTCCTGAATACAAAATGAAAGGACAAAGGTTGATACAGTAAATCTATGACTTCAGATACAAGCTAATGAAAAATAGACAAAAACAAGGCTTAAGAAGCACATATTGGCTTAAATAGCATTCCTCCTCCCGGAGGAGGGGCAGAGAAAGAAAAATCCCTAAACCCGTGCTCACTTTTAAAGTGAAAGAGAACAGCTTTTCTTCTTTCCTTTCCCATTAAAATCATTGATATCACATTTCCTACATAATTGGTTATCTCATTGTGATGTTGTTATCATACAATAATGCTATTTTATGGAAGAACACTGTTGTATTAGGGTTTAGACAGTTCATGAGCGTTAAAGGAAGAAGGACATTAGAGAAGGGTAAAAAAGGAATAGTCTTAGGATGGAATTTACCTGTGGCTTTATTACTGTTTATAAACAGCATGAGGGAAGATGCAAATATAAATTAAATCAAAGGCATTGAGAAATAGGCTCAGGTGTGGGAAGGCAGAGTGATGAGCAGTAGAGAGATGGACAGAGGAAACTATTTGGAGTTCGTAACAGGCCATGTTGTTACTGCAAGGCGCAAAGACTTAGTTACCTGTTCCTGTATGATAATTGCTGGCATCTTATCTATCTGCTTCCACATGGGTCCTTCATTTACAGAGCACTTCAGTCCACAGAGATGGATTGCTGCTCAGTTAGGGCTTTGCAGCACCTTTCCCAGCAGGAGATGCATTTGACTTATCCCACTTCTCACATGGAGCCAAAAGATTAAGACTTTCCATAGATGAAGTGAATCTCACCTGTAGTTGCAATTTGCATCAGTATTTCCATTCGTTCTGTGCTTTAATCTTTAGCCAAACTCCGTTC
>NW_008824243.1:399287-420543 GCF_000699105.1 Pygoscelis adeliae
CACCTCTGGAGTGATATACGAAATTTCCTCCTTGAATGGAATGGGGTCCAGTATATTTCTATATTTTGTGAAATGCCTTCCTATCACTGTGTTTCTCAGACACTGGTTTTCCCCAAAGGCACCGTGATTTGATGCATTATTTATACTGCAGGCATGTAAAGGAAGACAGAAACACTACCTTTTAGCACTTGCATTCTAAGATGAATAAAAGACAGTAAAAGTAACAGGATGAGAACATATATAAATTTGGGGTTAGAATACATGTTATATAATATTATGAAGAATTTGATTGTGAAGGGGTATTAATCAGAATTAAAGAAGCAAATATGAGCAATTGGAAAGGATTAGTCAAACAAGAGCAAGGCATGGGAAAAAGTACAAAATCGCTAGATCAATTACATCATGATATATAGATTTTATTCCTGGTGAGGAAATGTGTATATCAATCTCCTGAAAAAGATAACATGACATTTTTGATTCAAGAAAATAAGAGCTGTTGAGACCCTAAGGAGAGAATGTTGGCAACTGCCAAATACTGGACTGGAGGCTCAAGGAATGCCTGGCCTTGGCTTGTCTCTGGGACTTAACAATAGCTCGTAAGTGGTGGGCTGAACATAATTTGGCTTAAAGTCTAAATAAGAAATTAAAAAAACCCAAATAAATTCCGTAATCTTACACTTCCTGGAAGTAGGTGACAGTCAAGGGTGCAGTGTTATGACATGAAGAAACATGTTGTCTCATTCAGATCATTAATTTCAAGAAAAGGAAGAAGCAAGAGCATCTGAACATTGATGGAGGAGGCAGTTTAAGATTCTGCAGCTGGGGTATTACAGGGGTAGACCAGGAAAGAACAGTTGTGGCTACGTACAAAATGAAAAATCTGTGAGTTTTTTCCGCCCACCCCTGCCACTGGCTGTTGTCAGGACTGCTGTGTTAATGCCTGGAGATTTCTACTTTTTGTTGTTAGAGGAGTAGAAGACAGTGCTGTGTTAAGTAGTCTGCATGGTTCCTTCTGTGAGCAGCTGCAAAGACAGTAGGATGTTAGGAAGCCTTGGCATAGTCATGCCGCCTTTGGCTAAATCTGTGTATTACTCTTAATAGAATAATACCATTTGTTTGTGTAGATTGTTTCACAGTGGTAAGCAGAGTGTCTTCTAAGAGCTGAAACACTTTGTGAAATTTTTATGGTAAAGTATGTACTCCCTTGCTGTTCAGTTGAATAGCAGTGTACAGAAGATGTATAAGATGGCTCTGCAGTATTCTCATAGGAGAATGCGGTTGAGTTTAAGAAAAATCTATTAGCTGTTATACGCATAACAATTTTATCTGCTTTTGCACTTCTATGTTCTGGTGAGAACTAGTTACTGGTTACAATAACAGCTCTGAACAGAGCTGTGAAACAGTTAATAAGAGAATTGTTTAAATAACATGAAGTATGCCTGCCCCCTTCAAAATCCAGAAAGGCTGGAAATGTCACGGAAAGCAAGCCATGTCTCATGAGACATCCAGTCAGGTGCTGCATCCTAATCAAAGCTCAAAGAACAATACTTATGAGGTTTGACTGTCACTAATGCTACCTATTCTTAATTACTGTGTTATTAAAATTTCTTTTAAATATCCTTTGATTTCTAATACCATTAGAATGGCAAGTATCTAATAAGTTCCCACCTCTATCTGTCAGAGATTTCAAAGGGTTATTACATAACAGAATATTGATTATTCTAACAATGCCGTAAAAATCTAATGCATAAATCCAGACTTCAGATAAATCTGATGACCTAATTCTTTATCAAAAGCTACATTATGAAGCAGAAATAGGTGATTGATTATAACAATTTCACCACTATTAAGGTTAGAGATTCAAATACAGACATGAACTACAAACACATCTTCCAATACTTTTATCACCTGAGCTTATTTTATCTTCTGTAATACAATACTATTAATGCCTTTCCCACAGCTGTATATATCATAGGTAGCAGTATGAAATATCCACATGAAGCACACTTTGAAGTGTCTACATTACTTAGCAACTTCATGTCACTGGAAGAGGAATGTAAAAGCAGAAGATCATGTAACCTTTCTGTTCTATTCACTTTGCTACGTTTCTCTTTACACTAGGATTTCATAGCATACATTGCAAGTGCACAGCCACAAACTGGATTTTATTAACGCCTCTTCACATAGCAAAATGCTACTAGCAACATATGTCGTGATCTTGGAAATTCGTATCTTAACATGGTTATCTGTGGTATTGAAGCCTTACTGTTTTCTACAAGATTTAGGTTCTTTATTCCTCGTGTATCTTCTATCCCAAACATACATTGCTTGAAGCCACACACCATAAGTTTTCTCTACTCAGAAATACTTCTGAATTCATTAGCCTTCTTAACTTATCTTGGCATACATAAGACAGCCTTCCAAAGGTGCAATACATGGGATGAATCATTTACCTGCAAAGTAAATGAGCTGAGAATATAGGTCATCAAACAATACTCAGCAAATATTCACTACTTTGTGCTGAGTTCTTAATATCCAGTATATTGTGTGGTTAGGTTTGTTATAGTTTTACTATTGTTTCATATGTATGTATGTATGTATACAATGTATTTATCTTTATAATGGACTTTTTATGACAGCAATAGGGTTGTATAATGTTTTCTGATGTTATTTATGTATATTTGTATTGCATGATACATATATATTAGATGTAAACTTTATCATAATGAATAATAGCTTAGAACAGAGGTTCTATACATAATATACTCGGAACCTTAACTGACCTCTATTTCACAGAATAAATGGATCCTACCTGCTGGAAATCAAAAAAAGTGAACTCCGCTGTCTGAAACTGTTCATATCCAACATACTGTGGTGTCTTCCCTCAGATACCTGAACAGATCCTAGAGAAAGTGCCTTGTCGCTGCATCTGCCTTCTGAGCTCTCCAAAGTTAAGCCAAGAAATTATATCCTGTTCTTCCTTCAGCACTTGTGCCTTCTTGTTTGCACATCTGTAATACACAAATATAATTGCAAATTACATAGACAAACTCAGGCTAGCCTGGATAGGCTTCTTCAGCCAAGTACCTGTGAAGCAGCACATATTGAATTCTGTGGAGCCGTAACTGCACTGTTATCAGGAACTACATTGATCGAGGTGTATCTTTACAGGCTGCACACTGCATTATAGGTATGCAGTGTGTTAAACATACACATTCTCTTAGCATCACCTTTCATCTTTACTGGGAAATAACAACTGCAAGTTACTAGAGCAGTTTACATACCTAAATCTGTGATAAGTTTGTTTCCCTGTATAAAGGGATATTGAGAGGGGTAGAAGAAGTCAGATTTTTAAAGACAAAAAACCCTTTGAAGCGTTCTGATCACGGAGATTAATACCTCATCTCTATTCTGTGCAGGTTTTGACCAAATATTTGGAGACTTTCCCAATGACGGCCAATAATATTCCAGTTTACTCCATGTAGGTGGTTAGCTGTAGAGCTGTTTCCGAAATAGCTTGTAATGTATTTTTATAACTAATATTAAATAACTAAAGAGAAAGGGTGGGGAGACAACCCTCCTTTTTCTGAGAGGCGGCATTGTTTTCATCAGGTGAAATTTATAAAAGATTGAATCTCAGGATCTAACCTTCAGCCACCTCTCTCTAACATGATTTTCATGTCTTACATTCACCAGTGTTCGCTCTAATACCTTGGAGATGAATAAGGTGCAGGAAGCCTAAGGACACCCTTCAGTATCAGTTGGCTTACAGACGCCACACGCCATTTGATCAAAAAACTGCTTCCTGTAAGTCAACTGAATTTACTAGGGTCAATAAAATATGTTTTTAAAGTGACTCAGAATATCTTAGTGCAGGAGCATGATAGTTGCATTCTATTTCATATTTGTTGTAGGTTAGCTATGAACTGGCAATTTGTACTGAAAAAAACCTGGAAGATTCAAAATTCAAGAAAAAATGCTTTCGCTGAACTAAAGAGTGCAAAAAGAGTGTACTGTTGGTTTCAAATGAATGATTCTGGGATTATGTCTCATAGAATGTTTTGCTTTCTTTGGAGGAAAAATACAAGCAGTAGTGGTTTTCTTCATTTCTACTAAGGAATTTGAGAAAAATTCTGGCTTTGTAGAGTTAACTGGATATTTTACTGTTCACTTCGATGGGTCCTCTTTTTGTCTGTAAGCCTGCTGTTTTTTCAAGTAAAATGTTTTCTTCTAGTGTTATGTCTGAAATAAGATAGAAATACCTGGAAATTGAAATTTCAGTTTTAATGTTTCTTTTTATGAAAAAAAAAGCCAACCTCAAAAGTTCTTTGTGAAGGGCTGCTACCAAATGAAGAAAAGGCATGTCTTTCTCATTGCTTCATTCAGTTCATGCAGCTTTGTAAAAAAATTGATTAGATGTACGCTTTCTTAATTTGAGCCTAGTACTCCTTATAAGCATTAAGGCAACAAATTTAACTCTCCCCTGATGATGAATTGCCACTTTATTTAAAGATGTACTTTCCCATTTCTTTCTCATGTTCAATGTGCGAAATTCTGTGTATTTCTCACACTGTGTTAATATTTCGCTTTTCAGAGATTTTGCAGTTTCCCAGCAAATTCTTTTTACTTATATTTTATTTTTTGTTACTTGTTTTAATGAAGAGCATGTGAATTTTCTTTTAGTCCAAACCTTAATTGGATTTTGATGCACTGTATCAGTCTGATTCCAATAAATGTCTTTCCCTTCCATGTAACAGTATATAGATATGTATAGACTCTTCCCCTGCCAGTCAATGACTTGTTCTGTAATGTGTCTTAACACTTGAAACATTGAAAAAGAAATGTGAATGCCCATTAATCCACATGCAAAGTGACTTAAAACAGGAGAAAGGATACATTTTAAGATACAGTATGATTTTTTCTAAGTTATGCAGCTCCTACTGTTATAAAGTTCAGATGCATTTTTAGTGCCTGAAATTAAACAATGGTTCACTGCAAGCTTCCATTTGAAGGTTTACCAGAAAGAGAGAATGCATGGTTTTTTGTTCTTTTCATTTCAGATACAGAACTAAATCAGGTTTTATTTTAACTAACTAAGAGAAAGCATGACCTGGTTGTCATGGTTACCTGTCTGTGTTAGACCTATCACTGACTGAACCATTAAGAGTAGTTCTACCAATATCCTAATGGACTTGACCACCCTTTATGTTACTCTAGCAATAATAAAAACCATAAAAGTGAATGGAGTCTTACATTACACCTAATTATTGCCCTTTTCATACTGACAGATTATTATTTATAATAATAATGGTGCAATACATAAATCTTTATGTTCATCTTCACTGTTCTTATATTGATCTCCCAGAAAATTTGAAAGGCTTTAGAGTAAGTGGACTGAACACAATAAGGGTGGAACTTAGGTTAAGCAGTATGCATAATGTGTAGTTGTAGCAGTTTTGTTCTCCAGCAAACAGTTGCTCCTTCTTCTACAGCAAGAAGCAGAGTGCCTTAAAATAAATGAATATAAAAGAAAAAATAATATAGAACATCACCAATTAATTTAATTGACCTTCTGGTATTCACATTAACATATTCACTTTTTATAATATATACCTTCAAAAGGGCAAAATTTGACTTGCAGTAATTAAGACAACTTAAAAGTGCTTCTCCTCATCTGTAACTTTTATTCCATTACTAATGAAAAATCTGTCAGTAACAGAAATATAAAAACAAATTATTCTTCAGATAAGTAGCTTACATAATAGTGAATCATTAACTACATTTCCTTCCAAAGCTTCTTATAGTCTTGAATCCTTCTGTGGAGTACAGTCTGAAAAATGTTCACAGCATTCAATTGTTTCATTGGAATTTGCTAGGTATTAGCATAGCACAAAATATAGGTATGTGGGGGTGAAAAAAGGTATCATGTCATTCAAGCTCCATTCCTTCCCCTATATGAAGAACTCCATTAACCGCATCGTCTACTGAAAAAGGCAACATCCTCAAATAAAACTTATGAGGTGCTAGTCATCAGGTTAAGAGCTATGGGTGTGTAAAGGTTGGGATTACTTAATTAAACTGGAAAGGAAAAATACCTTCCATAAGACCAAGAAGAAGGAAGGAAAAGCCTAACTGGGACTTTTTCTGGTCCTCACTCCTAACTGAGAAGCAACCTAAAAGCAAAACGAGTAGGACAGCAGGAGACAAGAGTTCCCGCTGCCTGGCTTTCAAGCTAAAGCACCCTTTTCCTTTCCTTTGCCCTGTACTGGAGGTATTGCTGAAACTGTGGGCTTCAGCTGGGGGTCACGTAGGCTCATACCAAGCCTACACACAAAAGTTTGCTCAAAGGCGTACATTTGGTCTGGACCAGCTATGGTCTTATGTATCAAATTGGCCATGACACAATATGAAGTATTTATTAACTTTAAGCTACTATGCTAGCTTTGTCCCAGTTGGAGTGGCACAGTTTTATCCAGAGTGAAGCCTGACAGGTCAAAATTTAGCTATCCCATTGAGAGAAATAAATTTTAAATGGTAAAATGTGCCTAGTACTCTATATTGTGTGACCAGAGGATTTCTTAATTTTTATCCTCTGTAGCCTGGGGGATTTATTGTGCTGTTGAATAGTGGCCTACAAACTGGTGGTTGCCAGCCCAAATCCCAGCTCTGACTCAAGAAACACTTCTTTTCAAAAAATTAATCATGGATCATAACTTTATCTCAGAAACTCTTAACCAAATCTAGCCTTAAGCTATGGTTAACCCCAGTCTGGTAGTCATATCACCTCTCTGCAAAATGGGTATTGTCTGTCCAGTAATTGCAGGCTCAGCCTACCACCTCTCTGCTGGACAGCACTGATGGTTATTTTGCTTCTGCCTACTAGTAGGGAAGTAGAAAACAGATTATTATCACCCTAGCAGCTTTCAGAGGATAGTGACTAAATATAGACTTACGTTCCAGATAACCTGTGAAGTTCTTAGGGACAGTCTTCTGTTTTAGAATGATTGTCCACAAAGCCAAGGCACATAACTGAGGTAAGTAGGAAGTATATATATTTGAAAAATCAATCAGAAGGATATTTTTAACAATATTTGGGAAAACTTTGTATCTGAAATTCCAGAAGATCTTTACAATACTTACATGCGGCTTACTACAAATAGTTCTATGAATATGGTTTGTTCACTCTTAGGAGGATGTCGGTTCCTCATAACCAGTCGTCATAACTAAAAAAGCTTACATTTTCAGTGCACTCTAAGTCTGAGCATTGAACAGATGTCCCCCCTGCTTAACGGGTCTGTATCACTGAACAGGGGTCATTAAGTCTGGATCACCAGACTGTACTGTAGATCTGTATAGCATCCTCTGTGCACCTATGATTTACATCTGTGAGCATGGTGGGGAGAAAATTATTTAAACTTGTTAATTCACAAGGGTGAGAAATTTGAGTTCATAAGAAAATAGGAGCCCTGTTTTACAAAATGACAGCATGACACCTCCTCCCAAGGACATTAGTACTAAAGCACACTCATTAGCTCCGAACAAAGAGCAGATGGCCCTTGGAGTGTGGGATGCTTATTTGGAAACAAATTGTGAGCAGGGATACAGAAAATCAACAGTTTTTATCCAAATAAAAAGGTACAGGGCCAAAGCAACAGCTGGCATAAACCTGCATATCTTCACTGAAGTCAATTCAGGAAGACATTCCCATTTCTATTAGTGGAGTCCTGGACACCAGAGCTTTCCAGGATTAGGAAAGGTTGCAATTAGAAGGGGGCTCAAGAGGAAGGGAGTATAGCCATAAATTGAACAAAAAAGCCCTAAACAGCAAGTTGCAAGCTACGCTCTGGAATACATTCCAATCAAATTAATTTGGATTAATCAAAAATATGTTTTGTTTTCATTGGAAAACAATAAACCAATTAAGTCTGATTTTGTCCCTTTAAAATGCAGGGGTTTTTATGTGAATGATACATGAAAAGATATTTCTGGCAATTCATTTTGAAAACAAAATTCCAAACTTTTCAATTCAAAATGCTACAATTAGGAAACAGGGCTTTATATACAAGTATAATTTCAGATAACTCAATCTACTTTTGGAATGTTTAGATTTAACAGCTGAAAAAAATCCAACAAACTTTAAAAATAACTTTAAAGTACCTTTTACTTTCCCATTTATAAGGAATATATAGCGTTTTTCTTCTGACTCATAAAATCTGATAAGGCATCAGCTGTTATATAAAAACAAAATATGAAATGAGTGGTCAAAGGATGTATTTTCAATGTTTAGATAATGTCAAAAGAAATCTTATATAAAAACTCTGCCAAGAACTTGAAACCAACCAAAATGCTGATGAGATCAGCTTCAATTACTGCTAATTTTTTGAGAGAGAATTGGTGGCTTTTTGATTAGTTGAAGATATTAAATGGCCCATGATATTTCATGTTCCAGCTCCCACCTCTATAATGCTTCAGCGTACCTTTCCAAAATTACAGTTGTGACAGGGTCTTTGCAAAGTAAGCAATGTGGTCCTATGAAGATGAGGTGATGGTACCCACAGAGGACAATTTCTGAGCTTTCAGTAAGAAATAACGTTCTGATACTTTAGTACCTCAGCAATGCAGAAATAAGTAAGAAATCAGTAAGAACATACAGCTTTTATCCGAGGAACTGATTGATAGATCTGGGGCAGGATCTCACAGTAGCTTAATATGTTCTGCAACCTGTTAGAGGCTTTAAATCTCAGTGCCTATTAGGTTCCTCACTACTTTTCCAACAGTTGGATCATATTTACAGCTTGAAAAACTAAGAAGCTTTTTCCTTCTAAGTTTTTATTACATTAACTTAAGTTTTACAGCTTTATAAGTATCCTTTTCTCCTAAGATTTTGGTTTCTTATTAAATTTATTTTCTTAAAACAAAGTGTTGTGGTTTAACCCAGCAGGCAGCTAAGCACCACACAGCTGTTCCCTCCCCCCCCTCGTCCTCCGTGGGATGGGGGAGAAAATCAAAAAAAAAAAAAAGTAAAATTCACAGGTTGAGATAAAGACAGTTTAATAAGACAGAAAAGGAAAGAATAATAATAATAATAAATAATAATAGATTATACAAAATAAGTGATGCACAATGCAATTGCTCACCACCTGCCAACTGATGCCCAGGCAGTTCCTGAGCAGCAGTCACCCCTACCCTGGCTAACTGCCCCCAGTTTATATGCTGAGCATGATGTCATAAGGTATGGAATATCCCTTTGGCCAGTTTGGGTCAGCTGTCCTGGCTGTGCCCCTCCCAGCTTCTTGTGCACCTGGGAGAACATGGGAAGCTGAAAAGTCCTTGACTAGCGTAAGCGCTACTTAGCAACAACTAAAACATCAGTGTATTATCAACATTATTCTCATCCTAAATCCAAAACACAGCACTGTACCAGCTACTAGAAAGAAAATTAACTCTATCCCATCTGAAACCAGGACACAAAGTTCTAAGGTATGGGATCTTTTTACAATCCATATAACTAATCGATTAGGAACTGAAAATTATTCATTGAAATGTTCTATGTTTTCTGTAGTACAATATTTACATAAAATTTATTAAAACAAATAAAAATATTTTGGACCACTAAAATGATGTTGCAATGTCTCCAGAAGGGCTAAATGCGGAAATGGAAAAATCATACAACATATTTCTATGACATCTGCCATTCGTTTAACTCCTCAAAGATGTATTTGAGTAAGTAGAATACTGATTGGCATTCAAATTGCTTATAGAGTGTTTGTTGTGGTATGTACCCCATATCGACAATTTTTAATAATGTATTCTGTATGTCTCATCAGTGATGTTTATTACTGAAGATTCATAAGCTGCTATAGCATTATCAAAAATATCTGAAGAAATAACCTTCTGAGAAACCCTCCTGCATTATTTACAGGCAATTTCAACAAAATGAGGGACTTTACATAATCTTGTTGGTGTTTTCTGGTGCTAGAAGTGGGAAACCTAAAGCTGATTAAACTAGTTCTGGATCTGAAAACCAGAAGGAAATGTTTCTTTTACTGAAAATATTAGTCCATTTGACTAGCTGTTGTGAAGAAATTTGAAGTGGAACAAGGTAACAACATTGGAAGTCACTTCTAAGATCTCAGAAAAGCACTCTAGACTACTCACTCAAAAATCTTTCAATTCCCTCAATTTTCTCAGCTATTTAGAATAATACAAATCTATTTACTTTTACCTCTCTTTACAAATAAAGAGAATCAGAATGTTCACATGATCTAGTAATGCTTAGAAAGAAATATTGGACATGATTTGTCAATATTCTCTAGGTCAGATCTAATAATCTATCACTGACTCAAAGCAAAGCAATATTTTGAGCTGAAACAAAAATATCCCAGTGTTAAAGATTTAGAATAACGTCTGTAAGAATGTGGACAACTTATTAGCTATTCTGCACATTTGATATGAATACTATGAAATATCCACCAACTGCCAGATTCCCTTCCCTTGTACTAAATTTCAGTCTGGGTTAACTCTAAAAAAAAGCTAAGATCAATGACTAGATTAATTTCATCTCGTTTTTAGCTGCAACACAGAGAGAAAAAGGCCAGTTCTTCTAACAGGAAAGGACTAATCATCTGAGAAGAAGTAACAGTACTTATTCAGTATATTTATTAATGACATGGAAACTGTTGAGCAATGAGGTGACAAAACCTGCAAATTCTATTAAATCATTTCAGTTTTCAGTTTTATGAAGCACTTCAGAATGATTTAACCAAACTAGGTATTTAGGCAATGTGGTCACAGGTGTCAATACTGGAGAGAGGATAGAAGTGGACATTAAGAGCTCTTCAAACTACATGATAATAGCTAACAGCAGACACTACCCTTGTCTTAGCTGTAGTAATACCCCCGTGCTAGCTGTACCACTTTCCTACCACAGTGGGAAGAATCTATATTTTAAGCCTTCTTTTCCACAGGTTTGTATTACAAAGCAGTCACAGCACCATTTTTGATCTGTTCTTCTTATGAACTCCCACTAGACTGAGGGGAACTGAGTCCTACCAATAGATAACTGGTTCACTTTTTGTTACTTACACATTTTGACATTGTTTTTCCTCTTACTATGCAAGGTTCTGGAAATACAAAATCTGCTTAAGGGACAGATTTGCCTGTGAATGATTACAGTTGTTTGATCAATGTCAAGGAGTACCACCACCGTTGTCTGCTAGACACAAAGTATGCCCTTCAGCTGGAATTTGGAAGATCTCTGAAGCTGTAATGAGACCAAATGATTTTGATATTAGCAAAAGTAGGGTTATTCTGTCCTAATTACATGATACAGACCAGTATATCTGTAAATTCCTGTGGAACTTATGGTTCCTGCTTTCTATTGAATTGCCGTCCATAAACTACCATGTGAGAAATTATTGCAAGACCATGTTCAATTCAGCTGTTGAGGTTAAGTTTCTTTCATGGCTACCTAATGAAGAAAAGCTTCGCTGCCACAAAGTAGATAAAGCACTTCTCATTAGAGTTAAAGCTGTATAAACCAATTATGTTCTCTGCTCCCATATGTAGAAATTTTGTATAAGGATATGTATTTTTTCCCTTTTATTTTTCTTCCTATGAAATGAGATTTTTATGATTAATCAAAAAAAACCCAGGCATAGATTAAAAGAAAAAGGGAGTGTTTTGAAATAGTAACATGTTATTTTAAAAGGAAGAGCTGCAGTCTGAAGAAACTGATAAACATCCATAAGAGAAAAGGAGGTCATTTGGTTCCAGACGGATCCTGTATAAAATGGCATGTTTTTTCTTGTCAGAAAATGTCATTTTGATTCATTGAGATTAACATTGTCCTCATCCTCTACAGTTATTACTTTTAGCATGGGTGGGGAACATTGATTTGCCATATTGATGGAGATTTAGTCTAGACTGCAGTAGAAGCTTAAATGAGAAGATATAAATGATAGCTCTTTTACTGTCAGTCACAGATATGATCAGAAGGCCTAACGACTAATATGGAGAACACCAACGATAGACATAATTAGCTGCTCTGAAGTGTTAGAAAATGACAAATCTAAATTACATATTCTTGCAGTTCTAACATACCTTGTTGTATTGACCCAGACCACTAAAGATTAAACTTGTAAATAGTTTTCTGGAAGGATGTGCAAAGTCCATGCAGAATAAGCAAAGCCATGCAACTCATATCTTTAGTATACCTGTGAATTCATTGTTTGCTAAAATTATTTCTGAGACTTCCAGAGATTATGTTGTGTTGTGAAGCTAAAAAACAATTATGGTATTGTAAGGCTTCTCACAGAGGAAACTCTATAGCACTTAACCCGGATTTCCTCCACATGGGTTACTAGACTCCAGAGACAAAGCTAAAAATCACTGTCTCTTTCTACATTAAACCACTTGTTGAACTCAACTCACCATTCAGAGATGGAAAAGGACTTCAGCTTGTCTAACAATAAATTTTCCATTTCAAAACAGAAAATCTTTTTTAAAAGTAGGTTTATCATACTTGTCCAACTGATTCAAATGTGCTTAAAATGTTTAACTTTTCTTCATGTAAATCCTGAAGAGCAAGACAGGGGCTTTTGCATGCAAAAGAGAGAAGATATTTCTATCATCTCCCCTGTACAACCTCTATTCACGCCAGTTCTACTAACCCCACCACTATCCTTTTCACACAGGCCAGTGGCTGGTGGGCAGACAGGACAATCCCCACTGCTTAGGTCAGTGAAACTTGATCTGTCGTCTACAAAATTTGAAGCAATTCTGCAACAGTTAATGAGCTTCCTCGTGCTGCTTTCCCCTGCAAGAAAGGCGGAATTCAGGGGCTGAACTAGGGCTCTTACTCACAACCTAGCCCTTTGCTGCTCCTGGGAAAAAGTAGTTCCACACCATCTCTTAATCAGGTTACCCGCTGTTAACTCTTAAGCTGGAATTTTTTATCGCTTCCTGATATGGAGGGAATTGCTAATACCATAACAACACGGCTTGCTCTACTTTGAACTTCCTATAAAGACAGAACTAATTATGTCTTATACATATTTTGATCTCAAATGTATTTTTGAATTACATAAAAATAAGCATAAATGCTAAAAATAATGACCTTTATTTTTTTATATACTCTCCTTCTGAGAAAATAAAACAGTGAGATTTAAACTACATGACAGAACAACGTGTTATCCAAAGTATAAAAAAAAAGTCTAGTGAAACTATTTCTAGTAAAAATGTTGTGTGGCTTTCACCATAAATTAGGCTTTTGAAAATAAATGTTTCTGAAGATCAATAAAAAGGCAGTCTTCCCTGCTGCCCTGTGTGTGTCTTCCTATTTTAGGTGTGATCAGGACTGGCTGACTCTCGATACATCCCCACTAATAGATGTCAAACATCATTTTTCCTACTCAGTGGAGAAGATATGCCTCCAATGAGTGATATAGAGCACCTAAAGTTAGCTACCTATACTTTATCAAAACCTAGAGAAGCCAGACTCTGTGTGTTAACAAGGGAAAGACAAAAGTTTGCAGATGTTTGCCACAAAGGCTCAATGCCCAAGAAACAGGGTTAGGACTACTTTGTCAGCTTGAATTTTACCAATGAATTGGACTGAGATTAATAACATTCTGAAGTCCCAGTTGGATTGCTGCTCAAGGCAATCTTAAAATTTATTACTGTATGTATAGGAGCAATTACAAGATTTAGTACCTGATTTTTCAGGCAAATATGCAGATTAGATAATACTGTTCTGGATAGTATTTGGGGAAAGAGGGAGAGAGAAATATATTCTACTGACAATAGGCAGGAATAGACTGGTATTTTAGGGAGTAGTTTTTCTTTCGTATACATAGTTAATATTTTGGCTGGTGTATGTACTTTTTCTTTTAGGATAGAGTACTGTCATTACTCACTGCAAAAATCTGAATCCTTCTTGCATAAAATAGGCTAGTAATAACTCTTGCAGACTTCAGAGAGTCTTTGGCTCACTTCTATATTTAGTGTCCAAAAAGTCAGGGTTGGAATAGAGTCTCAGGGAACAGCTGCTCACTTCCCATATTTTAAATCAAGATCGAATCAATTTATTGATTTACAAATGACACTAATTAACTCATAATCAGTGAACTATGAACTAGTCAGGATCAATATGAGCAGAAAAACATATATAAATGACAACTCTACACACTTATAAAATGTTAATAAACACCTATAAATTTCTAAACACCCTGCTAGAACTAATTTCAAAAAGTTCAATCACACAAACATACACATGGGTTGCAAGCACCGTTCCACCTCTCCGGGGACCACAGGTTTCCATGTTTCCACACACCTCCGGTTGGAAACATGAGTGGTCAGGCTTTGTGAGTACCTGTGCTGCTCCCTACAACCCATTAATGCACAAGTCCACCAGAAAGCACTCCTTGAGCTCACACACATGCACCTGCAGTGTGGGTGCCAGATGCTGCACAACGAGCTGTTAGAGCCAGCCACGTGCAGACCCCTCACGGCGTCCGACAGGGTGGTTGATCTCACCCAGGCAGAGGTGGCAAAGTGACTTCAGGCACCATCAAACCACATTGTCAAAAGTGGGCTTGCGAGCGCTCCCCGAGAATTTGTTCATCGTTGCTCGCTTGCTTGCTTTAGGAGGATTTTGCTCTGCTGGGGAGAAGGAAGGTGAATTTTTTTATTTTCTTAGCGTTTTAGAGGGAAGAAAACATGTGCACAGAAACAGGCCACAATCATAAAAAGGATGCTCCCAAAAAAGCCAGACTTTGAGCTATATGTTAAAAATGGTCCAACAGGATTCTCATAAAATTAATTCTGGAAATTTATTGCCTTCTTGGCTCTCTTGTGTGAATGTATACATATTTGTATGCATATATACATAGATATACATGCATATATACACACACACACTATACTATACTATGCACTCTTCATTTATGTTGTTTATCTCCAGATAAGAGACAAACAGTATATTTCAATGTTAAGATGTATGATCAATGTCATTCAGGGCCTGACTTCTGAGATGTTGCCATTTCAGTATGTTAATACTGTATCTCCACATTAAACTTTTTTCTGAGCTCTGGCGTTTACTATCTTGGAAGGAGTGAATCTTTGTTACTGTAAGCTTTACAAATGACTGTAGAGTTGTCTTGTGTTGAGTGCCACCAAATAGCTATAATTCAGTAAGTAAACCCTGTGGTATGTGAGATTTTACCTCATATCCTCTATAAGACATGTATGGAAAAATGGTATTTATATTCCTTATTGATAACTCCATACTTTATTGAGAGTTATGAAAAAGAAGTAACTATAAATTAGCTTTAATCAACGAAGAGGAAAAGCAGGTGACAGAATGCACATTAAGGTGTCAGTGCACATACTATCTTTCAGTTTGAAATAAATGGAAATGAACGTAACTTTTGCTATAGAATGGAAGATACCTTATTGCCATTTTGGCAGAACAACTTGGTTTATATCCCCATGAATAGACGTGACAATTATTTACAGGTGTCGTTACATTCCTTAAAGGTGTGTCTTGATTTCTCAAATTTTTCAGGTATCGTGTTATTCATCCACATCTGAAGACTCTTTTGGGATAAAAGCCTTTAAGAAAAGGCTTGTTGATCACTGTTCACACACTACCCAGCTGATAAGGTTCATCTTCTCTCTTCACTCTGTCTGAACTATACTGATCTGCACTTCACCAGTTTTTGGTTTGTTGGGTTTTTTTACTTTATTTTCTTTATAATTTTCATTTTCTTTTCTATAGGTGATAAATTTTAAACTTGGGAGTATATAAACTGGACATCTAAGACCCTTAATTTTCACTACCAATATGGGTGGTGAATACTGTCCATGTCTTAAAAGTAGTCTACCAATATCAGTACCTTAGCCTGGAAGCTTATGTTTTGGAAAGTATTTGAGGATTGTCACTACAAAAGGGCTATATGAATAAGGTGCCATATCAGATATCTGAGTCATAGATATTGAAATCAAATTATATGATTGTCTTGAACAGTATTTCTAAAGATGTACAAGTATTTATAAAAAAATATGCAATCTGTAAAATCTTCAGCCATAAACAAGAAATAATTCCTCCTCTCTCAGACTTCCCATCTACAACTCTATTGACCTGGGAAATGTATTACTGGTAATAAGAACTATTTAATTGCTTTTATAGCCTCAGATCTTTGTTCAGGTTAAATGAGGAATTGAAGTTCACCATTACCATAAGTAACAAAGCCTTGATTAATTCCATAGTACCTATTCTGATATAAATTTGCATTGCCAGGCTCTGAATTTTCAGCATAGAAATATAATAATCAAAACATATTATCTGAAGAACGTAAATGTAGCTAAATAGAAAGTTGGGGCAGTATCTAAAAATTCAAAATAAATAGAGGAAGGAGATCAGACTAATAAAAATACTATTAAACTAAGTCGCAGATTGCTACTTACTTTCTCTTAAAGATTTGTTGAAAATGGTCAATGATTCCAGTAGGTGACTTATAATTCATAAAAATCTACCAAAGTCAAGGCTGTCAGTTTTTTAAAAAGATCTCTCAGACATGTATTAAGATGAAATATAATCAAACCACACTAAAGGAAAGCAGTTGGTATCATGATATGGGTTCCTCAGTCAAGTCAGATACAGTTTGTATGTGCAACAGTGCCCAAGTGAACTCTAAACAACTCCAAGTATCACAGCATTGACTCTGTTCACCTAAACTGAATATCCCTCTAATGTAGCCAAATGGTTTCAGGTATACCAAGTTAACTTGGGTATATTTTTTTATTGTGTTGATCACAAGAGGACTTTTGTAGTTTCTCTCAGCATTACAGTGATGTTAAACATGATTGAAAAATTACTTCTATTTTCATAACATACTCCAAACCCAGACATTGCAGCAGATTCTATTCCTCATTGTAGTCTCTTTCTGATCATTTTATTTCTCTCACAGAATTTATACTTGTTGAAGAATAGTGACTTCTGTGCTATATCTATTTCTAGATCTCCTATATCTAAGTTTAGTTCTGTCACCTTTGAGTACGTGCAATTTTGTTTAATATTGGAAAAAATTCTATGCAGTATCATTTAAGTAACATGTAAGATGTAGCATCTTTAATCATGCACCTCACAGGGCAGGCATACAATCTTTTTTTCTGTCTCAGCTCTAAGCTCTTTCATAACAAAGCATTTTTTCAGCTAATAAAAATCAAACATTTTGGCCCTGTTGAAGTGTCTACATTCCAAGGAACTTGTGAAAAATATAGACTACATTAAAAACAAATAGTACTATTTTCAGTTTATTAAACCAAGTGTGTAGGTAGCAGTACATTTTAAAGGTGAGAAAAATGGTGATTGTAAGCCCAGAACTTTTTGCAACACAATAAACACGTGCATGATGTTATGTTAGTCAAATAGCATATATCATGTTGCATGATCAAAATGTAAAATCGACAGCTTTATTTAATAATATGCTCTAGAGTAACTTTAGATTAGCCACCCTCAGTTTTGTTCAGTAGAACAGAATCTGCCCTTCAACACTCTCAAAAATCAGCATTCACGTTCATTTGGAAAATCAAATTTCTTCTTAATGATCCTCTGAACTCCATATTCAGTAAAAGTAAAAAGTATTTCTTAGCTCTCCTCCAGTCAGTATCTCCTAAAGTGGATGAATTTTTCACAGGTCTCTATGTGACTTTCTAAATATCTTTTTAAATTCATATGTTAAGTTTTGAACAAGTGAATGCAAAAGCTTTACTATATCACAACAAGGTAATACAGACAGCTAGCATAAAAAATAAATTCAAAATCATATGTTTACATTCACTCATATTTTCATGGTTTTTTAGTCAAAAAAATAATAAGAAGTAAAATTTAGATTTGCCTGCTTGATGGCAAGTGGGGACTCAAAAAATAGGGTTTGGTGATCCCCAGACTTTCACGTGGATGAACTGGGGGTCAATAAGGTAATCTTTGGGCAATTATGATATTAGTTGTTAACATGTCATGCATGTTCTCTTCAGAAAAAAAAACTACTTCACCAGAAGGGCTATAGTCTGTTCCCCCATTAGCTGGAAGGGTACTAATGGTGTGTGAGGCTGCATGTGATGATTAGATCCATACTAGTTTTGCTTCTTGTCACATGAACTCCAGTTCTACAGTGGTGTGACCGCACTTAGTTGATTGAAGTTACAGTGTAACTTAGATCTGAATTGTCCTCACTTTGACACCGATGACAGGAAAAAATACATCTAAGTACCCTAGAAAGTTGGTGTATCCAGAGAATTTTCTGGGTGGAAGACTTAAATTCATGTATTATATTACCAGAATTTCGTGGGGCTTTTTCCATCCATTTCCACTACCATTACACTTTGAGTTTCTTGAAATATATATTTTAATCTAGATTTTTTAAAATCTTATTAAATGAATGATGGTTCATTCATTTAACCAAATCATTACAGTGGATTTAAACATGATTTTACTCTTGACTGAAGTAGCTTAGTCATGCAAGGGCATTGTAGAGGTCTCAGGTACTCACATACAGTTGTTTTGAAAATTTAGTTCAAGGAAATGTGTGATATTTTTGATTTCTATTTTTAAATCCAAGGTTCAATTTCATTGGGACACTCCAAAACTGTGATACAAATGTCTACTAAACCATTTTAATCTACATGCTTTCTCCTTTCTCTCCCAGTTCACCATTCTATAAATTCACAAATTCAGGATGAAAATGATGGCAAGCATTCTTCATACAACTGTCATACCTCTTTTGCAGTAGACTGCTATAATACCCAATACAATGCTTTGTAGAGATATCTAGGCAAGCATAGATGCCAAAAGGAGTATAACTGTGTTATTGCAATACCCCAACTAATGTAACTAGATTACTTTCACTACAGTGTCACAAAGTAGTATCAATGCATTACATAAATATATCCAAGTTCAATATGCACAGAGAATTCCAGTTAATCTAAAATAAATGGCATACTTCTAATAAAATTGAATAGTTCAAGGATTTCATGCATAGACCATATAGTCCCTGATATCCTTCAAGACTGAAAATTATGTTTCTAATAATATCAGCCCAGAAGTTTTCCTTTATTCAGTGTAAATTAGCCTGTACAGGGGACAATTTAAAGCTGGCCCAGGGACATCCACATATACCAGAGCCATTTCTGGGGCATAACCTAAAGGAATTGCATACAGTTTTGTGAGATATAATTCTCTTTGCATTCTCACTTTCAGTAATTCATTGCTTTTGGCCTGCAGAAAACAGAAATATAAGTTCACGTTAAAGACAGTTTAGCTCATAGAAACAAAAGATATGTGTATTTGACTTCAAATACATGTGCATCACACTTTATCTAGAACAAAAGTAGAATACAACAGTCTTTGCTAGATATAATGTAAGCACAGAATGCTTACTGAAATGTGGGGGAATTTTGCCCAAAATAAAGCAGTGATTCTTTTGTTTTGTGATTCTAGGATTATAAAGAGGGAACTAAGGAAAATGTTCTTAATCTTCAGAAAAAAAATATATTGGGTGGGAAATACGGATTTACTGAGTGGGAATTTTAGAGGTTTTCATGAAAGATAAGAGGGAAAATTCTGTTAAAAGTCAATTATTTTCTTAATATTCTCATATATACTAAGTAATGTTGAAAATCCCCACCTTCCAGATCTTGGCAGTGGTACCTGCAGCACTTGTTTTCTAATTTAAACTGAATAATAGGATATTAAATTACAAACTGAATGTCTTTGTGTCTATATCTTAAAAAATAATTTAAAAAAAAACTTCATAGATGTAATACTACTCTGTCTTTGGTCCTTTGGAATGTAAAACCTTTCTTGGCTCATAACCTGTCCACTTTTTATGCAAAATCTAAAACAGAAAAGAGAATATTATCCTAAGTTAGTTGAGACATTGTTAAACATAATTTTGCTGGTTAAGAAAAATTCAGATTAGAAAAAAGATATTTAGAACAGGCTAACCTGGCTAGTGGCATATTATAGTCTTTGTCTTACCAAAAAACCTCCAAATTTATGTAATCTGTAGACTATATTCTTCTCCACATACGCTCTCTTTTTTAACAGTTTCTACGATCACACCAATTTTCCTTGTTTAATGAACCCAAAGTTATTTCCTTTAAAGCACAGTATGAAAAGTATGGGAGCTCTAAGAAATGGCAGACAATTACTGTTTATTAAATATTTCTAGTAAAATAAATGTGATAGGGTATCATCATAAAATTGGTTAAAAAAGAAATAAGTGGGTTTTGTTATTACTTATTGAAAAAGTTGTTTGTTAAAATTCTCCCTTTATTTGGCTAGAGATGCATGTGTGATGAAAATATTGAAGACTATGTCAACTGTTCCATGACTCAGAATGATGGTTTCTTTGTGTCAATGACAATTTCAAAATTGTCCCTGAGCTCCAAATCATCTCTGGGAATGATGGCATCAGTAGCATATTTGTGAGCTGCCAGAAACCAGGTAAGCAATCACTGCATACACCCAGAGAATTCCAACTAATCAAAACTCAGAATCTTGTCAAATGCACCTTGAGTTTAGGAAAGCTGAAAAGCTTCCCTTTTTTCTTCCTTTGGGGTAGGTAGCACTTCTGTGCTCAGGTGCTGATGCCATGAATTGTCAGTCAGTCTCACATAGCAATTCCTATCTTGTTTCGAGAAATCCATAAAAACAATGAACACAGGTTAGATAATGCTGTTAAAAGCAGTAAGTCTGACCTTAGACACAGAAAGGGGCAAGTCTGGAGTGAGTGACTAAACTAGAATATATAGTCTACATAGTCTCTAGAATAGAGAGATGTGTTTCTGTGCAAAGAGAATGAATTAATCTAATTATCAAAAGGTTATGTGATGAGTTAATACTACCATAACTACCATGAATCTTATGCATTTAATGCTGTAACAATACTAGCACTGGGTATAATATCTGCATATTTTTTAACTTACAGCCTTTACAATCAAGGTATTTCTCTTTTCATAGTGTAAACTCTTTTATTTAATGCACTAGTTGTTATTCCAACCCGTAAACTCAACACAACTGAAGTAAAATTGCAGCAGATGCTTTCTAAAACAGTCTGGTGTCTGTTTTAGCACCTAGGACTATTTCATATAACTGATCATTGCTCTTACAGAATAGAGACAATCTGATGCCGTGTCAGATTTTCTGTTAGATACCCAGAGGAAGAAAGGAGTTAGAGAGAGGGGAAGCTGA
>NW_008824243.1:420602-423770 GCF_000699105.1 Pygoscelis adeliae
AAGAGGGGGAGGGGGGGGGGAGGGGGGAGGGGGGGGGGGGGGGGGGGCAGGGAGGGGAGGAAGGAAAGAAAGAAAGAAAAATGTCCTAGAAAATCCAGCAAGTGCTAGCTTCACCACCACCACCACCACCATATTAAAACTACCAGAAAATATTTCAAAGCTAAAAAGAAAAAATATTGTAGCAGCAGATGTGAATTGTGGAAGAGGGGGATAATAGGAGACAGTAGAGCTATGAACAGAAAACTATTTGGCAAAGCCACTCTCATTGAAAGACCACCTACCCTTGGTGGCGTGTGTGCCAAGGAAATATTGCAGACATTTGATAGAGTGTTTTCAATTTTGGTACAGGAGATATGCATGGGACTTGCAAAGCAAAAGAAGTTGACACTGAACCACATCAAGACTGAAACTGATGCTAGCAAACCTCTACTTGTTTCTGGCATATGTAAGTCATCTGCTACAGCTATTAGACACCGTCTGGTGGAAAACAGTGGAACCAAAAATACCACCAAATTCTTCACCTCTTCTTTCCTTTACTACCCCAGTTAACTGACTTTCCTTCCTTCAAATCAGTGTGAAGATGACAAGAATAAGACTAAAAAGGTTCTGAGGGGAAGGGGAGTTTTAAACCAGGGTTTTGAACTTCAATTTTGTAAGGAATGTCAGACTACAGGCTGAGGAATTGTTCTTGGTTTTTTGAGAGCTCGGTGATATGAACATACTGAGCAGCTTTTTCTTCCTGGTAATGTACAACAGCAACACATGAGGAAATTATGACTGTTTTTATTTCTGTCTGTAAAGCACTCATATATTTAAAGTTTTCTGTAGACAAAAATGTTTCCCTGAACAACTTTGCTGTGAAAACATACTGTTATATTACGTGTTCCACATTTAATTTCTGACAGAAAGTCACAACCAAATTGACTTCAATGTCCCATAAAAGTCCACCGAGAACTGTGAGATACTGAGTTCATGGCTATGTAGGTAAAATCCTATGCTGCGAGGCAAGGTCCCACCAATACATTTATTCTTGTGCAGACTGCATCAGAGAGCAAGGCATAGTTTCTACATTCAGTAATTTTCCCTGCATGGAAGCAATGAAGGATAGCTAAAAGGTACTATTTACCCTAGAAAATCATTACTTATTGTCTTTCATATGATTGTTTCCTGTAGTTACAGCAAAATACTATATTTATCCTAGTGACATCATTTTCTGCCATTATGCGTGTTGAAGATCCTTGATAACTTGATTGTTGGCAGGAGGAAAGAATGTTTAGTGATTTTCTATGTCCCTAAATCAAAGTGCAACATCATACGTACTGATTCTTATTAGGATTTGCTTAGCTAGCTGAGGTCAGAGTTAGGCTGATTAACTTCCAGACTTTGGACTAATAAAGAAGATGATATAGACAACAACCTCAGATTTCAAACCTCAGGAAATTATCTGATCATTCCAGGCCATTGAATCCAATGTCTTTTGCAGTGTACAGTACCCTAATTGTACATTGTGCCTAACATTAAAAAATATATATATTCTTTTATTGGAGTTGAGACATACCTACCTTGGTTAAATTCCACATCAGGTTATTAAGATGGTCATTTTAGGACACCATAATGCATTCATTCTAGTTTATGTCAGTTTATCCATGGTCCTGCCAGTGTCCAAGTTGAGGGATAAGGAGGAAATGTAAACCTATTTTTCTATTTTCATTTACTTTAAAAAAAGTGTAGGGTTTCTTCCATTATATTCCCTGAGAAACAAAAAATACAGAAGTAATCTGAATCCTATAAATACTTAACTAGTACAAAATAAAAATCAGTTCTCAAACTTATACTCTCAAATAGTTCTCCATAAATAGTGGCATTCTGAACACCTAGATCTCACTGCAGACCTCTCCCCAGAAAAAAAACACCTTACTGTTAATGATAGAATAAAACTATACTGAGAAACAGTATTTAAATTGTTGTTTTAACATGAATTTTGTAGCTTTGGTGGCTACCCAAATCATCTGCAGTGTGGTATGTCTGCTCCTGAAGAAAGCATTTCTTTTGCCAATCTTTTCTGTAATATTGTTAAAGCAAATTACCTCCTAGGTATGATCCACTGGAAAAGAATGAAAATCAGCAGACTTAATTCTCTGTTGTCTTGTACATTATACTGCCTTGTTTTTGAATGGTGTCTTTGTGTTTATTTCAATTGCAATGCAGAATAGAAGTAAATTGATTCTATTTTGATATAACACTTTGTGCCCACTTTACTTTTTATTTACATCATTGCAATCAGGAATAAGGGTCTAAATCTGAAACTCAGACTGGTTAAACCATCTTCACTTCAAAAGTAAGCTAGTTTAATGTTACCACTGCTGAGTTTTATCAGTTTCATTTAGAGAAACTCACTTTCTAGTATAAATTGCTTTGAAATCTAAGGAATAAAAATAGAGTGAAAATAAAAATAGCACTGATTACAACAAAGTAGAGATGCTAGAATGATCAATTAATGTGTTGCTCCGATAGTTCTTTAGCAGTTCAGAGTGAGGCATCTCTGATTCATGAACCATACAGCCATTTTAGTATGGTACCATGTCCAAGCTAATGAGCCCAATGAAAAGCAGCTTAGCTGAGGTATGACATCTTGCTAAAAAAACAACTTCTAGATGCTTTATCCCAAGCTGGCTAGATATTCACTCCAACTACCTTTCACTGGTACTAAGGACAATCTTTCCTAGTTTAGGAGTAATTTCACAAGAATCAGTGCATGAATCACTGTACCAGTGTGTCTTATAGCTATCAAATCTCTTTTTTTTATCTTTATAAAAAGACATTACTTTTTTAAATCCAAAATTCATATAAAAGTATAACAGGCTAATTTGAATTTTAGTAAATCACAGCTGAAATATCTCTGATCTTCTATTAACTTTCATAGTAATAATTCTTTCCAAAAAATGTTTAAAGCCCTGCATAATCACCAGATATTCTGGTGTATCTGCAATTTCCTTTCAGAACTACAGGCATTGTGCTTACTTAGCCTTCAATTTGACTTATAACTGCTCTTATTCATCTTCAGTATAGTGCACCAGGTCTTTTATAATTCCAGAGCAGCAATTCTCTGTTGTGCCCCAGCTGGGCACAACCAACTTGGTTTTGTTTCCATCTTAGTGTGACAACTAC
>NW_008824243.1:423786-437151 GCF_000699105.1 Pygoscelis adeliae
GCAGAAGTAATACCCTTATTTAGATTCAAGGTAAAAAACCTAATTTTATTTCTTAAACATTTAGTCTGTACCCTATTCTCACCATACAAAGATGACTGTTCTTTCCCTTAATCCTTTTTTATTTATATCACTGAAGAGGTTTTTAACTTCCTATACCACAACGAGTTTATGTAGCCTGTCTAAAACTACAAGACGTAACTTGTTTTCCATCTCTACTTTCATTCTAAAAGTCGTCTTAATCCAGTAATTTATTCAGCTAGTTCTTTAGCCCTCTTCTACAGTATTTTTCCCTTTCCTTTCCTTGAATCACAAGTTTTGGTGTTTGGTTTTTTTTTTCTTTTGTTACACAAATATATACTTACATGATGGAAAAACTCTAATCATATGTGCAATTGGAGCATTAATAATTTGTATCTGTTTCCCCCCTAGACTCAACATTCTTTCTAAACTCCATTAGATGACAAATTCATGAAAATATGGACAACGAAATTAATTCTGTTAAAAACAACAGTAAAAAACATTTTCTCATTTTTTAGAGAGCAAAGAAATGGCTAAGAAAATGTGTGAAAACAAGGATGTAAATGACACCCTTTATGACAAAGAGCCTAATTACAACTAACTAGTTGAGAAATCCCAGCAAGTGTCAAACAAAAAGGACTTCAACTTATGAGGGAAAAAGTAAGCTTTGGTTGGTCTTGTCAGAACTACAATAAATAATGAACATATTTGCCTAAGTTAATGGAGTCTGAATGGGGGCTATTTGATAACAAGGCCAGAGATATTAGTGACTCCTGATGAACATATTACTACTGACCCCGAATAACAGGCAGACAAACAAATACAGGTATAAACCTAGTGGTTCAAGACCACCTAAGATCACCAAAAAAGGGAGCTGGTAAGCAAGCTAAGAAAAGAATAGATCATGGAAGCATAAATGTTCTTATAAGCACTTACGCAAAAAGGCAGTGAAGATGGCATCCCCTAAGCTTTTGCTGAAAAGAAACCATTTCATTTTCCCCTGGTTTTGGTCACCTCTGTCAATGATATTTGCTAAAGGTGGCCAGGGTCCACCCAGGGATCCATCAGGAATAAAAGGGGAGGGGGGCAAAGGCAGGGCTGAAAACAAGCTACAATATACATTGAAAGTGGTCCATCCAGGAGACAAGCTACCCACAGTGCAGAACAGAGGTCTGTCGAGGAGGCAGACAGAGAAAGGGATCAAGACCAGTACCCCTACAGCATCTCTGGGGCAGGGACTAAGGGCCCCAGGCTGGGCTGAAATGGGGTCCTGGGCCATGGGCAGTGTGTGGCCCTAGGGATGATCAGGGCCATTGAGGGCTGGTGGTGCCCTCAGGATGCTGAGAAAAGAAAGAAAAAAAGACATGGTGAGACAGAGCATCAGATCAGTGATTTTAAATTAGATTTAATTGGAAAAAAATGAATGATGGAAATGTCTATATTGAGAAAAAGGAAGAACTAGCAGGGAACATAACTTTAGCAAGGCCAAGAGAAATTTTATTTTTATCAGGAGGAGGCATCGAGCTGACCATTACACTGATTCAAAGAACAAAAGTGTGATTTATCTTCTAGCAGCAAGGATATTTAGTGTGAATCTGAGGCTGGAAATTATTTTTAAGGGAAATCCACAGTATGTACGAGGTGTCCTTCATGTCAAGACAGATGATGCTGCTCTATTCTCCAGTGAAATGATTCAGGGGCAATAATGCTGAGCAGGGTATCAGAAGAAAGGGGTGGGGAGGATTACGATGATCTGAGTGGAGTTCTTAAAATCCCTAGGGAAGGTGGTAAAAGATGACATACTAAAGATCACGAGGCAAGAAAAGAAAGAATTCTGTAAAACCATCAGGAGTTTAGACTGCACAGTCACTAGTAAAAACAATTTATGTTTTAATCTCACGTAGATTAAGATCAACACACAGACCTCTTCAGCCACTGTCAGATTTCCCCTGGGCTATTAACATGCTTTGTCCATTCTGTTCCTTTAATCTAAATTAGGACCACACCATCTTTTCATGTCATGGCTTCACATTATAGAGATTGTCTAGCAGCATTTATCTTTTTTGTTAAGAGCATTGCCTCTGTGGGAAAACGTAAGTCCTTTCTCTGCCTCTTGACTACCAAGGAAATAAATAACAGAACCCAGTTCTTTCCAGATAGGATTTCCGATCAACACTAAAACCAGTGAGAATGATGCTATATTAGCATGGGGTTTTTTTATATGAATTATGTCAGTATCTTTCTGCAGTTTAACTCTGGGATCCTGGAGAACAATGTCTTCAGATGGATTCATTACAGTAGACCGAAAGCAATGTGCTCACTCTCTTGCCCAAGTAATCTGATGCTTTTTTTTTGTTTCACCTGGCTTGCCATGGTGTGCTTGAGGACCACCAGTTTAGAAACTCATGGTGTAAACTTTCAGGTAAAAGTAATCCTTGAATGTTGATAAAGGAGACTTTTGACGATGTACATGAAAGCTTTTACTTGGCTTCTCTAACTGGTTTGATCGTTCCATAAACTCTTCCTTAAAGATTAAAGCTAAGAAATGCAATCTAGCTGTGCAATGTTAGAGTACAAGCAGCAGTGGTCAATCTGTCTCTCTTAATGATAGTTTTTGAATGACAAAGGTGGTTATAGAAGTGATCTGCCCAATGCTATGCATTTGTCATGCCATTTGTGAGATAGGAAGTTGTGCTCTGGCACTCATTACTGGCTAGCAGGGAAGGCTTGATGTTTTTTTCCCGTGAGGCTAATATTTGATTTTGTGGAGTTCTTCAGAGTTGTGTCAATTACAGTGAAAGCTAGTCTGTGTGAAGAAGCACAGAAAAGGTGGAGAAGTAGCAAAGGTACTTACCAGCGATAAGGCTGTTTCGTATCATAGGAGCCTAGAAGTAGCCTACTTTGTTTGGATAAGTGTATCCAAAACACTTATTGGCACATACAGACATTATTCATGTGGCATGGGATAAGCACAGCAGAGCTAAATTTAAGTGCATAATTTTGGGAAATCATCTCATGATGCTTCAGATTTTCAACTCAAGACAGTTATGTGCCAATCAAGGAGTGAATAATTGCTCTCTAAAGCACTGAATGAGCCTCATTAGATCCAGAACATTGTATACATAATCACATGCTCAGATATTCTAACAAAAATTCATCAAATTAGGGCTGATATTTCCCGACTGGAAAACAACAAATAAAGCAGTTGGCTCAGATCTTCTCAGCAGGCTATATAAAATATGAATTTGCATTACTTTCTTCTCCTCTCTGAGAGATGAAGGAGAAAAAAATCCAGCCCGTAAGGATGACAAAACAGCTCTGCAAGTGACTTACTCTGTAATTATAGTAACGATTTTCTCTGTTCTGCATCAGTCTACTTTGACATAGATTGTTTTTCTGGTTAACTTTCAACATCAAAGAAATAAATACAGCTGGTTAGGTGCAAAATGTTCAGAATGTGCTAATAACAAAACTTGGCTGTAACTATACTAAAACCTTTATGCAAACCAGTAATAAAGCTGTATTTGTTTACTCTTTTCATGGATCAGCAATATCTGTATATAAGAATGCAACTATTAGATATTAATTTTCCTTTCTTCAGTGGAATTACAGAGACAGTATTAGAAATAACAGTTTAAACAATTACACTTGAAGAGTGAAAAGGAGAAAATATGAAAGTATTGTAATAAAGGAACAGAGAGGAAAGACAAAGACTGTCAGGAAGAGCAGGCAGATAAAATTCAGGCTATGCTGAAGTGGGCAGGAAGAAAGAGAGAAGTGCTAGGTATGGAGGAGCATATGCATGCATTTTTTTAAGTTATTATTTTACTCAGATATACTCAGGGCATTGTCTCACATGTCCAAAAACTTTTCTTCGGCAATTTTCATCTCTTGTGGTGGCCAGACTTGCAGGTACACACCATGGTTTTTAGTTTATGCCTCCTGGGTTTCCACTTCAGCTTTAGTTTCTTCTCTATTACTACTCCTCAGCTAAACTCATGTTCTTCATATTTAATCAGATTCCATTTAGCATCCGTCACATGTAATTTCAAATTACATGGCTAGCTTGTAATGCAAGTTGTTTTTTTTTAAATTGGGAAAAAATGAATTCTGAAATGGAGTTGTGTCCAGAGCAAATGGACACAAGAGCACTTCTAAACTGTAAGGGTTCAATTATCGCCTGCTGACCCACAGAGCCTGCATTTGTCTGATTTAGTGCAACTTGTTTTAAGTAAGGCAGGGGAGGAGGGCAGGATGTGTCCTCTGTGTGATTAGTCTTAAACAGAAACAGAAGAAACAATTCAGGGATGCTTGCTGGTCTTTGTTTCCAGTATTTAATAGGAAATTACTAAACTAGCCCCCCAATACATAGTTTTCATTTTTAAGAAATCCATATTTCATTCAGGTTTGCCTTCCAGGTAAGAATACAGCATAGTTATATAATCCTTATTTAGCAATCTGGTTAACTCATGAAATAACTGAAGCAGCTCAGTGGTTCTTGGGTGACTAGTGCGCTGGAGCCACATTAAAAATAGGCAACGTACAGAAATTGTCTACATTGCTCTTTGAGTCTTTAGATTTAACCTTTCTTTCAAAGGCATCAATTGAAGTTAACTGGTTGGGGCTCAGGACAGAGTTACTGCAGAGAGGAACATTCATTTATTCTAAATTAAATTTGGAATAGGTGAAATGAAGGTCATAGTCTTATTTAGTAGACCTAGCACAACATCTACCCCTGATTAACGTAACACTTGGTTTGAGTGCCACATACATAAAATTATTCCTTCTGGTCTTCTGTAAAGATCTACAGAGGATGCTGTTCAGCTGAAGAAGATAGCTGGTACAAAAGTTGCAAGACTGTAGAATTGTGGAAGGTATTAATCAGAAAGAGGAGAGAAAGTTTATTACTTTCCCTCAAAATTCAATCATATTTGTTAGGACCTGCCAAATACAATAGCCCAATAAAGGTGAGGCTGCCACAGCCTCATCTCCTCAGGTCCAGCAAGTAGCAAGGCTGACCATGTATTCCCAATAGACACACACATACGCACACGTGCACACATGTATATGCACAGCCAGCCACATAGGTCACCACAGGCAGACATACTCAGCACCTCCACAAGCACAATCAGCACCAATGGCCTCAACCTGTTACCTTCTCTGGCTGATCAGGATGAAAGCCCAGTAGTGGAAAGTATATGTATAAACATACATATATACTGTATGGATCCCTCCAGTAGCTGACCTTAGACACTCAATCTACCCTGGCCCCCGGATCCCCAGACTTCCCAGTTGTAGGCACCTGGATATGTGAGCCCCAGAGGATGCAGCCCCCCTCCAGCTGCTAGTACTCAGACCTACTCACACAGATACACACACTATGGATCCCTCCAGCACCTGGCCTTAGACACCCAATAGATCCCATAGCTGGCCTCTGGGTCCCACAGTCTCCCAGTTGCCTCATGCACAGAGACATAGAAATGTAAACAGGTCTGTCTCCCCGGTAGCTGGTCCAGACTCATGGCCTTACAAGTAGTCATCCCTGAGGACCCATGGCTTCCCCAGCTACTGGCCTGGACCTCCTGGTCCCTCCAGGAGCGAACTCATAGATGCTTGGATCTCTCCAGTATCTGGCCTAGACTTATGGTGGCTGCAGCACTTGGCTCCCAAACCTCTTCCCCTACTTGCTGATTAGTCTAGCTTGATGTTGGCTGTGATCACACTAGTGTACCTATACACACAATACGCATGAACTCTGGTGTCTCCAGGTGCTGGCACCCAGGCCCTTGTGACCAACAGCTCCACTGCAGTTGCTGGCACTTAGACCTACACACACACACAGGCGTGCAGAATAGAGTCCCCTCACCTAGAAGAACAGCTGGAAATGGCATTAAATGAGAAGACAGAACAGACTGGAGAGACCAGTGCAGAGCACAGCCAGACAAGTGTATTGACTAGCAATCTGTTTACATGTGATCAACCCTTTTTATCCTCTTTTTCACTTCCTTTTTCCCTTCCATGCCTGTTTCTTCCCAAACCACCTTGATCCCTCCCTTTGCCCACCTTTGGTGCTTCCCCTAAACATCCCATAATAAGTCTTCTACAATCCCAAGATGTTTTTTCCCTGCATCCCATAGTGATCCCCTTACCTCTGTAGGTTGTCAGCCCTCTCAGTCCAAAAAGTGATCCAGAGACCTTTTCTGATGATTCCTCTTGATAGGTGTCACCCCAGCCCATGGAGCTGAGGCTCCCCAGGGACAGCCCTGTCAGGGGTTGGGGTGAGGGCTGTGTTGTTGGGGTTTCCCTACCTGTTGTTCTGCCTCTGTGCTCTTCTGTGTTCTTAGTGATGAGCCTTTAATCACATTTCCTAAAGTTTACATCAAACAGTCTTGACACAAAAAAGTAAATGTGCCAAAGATGTCTGCAGATTACACAAATTTAGGGGGCATTATCCATATATCAAAATATTGTGCAGAACAACCTAGGCAGTCCTAAGTATTAAATTATTAAAATGTAATAGGATAAATTATAAAGATATGCCCTAGAGACTGCCAGTGACAAGGGTGGCAATGTCCACTGTAAGCCAGGACTTTTTTTTTTGTTGGATATTGAGGATCTCTTCATCACACATTCTCAGCTGTTGATCCTCACCTGTAAGGTAAAGCTCTACAGATCTTCATGAAGAACTAAGACATGAACAGTACCAAACTATGGTCAAGAGCCAGGAGGTCCCATTCCAGCCTGTATTAAAAGATCATTCTTAATGTAGTATCTTCTGCTTCAAAGGTATTAAATCAGAATTAAGTTGGTCCATTACATTTGACTAGTTATGTGGGATGTGATTGATGAATAAACATTTTAACGAAATGTATGCTATGAAATAATGAAATCATTAGCAATTGAGGTTCATTAGAAACTATTAGTTGTAGGTATAAAAGCATTTGATCTTGAAGTTTGACATGATCAGTTCACAAAAGTCGGTAAGACCTGTAGTATAATTTGTCTCGTACAGATTTTAAACAAAATCACATACTTCATTACTTTTTTAATCATACAGGAAAAAAATCTATACTTAATGCTTACATGGACTAATTTTCACAAAGGGAATATATTATTGAAAATATTTTTAATTGATCTTAACTTACAGTAGAATATGTACAGAAATCTTTGAAAGCCATACTTATTTATTGTGTTCAGTGTTATTATGAGGAATATTTGATCATATATTCATGTGGCAAAATAACAGTTTCACTACTAATTTGGTATGAAACTCATAAAGGGAGCTCATACAGCAGGGTCCACTAAAAAGTCCCTAAAGATTATCTCCCAATAATGAGGAAATGCAGTAGCAAAGATGACAAATTATAGTGTTTGTGAACATCAAGATAAATAATTCCATTCATACAATCTTTTCTATTTTTGTTTCACTTTTCTTTGGTGCTATAGTCTTCCAGGTATGCTTTGATATTTTTTAAATGTGACTTCTAAAATAAGTTTATTTTATTTCTCATTAAAATGTACAAAAATATATTGTTCTCTTTGTTCTGATAGTTTGGACTTTCCTCTAATTCACACTGACAACCAATGAACTTGTAGTACCACTGAGACATTCAGGATACTATTTACTTCAGGATACTGTATTACCAACCGCTTTTTCTTTCCATGGGAATGCCCCTAAGTACGCTGTCTTTATTTTGTCATTGTGTAACCCCTTATTTCCAAAAACATCAGCATCAAATTCCTCATTTTGAGTAAATAAATCTGAATAGAAAACATAGATGATATTTCAAATTTTAACAGCACAGGTCTTGAAAAACATTAGTGATTCCTAAGCCATAGTTCATAAGGGTATGATAAATGGTTTACACACAGTATGTATTGCCATTGTCACCATAACATTTATAAATTGTTGAGACGGGTGGCAGAAAGAAGTTGCAAGGGATTAGGAGGTAGGCAGTCATGATTTCAGCAGGGGACATTTTTACTCTGTTAGTCACCCTTTACAATGAATTATTGGATGAAATTGGAAATGAGATTACCAGTGTAATAAAAAAAAAGTCAGGTTAGGTTATCATAACCCTTTCTGTTCTTGAAACTAATGAAGTCTAGATTTTGAAAACTTAGGCAAATAGTTATGCACTGTCTCATCTAGCCTATGTGGTGGTGTAGAAGGAAAAAACCATGAAATTTACTGTAATTGAATTTTTTTCAGTGAATGGAATAAAATGGCTGGAAGGCTCTGTAGAAATATAATGTTTGCTTTTCATACAGACAAGCAGGAAGAATAGAAGCAAGGGCACATCAGCATGTCTGGGAGACTGTACAGCCTGAGGCATTGACCTGTTTCAGGTTTTCCTCTGTCCTTACCAATCACTTATTGGCATTTATGAAATTCCATTCTCCTTCCTTATTTTCAGTAAACCCAGGACAATCAATTAACCTTTATTCTAGCATAGAGCACAAATAGCTTTGTGTCCTCTAAACAAAAGAATATATGTAATCCTCTTTTGGAGAATAGTAAGAAATATTTGCCTCTGCATACTTCTAAAATTCCAAAATGACCCTCCAGTTTGATTTTTTTTCTAGACATCCCTGGCCTTACATTGTGCAGTGTTTGTCTGAACTATATTTTTATGACAATATGAGCATTGTCAGAAAGCAGTAATACAAATGAAATACCTAAAAAGATCTTTAAACACTTTAAAATGCTGAAATATTAATGTGAAGAGGGAAAAAAAATGAATGGCAGGTTAGCCTTGGGAAGCAGTGAAACATCAAAGAAATTGGTGGGTTTAGCCAAAGGTATTTCACAGGTATTAAAACCTCATAAAATATGTGAGTCCAAGGTATCTGCTTTAGGTGATCAGATTATTAAAATTAAACTTTCCCATCCATCTGAGAAACAGCCCTTTAAGCACAAATATGTATGTCCCATATTGCAGTTCGCACTCAGCCATCCATTAAATAACTGAGGGTGGGGGAGTGAGGGAGAGGTGTCAAAACAGACAATCCACCAGTTGAAATGATGGCACGGTTTTTATTTTTATTGATATGCAATAATGCTCATTTTTCCAAAGGCTAAGGAATATCTTTCTTAAAGACAAAATGTCAGCTTTAGTTAATTCAGTGGCTGCATCATTGCCATGAGAGACTCATTGCAGACAGTGTGCTGCAGTTCAGCTGTCTCTTTCTGTCTCATATAGGCATACTTAAAGGTATTCCAAATGGAGTTCACTGTAATGCTGGTAAGCCAACAGAAATGCAGAACTTCATATTTTCCTATAAACGTGAATGGTATATTTTCACCTTAATCCCTTCACTTGGATAACCAAACTGATATTTAATTACCTGTTCAGAACCAGGGTCCTAATTAGAGCTGCACAGAGCTATTCACATGTTGAACTTGAGTGAACAAGCCTCTCACTGTTTGCAAGTTTATTGCCATTAGCCCAGCAGGTTTGCTCTTCACCACAAGACTTAGTTCAACCATTATGCTCCAGAGAAAGAAAAACTCTGAGAACACCGATATTACTGCACTCTAGCAAGAGCCCACTGTGCTTTTCTCTCCCTTTGAATAAGCTATTAAAAGACAAAGTAAAAAACTGTAGCAGGTCCAACCAGTGGTGAAATACTTAGGCAGTTTTACAAAAAGGGTATTACCGAAAGAATGGAGGAGCTTTAGGGGAAAAAAAATAAAATTGTTGAAGCAATTTAAGATAATAGGATGCTAATTAAAGAGGAATTATAGTGGAGATTTTATAATACTTCTAACACTGGCGTTAATGTTGACTGCATCCGGATTGAAGCAAGCACAAGGAGCTAAGGAATTACCGGCAATTAGGAATCAGATACTGCCACTCTCAGGGAGCAGCAGGTTTCTCTGTAAGCAGGTAATACTCAGGGCAAGTAACAGAGGCAAACCCCACCTTAGATACAGCTCAGTGTGATTGCTCTGCCACTGTCATGGCACTAGATAATTAGGAATAAATTATACAGTCTTAAGTGTGTGACTGAAGTGTGGGGACTCAGTCTGAATGGATGTTTCCAGGGTCTAACTCTTGAATATACTAACTCACCTTAAACTGCACAATGCACTTTAAGACAGCCTTGACAACTCCTGAAATGCCCTAGAAGGGCTGGTTCCTGTATGGGTCAAATTATTTCATCAAAATTAACATGAATAGCAGTATGGTTATATGCTAAAAAGATCACTCTCAATGCAGAATAGTCCAATTAACAAGAGATAATGCATGATAAATATGGAAATAATGGCAAATTTTTAAATATCTGTTGATTTTATTAAATTATGTATTTGAACCCTTTTCCCATTCTGCCTTTTATACTGACCTATGGAAAATTACAAAAGCTTCAAACGAAGCAAGTATGCATTAGCTCTTGTTTAGTATGGTTAATAGAAAAACATTAAAAAACTAAATGGATGTTTTATTTTAATTAAAATAAATAAAAGTGTTTGGTGTTGAGAGTATAAGAGCATTTTTAGCCTGGAGCAAGGTGTTGTGATTGGGTTACACATCTGAAAATACTGGGGCTTATGAAATTGAAAGTACTGAGTTTGCTGACACAACTTTAACAGTCTGTATAACACATAATCGCAGTAATGTAAACATTGCCAAATACAATACCTAATAAAATATGGCACCATACATTAGAAACAAGAGAAACTCTTATTCTTTACTACTCAAAATACATTGATGTGGCATACTCAGTTAAAAAACACAGGAAACTGATGAAACTGTACATCTGCGTGTTTATGCATTTGAAAAATATGATTTTCTTGGCCCACATTTGTCTGTTGTATTGCATCTAGTACATCACTATAGGAGACCAATGGTCAAATACTGCGGTAAGCAGAAATTGAATATAGACTGAAGAGGAAGGCATATTACAAATCATATAACTGCCCTGCCCCAGAGGTATTTTCTCTCCTGAGGTTCTGCCTATTCCAGTGCTTTCAGGGCAGGAGTCAACTGCCTGTCCATGCAACAGCAAAGAGATAATGACTCCTGCTTCCCAAAAAGGGCTCAAAATAAAGGAACATAGAAAATACTAAGCAATCTGTACTATCAGCATGTGATTTCCTGAGGGGCTAAGAGGCAAGAAAGTCAAGGTTATATTTTAATTCTGTTCTGACTCATTCTATTCTTAGTTTTATATTATTACCTCTTCTTGAAAGAAAAAGTGCTCACATGTGGAACAGTCTAAAATAGGAACACTAGCCGTAGATCATTTCTTGCCTGTCCTGGTACCTGAGATCATTTGCAAAGAAAAATCATTACCTAAAGGTCTTTTGGAAGGTCCTGACCTTCGCTACCTTAAAATGCAGACAACACATCATTTCAGGAACTTGCTTCTGCTTGTACCCACAATAAGGGCTATTTAAGAAAGATAAGCAAGGTATCTCTATTTACATGAGCCTAATGATACTGTTATATTGAATATTATGCAGTATGAAAGAGACTGCAAGCATCTGACAGCACAGTGGTGGAATGGGAAATAGCAGAACAGCATAATAAAGATCATAGAGGCAGATGGAGGCAGATGACTCCAAGATGCATGTTTCAGAAGACTAAGAAGCGTAGATAGGTGTCATGATGTCTGGCATGGCATTACACAAAGGAGGCAGCAAAAAAGATTTAAGGCCCGTGCAAAAAGGAAGAGGAAGGACATCTTTGAGTGCACACAGGGAAGGAGATTTTAAAATAGACTTGATTGGGATCAGTGATAAAATCTCAGAGGTGAAGAGAGGGAAAGAAAAACAAACCAAAAAGCCTACTCTTCTATCTAAATTTAGGCAGAGGAGAACCATCTGCAATACAGTCATGAGAGGGTCAAATAGGAGACCAACCTGGGGGATGGTATTACACAGCTGCCCCAATATGGGACTGTATAGGAAGAAGTACTTTGCTAAAGTATAGCCAAAACCTAATGAAAATGGCATCCTAGAAAGTTGGTGAGATAAATCACAGGGGTACATTACTGTTGTAGAAATGCAGTCTCCTTAGGAATGGCAGGTGAGAAGAGAGAAAGAAAGAAAGGTTTACCATGTATTAAAGGTGTACTTTTTCACAAGTTCGTGGAAAGGACAGAGATTTCTTAGATTTCCTGTTTAACGATAGAAAAGGAAAATAAATGCAGAGCTGAGTTCATGTGTTCCACATAAGCCAGAAGACAAGATGGTTAGGTATTTTTTTGAGGAATAATTCAATATTCCTAAAATTAAAGCCTTTGTAGCAAAAGGAGATTGTAATTGTTCAGAGATACCTAAAGAGCAAAGCAGGATGACACAATCGGTGCACGGAATATTTTGGGGACAGCTTTTGTTTTGGAGAGTAAAGGAAGCTCCTGCTTTAGATCTTGTTTCAACTAACAAAAATGATAGAACATGTAAACAAAAGCTACATTCAGCAACTGAAATTCTGAAAGATTACAGACAAGCTGTGGGAAGTAATACTAATATGAAGGTAAATGAGCAGGAAAGTGATGGCTGAGGGCGAAGGCAAACTTCACCTGTTCCAGGAGTATAGGAGATGATAGTTTACTGGGAAAGGAAAAAGTTTAAAGGGCAGGGGAGTGCAGTGCTGCTGGGAGTTACTGAAAGAGAAGATATTTAATGCATAGTGGTAGGTTATACATAAGTGAAGCAAGGAATGGCAGAACAGTAAGAAACTATTGTGGAGGCATCAGAATTTCTCCAGTGACCTGAAAATTCAAAAAGAATCAAACAAAAAGTGGAAAGAAGATTACAGGTCTAAACGTGAATATAAAGGAACTGCTCAAGCCCCTTAGGGATAAGATCAGAAAGCACAGGAACATAAAAGGAAACAAGATAACGTTCCCTAAATGCAGAAAGAGAAAATCAAAACAGGCTTGGTGCTTAACAGTAAAGGAGAGAAAATTAAGAAGGACTCAAAAAAGATTGAAGTATTCAATAGTATCTGTGCTCTAGTCTTTCTGAAAACAAAGAAACAGAAAAAGACATTTGTAAAAGCTCGCTGGATTCAACTATTTAATAAATTTAATTTTAACCAGGAAATAATGGTGTACGCCAGAGAAGAGAACATTTTAAAAATGTTAAAATAAGTGATATTTCACTGAAGAAAATAACTTCATAAGGTATAATCTTGATCAGATCCTGATCTCTGACTAGCCATAATTATCCTTTAAAACTTGCTGTAATGTCCAAAATATGCCTGGGAAAACACACTTAACATTAAAAAAAAAAAAACCACAACAACCGAACAATGGAAACTATAACCTGTTGGAAAAGGACCTGGGGGTGCTGGTTGACAGCCAGCTGAACATGAGCCGGCAGTGTGCCCAGGCGGC
>NW_008824243.1:437568-461522 GCF_000699105.1 Pygoscelis adeliae
CTGCCCAGGGAAGTGGTGGAGTCACCATCCCTGGAAGTATTTAAAAGACGTGTAGATGAGGCGCTTAGGGACATGGTTTAGTGGGCAAGGGGGCATGGTGGTGTTGGGTTGACGGTTGGACTCAATGATCTTAGACCAACCTTAATGATTCAATGATTCTATGATTCTATGATTCTATAGTATAGTTAAAGTAGTTTCCGTTCCCATAAGTATTCCCATAAATGCACAAAAAGAAAAGACTTTCTGTGGGCAGTGTTCAAAGGTTTTGATATTTTGGTGGTGGTGGTTTTGGTTTTGGTAAAACATGGGTTATAAACAAGAGGTGGTGATGCTCTGTATATGCTCGATCCTATCTCAGTGTACCAGGGTGGGCTCGATCTTATTTTGAGCACATCTGGTACTCTTTCTGTTACTGTGAATACCATAAATATCCTTTGTGCAATGGGGAAATGGCGTATTTTCTTTTCTAGCATTTGTCATCTTTTTTACACTGCTTTATCTTCACTTTTCAGTGCTTGATAGAAACAATAAAATTGGAGAGCAGGAGCAAGAACCACGTAAACCTCCCTCTTCTTACAGGCATAGTATAGTACTACAATGGTTACATGTAAAACATACTCCTGTTTTCTTTATATAGCCATATAAAAAAGGTATATCTATCCATGATCAGAACAGAGAAAAACAAGGGGGTTTTATATATCTTCTTACTGAAAAGTGTAAAAATATTCATTAAAATTACTCTGTAATTTCTTATCTGACTGAAGAATCTGATGTACAAAGAAAGCATTCAGATTTGCTGTGAAATTACTTCAAACACCATATTTGCGAGGGAAAATGGTAGGAAGGAGGAAGATTTCATCTCCGTAGGCAGGAATTTTTAAGATTAGTGAAAGAGGCTCTGACTTGATAATGATACTTGAGTAGAAACACTAAGGATATTTTTTTCGCCCCATCAGCTATATATTTAGTGGTTTAGAAAGACAGGTTGGCTTGAACAGTGTTTGGGTAAACCCACAGCAGGACAGGAGCTGCAGAGGTGTGGAGCGAGCAGACCTGATTCCTCCTGATTGCACAGCTGGCAGCAAAAGCCTGCGTCTCTGACCTCCATAATGTTGGAGTTGCCTGTGTTCATCTGACACCAACAGACATTGTATTACTGTTCATCCTGTTTCACACTTTTTAATATCTTGCTCTGATACCTTTTAATTTGCAAATTTAAAGTACTTTACAGAGCCCTACTGTTTTTACCATACTGCCTGAAGCAGCAATTCTGTCTGACTGACTGACAGGCCTACGGTTACACTAGATAAGTATAATTTATCAATACCTTATAGTACATGTTGCAGTCAAAATCCACCCTTCAGTGCTTTCCTTCAAAAAACAAGAAGAAACAGAAGGAAGGCATGCTTTAAATTTCTGCTGTTCTTGGGTTTTAATGTGAAACTGGGAGTGAGGCCTGTTCTTAGCACAGCTTTCAAGGTGACCTCAAGAATAACTATCATAACATCTATCAGCCACTTTTATTCAGATAATTTACCCCGGCTGACATTCCTCTGTGCAATCGGAGAATTATTTTACAAGGACACTCTTAAACCCACCAGAAATCCCCCAAGATTTATAGCACATTATCAGACATTGATTTATTTTTCTCATCATTCTCTCTGCAACTGGATAAAAATGAGAATTATAATTTAAGGCTATATTTTTGTATAGGAATAACAGTTACTACCTATAGAAAAAAAAATATACTTTAAATTGAGCATGCAAAAACTAGGGCAAGTTTATGCAAGGAAAATAGCCAATAGTTTATGCAAGGAAAATTCTGAGTCTGGAAGACATATAGCATAGAAGAATTCCCTTCACTGCATGACAATTTGTAGAAAAGCATCTTTATGATAAAGAAGTCTTCTGAAACCCCATATTTACATTTCTGCCTGTTAGACAGCAACAAGACTGTCCCTGCTGGGTGAGGATTACCAGCTAATTATTAATTGCTCAGTACAACTTTTTTTTTGCAGTCCAGCAACATGAAACCAGTGCAAATAGAATGGATACAGTCCGGTTCCCCTACTAATTCTCCGTTACTTCTAAACAGCTCAGGCTGAGTCTGGCACAAGCTGAACACCGAACTGATCTTTTGTCTCTCAAAAGGAGGCATTATACTACTCTTCAGAAATACACAGCAAGATAAAGAAATAATTATCCCTTGCAGTTCCTCACATAAGCAGGTCTACTTTCTCCAGCAGTGCTCTATTTTTTAGAGCCGAGGACAGTTATGTTTGATACATAAAGTGCCAGGCGTATAGCCATAAATCTGTACTGCAGGAGACAGTGAAGTGATTAGTTTAACACAGTGACAATGGGAGAAGGATACCTGTCATCTGCTAACTGAAAACCGTAGGTTACACTCAGAAACGAATCAGTGTCTACGTGTTGCTTGTTTCAAAGCTTGTTGTGTGGGAATTGCCTTCCCGATGCTAACATCCTAAAGGACTTCCCTCTGAAGTTTCTGCATATACATCTCTGTTGGTGTCCTCATTCCCAAAGGAGGGTAAGAGTTGATTCAAAAAGCCTAAAGCCCACTTCTCAAATAAATCACTTTTTCTAGAACTTTTTTCTCATATTCTGAAAATATCAGAAATATATAGCTATTTTGTCTTCTTTTTTAAATTGTTGTAAACATCTATGAGGCCTTCTTTCGGAAGACAGGCTGTTCTTCTAGCCCAAATAAGAATAGGAAGCACTGGAAATGTTTTCAAATTATCATTACTTTTAGCCAGAACAATTTTACTGGCTCAAATTTGAATTACATTGCTTTTATGCAGTCTTGTTGATATAAATAAATTAATGCATTCTAAATCTTAAATTAACACTTTATTTTTAATTTTTCCAGTGGCAAAAAAAAATACCATCAAACTGAGAATTTTAAATTTTTTATTTCATGTTATTTGATATTTTTTCCCCATTGTTTAGTTCATTAGAAATTAGAGGAAAATAATGAAATGTGTCACTTTTCAAGGCCTATAATTACTTCTTAAATGATTCTATGATTTAGTAACAGGATTTTTAGACCTACTCCTTGGCAGAAGATTAAATTCATAAGACCTGAAAAATCTTCAGAATAACAATCTTTTGTCACAGATCAAGTTGTATGCTCTGGATATTTAGATTTTAAGTAGTGAGAGATCCAGCTTGCAGGGTAAAATCTATGATGTCACTAGTTCTTACAACCTATGACTCTGTATCAGTGTGAGCATCTCACAGACATTAATACATTCTTCCTGATATATGAATGAGCAACAGAAATGGCATAATCTTGGCATCTCTCAAGTCAACTGCGACCTCCCAGGAGTTTTCCTTGCTGGAAAAGTTTCTTCAGAGCTACACTTTATTTCAGTAAATGCTGCAATTACAGATTGCACCACAAGATCGATGTGGTTCAGCATTGTATTTTCTTAATTCTAGGACTTAGGAATAAATGAACAGTAATAAAAGGCTAATTTTGTACTGGATACTCAAGTCTAGAAGATTAAAAAAAAAAAGTGAAGATCAGAATTTGGACAAAAACCAAATTTGTGTTGGTATCCTAACATTACAAAGCGGACTTAACAGAATCAAAGTATGGAAAATGCTAAAGTTGGGTTTGCTTTGAATTATTCAGGGAAACATTTTTCAGAAAAGTAAGTGGAACATTTCCACTGTTTGAGAGTCTGTTGCGTTAGGGAAGCTGCAAGAACAATACCCTGATAATACAAGTTTGTATATGTCATATTCTGCAAGGTTACTGTGACCTTCAGTTGTCATCTGCCATGAATTTGCCTTGCAAATTTGAATTATCACTCATTTCCCTCCTTCCCTCCCTTCCTGAATTACTTAGGTTTCCCTCCTTGTTTAATTTGCTTGTTGGACCAGATCCTCCCTTTTGCAAATTAATTATCCAGTTAAATGTAGGTTACTTTCATAGGAGATATGATATTATGCTAGTTCTACAAATGATCAATGAGAAAATGAACATTCTTGTATCTGAAAAAGGACTCAAAGTCTTTTAAAAATTCTAAAACATTACAAAAGGAGTGACATTGTTACACAATCTTATTTAGAAAAATAGCACATCCTATTCTCATCCCATCTCGAGTTGACAAGCTTGTCTAATCAGTCACAAATGAGCTATAGTATTTTACTGTACTTGTACATGTCTGTTATCATCAGTCTCTTAAGACATCGTTATCTACAGTGATGGTAGTGTTCCATAAATAATTAACTTTTTTTTTTTTTTTCAAATCTGAAGGGAAACATAAACTAAAATTTGACATGCTAATGAGGGATTTATTGCATGTATCCACAAAAAAAAAGAAAAATCAAAAATTTTTTTTAATTAATGTGTTTAAGAAACTTGCAAAAATTTTATTATAAACATTTTGGTTGAAAGCTGTTTTGAAGTGGGTTTAGATGTCAGATTTTAACAACTTCATAGTTGTGCAAAAGTCTCACCAGCTGTAGTATAAAGTTTTGGGAACTTTGCATTAGAACAATTAATCACTGAAATGGAAAGAAACTAGTGTATCCATTGGCACACAGATTAATCACACATGATTTCTTTCTAATGTCTAGTCACCAAGAATAATACAAAACACATCTGGCAGGAACTTTAGGAGATTATCTACTCCATTTCTTTCCTCAAGCCAAAATCAAGTACACCTTGTCCCTGCTTGACAGATACCGTCTAACATCCAGTCATGGTGCTTCCACAGTCTCCCAAAGCAATACGGTCCTTAAAGATAGAAAGTCTTCTGAGGTATTTCAGCCTTAATCTGCCTTGCTTTAATTTATTTCTTGTCACACACATTCCAGATATGGAAAGGAGTTTATCCCTTTCCTCTGTGCTGCAATCTTTTATATATTTGAAGACCATTATCATGTTTAAAATGGTGCAAGCTTTTTCAGCACAGCTAGATTTTCACTGTTCAAAAATTGCAAGAGAAGTAAGCGCAAGTCTACTGTCAGCTCCCAGAAACTGAGCTCTGAATGGAGGCTGTGCTTGGAGGAACTTAAGTTTTGGAAATCTGTTGCTGTAGAAGAGAAAAGGAAACTTGACGTGGAGTTGGGAACAGTTTTCATGCACAGAAAGCTGCATTATCCCCTTGTCACAACGAATATGGAGTGCCCAGTTAAAACATAGCAATATAATATTTATGTTTAGCTCCAGTGTGCTTTTGCAAAGTTTATGATGCAGTGAAGGATATAGCATGCATTTTGGAATGTATGTCAAACTTAGACAGATTTCCTAGAGAGTTATGTAACCTCAATCTCTAGTGGAACATCTATACACAAATGAAATTACTCATAAGTAACTGTCTTCTCTGTTGCTGCTCATGGGTGTTCACCTTCTTGTTTAAGTTGGGAAAGTAGGAGTTAGGGGCTAGCTTTCCAGTGTATGGTATTCTTCACATGAGATTAGCTTCTACTAACAATATTCCATTAAGAAGCAGAAGTCAGAAAGCATTTATTTAAAATTCATCGGCTTCTTTCACCATTTTTATTTTCTTTTTTTTTATTTTTATGTGTTTATGTTATCCTTTTTTTTGCTGTTTGGTTTCATTTGATTTGGTTGGTCGGTTGGTTTTTACTTTACTAAGATTTCCTTTATCCATTATACAGTATTATGCATTCATGTCAGTGTTCTATGACAGGGTATGTGTTGGAATATGAAAGCGTAAACAAGAATAACAATTTGGATCTATACGCAGGGCTGGACCATCTTCTTCAGCAGCACTGAGGTCTAAAATACTACTCATAAGAGAAACATTGAAACACATGGGAACTTTGGTTTGCACAAATTCTCACATTTGTAGGTTACATATTTAAGTATCTCTAAAAAGTAGTGGGCTAGTCATTCTTGTTTTGCCTTGAATTTCACTTTACTTTTTTAAAAGCAAAAGAATATCAAACTGTCCTTCCCCCCTTCTTCTTTTCTTACCTAGGTTTTGTGGTTTGTTTTTTTTTAATTTATTCAATGTAATAATCTACCTTAACTCCTCATCCTCCTTGCTCAAATCTTTATGACTTTGGGGTTAGCATAGCTTCTAGTCTCCATTTCCTTTGGATGGGAATAGATAAATGGTCACTGAAACACATAGGCAACAAATAATTTAGAAAGAACCAAAAAGAGCACAACCTAGTGCTGGATGTTCACCTGTTCAATTCAAGGCAGTGATGTACTCTTGCCTAAATGTTGTGCTCTGTAGGACTCTGAATCAGCTGAATTTTCAAGACCACTGAAATAACCTAAGGGGATATCTTAGAGTAAATATATCAGAGCTCTCCTGGATTTGGAGAGCCAAAATTATTTAAAAAAACCAAACGATAGATAGTCTCTTAAGGAAGGTCATGATGCTGGATCCTTTTTACGAGACAAAGGCAAGAAGTAGAAAACTGGACTGGAACTGAACTCTTCTTTCTTCTTTTATTGACATTGCCATTACTTTTCAGAAAGCTATTTTCATAGTGTTTGGGCACAATCCTATGTCAACACTTAGGTGACTCTTCCTTGAGTTATTTCTCTGCTGGTGGGAGATTAAGCCAACTTCTGTTACCAAGAAGATAAGTAAGTTCATAACAACCTGTTCCAAAATATCTTTCCATATGAAGTCAAACAATTATTTATTATTAGTCAGGTAAAATGTGCCACTCTGCACATTTGAAGTTCTGCATTATTAGGCAGTAAAAACAGACTGTCGCTCAGGCTCAGGATAGCTTGTATTTAAACCTAATACATATTATTCTAGGTGATCTAGTTTTGCTATAAATCTTTGCATGTTTTGGAATGTGTGTTCTATGAGTGATGGTTATAAATGAGAAGAGGATGACTTAACTGGATGTCATCCAATCTGTGGGTGGTATTCAGTCAGCATGATTTTTCATAGAAAACTCTACTCAGTATTACTCGAGTTTTGCTTTTCTGTGCAAAAGGTATTCACAAAGAACAATGCTGGCAACATTAAGATCTCCAGATATACATATTAATGGGTGTTCCTAATTGAGAGATGATTTTAGAAATGGTTCATAACCATAAGGAGCAAGGATTCTTCATCTGATTTTCAGTGTAGCCAAGCTCTCCTTTTGAGCATGTTCTACAGTCAAAGAAATGACAGGAAACTGGCACTACTTTCCAACACAGTCTCAGTGCATTTTCACTAAAAAGAGATATTTCAAAACAAATCAAATATTTACTTCTTTCTGTCAGGAAATGTATTTCAGAGGCCTACCCTTGTTATTGATGGCTCTTGAAATTATTCGGACTTTCGGTATTGCCACTGAGTATTAAGGTTTGTATTGCAAGGCTAAGGTTTGTATTGCAAGTTGAATTTGTTTCTTAGTAGGAATATGGCTTAAAAGGAATATAAAAACTGACATTTTCTTACTACGAAATCTAGTAAGGCTCCTTTCTGCATATAAAAGTGTCTCTTTTGCAGTGGTTTTATCCCAGATACCTTGCTTTCAGTCATATCTTTTTCCACTGAGCAGTTTATAATAGAATGTAGCATTCTCAAAATGTTACTAGGCTTCTGGATGGCTATCATATATAGCACTTTTTATGATCAGCTAGGATATGGCACAAACTAAAAAATGTAGCCCCAGGCTTATGAATTGTTCTGATTTTGAATTATATGTTGAAAGCTGGCAGAAACATTTCCTAATTTAGAATCTGTTTTTGTTTGAGTCCATAATTTAACATACTCTGAAGAATAACTTGTGTTTCAAAGTCTGTCAGATTTATGTACAGAAGTTATTTTTGCTAAGCAAGAAGGGTGGTCCAGTCTTACCTTTTTTATGGAAATCTAAACAATTTTAAACTTGAAGAGTTTAAAGAGCATTGAGACTTTGGGGGTTTCTAGATCTGGAGGTAGCAATACATAAACACTTCAGTTCCTGCGAAGGAGACAATTCTTAATAGCACTCTACATTTGCCTCAGAATTTCCTACACTTAAGTTCTTGCAGCTCTCACACATCAATCTTTACAGTTCCAGCAACTAACTGAAAGAGTACAGGGGTGGAGAGATTACACAACATGCATTCTGCAAGAGAAAGAAAGCAAAAGATGACAGGAATGGAAAGAATGGGGGGGGAAGAGCATGTGAAAAGGAGAAATGGACGAAACAGGAAAATAGAGCAAGCATCAACATGCTGATGAGATTCTCTAGTTTATAATCAGCACTACTCAGTGTTGAAAGAAAAGGATTGCATCATTTGTTAATATTTTAATAATTAAGATATAAAAGGAAATTGTTAATTGGCACAAGGCTATACATCTCAGAGTCTGGGCTCTGGGGTGGTAATGATCGCTGTAGTGGTGTAATAGTTAATCTCTACTTGGCTAGTTTTTGCTTGATGAAACAGAAAGCTCAAGTGATACTCATTGTTCATGCAAAAATATTTGCTTCTTCATGCTTCCATTCCCACTTCTGCCCCGCTTGTTTCAGGATGGAAGTGATTTCCAGTACTTTTTCCTATAGTTCTTAGCACATTTGGAATGCAATCTGACTTGAGCCTTCCCTGAACCACTGTCATCTAAATAATAAAAACAAAAAAGGTTGAAAGAGTTTAAAAGTTTCATCTAACTTAACTTCCAAAGCCAAGGAACTCTTTATCTCAGAGAGTATAAATCAGACGCTTAAGACCAATGCATTGGCATTTAATGCAGTACCGTGTTTAATATAGTTAATTCTAAGGTTGATATACTTAAAAATTCTACTCAGCATAACCTAAGGGAAAAAATGTGGCGTCAGAAACTTTCAAATATCAAAGATTCCCCCGAGAGTCTCAAAAAAACTATAAATACATCTAGAAAACAAATTAAAGATAAAATGATTGTATCACCTTTGCTAAACATCATGTTCTGCTGTCTGCGTTCACAATCCTTTCAGCTGCATTTAGCTGTTTACAGGGTAACTGTAAAGTGTTAAAACAGATGGAAAAAAAATCACATTCTATAATTATAGGCAAAATCATCAAAACAATATACTAAATCGACTCCCACTCCTAATACCATGGTGTAATTTGTAGATACCATATGTTGCAAGAGCTGACTGTTTGCTTTAAGTACTCATCACAGATTCTGGCAATTATAGAGACTATTAACCTCTGCCTTTTTTAAATTGCTCAAACAGATACCTTGATCTACATATTTCCATCCTCAGGAGGAATAAGCTATTTTTTGAATCTGTCATTCATTATTAAACCGTCTTTGCAGATCAACATTTAACTACTGCTAAAAAACAATGTCTCTATTACTAATAATGGGCCTGTAACCCAGATTCATTAATATTACATTATACATTTTCTTACAGGACCACTTATAATAATTATTCTCTTATGGATTTTCTGCATTAATAATTTATACCAGACCTTAACATTTATGATTTCAGTTTGATTGTATCTGTCTATCCAATATACTATCTTTATTTCATTGTAAAACACGATATATATTGTTCATTGTTTATAAGCAAATTAATAGATCAGTAATTACACTTTCTCAAAGTCACACTGTGCATCCCTTGAACAGCAGAGACTGGTTTGCAGACCTTGTAGGTAAAGAACAGAACATACATAGCAGTAGTTATCTTTTAAGTAATTCATCATTAACTTGTGCATTTTTTATGAATAAGATCCTTAAAATGAGTAAAGGCTTAGAGTTCTGACTTCAAAATCCATAATTTAGCATTCGTAGGAAGGGGGGGCGGTGCTCAGGCTTGGCTTATTTTCAACAACAACATCTACAGAGAAAGTAAAGTTTGAAAACTTCTAGTTTCAAATGCTTAAATTTATGAGTAGAAACACCTTTAACAAACTATATGAGGGAGAAAGGACAGAGTTTATTCATGTTCTCACATCTGGGAAAAAAGGGAGAAAAGATAAAAATACAGTGAGGATAAAATGTTGGGCTGAGATCAAGAAAAGTAAAGAAAATTGTGAAAATTACGAGCAGTGGAAAAGGCTCTCAGACATGTAAACAAGAAACTAAATTATACATACAAGAATGAGAAAAAATATTTATAAATGAACTCTTAAAGAGAGAGAAGTTGTTCAGATAGAGGATCTCATGGTTGTCTCAAAATGATGGCTCAGGGGTGATGATTTTTTCATCAAATGTAACTACCATATGTGAAAAGATGTTAAGGAGTCAATAAGTAAATAAATAGCTGCACTAAAGGGTCTAGGGTATACAGCTGGAAAAAAAAATTAATAACAAAACAGACGATTTAACACATTACCAGAGTGCTGTCAGTATAGTATTTAACTAAATTTCCTTTTTTCTGGGGAGGGGGGGGGGAAGAAGAGTGAAGAAGAAAATAAGAATCATGTTAAACAGATAAATGAGATTAAGCAGGCATACTTTAACTAGGCAAACTTATCCCAGTGTACTGGGGAGAATGAAACAGACCACACAGTTTACAGTTCTATGGATCTGGCACTTTGCCGAGAAATCAAGTCTTAAAACAAAACAGAAAATGGAAAACATAATCCTGTCTCCACCCAGCTACCCTGGAGTACTTTAGAAGCCCTGCAAACTGAAGAAGATTTTCCTATTGGTATATAAGGAGTTGGTATGCTTTCCATCCACTTTGATAAATATGTTCATCAGACGTTTTTCTTCCCCAGTAGGACTGGGTTACTTGTGGCATTTCCCCCTGCATTACTGGAATATCCTCCAGTATTTCATGAATACTGAAGCAAAATTCTCCATATGGAATAGGGGAATCATTCCGCACTTGTGTTTGTTAGGACTGGAAATGCCATTTCAAGTATGTGCTATAACATTTACAGCACAATCAAGATTTATTAAAACTACTCCACAGAGCACTATTGTAAAGAATTTATGAACTGTAAAACTGCTATAAAGGTCACTTGAGATGCAAAAGTTTAATTTGGAGTATCATGTTATGGTGTAGTACTGCTAAACTTAATGCTTGTTTAAACAAATGGCTTGAGGATATTTGTCTCAGAATGTAGGGTTTATTAACTTCAGTAAAACAACTTTATATTATCTTTTTTTTCTTCTTAGCTTTGATTTTTAAAAGTTTGTTTACCTTTTTATGTCCACTAATCCATTACTTTGCTTCTATGAATATGAGCATAAAGAAGGGCAATAAATAACTATTTTTTTTAAAAATTTTGTAGTGTTTAATAGTGGTATGCATAGTTTTATTGTTTATCATTGTTTTAAGGTTTAATATTCCATTTAATGACATTTGTTTTCTTTAATCACCAACTGCAAAGCTTTAGAAAACGTTTAACTGTGATCTGGAAAAAGAGGAAAAACTTCATAAATACTTAGTAAGGTCCCAAAAATTTAAGTTAAAAGAGAAATTGTTATTTGTGGATAATAATGTAGAAATGCATATGAATGCCACTGGATGAAGAGCAAATTCATTTGCTGAAAAAGAATAATATTTGTACAAGTTTCAAGGCAAAATTGCAATTTCTTCCACCAACTTCTGTACTATTTCTGTAAGCCATGACTGAGTCAGCCATCACATCACATGGGTCAATCTTTGTGAACATGCAGAGCTCTATACCGCTCCATAGTGAGCAGTACAAGATCAGTATTCAGACCTAACTTCTCCATTCTTCCAAATCTCAAACACTTTGGAGAAACCCCTTGCTTGTATATTTAAAGGTAAGCAGAGAATGCCTTTAAACTACTGGGAAGCTGCACGTGCCAAAAAACTGCAAATTTGTAAATGTGAAACATTTATTATTTGCCAGCAATAATTGTTTCCTCTTAAAATTGGCAAGGGTGATTAATTGCTTTCTCTTAGTATTTTATTGAGGATTTAGGAAGTTAACAGAGTGAAGCTGTGATTGGTAATCCCACCTACCCTAACAAACAGCTAGAACTTGTTCCTATAGAAGAAGAGTTATGAAAAGAAGTGATTTCATGTAGCTTCATAAAAAGGCATACAATTATTTGCATGTCGATAGCATCAGACAACGTATTTAAAGACCTTTGAGACAGTTTGCCTTTCAGCATATGGCTGTACAACTTAGAGGCTGATATATGACAGGATCAGAATCATAACAAAAATTAAAACAACCAGCAATAACATAACAAATCACATTTGTGTCTTTTAGAAAATTAAAGAAAACTTGACATTTCGAGCTCATTTTTTTATGGAATTTGCACAGATTCTACCATGGCCTTTATCCACCAAATGAATGAAGGTCTGATTTCTAGTTTTCTTCAGGATGAAAATGTTTTTGCTATGTTATGCCTCAGGCATATGGAAAAAAAAATCTCCAGACTAAGAAGTGTTAAGGAGCAGACATTTAAAACAAATAATATAACTTGCTAACATTTTCTGATGTCAAATAAAAAGCTTAAAGATTCATTATCTATTTCTTGGAATACACGCCTTATCAAGCAAATCCTTTGCCAGGATGTTCTGCTATATCTTATACAAAATTAGCTTCTTGGAACGGCAGAAAAAGCGGCTGCTTCACAGTAATGAGCTTGCTATTTGAACACAAAGCTAGGAGAGAGTTTATCTGAGAAGCTCAAAAAGAAATAAGACTGAATCAGACAGGACATCCTAGAAGCAAGGGTTGGAGGTGTGTGCCCTTTCACATTACATCTGAGGAAGGAATAGCTCTGAATCCAAACAAACCAAATGTTTCATGAACCAAGTAAAAAACTTTGGTCAAAGAAACAAAACAAGCTGCTGTGTTTTTTTATTTTTTTTTTACTCTAGGTTGTGGGAGTTTTGTGGTGGGTGAAGAAGAAGAAGACAACATAGGCTTGTAAAGCAGGGGTGGAAAAAGGATGTGAAAAAGGGTACGCTGCCCATGATAGTCACACAGTGACTGCTAGAATGGACCTAGGTCTGTGGTCAGTTTTCTTTATCAATGTTTAATTACAGGAAATTTAGTGATCTAAAATGCTCAGGAGGGAGACAAATATCACATTTGTTCCAGAAAAAGGCAGGGTTTTAAAGTTACAAAATATTGTTAATTTTAAAAATAGAAAAGGCAACAGCTTGTGTTATCTACCATTGATTCTCTACCAATGTGAAGCTCTAAAGTTAGACATGCTTACCCTCACTTTCAGTAGAACAAATTGCCTGTGGTCTTCGATGCAGTTCTTCAAGTGTTAAATTAACAAACCAGCTCCAGAAGCTGTCAGGGAGGAATGTTCCTGTGTGTTCATTTTCAGCATGAGACAACATTCACTCTGCAGACTCAGCAGTCTGCCTAGGTCAGGTCTTCTGGTTTTGAAGGGGACCATATTCATAATAAGTGTATTTATTATAAAAAGAGGGGTTGGTTTGTTTGAGTTTTTTTATCTTGACATAGCAAATACAAATAAATAAGCATGTACTGCCATGAAATATTTAATCAGAGCAATAGGAAAAAGTAATTTCCTGAGGTCTCTGAGCAGATATTTTTAAATATATTCTGCCAACCCTTTGATAAAACTTTCACTTAAATTCCAAGTTACCCAAGGAAGCTATTTAGGTTTTTTAATAGTATTTTATATTTCAAGGAGAAAAATAAGTTTGTGCTTACTTATGAACTACATACTAAATTCTGCACACTAGGATGATATTTTTAGGACTACAAGACCTCATGCATACATTTCTCTGTATCTGAAGTTCTGGTGAAAAACATTGTTTTACCCACCAGCACACTGACAAACATGACTTCGCAATACACATATGAATTTTGTGCTGCTTTACTGAAATATTTGTTCTACATGACTAGCCATAAGTATCTGTTAGACTCACCACAAAAGCAATCTAGAAGTAAATATTAACATTTAAGCTATTAGCCTAAGGAAAATGCACACTTTTGGAAATAAAGAACCAGTACTTCAGATAAAGCATCAAGACAAGTCATGCATTAAACATTTTTAATAGTACTGTGCATGTAGCATAGCATTGGGGTTTATCACATAGTTTCATAGAAATGTGCAGAGGTCATATAATAAGTAGTTTACAGTGAGACTGTAGACTAAGCATAGGCCTATGAAGTGTTTTGGAGTGAAAATGGACAATGCCAAATGAAGCAGATGGTTCAGGGGAAATTTTATAGATAGAATCCATGGAGATAAGATTCTTTATGTAGGAGCTTCTTTTCTACAAGATCTACCAAGATCTTGTGGTACGGAAGGGAAAGACTCTTAGGATTTAACAGTGCCCATTGATAACATTAGAATGAGTTTGAAGGCAGAGGCAGAAATTCACAGGATGCTAAGACAGTAACTGAGTAGGACAATAAAGAAGCACAAACTAAAGTAGTAGGACAGCATTAATTCATGAAAATAGGTTGCCAGTAGGAGGCTATGATCAGCTAAGGGCAGCAGATTGAGAAGGATGAGAATGCAAAAGAGGCTCCAGAGCTTTGAGGAAACTGAGATTGTTAATGCCAGTAGGAGTGTTTATAGGTACAGCAGGAAGCCAGCACAAAGAGGCTGAAGGGGAATTAGCAGTGAAGAAGCTAAGGCTACAGTACCAATTGCATCCAGAAAGGTCATTGTTGAGAACAGAAAGAAGGGAGAATGCTGGATGCAAGACGGAGACCTTGAATGGTTCTTTGAAAGTGTCTGCCCAGTATGATGTGCTGTGATGGTAAAGAAGAGGAAATGGATGCTGGTAAAAACTAAAAAGGAACAATGAGCAAAAGAGAAGCCCTAGTACTCTTTTAAATCTACTGTAGTTTTGTATCTTCAATAATAATGATGGACAGAAATCAACAAAATCAAGAACCACATGAAGAGTTTAAGGGGAATAATTATTCATCATTTTTCATACCACAGGAAGCAAAGTGTAGCCAAAGAAATTATTAGGCACTGGGTTTAAAACAAACAGGAGGTACTTTTCACGTAGCAAATAATATATTACAGAACTTTCTGATCTCCACAGGAAATTATGGAGGCCTGAAACACAAGTAGGTTCAGAAAATGTTCAGACACATTCACAGAAGAAAGTTTTTTCAAGGTCTGTTAAATACAGTGATACAAATTACAACTCTAGACCCCAGATTCAGAGGAACTAGCACAGTATTTGGGGGAAGTTTCACCATGTTTCTGTATTGTCATATGTTCTCCAGTATCTGCTTACAGTCACTATGACAAACAGGACACTGAGTGATTGATTTGTGCTTTCCCTCTACCTCTCTTCTCTCTCATGTACAAACACACACATATATACACACACACACAGAGAAAGCAAGAGCTTTGAACCCGTAAAGGAAGATTAGAGTAATATCTGGAAGAATACTGATTTACCCATTTCCCATTCAGAAGAATAACTATATTGTACACCACATAGAGCAACTTTTATCAATCATTCAGTTCGCATGGTTAACAAAAAATATTTTTATTTTAAGAATGCAATCATTGCCGAAGATTTCTAAAGTGCAGAATCTCAAATGCTGAGCCCCACTGGATCTGTCACGGGCAGTCTTGGGAAGACCCAGTCTCCATAGGAGAACGATGATACTCTATTCCAGGAAAAGTGAAAACGTGCTGCCTCACATATGCAGGACATGAAGTCAGGCCAGGCAAATATCAAAAATGCACTTAGCTTTGTATATGAGCTCTTCATTTAGTCATTCGCACTGAGGTACTGTATAAGTTACAATGAAGTTCAGTGACTCTAAACTACTAACTTATGTGTAAGATCACAGAAACTGTCAGGCAATCATAAGGATATCTTGGCAAACACATTCAGGATAAAAATATAGTAAAATAGTATGGAAAGAATATTTGAAGCATTACAGAATCTTGTATCTATTCTATTTTAATTATTCCAAATGTGACTTCCTTAAGAAGGAAGAGTGGAGATAATGAAAGCTGAGGAGAAAAGATGATGAGATGGGGACCAGTAGGTAAAATCAAAGGCACTGAAAGTAGCTAGTCTCCAGCTACTGAAATCTGCAGGGAAAAGTCCTCTTGATAGATCATCTTGCACCAATGGAAATAAAGAACAATTTCTATTTTAGTGCAAAAGTAGTCCCTCTTTAAAATCATGATGGTTCCAAGTGCACTTAAACTGAACTGAGATTAAGGTGCACACGTATGTATATGTATATGTATATATACGCACACACATATGTATACACACACAAAGGGGGTGTGTGTATATATATACATATATATACACACACACACAGAGTGATTATTCTTTGTCCAAAAAGAAACATTTTTCAATTCAATGCCCTCCACTCAACACTTCCTTTTTCTTTCTTTTCATGAAAGCCACTGGATGTAAAGTGAAGATAATCCCTGAGAAATATCTCTAAATGGTCTCAGCTAATCGCTGAAGGAAGAAAGCTGTGGGTCAAAGAGTAGGATTGGAAGATGGAGGGAGTCCATTGTCCATGTCAAATTAAATACCTATGTGTAGAAGAAAGGTAAACTTTTGTCAGCATTATTGCTTTTTTATTTTTCAGCACAGAAATACGTTGAGCTTCTATAAATAGCAGGCCATTCATAGGCTTTTGTTTCAACTCCTGTTATAGCTGTGCCTAATAGGTGTGAAAAAGGATATTATTCTCTCTTGATTTTTATTTTTCGAGTCACAATATTTTTTACTACCATTAATTATTTCTAACCAGTTTTGTTTTAATAGTTGATGCACATTATTAATCAACTCAGCAAAAATCTCCTTTTCTTTGGGGAATACGTATCACTACAACAGACCCAGCTAACTGTCATTTATGCAAGATCAGAGGATGTATACTGCTATTAATCAATATTATGGCCCACTACTTTAAATCCATTCCATGTCTAGCACCCCCAGAGCAAAGCCAAGAGTGCACACAACAAATATGCAATTTGAGAGAGATATATGTGATTCACAATAGCCACAAAAGAAGAGGAACTAGGGTAATAAATGCCTTGCAGACAGAGAAAGAGCCATTTCCATATTAAATTTTGCATCAGCATCCTAGAATCAAATATTGATGAGAGATTTTCCCAGGAAAACACGTAATCAGCCTCAAGTTGGTCATTAAGGAAATATGTAACTTCTCCCATGTGTCTTTGGCTAAACTATATGAATTTTTTTTGTCACATACTATTATTTGTTCCTTACATTTCCCCATAGGAGTGTTGTACATGTTGTTTATATGCACACATGTCACAATCTTCAGTTATATATGTTCCATAATATTTGAAGTATATTCTCATATTTTCCATCCTCTGTGGCCATAAATACTTAATCATTGGAAAGAAAGTGGCTAAGTATAGAAACCAAAACAGGCAGCTCTGCTCCACTAGTATCCACGTGGATGATGTAATACTCCTGTATTATATACTGCTGTATTATACAAAGGTAAGGTTTTAGACAATTTAATGTGGGCTGACATTTAAGATAAAAATTATTTCTTTTTGGTGTATGACCCATGTAAATGCCAGAACTGATCTATTTAATTAATTTGCTTGTGAGTTAGAATCCATGAGAAAGTGCTCTTTTGTCCATGAGAAATGATTTTCTGTAACATCATTATATACATTGAGTGTAATGTATATTTTTGTTTCTAAAGGCTTTTTTCTTTCAGTGGATGCATACAGCTTATTATTCAAAAGCAATGAATGTAAAGAAATATTCTCAGACAAGTGCAAAAAGAGGCAAAAAGTAGTTACTTTTGCAAAACTTTTGTTCAATAACACATACTTTTAAATTGTGGCTTTGAATAAATAATTAAAAAATATAAGAACGAAAACAGAACAGAATTTTAATCATAGATACATACATTTGCTGTTTCAGAACTCACCCTCTGAAGACAAGCATTGTTATTTGCAACCCACAGTAAATCTCTTTATGGAAAATGGCTGGAAGGTAAATTAATATCCATGTCAAAACTACATGTTGGCAGGGCCTCTGGCTGTTCTAAAGCAGCTGAATAAGCGCCTTAGCTGCTAGGGTTTTTAATCTATTTTGTCTTCAATGTAAGAGCAAAGTATAATTTCTGTTGATTTCTGTCTGGGTGTCTGTGTGTCCGTGTCTGCCTTTGTGTGTGTCTGAGTACACTGGTAAGTAGGAGTAAAGAATTGAAGATGTGCCCTTTCAAGCATCCTTTAGTTTGTATCATTCATAGATCTTTGTCTCTACTTTAATTTCCAATAATTACTGACGAATCAAGCTGTAATTACAGTAGATCTCTTTAACTGCAGTGTGGTTTGGTGCTTTTATCCATGCAGGCCTAACATACATTAATAAAATGAGTTAACAAAGGAACACCCTTACGTCCATGTAAGAATAAGTTTACAGTTTTAAAATTCCCTGTTCTTGACATAGCCTTTGTTTGCCCAGACTACTGGCTGAGCATTCAGTCCACCACAGATTTCTTACTAAAATTCATCATTTGTTGACTGTTTTCGATCCCTGATGTCCACTGTTTTATTTTAAATTTGTTTCTTCTTTCGTAGTCCATGTATCCCGCTTTTCTACCTTCTCATTTTCCTTCCTTCTTATTTGTGATAGAAAAAAGGAACTTGAGAAATAAATGTTTGTCTGAGGAAAGAAATCAATCTCAAATATTTTTCCTTTACCTTTGTTATACTTTAAGGCTTTTTTACTGTTTCTTCAAGATGGAATATCCAATAGTAGCAACAAAATCTACATAAGATGTTGGTTTTTCTAACTGTCCCAGGACATGAACATCACTCGTTCCTTGGCCTTCTTTAATTTACTCAATAATTCAGCCTGGATATTGCAAGATTTGCTTCCATGAGTTAGCCTCATAGAAAAAAGACAAACCAAACAGTTTTCACCCAAACATCTAAACATCCATTTGCCTTCTTGTTTTTGAAATTAGTTGGAAAAATTTAATGATGTCCAATCAAGAACTCAGCCATATATAAGTAAATTACCTGTGTAAGAATTACAAACAAGCCCAAAGTCAGTAGATTTACCCAGAAACTATGAGGCAAAAAATTGCACCAAGGAATTTAGGAAGAAAAGGGATTCTTACCCAAGGAATAGAATCCCACTGACCTCAATTTTTTTTTTAAATTGGGATCCAAGTTTGTTCTTGAGCTGATCACTATAGATCTCAGGCATGCTCTGATCACTTACCTAGCCATGCACAAAAAGAGAGATATAGATAATGGGGAGGGGTCTACTCTTTTTCATTGAGCTATGCAATGATTATAGACTGAGATTATATTACAACTATTTTATATAATGTAAAGTAAATAAAGAAAATTCACAAAAACTGAAATATTCAGCACGAGCAGAACCAGGTGGCAATTTTTCCTTTTTGGTTGGTTTGGCTTGTTTTGTTTTCTTAGTGAGAGTTTTCCCAAACTGAACACTTTATAGTCTTAATCTTGTGCCTGGAGATACCCCAACATGTTTATCACAATAATAGTAAATTTGAACCATCATAAATGTTAGTATATGTTTCAGAGCTAGGCCATGGGTGAGATAAAGATGGAAGGCAAGAATCTTAACATTTGTTCAGCGGTGCTGAAATGAGTAACAGAAAGTAAGAAAAATGCAGAAAGATGGAGAATGTCAGTGCAGACATCTCCCATTTTCCTCTGAAACTGCCATGACTCAGACCATGGAGATGGAGGCAGCAAATACCTCAAGTATCGTGCAATGAAGAGGAGTGTTTATTTTATTTGTTTATGCATTCTCCCCTTCAGTTTCCCATTCTAGAATTTGTTTAGCTGAAGACCATAAAACCTATTGTTTTCTTACAAATGCAAGAGCAAAAAGACTTATTTTCTGAAGTCTTTTCTAGCAAATATAGGCACAGGGCTGCTCTGAAATGTACAAATCTTAAGTATTAATATTGATGGACCTAGAATACCATATAATTTTGCCATATAGCTGAGAGTCAGATATCGCAGTTCTTAGAGAAATAAGACTCCCATTGACATCCATAGAGTTTTGCTTGAGGTCATAATGCAAGACCAGACTCTAAATCACAGTGCAGCTGTCAGACTAAGCCAGAAACACTTTCAACACATCACTTCTTGCTCACTATATTTCAAAAACAGTGGGACTCACCCACCTGCTGTTTAGCAGTTTTATTTAAACAAATGCAAACATAACTGATTGAGACATCTGTGTCCTTCCATCTCCAGAATTAAGTAACACGGGATATGAATATGACATAATGTTCAATGAGTTTCCTTAATCGCTTTATTTTCTTTTGTAGACTGTTTTTGTAGCCTCTCTAGCTAAAATCGTGCAAGAAGCTTATTATTTCCAAATTAATCTTCTGATTATGTTGGTAAGTATCTTAACAGAGTTTAAATGATAAAAAATCCCCAAGTTTTATTTCTGCTTTCTTCTCTTCATACTGTGTATCTTTTTTAGTGTGCCTTTTGTCTTAAAAGTATAATTGAAGAAGGAAGTGAAAGTACAACTAACATAGTTAATAGAAAACCAAAACATTAGGAACAATATAAAAAATAAAAAGAGATTACATTGAACAACATTCATGATGACGTTTATTAATACAGCACAAGCACTTACAGAGCAGTATATTAGGTTCTTACAATGACATACTAGACTGCAAAAAATTTGCAGAGACAGTGAGTTATAAGCTAGACAAACTTGTAAGCAAAGGCTTCAAGAGCAGAAATGTCTATCAGAGAGGTGAAAAGAGAGCAGTGTAGCAGAGTGGAAATACAGATGAAAGATCAGTTCTGAGCTGGAGAGAGCTGGGAGGGAAGACTGAGGAGAGCTCTGCTCTGCCACACAGACAGTGAAAGGGCATGAGGGAATAAGTGTTGGTGAAAGATGTTAAACAGGAACCAATAAATTTGAAGGAAAAAATAGTTATATACTTTAACTCTAGTGTAGCTCAACATAGAGCTAGGGACTTCTCTGAAATTCACCATGAGAATCAGGGATCATCTGTAAGATAACTCTCAGCCATTACCTGTACATCTGTTTAGCGAAGGAAATGGCATAGGAAGAGAACTTCTTCTGAAAAGAGTAGTAAAGGAAATTATTGCCCATACACAATAAAGTAGACATGCTGCAGTATTTAGTGTTTTCTACTATATTTGATATACAAATTAATTAGAAGTATTTGCAACTCTCTTCTAATGCATATGTTAATGAATTAATCAGAAGAGTTCACAAGATTTTAATTACATAGGTTAAATGTTAATTTTTAAATAAGGAAATTAGATGTTTTCATAAATTAATAAGTTTGTGAATTTTGTATGTGTGTGAATGGGGCAATTAGGATTTTTTAAGATAACTTAGTTTAAAATTAAAAGCTACATGAAAGTCTCCTTAGACATCTTTAACAGCCTGACCTAGTTATGAATAATTGGTGTTGACATAGGATTTACACATGTCCTTACACTGTGTCATTTTCTCAAATGCAAACAAGACACTTGCTAAGTGTTAGCTTCAGGAAGCACATCAAATATAAATCAGCAAATAATTATCCCTACCATGCATGTGGAACTTAATTAACCTTTAAAATAGTCTTTCGAGGAATTTTTCATACATAAGGGGGAGAATAAAGACAAGACATTCATGTTATACATACAAAAGAAAACATTCCCTTTCAAGAAGCATGGGTAATTTCAACACCATAATGACAGCTTTTGACACTTTTTTTTTCTTCTGAAACAGTTTACATTGAACAAGTTTATTCATACACCTTTAAAGAGCTTTCTATACTTCAAATTATGTAGAGGTACAGATTATTTCATCACAGAGCTTCCAAATAACTGTGATTGTTAATATTATTGCATGGGTTTAATTTCTTCCTTTTCAGAAACTGAATTTAACTCAGTCACTTTCCAGGGGATTGTTCAAAGTAAAATATGGACAGACACAGTGGTGGGTATTTGGAGAGTGAGAGCATGAACAGATTTGAAGGAAGAAGATGGGAGCAACAAGTGTCCAAGAAAAAAAGAAGAAATATTTGTTGTAAAATGAATTTTGTACATGGCAAAAAGGGGGAAGTATATGTAAAATAATTGAAAACTTTAGGACTCTATCAGTGTGTAAAATTAAACACACTCGGCACTTTTGCAAGATCTGGACCTCAGTCAGTACTCTGCTCTTACTCAGTCTTGCCAACAGGGTGGAAATTAGGCTGTGAATTTGAAACCCTCCAAGACGATTTTCTGACTGAATTCTCCAGCCTCTTGGAAATTCTGTGAAAAACACAAGGCAATCATCACCCAGCAGCATATACACCCAGCGCCTACCATGTATGTAGGGATACTAGCCTATTCAGAGGTGTTAGATTTTCCCAGAGAATTTACTGGCCAAGATTTTCAGCTGAAACTAATTTTCTGAATCCCATCCAGTTTGCTTAGGCTGTCGCTAGAAATGTAGAGACTAAGGAACAAAAGAGATAACAAAGTTACTTTCAAACATGGTAGTCTTGACCCTGGAGCTGGATAAGTAAATCAGTCATCTGCAGATATTCAAGGTAATTAGCTTAATAACAGCAGTGTTTTGGATAAAGAAGATGGTTTTTGAGGCTAACAGAACACAATGTCCTCTTCCTGCATACAGAACCTGTGGTGAGGCAAGTGTGGTTAATGTAGTGACAATTGTCCTACTACTGGCATAATTATATGCTGTGCTAAATTCAAACCTCTCATTAATAAATACTACTACTATCAAATTTGAACTTAATACAATCTGCAATTAGGAAAATAATTGCTGCCTGATCAGTTTTATCAACTACAAAAAGAAAAGCTATGCTCTTTTTGTTATTTGAAGGAGGAAAAAGCCACATTTTTTTAAACAAGGTGTACAGGGGTATGTGCACTTTAGTCTTGCTCCAGAAGCTATTTTTCTGGAATTGTTTGTGTTCAGATACTATAGCTTTTACTGCTGAGCTTTTAATTACACTGCTAGTGTAGTTCTCCAGCAGGCCACTTTTTAAAAAGAAGTCAAACAACAGCTAGGGGTGACTATGAACCAAAAACACATAGTTTACTCTGTCAGGAGCTACACTGGTAATTTAATTTGTGAAGCATTTTATTTGGATATTAACTCTAACTAAGAAAGCATTGGAATGCTGAAATCAATCTTTTTGAGATATGAACTGAAACTGCACTAAGTCTGGGAGGTAGAATTTTAATTCCATCATTTTTCCTTCCTTTAGGAGATTCCTCAGGGATATAATGCCATCAGTTATTCTAAAATTCTAAAAAAAAAATTAAATCAAATTCTTTTTACCTTGCAGGACTTCACTCTTCTTTGCATCTAATCACCTTTTCCTCCCCCACCCCAATAACTTTGTTTGTGAATTAACTTTAAGAACATTCAGTGATGTTACTATGACCATCAGTTGTCCATCAGTTGTCCCATCAGTGGTAAATTCTTTCCTTACTGGCAGTTGTGTGTCCAAATAATGCACTTCTTTAATGTGTGACTGCAGGATAGTGGGACCCTGACAAGTGTAGAATTTGCAAAATCGGATCGCAGTTACTTCCCCTTTTTGAATTTTCTGTTAAAAAATCACTGCTATTTCTCAGATTAATTTGCAGATAAAATGTTAGGTAATAAACACCCTGTATGTTCTGACCTGAGTCCATGCGAGTGCTTCATCAGGGTTTGGACACAAACAAAGACCAGTTGTATTAACATTGTAAGCTTTACAATTTTCAGGCCAAAAGGATTTTTGCTTGTTTTCTGTTTTCTTTTTTTCTCAAGTTAACACATTAATTAGAAATTACCTGCAATGGATAAAACACAGCCTACTCAATATACCTGACTTTGTCAGAGAGCCCTCAGCATAAGAAAGACACGGACCTGTTGGAGTGGGTCCAGAAGAGAACCACAAAAATGATCAGGGGGATGGAACACCTCTCCTATGGAGAAAGGCTGAGAGAGTTGGGATTGTTCAGCCTAGACAAGAGAAGGCTTCGGGGAGACCTTATTGCAGCCTATCGGTACTTAAAAGGGGCTTGTAAAAAAGATGGCAGCAAACTTTTGAGCAGGGCCTGTTG
>NW_008824243.1:461927-477930 GCF_000699105.1 Pygoscelis adeliae
GTCACTGTTAAGTATTAATAATACAAAGAGTAATAAAGAGAGATCAAAAGTTATATTCCACATTTAACACTTGCTCAGCAAATATGCCAAGAGTTTCTCCTGCATCCTTTGCTACTTTTTGCTTTCTTCTGCTATGGCTGAAGTGCAGAACATGCATAGTGTAAGTCTCACTCCTACTGTCACTCACAACTAACTCATTGAATCATTTCTATGTTTGTTGTGAAATACCGGACATGTGAGGTTGTGTTAGTTGCTCTTATCTCTGAAGATAACCCCTACAGACATATTCATCTGAAAGTTCCTATGTGGATATACATGAATTAACTAAAGACGGTGGGATAAGCTTGCCACAGACCAAATATCCTGCTTTGCGGACGTTATATTTTACAAATATCATCTGCCAGCTTTAAGGGTTTAATACTACACGTCAGAGGTTCTGAGCATTGCTTGTATAAGCACAAGTTAAAAAAAGATGAGCTGCAAAGGGGGCAGAGCAAAGCTTGCAGCTGCATTAGTGGGAAAGCACTGCTACATAAATGTCAGCTCATTCCCATCTAGTGACAGATGTTAAGGCTAAAGATGAGAGAGCAGAGTTTAGTCCTTGCTGACAGTTCAGAATGACACTTGAGTCCACCTCTCTCCAGGCACACTGATCACCCTCATCGCCCCTCTGTTAACCAGAAATGAGCCCAGAAGTCTGAATAACTTCTACAGCAACTACTCAATACTTTGGTCCTTGTCCAGTGCTTACACACACCTGTGAAAACAGTGATGCTGATGCTCATATCTCCTTTTCTCCCTATTGCATACAGCACAAGGACTAAAATTAATATTTATCTTCTTATAATCTTTTTTTTATTATTTTATGCAAAGACATTTATATTGTACAGTTCCTGTATTTTGGCATTCTTACTAGTGTTTGCACTAAATCTGGCATGTTGAGTATCTGTTTAGCATTAAGCATGAATGCCTTCCTTTGAAAGGAATTTCTCTTTAATTTTTATGCCTTTCTTTAAAGACCTCTCAAAAGCCCTAGGACAAACAGCTATTTTTAATTTTCATGAATAAGGTATCTCAAATAAGGGGATCCCAAGGCCCCCTGGCTGCTTTTGAATTCTGCATAAATATTAGAAGAACTTGAACTCTGCTCCCAAAGCACTGTGTCCAGTAGATGTTTCTTTTGGGGGAAAATCCTACAAATGCCACGAGGAAAACAATTCTGCAAAAATTCTAGATTGCTGTGTATGGGTGAGTAGATGTACATATATTCATTTCACTTAATTCTCAATACAAAGTTATTTTTCCTGCCATTTTATCTCACTCCAGCTGTCATTTTAGTATAAAAATTTAAGTATTTGATCTCAATAAAATAAAATGAGATCATGAAGAACTTTTCTGTCACTGGATCCAACACATATTGAACATGACAGAAACATTCAAACCCATTAGAATGTGACTTAAATATTAAAATCTTAATCTCTATTGTTTGGAACCTTATATTTGCAATTGTTACTCTTTTATTCAGGGTTCAGAAAGAGGAAAAAAGTGTGAAATGGAACAACACCTAAGAAGTAGGCACAAAGTAACTTGTTATCACAAAATATTCAGAATTCAAGTTAGTACAAAACAGCCTTATTTCTGCTAAGAGATAAAAAGAAAGTGAAACCGAATTTGCATGCCAAGTCAGTAAGCATACTTTTTCCTGCTGTCTGAAAAAGATCTTTCCTCACAAATCTTTTCAGTGTGACTTTCAGCCTGTAAGCTCTCCTGAAACTGTTGCCACTGACGTCTAATGACCGCATCCTCACCAAACTTCAGGACTAGTATCCCAGCCTCCATTTTCTTAACACGTCACCTGCCTTTAACACTACATCCTCAAAGTAGTGTTCTTCATGTTTCAATTCTGTCATATGCAATGATTTTTTTCTCCCTTACTCTGTAAGACCACTGGCTAAAATATAAAGTCCATTCACTTCTCTTCTGAAAGGGTTTTCCCAACACCATGTTTGATTCTCCCCTAAGGAAATACATAGTACACTATTCTCTTCTTCACAATTTTAAAGTTCCTAAATAAAAACATAATAACGTATCCTTTCTCCACTTCTTTGGACACTGTTGATAACCACCTTAAAAAATACTACAAAGATAAATCTTATATGAGCAAAGAAGTTTGAGATCAGACCTGATAGAAAGTTGTTTTCCCAATCCACAGTGCTTTCTGTCATTTTTTTCTCTTAAATTTTCTCAGTCTTTTCAGCAGCAAAGAAAGGTTTATCTACTAAAGAACCATGAGCCCAGCCTAAGCTCAGAGGATGTAGAAAATCCATGATCAAGTCCTGTTGTCAAAAACTTTTGCTGTAGGGTTAAAACTTGTGTCTTGTACAATTTAGGTGAATACCAAGACCATCAAGTTCTGTTCTCATACTGTGCTCACATTCTCTTTTGTGTGACAGTATGAACTGTAATTTCCACCCTGGAGCTGAGAAAAAATGTTGTCTTGATAGTTTTGTTGAAACTTACATGTTCCTTAAAAATACATAAAATATTATTTTCTTTTTTAATTGTTAGAATCAGCTTCACAATTTCTGAACAATTGTGAATATTAAACTATTAAACTTTTAGGACAAGAATAGTAAAACTGTCAAAAAAGGCAGGGATATTCAAAGTTTTAATCACATTACAAAAGAAAACTCTCACAGTCAAAATGTTTTAACCATAAAATTTCCTTTGCAGAAAGTGTGCAACTTTTATTTCAATGTCTTTTAAAAGGAAGAGTTATCTTCTAATTTTGGAATAAAATGATTACTCAAAAATGATCTAAACTGAGATAAAAAGAGAAGGAAGAAATGTGCTGGTGGGGAACCACTAGGTGAGTAGTTCAGATCTGACAGACTTAAAATTAGTATTATTGTTTTTTTTGACAAAGTAGTTCTTATTCTTTATTGTTTTTATTAGGTTTTCAATTTTCCTACTGAAGAGAAAAATCTTGTCTTCCTTGGCATGATTAAAATGCAGCAGAAATGCAGTGGATGCAGTATAAGACCTAGCTAGGACTCTCGACAGCTAGTTAGGATCTCAATGGATGTTCTGCATACCTTTATGACAGCTTAAATAGCAAATGGAAAAAGAGAGGAGGCAGAGGGAGAAAAAAAAATAGAAAGTTAAAAGGAAATAATTATATTCAAAGTGGTAAAAAATAAAAAGGTATAGTACAGAGTAATAGGAAGGCTAAACATTAGCTAAGTTACGAGAAGAACAGAGAATCCCAGTTTTTACCCTGAGCAAGGAAATCCTTCTAATTCCTCTGAACCCATAGTAGAACTAAAGACTTCCACTAGGACCAAGCCACCTTTTCCTTTTAGATTGAACATAATATGAAGGTTGCATACTGAATACAAATGCTAATTTGCTACAGATCACGCTGCCAGAGAAATCTGAAGTTAGTTAGTGGAGTGCATCCACCAGTGAACGGTACTCCTGGAGCAGGGATTCGTTAACCATCTGCGTAAGTGCCTTCTTGCAGTTGATGAAAATCAGGTCTGCCATTCCCTGGCATCACAGGAGTCTCTGAAGGCTTGCACACCCTGAAGGAATGAAACAGGATAATCTGTTCAACAGAATCACCAGAAATCAAAATAACGTCTTTTGCTTATATCACACTTAAAATGGAGGTCCGATAGTCAATCTCTCTAGACTGGGTGGGGAACTCAACACCTATCAACGTAAGGGAAACAGAATGAATAGGTGAATCTTTAAAATAACAACCATACTGTCTCCTTTCTTTTTTGCTTACACATTGCTTTCTGGTTCCAGCATTCAACAGTACAAGAAGGAATAGCAAACAACAAAAACCTGAGCTCACATTAATACAGTGTGTTTCACCATGAGAATCATGTTTGAAGAACTGCTTGGACTTTGCTTCTACATATGCCATGAAGGAAAGAGAGAGACTCTTTAGTTTTAGGGAAATCTGGAATTCAGAGATGTCTATTTGGACTACATATACTTGAAAAATTATTTTTTTAAGCAAGCTTATTTAACTAGATTGAGGGTCTTTGGATGCATGTTGTGGTTGAAAGACTTTCTTGTTCCATGTTTATCTTGTGAATGGTGGTGATTCTGAGTTTGTGAACTACCCAGATTTTTTTCTTTATAGGTCTTGATCATATAGCTCCTTATTATTTGGTTTTTCTTTGGTAAATTCTTAAAGAACAATATTAAAACATTTGAAACAAATAACATCGGAAATATCTAGTCTGTATTTTGAATAATACATGGACAATCTGCAGGCCAACAGCTGGAAGCATGCTAAATTTTATCTGGCAACAGATCTATGAGTGACAGAAGGAGTAAACTCGACAGCGAAAAAAGGCACAACAGGGTCCCTGAGTGCACCTTTTGGGATTTGCCAGAGTTTTGATAAAACCATGCCCAGAAGCCTCATTTGAAGGACAGCCCACCTACACAACCTCTGTCACAAGAACACAATTCCACACTGAGTCTCAAATACCAACCAGGCAACTCATAAGAATAAGTCTCATCCCAACACCCTGCAGCAACCCTGCTGTGCTCTCACGACGTGCCTGGAACTGGCTACAACACAACATTTATTTCTGCCACATCACAGCAATCAGTCTGAAACAGCGAGTGTCTTGTTAATTTGAGTCTCCAACTTAATGATAAATCAGCAGTGTGCTTTTCATGTGTAAATAGGAACTGGGGAAGAAAATTAAATCAGAGAGGAGTTTTCCATTCTTTACTTTTTCTGTAATATTCAAGAGTTATTATCATGTCTGAGAGAAGGTTTGTTCATGCATGCAGAAAAATTCCACATTGTCAGAGTCCTAATGTGCAATACAGTAGGGCAGTAAATATGCAAAAAACCCACCCTCTGCACTCTGAATGCCTAAGAGCTAGTTGTAGTCCCTTGTCAGTAGGGCACAGGAGCCTTCCTGCAAAGCATTTTTTTCATATTGAGCACGTGAGAATACTGAATGGTGGCAGCTGATACAGCATCCTTCCCTAGCACAGTCACAGACATTTTGCAAGCGGCTATGGGCACTCAGGGTGAGGCTGTGAGCAGCCAAGAAAATGCTGCAGCTCCTTTGCAGCCCTGCGGTGCTGCCCTGTTCACAGTGACAGCTGCGCCGCCTTATAGCTCAGCCCCCGTTTTCACATTTGACTTCTGGGCAGAACTAAGTCCCTCTACTGACTGGTACTTATTGCTCAGATAGCTGTCTTCTAACAACCGCCCGCACAGTGTCCGCAGCAGATCCAAGCAATGGAGCTACCTGCCAGAGCATCCATCCGTAAGGTGGCCCCAGTAAGGGGTGCGAGGCCACAGAAGGCCAGGGACTGGGCACTAGCTTCCCCTGTTTGCATTAGCAGACTCTGAATCGGATGATAAAGGGACAATTTGACAGAAGGCTCAGAGCAGTACTGCAGAAGCAGCTTGTTTGATCTTTAAAAGAATAGTTTTGTATGATTGTTTTTGCATTAAGTGTTCTTTGGGCCAGATCTGCAGTGTTTAGTAGCTTCATTTCTCCAAGGACTAAGGAAAATACCCCTTTATTTTTGTCCTTGGTAATCTGAGTAGAGGAGTCATTACCTCTGGTTTTGAACTAGAGGAAGTGCCATTTCCACCTGAATAAACTTTATTGCAACACCCACTTTTTCCATTATGCCTTTTCAGATTAGTCTTCTCTTTCTTTATAGATGGAATATTTCAAAGAAACTCAGTTTTTTTTCCCCTCTTTCCCAAAATATCTTTCTGGTCTATCTCTAAACAATTAACTGTTCTGTATAACATTAGTCACTGTTAAATTACCACCAAATACAGTCTTTTTGGTATGGGAAGTCAGTTTAGTTTTCTCATTTGATGATTTGGGGATAAGGGTCTAACAGGAGCACAGGTAGATTTATATTCCCTCCAGTTATATCTATGTGAACTTTAATATTTGAAAGCTATTTTCTCCAGAGCAATCTGTTTATGAAAAAAACCACCAACTCACAAGAAGGTGTGCAGAAGAAGGTTGCTGTTATTTATGGATTTTTAAGATACTGTATGGCATATCTGATTCTCAGTAAATTATTCATAGTGCAAATTTCCTGAGCATTTTGATATACCACCTTTCGAACAATGGTACATCTCAAAGGAGTGTTTTACATCCTCTGTTGCTGGTCCTTCCTGTAGGCAATGTTTATATAATAATCATTCCATTGTTATAGAAAATTAATTTTACCAAAAACAATTTTAAAATGCTTTCTTGCAAAAAAAGGAAATAATTATTTCTATATTGTTTTTAAAAATTCAATCTGTTTGTAAACGGGGAGGAGGTAGAAAATAGGTGCTTCTAAGTGTTGATTTCTTTGAGAAATTGCCAGTAATTATAAAGTGGAATGACTGTATCAAGTCTCAGGTTCTGATAGCAACTAAAAAAGGCAAGAAACAGGTGTTTGTGTGTGTAGTATATTTATGCTGTGCCCTTGTTTATTTTTTATGTTTTGAAAAACATACCAAATCCATCTCCCCAAAGCTATGTTTTTAGCAGCTTGCTTAAAAATGTTTAGCAAATATAGATAAGAAGTACCATGGGGCTTTATGATTGGAATGGCTTCAGCTCTGGCACATCCTGTGCAATGTGCACTGTAGTTTAAAGATGCATCTTCTGAAATACATTTGCTGTAACAAATTTTTTATTCACTGATAAGTAAGCATCACATGACAGCATGTATTTGACAGATAGAAAAATGCACTTCAGGTAGACGGAGAAAGCGCCTGACTTTTTCAGCACCTCAGCTGTCAAACAGATAACCAACTAAATTAGGCTTCTGATTATTTGTTTTACTTTGCTTTTTTTCAGGGGTGAAGGAAACGATGCAGATTAAATTAGTCAATACTCATGAAGGTGTTCAGCTGACAAGTGAGGGGAGTAAAATGTTCTGTTTACTCCTGTGATATTCTCATTGCATTTTTTAGAGAATCTTGATATCCCTTATCGACACAACTAATTATACTGTTAACACCCATTTTAAATGGAGTATCTAGCTTATGAATGACTTGAGTACAAAGCTTCTACTACTGAATTAAATTTCTTGACAGCTGAATTTGAAAGAAATCAAATCTACTGGGTTACTAAAGCCAAAAGAAAGATGAAAAATGTGGCAAGTGAATGCAAATGTTGCTAATGAAAGCATTTTATTAAGGCATTTAAAATGTTCAACTAAAAAAGTCCAGACACTATAACAAGACACCTTTCTGAAAACTGAGAAGATCTTTCTAGTCATTTGTGGATTTTTTTTTCCCCCCTTTCATTAAAAGGAAACAATTCCAGCTATCTTCATGGCAACAGTTAATGGAGCTCATGGACAATACAACAATTTCATATATAGTTAGCAGTTTTCATTAGCCATTATAAATTTAAATACAGGCATGATCTTTGATTTTTGCACTGAAATCTAACATCAATAAATTTCCATCCTTATAGCTTGAATTTAATAGCTTTTGTAATGGTTTTTTGCAATAGTTTTATTCCCTAAAAATTATTGTTTCTACATCTTGTGTGGAAATACTAATACATACATGAAAATCCCAAGCTCTGTGGGATTGCACTCTAGGTGCAAGAAAGATGCACACAGATTCCAGCATTAGAAAAAAATCCATTAATACACTCATACCCAACCACAGCATCTTCCCAGAACCCTCCATAACCACATAATACTGCCTTCATCCCTAATTAACTTAGTGCAATGCACCCTTCAACCAAGAAGTGGAAACCTGAGGCAATTTGTACACCCCTGATGTTTTTAAGGGTAGCTCAACAATTTTGAGAAGCACTGGGATTGTATGTTCTTGTTCAGAACAGAAATTTCAACCTTTTAGAACACTAAAGATTAGAGAGATACTGCTTAATGGAAACAGAGGACATCTGTGCCACAGCACAATGTCACAGATTGTACATTTCCTCTATAACATAATGTCAATATGAAAATTAAGTGATCTATTCATTACACTTAGGAGCACTTCTGATTATAAGAAACAGAGAATCCAGTAGAATTAAGGTAAGGAGAGTGTGGACTATAGTCTCGTTCCTGTACAGGACAGTCCTGAAATGCCAAACAAGGACTAGCCCATCTTCCCCCAGATCCCACCTACAGTTGGTTAAAAATGTGCATCTTCTTCTTAATGTAAGTTGTTTTGACTTCGCTTCTAGTCATTGCTTTTTAGCTCGTGCCTGAGGAAATAAGCTTTCTCCTGTTCTACTGTTTCAAAGTGTGTGTAGACTATGTAGCTAGGCTGTAGTCCTAGCTTACACTTATTAGACATCCCAGAAACTGCCAAAGAACATACATCTACCACATCATGGGAAAAACTTCTGTTACAGTTCACACTTTAAGTCTTAGTGCTCATCAAGCATGGCATACAAATCTGCAAGAGCCTCAGTCCATCAGTTTTTAGAGCTGTTTTAACAGAGATGGTAGCAGCTTTATAATGCAATGAGTGAGCGAGACCTTTGCTCCTGCAATACCTTCCTAGCAGAACACTCTGCAGCAAAGTCCAAGGCAAAGTCTAGATGCTTCATACCTGTTCTTTGGTCAGCACTGGGAAGCAGAAAACATAGCTTTCCTCTCAGAAAACAGCAAGATCATCGTGAGATGTGTTTTTCATTTTCAGTTAAAAACAGGATAATGGACAGCTCTCCAGAAGGCAGAAATAGTCAAGATAGAGAAAAAAACCCAATTCATTCCTATGCCACACAGCAATCCAACAAAAAAAAAAAAAAGCAGGCTTATTCATATATGCATAACTTCTATTTTAAGAACTGAAATTAGTGCTAGTTAAATCATTTCAGATTTCTTTAGTTCCATTGTGTATGAAATTTATTTCTTATGCTTGTGTTCCCAGGAGAAGAAGCCATCTACCCCTCCCCTGAGTCAGCCCAGGATTAACAGCAATCATTTATTCTCTGCTCTGATGCCCCAGACAGAGTGTTTAAGTTAAGATCCCCTTTTTGTCAACACACTAAAATCCAAAAAGACGCTGTGAGAACAAATGTAAGTGTTTCATGTAAATATGGGGTCTACACATAGCAAGACAGAGAGAGAGAGAAGTAGAAGAAAAGAAGAAAGGGAGGAAAGGAAGCAGGTCCAAACCTGACACCAGGGACCGTGAATCCACTCACCACAAAACTAAAGGACAAATGTAATTCTCCTCACATAACTCATGTAGGAAAGTGAAGCTCTCTCACAATCTTTCTTTCTCTTTTCCTAATGTTTTCAGATACTCACTCTTTCTGAGTGTATGTGTGCCTCTTAGTCACATGCAAAAGCCCTACATGTAGCATATCATAGAAATAGCCATATGTTGCTGTAGCATCACAATTTAGAAGCCCTAGAGACTATCAAATAATTGTAGTGCTGAGCTTTAAGAAGACCATGATTCTTAGTAGAAAACTTCATCTTCTTAGAAGAAATATCAGGGTGAAGTTGGCTGCTTAATTTTAAAATCAGTGATTCAAAAAGCGTTAAATTGCCTTTTGCATCACATGGAAAGTAAAAAGGACTTCAGAGACAAATTATCAAGATACACTAATCAATTTGTCCTTCAAAAAGAATTTGGTACTGTATCTGTAGAAATCTCATAGTTAATAATTACCGACAAAAACTAATTAAGAATTGTTTGAATTCGTTTCCTAGACTCACTTTCCCATGTCAGTTCCCATGTCAGTTTTCTACTAAGAATCATGGTCTTCTTAAAGCTCAGCACTACAATTATTTGATAGTCTCTAGGGCTTCTAAATTGTGATGCTACAGCAACATATGGCTATTTCTATGATATGTTACATGTAGGGCTTTTGCATGTGACTAAGAGGCTCACATACACTCAGTACTTCTGTGCCTCAGAAATTCCCATTTTGCACAATTGAATAAACTCAGAACTTTGCTAATGAGCTAAAGAAAATTAGAAAGGAAAGGGAGACCAATGCAATCTCATTTGCTCCAAAGTTTATTTCCATTGCCTTTCAGCCTATCTTTGACCACTATGTTAAGCAATTCATTTTGAATCCTTAAACTCTGAGTTAATTATATGGTTACAAATATTGGGCAAAAATAGAAATGTAAGTAATTATGAATTACCAATTGATATGATCATTAATACAGCACATTTCATCTCACTAGTTCCATACCCAGCACTCTAATTGCTTGTAAACCTCAAAGCACATGTATTGCTCACGCAAAGTTTAACAAACTCTGTTGAGAAGTTCAGCTGGGGTGAGATAGCCATTAAAAATTTAATTAAGACTATTTTTTTTCTCCTTCAACTCAAATTACCTACTTCACATGCAGTTATCTGACTTATGGATAAAAACAAATTAACCTATTTTTACTACTTGTTGTGAATATAATCGCATCCAATAAATCTGTCTGAGGCACAGTCTCTTTTCAGAGTATGCTTTTTCTCTTCTTCAAGTTATTTCCTTCCTCCTTGGATGCATGGGCAGTTCTCTTAGGGCATACATCCAGTTTATGGGAACAAGGAAGTACAATCTCCAACAGAGATTCAGTCCTAGTATCTTTTTAAAGATTTCTGAATAACTGTATGTGTCAAAATTATTGTGCCTCCATTTCCATATACTAAAGTGACAAAGTTGCCAAGCGAGTAGAGACAGCCTCACAACTATGCATAAGTCCAAGTAAGAGTTACAGTGAGCAAACAAGGAATTCACATGAAACATCTGTTATACATCATTGTGTTTCCTCTACGAGAAACTATTCTTCTCAAACTGCCAGACTTACAGAGAGAGTGGATAAAAGTCTGCACAACAATTGGTCCCCAAAATAAAATTTCATTCTGTTATTTCACCTGAACTTTTTCTAGAACTCAGTACTTCTGTGCCTCAGAAATTCCCATTTTGCACAGTTGAATAAACTCAGAACTTTGCTAATGAGCTAAAGAAAATTAGAAAGGAAAGGGAGACCAATGCAATCTCATTTGCTCCAAAGTTTATTTCCATTGCCTTTCAGCTTATCTTTGACCACTATGTTAAGCAATACCTTAGTGCAGCAGGGATTTCTAGACCCATTTACCCAAACGGCAATGTGCAATGTGAGTCTACCATACAACTAAAATTACAATTGCAGCTGAGGTAGCCTAGCTAGACAATGAATCAATGTCATTTTTTGTGGGCGTAAATCTCGGCCATGAACGAAGTGATATCTTGCTATTGTACAGTATCTTGTTACTGTACAGAGACTATTCTACCTTTGCAAGCAGCATAGCCTGAGTGCATTTATAGAACAAAAGAGTTGGTGTTGGGGACCTGTCATCCATATATGTATTTTGGGGAAGTTTTACTTTGGAGTAGGATTAATCTGATGGCATGTACTCTGCTCACAGCTGGAGTACATCTGGAGTCCTCCTGGAGCACTCCTTCCAGTCTAGGTTCATCAAAATAGAATCCAATTCAAATGCCCCAAGACACGAACCAAAGCATAGGTAAGTGAGGACAATCAAGAGATTTACTTAAAAAATCTCATTTTTTATCCAAACTTAAACTCTAATGTAGATATAACTTCTGATGTATTTTAGGTTTCAAAGTATTTTTCTAGTGATATTTTGCAAAGAATGCAGAACAATGACAAAAAAAAAAAAGAAAAAGGGTATTTTTCTGTCTTAGTCCTTCTAGAAGAGGCTTTTCAGCACTGTTTGCAGTATGTAGGATGTTTCCTTCATCTGCAAGTCTCTGCCAATTCATCAAATTGGAGAAAAACACATAAGAGGTTTTGAGATAAATAAAGCAAATAGTGTATTATCAGAAGTCAACCTGTAGGATAACTGCAAACAACTGATTACATTTATCTATAGAGTCACTTTAGTCTCTTCTTTCTTGACTTTGCTGACAAAGGTGTGGAGAAATACTAGTGGACAAGGCATTGGAGTTCTGCTTTCCCACTGTAATCAGCCCCTCCATCAATAAACACCCTCCACATTAAGGGTTAACATAGCCATGAAGGAGTTTTGTTGCTACGTCTGCCCCTACTGGCAATTAGTCAATGGAGGATATTTAAGTAACACACTAAGCAAGCAATGTTTTTATGACAAGAAAGTGGGAATGAGAATATAGGTAGGTGCAAATTATTCTCTGAAGAAACAGAACTGTGATCTTTTGGCAGGGGAAAAATAGCAGGAAGGTATAAGGCAAGACAGACTATGTTTTTTAAAAATATCTTTATATTCAGTTCTCCATTGCCCATTATTTTTTCCTGTCAAAGAGGAATTTATACAAACTGACATGTTTGCTGCATGTATAACTTGTATCACTCCTTATTTCACAGCTGCACTCAGCTCTTAACGTTAAAAGTTCCTCAGCTAAAATCACCTGTGCCCACCTGGGTGCCTGACAGAAGCCTTCTCTGTGGGCTACAAGAACAACATGATTAAAGGAAAGTTCACTTCCCCTGTGTTTGAAATCCCATTAGTAGGTAACACACCCTATCTGTCTACTGACAGACATGCCGATGAGTATTAGACCATTATTTGATTTCAATCTTCTTTACCTTTAGGGTCTCTCTGTATAAGATATATATATATTAAAAAAAAAAGAAAAAGTGGGGTTGCATTCCATGATACTGTACATTCCAAAATAGCAGTAAAATGCCCCCAGCTTTTACCTATGGCAATAACAAGCAGGAACCATAATGTCATATCACTCTTGGAAAAACTCTTGACACTGGAAGTTCATAATGTTAACACAATTCTCAGGACATTTTAATTCCCTGTGACGAAATCTGAAGAAAACTGGGGTGGGGGAAAAGCAGTCAATTTTAAAGTGCTACTGTAAAATTTGCATGAACCAGAGAGATTTTTCATATGATCAAGGTGCATTTTTTTATCATATTGCTGAGTTTAGAAACAAGTCTAAAATTCTGTGCGTATTCCTTATTACACTCCCCAGATAGAGACACTGGTGGAAGAATAAGTAATTGGAGGTGAAAACCTTTTCCTTAAAGTCAATGAAAGTTCTGATGTTGATGTAAGGGGCCACAGGTTTCCCCGCCATATTCATGCCCAAACACAAAATATGTGTGGCAACTTACTTGAATTCTAGTCCATCTATTCTTTGAAGCAAACTAACAGTTTTCAGGTTTGTCTCCTTGCTATTTGCAGGGTTTTGCAAAGACCTGCTCTCTCACCTGCATGCTTGTGTAGCAAGCTTTTGGTAGGGAGGGTTTTCAGCCAGATCAGCTCTCTGAAATGGTTCTTAATTTTGGCACATCATCCTAGCATTAGCACAAGCAGGACAGGAGCTCATAAGCCTTAATTTTTGACCGGTTTGAGTTGTTCTGTGAATCCCAGCCAGAGCTGATATGATAAATTATAAATCCCAACATTGCCTAAGGCAGCGTAAGCAGATTGCGCATTCCCTTCCGTGGGTCTTTTGTTTCGACCACACTGTCTCTAGTAAATTTGTGCAGCTGCTTGGTGAACAAGCTTGGTGAACTGAGACAGAAGAAAAACAACCAGAAGGAACAAAAGAGCAGGATGATTCTTTAACTTCATCCACTGATCAGTCAGGCTTGTGGGAGACATTAAACTTATTTAAATAGGCCTTTATTTAAAATAGAAAACAAATTCCATCAAATGAGAATAAAATAAAGCTTAAAACTGTGGAGTTCTTTTCCTTATAAGAAACAATGAGCAAGTATTCTAAGGAATACTATAATAAGAAGAAACCCAAAGATTTCTGGGACAAATCACTGCAAATTTGGGGTTTTGTATTTTTTCCTAAAAGAAAAAAAATTCTTTTAAAGATTATCCTATTACAAGAACAAAAGAAAACTTTGGTCTCCATAGAAAATAAAAGCATCTGGTATCTAATAAGAATTACAGTCTTACAGGGTTTTGTTTTTAAAGCTAAGCACATATTCAGTCAGGACTTGTTATATCTGAAGTGTTTTTATATATAACTAAGAAGGTGTGGATTCTATGGTTTTGTGGTAAGGTTTAAACACAAGCATAACCCTTTGAAGAAATTCAATACAGCCATAGGAAATACCATTCCCCTTATTTGACTGCAGACAGAAAATGCATGTATTTTATACAGGATTGTTTTCAATTAATACAGTATCTCCAGTTAGTTCACCACATATTATATTTATACTATCCCAAAGCAGAAGCAGAATAATGTACCTAGGGAACTGAACAGAACAGCTTAGTTACGCTGAGTATTTTTCACACGTACCAAAGTAGACTTATTAAAGGAGAGGAGGTCACCTTTTTGAAACTCTAGGTCAACTGTTGAAATGGAGCAAAAATCCAGAAGGAAATACTTTGTTTTTCTGAAAATAAAAAGATATAATTTAAAATGGTAAATGAGTAGTATTGTACTTGGCTAGAAACAACAAAAAAATAATAAAGGAGACACTTGAGATGTTAGAGAGTTACAGGTTCAGGTTCCTTATGAATGCAAGTGCTCTCAAGGAAAGTAAAAAATGTCATTTGTCTCTGTATAGCCATTCATAACAGATGAAAGAAGAGTTGATTTATATTCAGCCCTTCCTCCCTTTTTCTCTTTGTTAAAAGCAAAACACTCCCTAACAACCGCTTAAAATACATACCAGCCACTCACATTGTTGAAGCACTTGACCTTAAGTTTGATAACCTAAAAGCCATCTTCTGTCTTCTCTGCTGGAAATCCGGTTGGATTCATTGTCTGAGTGCTCACAAAGCATGGACATAGCTGTTGAATGAACACACAACTTACAGTCAAATACTTGTTGAATGAAGTGAATTAACACTTTCATTATCTGTGTTTTTCTTTCACCTATTTGCTATTATTGAAAAAACTCTAGCTGTCTTTGTCATAACAAGGCTTACATTGCTCTCTGAGGGACTTTCTCTGCACTATGCTTATTGCATAGTCTGCAGCTATGATCATTGTCACCAATAATAGCAGAATGCAGATCAACAAATGTATATTTTTTAACATTGTGAATAGAAGCACTCGTGAAAAGATATAATTTATTGACCATAACATCAAAATTACAAGTTATGATGCAATATTCATTTAAACTATCGCACCAAATAAAGAAGTGAAATTTTTCATTTGCTAAATCAAAGGGTCATTACAAAGATATATATCAATTACATAGTGACAAGCTCAGCTCTTAGTTCACTTCATTCATCTGTATATATAATTTCAAACTATACCAATTCTTCCAAATGCTTTATGAATGTTAACTATCTTTAAATTATCACCACTTGAGAAATATAATTCATTCCATTTCACTACTTGGAAACATGGAGCAGTAAGAAACTATCATATTCATAGAATCATAGAATAGTTTGGGTTGGAAGGGACCTCTAAGGGTCACCTAGTCCAACCCCACTGCTGTGGGCAGGGACATCTTCAACTAAATCAAGTTGCTCACAGCCCCGTCCAACCTGGCCTTGAATGTTTCCAGGGATGGGGCACCCACCATCTCTCTGGAAAACCTGTGCCAGTGTTTCACCACCCTCAGCGTAAAAAATTTCTTCCTTCTATCTAGTCTACATCTACCCCCCTTTAGTTTAAAGCCATTCCCCCTTGTCCTGTCACAACAGGCCCTGCTCAAAAGTTTGCTGCCATCTTTTTTATAAGCTCTTTTTAAGTACTGATAGGCTGCAATAAGGTCTCCCCGAAGCCTTCTCTTTTCTAGGCTGAACAATCCCAACTCTCTCAGCCTTTCTTCATAGGAGAGGTGTTCCATCCCCCTGATCATTTTTGTGGTTCTCTTCCGGACCCACTCCAACAGGTCTGTGTCTTTCTTATGCTGAGGGCTCCAGAGTTGGACGCAGTCCTCCAGGTGGGGTCTCACCAGGGCAGAGTAGAGGGGCAGAATCCCCTCCCTCGACCTGCTGGCCATGCTTCTTTTGATGCAGCCCAGCATACAGTTGGCCTTCTGGGCTGCGAGCGCACATTGCTGGCTCCTGTCCAGCTTTTCATCCACCAGTACCCCCAAG
>NW_008824243.1:477997-492800 GCF_000699105.1 Pygoscelis adeliae
TCCCGACCCAGGTGCAGGACCTTGCACTTGGCCTTGTTGAACTTCATGAGGTTCACATGAGCCAACTTCTTGAGCTTGTCCAGGTCCCTCTGGATGGCATCCCATCCCTCTGGTGTGTCGACCGCACCACTCAGCTTGGTGTCATCCACAAACTTGCTGAGGGTGCACTCGATCCCGCTCTCTATGTCATTGATGAAGATATTAAAGTATTGGGGTTTACTTGAAATGGAGGTCATATCATGATATAGTCACCACCAATCAGCTACAAGTAATTCCCAGTGCAGCTGGTCCCTAATACATACTGTATACATGTCTTGATCTCTCTTTGGACTAAGATTATCAAAATATAAACTTGTTTTTAGCTACCAGCTTTAAATATATTTGCCAAAGTAGTAGCATCTGTGTTAGACACAAGATTAATATTCATGACTTTCTTGTTATCACTTCTCATTCATAACACTTACACTGTAATAAACTAACATCTGTACCTCAAATAACTAAGAATGATCTTAAATTAAACAAACATGACGTAGCATACCCTGATGTAAATATGGTGTGTTTGTTTCTCAGACTGATTTTTTGCTGTAGCAAACATCTGCATTTCAAGTCACCCAAACCGCTGTTGTTTGTCCAGGTATACCAGCACTAGAGCACTGAGTTTTGAAATATTTTTGCATGAAAAAATAACTGAGTAAAACATACTTAACAAAGTGAATATAAATACATTTCAAGCAAAGTACCAAACAAGCAAAAATCTGAGCAAGCTAGTGAAAAAAGGAAAACATTTCTGGGGACACATTTCTAGATCAGAGTCCCATATAGGAAATGTTGTGAGAAATATCTCTCTTGATAAGACCTCAATACCTCATTTCCTTTGTCAGCTCCCAGTGTGGTGCTTTTCTAATTGCAAACTACATGTAGACAGCCAACAGATGAATTATATATTCCTGTTATTCCAACTCAGTTAGGTCTCACTGGACATGTCCTAGAACTGGACCCACATACAGTCTTGAGATTATTTTTTTTTTTTTTAAGTACTTAAATGCTTAATAAGTGGGTTTGGTACTTAACATTTTGTCTGTTCAATTCAATGTCATCTTTACACACCCTAAACTCTCCAAATCCAATCCTTAGTCTGTATGCTTAACAGAGAACTATTGTGCAATCTTGACTTGACTTCTTGTATATCTTAAGTCATAATAAAGATTGAGGGAATTGTTTTTCCTAACACATGAGCTCTGTTTTAATTTAATATGTTAATTGTTTCAATGCATTTCCCTGATACTGCCCAAAAAATGTACGTAAATTTGTGCCACAACTGCAGTTAGGAAAATTGGAAGTGCTGAGGTGATATCAACACAATGAACTCATGCTTTTTAGATGAGGGAAACTTACATTTTGTGTTTCTGCAGGAAGCCTTTTAAAAAGAGATACTTGCTGAAAAATTGAAAAAAATAAACCATGTGTATGCCAAAGCCTCCTCCACATCCCCACGGTCATAGAATGCTACATGTTACAAAATAAAATTGTGATTATAAGGAAAGCTGGCAGTTATCTTTGCCTAGGAGAGTGAGCTTCGCTCACTTTGTCTCTACTTCTAGAAATGCTTATTCCAAAGCAGATTTCAATAATGGAAGAGAAAAAGCTGTATGCTGATTTAAAACAGTCAGGTTGGTCAGTTTGGAATATGTCTCCTGGAAAGTTATCAATAGCTGGCAGATTTCAAAACATAATTTATGGTACTTCACCATGGAATCATCCATTGAATCATATGGTATAGATCAGATCAGTAAGTGCTATTTCCCTGCCTGAACATTTAAGAGAAATTATAGTCTTTTTTTTTTTCAATTTTTCACAGTTCCAGTTTCTTTACTGACAGAGACACACACTCTTATTTGTTGGATACTAATTTAGCCAATTACTTATGCATATGTTTAAGTACAGGAATGTGAACATTATGGGATCCATGAAGTATATCTAGATATTTAAGCTAAACTAATAATACTTTTTTTCTTTGTTGCATTCATGAAACATAGTTAAAGTAAATAATTAATGGACAGGCAGGAACCTGACATTTTGAGAGCTTCAGGAGGGAATTTAGACTTCAAGAAAGTCAGAAAAAAATTTCAAAAATATTAGAATCATCAGCTGGAAATTCAATTATTAAACATCAGCAAACAGTTTTTGTCTTTTTAACAGATAATTACTATTCTGTGCTTGGAGGTCTAGCTTTTTTGTTTAAAAGAGCAGTAAATTTAGGGCTAATGATTTGTAAATAGTGTGTTATATTTTTCCATTTTTTAAATTGATTTATTATAATAAAGCACGGATTTTTCTGTCTCTTTTAGTCAGATGCAGATATTAATGCTGGTACTTTGCCTTAATGGAAATATTGGCAAATTGGAAGTTTACAAAGAGATTAAAATCTACAAATAAGCACCAAATGGGTTAGACACAAATGACCTTTTTTTATATATATACCTAAGGGGGGGGGTGGGGGTGGTGAGAAACTGTGTTGGTTTCATTTAATTTCCAAGGAAATCCAGGGCATTTATGGCAATAACATCAAAAATACTGTTGAGCCCATATTTGCAAAATCCGACCTTTTCAAGGAACGTACCTTACAGAGACCCTAAACTCTTCCATGATGTACAGAATATTTTCTCTAAAAGTTTACCTTATTTAATATTTAATTTGAAGATAAATATTAACATCACAAATAAGAAGCAAATGAGCATGGATTGGTATGCCGAACCAAAATTCTGTTGTGGATTAGAATTCTGACATTATAATGTCAGCACTAATTGACATTTAATTTATTCTTTAATAATGTTGCTAAATCTCTGTTTCCTCATTAAATGGCATATCATGCTAAACATAAACAGAGGAAAAATTTTTAAAAACTGATCTTTGAACAGCCTAGAAAAGCATAAAATCAATATGTACAGTATGAAATATTACATACAGGGGTTTCAACTTTTGAAACCAGTAGGAGTTTTCTGTTCTCTTTTAATAGGGACAGGATCAGCCCAAAAGTGTTAAAATGCAATTAACATTATAAATTAATTGCTCACCAGCCAGGAAATGCAAGATTTAGGCTTGAAACCATAACCTTAACTCTTACCCATGGGCTGTGTGCATTATGATGATATGTAATTCCATGATCACATAAAGTATTAAAATATGAATGTGTAGAATCCCTACCACCTCCCCAAAAGAGAAAACATCTTGCTGTAGTGCGGAATATTCTCCGCATACCTTTTAGTCCTCACCAGCAGGTACAGGGCAGAAAGTTCCTGAGTGTACAACAGGAGCACAGCTGGGAGGTAGCATTCTTTATTGTTTGGATAAGCTGTTTTGTATCCCCAAAAAGGAAGAGCAGCATATTAAGGTGCTATCTATAATTTGTGTAAGCCTCAACACAAAACATTAGAGAATTTCTTCTCACTTCAGCACCAGCTGATTAGAAGAAATGCAACGCTTCCAAATCCCATATGTGTTATTAACTAAAAGATCCTTTACATGAGACAGAGGAGGAATACTTGAGGTAATTTCACAAATTACCCTACACGTTTTGTTTTGTTCCTTCTTGCATAATATGCAAAATAGCTGTTCATGTAAAATCAATTTTATGAGTCACTTTTAAGCCATCATTGATTGACATGTGGAAAATAATGTATGCTGTTCTGTAAAAAGTCTATTCTACTGTATAAAAATTATAATTTATTTAAAAGTAAGTTTCACTGCACAATTGTGGCTGTAAAATACATTCTTAATCAGATTATGTGAGAGGCGTGGTTCAGCCCGTCATCCTTTGGTTACAGTAGATTTGCTGATGTCACATCAAAAGGCTCATTTGCAATCCTCTTCCCCAGTTTTAATTACTTCTGGAGACCAGAGAATAACGATATATTTGATATAAATTCACTTTTCCCAGTATTAATTCAGCCATTTCCTTTTGGTATTTTATGTTCTATATAACAAATACAAAATTATGTTGTACTGCCTGTTATCTGTATTCAAAGTGGAATGTTAATGGAAATAATTCTGCAATTTTAAGTATATTCTCTGGAAAAATCTAAATCAAACACCTTTCCTCAGTACACAGATAAGAGGAGATTCAAGTTAGGATATTCACTTCCCTTTACAACACTTTTTCAGACGTGAAGGTTTTCTTCTTTACTCCCCTTTCAGCAAAAATTAACAGTAACCACCATTCCATTACCTATATTCTAAACAGTACATTAGCGAAAACCATATCACCCAAGAGAAAGCTCTACATGCTAATTCTACCTAAGCCTTCTGTGTAAAAATTTTCACTTTATTTTGAGCTAGCAAGTGGCTCAGAGAGCAAACGTATGAAACTGAAGTTCTGATGAGAGCACAGGAAACCTAACTACCCCAGCCATGTCATCGTTGACATGGCTAGATCCAAAGCCAGTCATCTTCTTCACCTTTTTTTCTTTAAAAAAAAAACAGTATCAATTTCATTTGCTATTGTGTGGCTGAGGTTTATTAAGCACAGCAACAGTTTACCAACAGTGGCACAAAAATTACAATTTTGCTGTGAGAAAGAATATCAAGTCTCTGTCTTACATATTACAGGTCTTTTCTACTCTGTCCTCTCTCACGCCTTATACACATCGCTGGTTAGCATGATCAGCCGCCTGAGTTCAACAGATGCTTCCACTGTACTTCAGAGACACTGCCATTTTGTCAGGTTTGCAGGTCTACTTTAAAGCACTGCAGAGAAAAACACCAAGCACAGTTTTGCAGTTGAGTCTGCTGCTGTTTCTGCAGAGAGGCACGCGGAGGATGATTCCTCTTGTTGTCAGGGATTAGTATTTCTTGGGAAGACTTCTGGGCAAACAGCCCAGAACAGCAGCGGGTCGGGGACGAGCTACTTGCTACTAAGCAAACTTGGAAAAAGCCATGTCGCCTCTGCCAGCACTCATGAAATGCTGAAGTCTGACCTGTCGTTACTGTATGCTAACACCATATGGTGCGTACTAGACCTGACAACTCGTCTACCACGTTGTAGGTGGTGGTGTCCTTGCTTAGTGGAGGTGTTATGTACTTGTGCACGAAGCACCACTGCACAATGAAGGAGAAAGACAGCTTAATCTAAGGAATAGGAGGAAGCTTTGGAGGTTTCTTTCTGTACTAGCGCAAAATGCCTGTTTGCTTCAGGCTTAATGAACTGTTCATGCTACAGGCACATTCCAGTTTGAGTCGGTACAGAGCAGCAGACTTTGTAAAAACTCTGTAGTTTACAATATATAGCTGTTCTAGTATGGTAATATGGTGATAAAAGATAGTCCTTTCCATTTCCTAATACTAAAAAAAATTAATATAATCTGAGAAAACATGCCACCCACTTATTTCAATCCTTGTGTGAAATATTACTGTATCAGAAAACATTTAACTGAGTTCCACTAAGAGTTCGGAAAGGATTAAGGGCAATTTTTAAAGGAACAATTCAAATTTTATCTAAGCATCAATGGCAATTATAAAAATTCTGCCCTTGAGTCAGGTTTCATCATAAAAGGAAAGTTACAAATGAGAAATGTAATCTCCTCTCAACACTGCAATTTGTTTTGTTGGGTTCCACTGAGTTTACAACATCTTTATACACACATGTATTCTCTTTCATCACTCTTTCTCATCATTAAGTAATACCTTATAATGATAATTAATATCTGTTGTGAAGAGATTGCTGTCTTCCCTGGAGTTGTCCCTAAAATTATTTTAAAAGTGAAAAAAAATAGAGGTTTTCCTGAAAATGCTCAGAAATAAATCTTTGTAACAGTAGGAATATTGTTCTTAAGGCAGCTCTTTCACTGAAAGCAGATCTGTATTAGAGCACCCGTGATGATAAGCAAGGCCTGAAATGCAGAACTATTCTGGAAGACAATGCTGCTCCAAGAGAGTAATAAGAATTCTGCCCTGCAGGCAGCATGTGCGTTGGCATGACTTCAGCTGTAGCAGAAATTTAATCTTGGACACAAAGTCGTAGCAGAAGAAAAATTATTTTCTGTCTAATGTTACAAATAGACTGGAAGATAAGGCTTTCTCCCGTAAAGGAACTCAGACTCAGGTAAATGCCCTTTTTTTATAACACCATTGAAATCTTATGGCATAGGCAGAACAGTTCTCCCAGCATCATAAAAGGGACATATTTCTGATTGTTGCACAAAATAAACTGTTACAGTTTTGGTTTATGATTTATATAGTGGATTGATGAACAACAAAAAATAATCCAACAGATAACTACATAACTACATATTAGATATAGATGGGACAACAGAAATAAATGAAGTGTTCAGAATACATGTTCACCAAGTATCTGTCTTCTCCCATGTGTACCAGCACATACTTTTGGAATTTCTTCAGTTTGCCTGCATAGGCTCAAAGCCTTGCATGCTGTTAATCTCAGAATAAAGCGTACATGGCTTTGTGTGTGTGCTGCCAATACTACCTGTTCTTTTTCTTTTCCTAAATCTGGAGCAACAGCTGATCAGTAGCCTCCTTTATTATTTCTCCCTTTATCTCAACACAGTACTTTTAAAGGTATTATATATCCTGTTCTACCTGTGTAATTTTCAACAAATGTTTCATCTATGCATAAATACCTGTGAGTTTCTTACTCTGCATCTTCTTTTGTTAAATGTGAGCTCATAAAATCAACTGACATTTAAGGAATGAACTTGCTGTACTTTGGTGTAGTGCTGGCCTATGCAATAAATACAATCTGTCTCAAACTAAGCAAGAAAAAAAGCAAGAGGCGAGGCTGAATTAATCTACATCTTTGCTGACTTGGCTGAGACTACAGTAGTGCATTGAACTAGACTTTTGAAGATCTTCATCTTCATTTGATTATTCCAGGCGTGTGCTACCAGCATACCCACCTTTTAATTTGATGCCAGGGAGTTGTTTGTACTCTGCTTTTCTCCCATCGCGTAAGAGGCACTGATAAGGTTGAAAATCAATGTCTTTCACATGACCTTAGGAACTCTCACCTCTGTTGTTGCTTGTTGCCTAAAATCACTTCCAGCCACCATTAAGCAGAGGGTGAACTTCCATGAACGCTTGCCTGTCTGAAACTTCCTACTTACCAAATCTCTTACCTATGTGCAGAAAGGACAGCAATCAGTACGATGGCAAGGGGTAATCTCTTCTCAGTCATAATAAAAGACGATGATAAGCATTCGGTAAAAAAGGAAAGGTTTATATGTGTGAATCAGGAAATCATCAGACTTCGTTCTTATTCTGGCTGCAAGAGACTGCAAAGGACTGGGGAAGAAATTTCCAAACAATCTCAAATGAGGAAACCAAAGTAATTAAGAACACTGAAGCCTTCTCAACTTCTGTACAGATATAGCCAGACGAATGATCCCCTTCCTTCTGCCCTACTATCCACACCTCTTCCTTACTTCCTACCCCAGCAGTTCCTGTCAGATTGCTGGTAGAAAAATAATCTAGCCATACCTTGCAACTTAAAGTGGAGAAGTTCTGTCCCTTCCTCTGCTGGCTGGCAAAACTCCTTTCCTCCTTAAAGCCTGCTGCACTAAAGCTCATATATTGGTGCTCCAGGACCCGTATTTTAAATTACAAGGAGTGAGAATTTCTGTAGAAACCATTACACTAACCCATCTGAAACAGGATGATAAACAACCGATCTTGTGTGTGTTACTGAATATCTCATGAGGGTAATTTACAATTCCACAGAGAAAACTGAGGTGAAATAGTCTCTGCCTGTGTTTCATCTCAGCAAGCGTATCATGCAATGTCCCGAGAATATTAGCAGCAGTAATGTTTGCCTTCTACCAGTTGCAGCCAGCTGGAATAAACATGAATGCTCACGCTCACACAGCTAAGGGTTTAATCTCCCCTGCAGTGTCAGCAGGACCCGTGTTTGACTGACAGAATGGCCATGCAGTGAAGTCTCCTGGCCATTAAATCTAGGTCCATGGGACGATTTGTGGTATGTGGGGTGACAACTATGCAGTCTACATCAACTGATTTTTCTTCTGGTATCTTCATCTAAATCTATTCAACAAAGAATAACAGAACAAAAATGTTTCTTTTTCATTATGTCACGCTGATGTTTATGCTTCATCTTGCATCATACCAGTGCACTTTTATAATTTCTAGTCTTAGACAACATATTATATGTTTTTTTTCTCCAGAGACAACTCTGGAGAAAGTCTTTTTTTGATTCTATATGATCTGCCTTCCCATTTATACTGGAGTATACCATGTTTTTCTGTCTTAATGTTAATGTCTTAACTTTAATCCATATTTTTGTAACAATCTCAGAAGCTTTTATAGTTTCCTGGGTGATCTTTTCTGTTTCTGGCAGTTAATACTATATCATTTGTATAGCAGAAGGCAAACTTCAAAAGTGAAAGTAAAGAACCCGATACATTATGTTTTGGATTATGGCAAGGCTGCTCACTGTACTGTGCAGCTGTTTTTCATACCCAAATCCTTGCCTGTATTCAATGGAGCATATACAATGCAACTCTAATGCCTTTTCACATCTGAGACAAATCCACTACTTATACTTTATTTTACATACTATTTTAGAAAGAAATCTGGTGACACCCAGTCAAACCTACAATTTTTCTAGCTTTCCTTTCATATCCTTACATTTACGACATGAGAGACACACCTATCCTTAGACACAATTAAATGGAAAAGTCCATTCATTAAGCCAATACAGGCAGTATTTTCGATTTCTGTGATTCTCTCTCCAAATGATCAGAAGTCACCAGAAATAAGGATGAAGCCAAAGAAATTTAAATACATTCCCTTCTATCACTTTTAGTTTTGACCTTATGATTTCAAATGAGTAACATCTGTATCATCAGCAGATATATATTTTCTCTTAATTTCACTGCTTATCTGACATGTGCTGTTCAGTCTTCCAGTCCAGCCTTGTTTTGTTAAGACAATATCTGCCAATTAGTGAAGGACCATTTCCTTCTGCAACTGTTAATGAGAACAAACAGTTAACCCCTGTATTGCCTGGCAGAGTAATTATGGTCCTGCTAGATAAAGCACAGTTTTTACTCTGCTTTGTATACCAGTTCAATAAAGATTTTTATTAATAATAGGGATTTTTATGGATCAAAGATGAAAAAGCACACTCTGACATGATTTATTTATTGTTCTTTTGGTACAGTGTTTTTTTCTGAACCATCTACTTGTATTAAAGAACATTCGCAATGATATAAATATGAATCCTGATTAAGCTATTTGAATTCTAACTGCTAATGATGTAATTAGTTATTAAGCACACCTTGTACTTGTTAAGTAATTTCTTTTTCCAAAGCAGGTTGTTCATCCTCCCCCTTTCAGAGAACCCATCTTTTCCCTCTGAAGGAAACCATTTTCAGTTGCTTATAAAGAAAACTTTCCCAAAATGTAACTACTTGAGCTGATGTTATCTATGGTGGATGTCTGCCTCAAGCCATTGCTTTTGGGGAAAACACAGTCAGAATAGCCATTTCAAAAATTAGGCTGAGGAAATTACATTTTTGTAATGTCACATCTAAATCTGACATTTTGACAAAGCATACCTTTAAAGTCCTGCTGTTTAACCATTTAAAAGTAGGGTTGTGGATTCTTGCCTGAGAGCAGCCATTAAAAAGTCCACCCTGTTGTTGTTCCTCTGAAAAATCATTCTGCATTTTTGACTGAGTTGCAAACTGTTAAAAAATAGACTTTGCACATATTCAGATTATAGCAGTCTAAGTCTCTAACTGCACTAAGCACCCTTGCACGCCGTGTGAGTTTGTAGTGGATGCACTGTCCTCACTGGAAGCGCAAGCAGGAATACAAGTGACTGTTCATGTGTTATTCTTACAGATTGAGTATGTTTGCTGCAGATAAAGACCCTACACCTGAAATTGGGAGCTGGAGGGGGAACCAACAGATGGAAAGGGATCTGAAAAAATTGAGCTACCGTTAACTTTTGTCAAATATTAGGTATGCTAAACCCCCCGCGAATGAAGATTTTTACTAATACTGCATTATCACAGAACTACAAGAAAGTATGTATTGCAAAATCTACTTTACAGTATAAGATTTAATGGTGCAGAATATTATTTATGCTATTAATCATCTTTCTCAGATAATATAAATTACTGTATAGACATTATGCAACATGTGTAAATCTGTTTAAGAATTTCATTTTTTTTAAGATAGAACATCATCCTTGTAGAAAAGGCTTCCTTCTTCAGCAGAGTAACTGAAATGGACCAGTTCCTTCAAACAAATATTTCCTGAGGGGTCTATAGCATTCAAATGCAAAGATTTTGTCTTAGGAAAGTGAAAGAGGATGATAAAAACTGAAAATTTACTGAAATAATGGCATAAAGCTTGGTGCAAAGCAGAAACCACCATGTTTGCACCAAAAAAAAACCCAGAAGAACATGTCAGGCTCATGGGTATTTACAGCTTGTAGACACTATAACGAACTTGTAGGGGGAAAAGAAATCAATTTTAAAAGCTGGTAGGACCTGCTGATTTCTCACTGGAAACAGGTTCTTTCCTGCCCACTTTCAATACATAACTGATAGTGTTCTGCATCTCAGAATTGTTTTTCCCATTGGTAAGCTATTTAGATTAATTCAAATCATGAATATTCTCATTTCTAAGAAGCACTCACTCAGACGCATTCTTTTAGATCTTACTATTTTACTGGGGGTTGCATTTGGTTTTCTGGAGTGCTAGCTGGATGGATCCCTACTGGAATTAGTGCCTTTTGGGTTTGGTACTGTCTAGACATAGAAATAGCTCAGTTTTAAAAACTCCTGAAATTAAATTATCACAGATAGAGCTGAAAAATATTTCACAGCCATTGCCAAGAAGAGGAATCAAGTCACTTTGTTATTCATGTCACAGTCTGGATCATGTTACTATGTAATGGCCTTAATCAATAAAATCCGGGTTTAAACAAAGCATATTGGTGAGAGGAATGAGAGGAAAAAGGGGGACTAGCCAAAATTAGGGCCAAAAGTCAATATGATGTTTTTATTCTGAAATGGTAAAGTACCCATTGATGCCAGACTTTTTAAAATATCCTATGGCTTCCAAATATTTCTTGCCAAAGAATTTTTATTTTATTCTAAAAGCACGAACTGGAGACTGCTCTGTGCAGAAAAAGATAAGCCAAGTTATGAAAGCATCTCTAAGTTATATCCACCTGGATCTAGGCATGCTTGCATGCATTCACAATATCAAGTCCCCAGATCTGTCCTATTTTATCCCAGTCCTATTTTACAGGAACTGTACTCATATGAAAATAACTTCTAAGGGCTGATGAATTCTATACAGATCATATGGAAATATACCATACTTGGTAGGTGACTTGGGCGAAGATTTCTGTTCCAGAAGAACTTGGCATGAGAGTTACAAGTAAACTTTAAATCTAAGGGACTCTAGCCTGAAAAATCTATTAAATTCTTTAACTGTAAAAAACAAACAAAAAAAAAACAACAAAAAAAACCCCAAAACCCTCAACAACAAAAAACCCACAGACAAACAAAGAAACAAAACCCAAACACATTCTCATAGGTTAAGATAATGGATCAATGACAGCAAGAATAATTTCTGGCAGATTTTTTTTAGGACATAGATGCATTTGAAAGAGAACAACAAAAACAAACACTTCCTTGTGTAGTTAGAGCTATTATCTCCACTTAATAATATACTTTACTGAGCTTCTAAATTGTTAGAACATTTGAAAATTTGCATGCCAGGAAATCTGATGCCATGAAGGAAACTCCTGCTGTCCTATTTCCGGCTGAGACCAGAGGCCGAATGCAAGAGTTCACATGGGAAAGTTTTCATTTGTTTTTCTTTCCATTAGATTTCAGAGGACTCCAACTTGTACTTTGCCAAATATCTGAAACAAATCCAAACTGAGGACAGTTTGTGGTTTGCCCATCACACATAGAAACTGATATGAGTTTATGTAAGGTCAGCATTTGCTAAAGCATAGTGACAGTGAAAGAGCCTTGCAGCTTTGTTTAGATTTTTGAAGCACATCTGTCTGCTTCAGATGCAAAGAAAAGATTTAAAACAGGAAGCAAGACTGATGCATGCAAATATGATTGACTTAGCAGGCAGAAAGCCTGAAACAATAGCTGTGCTACATTAATTTCCACTTCATCCCAGTGATGTTTACCCAGGCACCAATAATGATACTTTAAATATCAGCATTGTTAAATATTTTGTTACACATCAAAACACATTATGGAAATCTACAATAGCAAGGGATGCAAGAAAGGGAAAGTCAATGTTCTCAAATCTATAAGGCTTTTGGCAGAGACACAGAAACATCACCAGCAGAAGAGGAGAGAGGAGTTCCAGCAGTGGTTCACAGGTAAGAAAGGTTCTCCACAGACTCCATGGTTTTCAGGGCTGACCTGGGCAATTGTTTGAGTATTCAGGTGATTTCTCCTGCCAGCAGTTTGGATTACCAGAATGGATTTGGATTACCACGGCCCTGCTGTGGACTATATAGTACAGCTCCGACACAAGAACTCTACTTGAGAGTTTAAGATTCAGCACAACCCAAACCTTCCTATCTAACTCTTGAAAGAGAAAATTATTGAGAGCTTAACAGAAAAAAAGGAAGTTAATGATGAATTGTCCTGCTGCAAACACTAGAAACAATTTTTGTAGACATTTCCATAAATTTCCAAAATTTCTGTAAATTTAAAATGTCAATATGATATAAAAAGCAAAAATAATTTGAATCACTTAACTTAAAAATAAACCTGTCAGGACAATTTTTCACCTAATAATTAGTCACTACAGTTCTTCAATGCATCCCCTCTGGGTAAAAATTTCTAGATTAAAATACCTTTAAAGGTTAAGAGGGCACATGTTCTCAGGGCTACAGTATGAAATGTAGTAATGTATCACACAGCATAATGAATTAAAAAATCAGCTGGACAGCTATCAAGTAACTGAGATCGCAGAAGTATTCTACAGAAGAGTTTCATTCTGCCAGATGACTCCATGTGCTTTTACTACAGGTTATAAGCAGATCAAAAGATTTCATGTTTTTCTTAAACTGCCTACATACTTCAATACAGTAGGACAAAAGCTGCCCTCAGTTATACTACTGGAAAATCACTCATTTCATGGGCTTTGATGTATTTGCAGTTCCACTGACATAGCTGAGGGCAGCATTTGGCCAAATACATCTTCATTCAGAAGCAGCATCTATTACCTATAATAGCTTTCCCCAAAGGATGGCTGGGAACATGTGCAGATACTATATAGTGACAGTGACACAATCTTTTTCCCAAGCTATTCCTTAAGAAAAGATTTGGGGAAAAAAAAAATAGTCCAAATTAAATTGTCTTTTCAACTTCAACTTTTCCATTTGAACAGACATTAAGGAAAGAGTAAATTGAGAAATTTTGGTGCAGGTTAAAATTGGATTTTTTTCCCCTTCACTCAGGCTCTCTGACTCCTCCCATTCGTAGTTTTCCTGTAAAGCACTTGAGCTCTAGTGCTACCTAACAAGCTAAATGTTAGTGTTTTATTAATACTCATATCATAACCCAGTTACAGTATATTTAAAACAGTTTCTGAAACCCAAAGCATAGAATAATGGTAATCAAGAAACAAGTTTATGAACTACTGTTAACTCCCAGTCTGAAGATGTATTACGGTACTGCACCATTAAAATGCCTGCTGTCATCCTGAAACTCATCATCAAAGTAGGTCAGGCATGTCTAGTTCTGAGATGAACATATTTCAGAATGTAAATTTCCCTCAGTTAATACGGTTAAGCAACTTGTGGGCCGGTCAAAAATAAAAGCTTATGTACAACAGTGATATTTTTTTCCATCAAAGAGAAAAATATGCAGGAAGAAAGGTGGTGGGGGGGGGGTCATAAAAGCAGGGAGAAAATGTTGACATCCATCAGAATAATTTGAATTTAGTCTGGGATTTTCAAAAGAACCTGATCTTCTTAAGTACTCACATCCTACTTCGGCAGTTTTGAAATCCTTCCTTCATGCACAGAGAAGCTGACAGATTCACAATGTAATGACTTGAATCCTTTATTCACCAAAAAAGAACACCACAGGCAAGGGATGAGGCGAAGACTTTTTACTGCTTCTTTTCTGTGCCTCAACCCTCACCTAGGGAGAGCCACTCAATGGTAGAAAGGAATTTCATGTTCCAAACCAGTATGAGCTTCAGCCTTTTTGGTATCAAGAAAGATAGAGAACATACACAATTGTTTACAGTTTCTAAAAACAACGGTTTGTAGTGATCCTGACCAGAAGACCACTGTACATGGAAGAGTTAGTGATCCACACAACAGTTAACCTGAGTATAGATCATAGAATCATAGAATCATAGAATCATTAAGGTTGGAAGAGACCTCTAAGATCATCGAGTCCATCCGTCAACCCACCACCACCATGCCCACTAAACCATGTCCCTAAGCGCCTCATCTACACGTCTTTTAAATACTTCCAGGGATGGGGACTCCACCACTTCCCTGCACAGCCTGTTCCAAGGTTTAACCTTTCAGTAAAGAAACTGAAACCCTTAAACTCTTTCAGTAAAGAAAGTTTTCCTCACGTTCAATCTAAACCTCCCCTGGTGCAACTTGAGGCCATTTCCTCTCGTCCTATCGCTAGTTACTTGGGAGAAGAGACCAACACCCACCTCGCTACAGCCTCCTTTCAGGGAGTTGTAGAGAGCAATGAGGTCTCCCCTCAGCCTCCTCTTCTCCAGGCTAAACAACCCCAGCTCCCTCAGCCGC
>NW_008824243.1:493075-493753 GCF_000699105.1 Pygoscelis adeliae
CACCCCCAGGTCCTTTTCCGCCAGGCAGCTTTCCAGCCACTCTTCCCCAAGCCTGTAGCGCTGCATGGGGTTGTTGTGGCCGAAGTGCAGGACCCGGCACTTGGCCTTGTTGAATCTCATACAGTTGGCCTCGGCCCATCGATCCAGCCTGTCCAGGTCCCTCTGCAGAGCCTTCCTACCCTCGAGCAGATCAACACTGCCGCCCAGCTTGGTGTCGTCTGCAAATTTGCTGAGGGTGCACTCAATCCCCTCGTCCAGATCATTGATAAAGATATTGAACAGAACTGGCCCCAAAACTGAGCCCTGGGGAACACCGCTCGTGACCGGCCACCAACTGGATTGAACTCCATTCACCACAACTCTCTGGGCCCGGCCGTCCAGCCAGTTTTTCACCCAGCACAGAGTACACCTGTCTAAGCCGTGAGCCGCCAGCTTCTCTAGGAGAATGCTGTGGGAGACGGTGTCAAAGGCCTTACTGAAGTCCAGGTAGACCACATCCACAGCCTTTCCCTCATCCACTAGGCGGGTCACCTGGTCATAGAAGGAGATCAGGTTGGTTAAGCAGGACCTGCCTTTCATGAACCCGTGCTGGCTGGGCCTGAGCCCCTGGTTGTCCCGCACCTGCATTGTGAGTGCCCTCAAGATGAACCACTCCATAATCTTCCCCGGCACCGAGGT
>NW_008824243.1:493852-505058 GCF_000699105.1 Pygoscelis adeliae
GATAGATGAGGGAGCGCGGATTGGCTAGCTCCTCCGCCAGCTCTCTCAGCACAGAGTAGGACCAAACCTGTGCTGTGCAGTGTTGTGCTGCACTACACATCCAGTTTAGCCTTCAGGCCGGTGATGTGCTGCACAAATTCCTTGCCCACAGGATAACCTCAGCCTGCTTATTATAGAGGAGGGTCCTGGAGGCAACCCCCTTGGTTCCAGCAATTACACCTCCTGCATCACCTTGCCTTTATCTAAAAGTGCAGCAAGAAGTTCTCATGCAAACATCCTCTCTGATTGACAGTAGAAATGATGAATAGAGCTGTTTTCTTGTAAGAAAATCCGATAATAGCTTGAATGACCAAAATGGGGTAACCCTTTCTACATATGGGACCTGCATGATGTACTGCAGGCTGGTTGGAGATACATTTGGTGCTGCACAACTCAGGGTTCTCAGCACCTGAAGGGACATAAGATTATCTACACTATTCTCTCTTTATTGTTTTGTTAGCTCTAACAAACAGTATTTTAAATGATACAGACTCTATAGAGTCTGATTTCCTTTCTTACTTGGCATCATAACTGACTAGCACCTCCTGGCACAAAACACTGTTCTTTGAGGTTTAAGATTTGACGACACTTTTCAGCATCACCTCTAGGAATTTTATGGACAACAATTTCAGGTGAGAGTCCTTTTTTTCTCACTCAACATATCTTACTGTAGAACAAGTATGAAATTACTGTATGGGGAAAAAAAATGAAGCTCAAATTAAGGGATGCATGAGAAACTTTAGCTCTGACTCTTCTATGATGCCACATCATCAAGCTCTTCTGTTAGATACATGATTCTTACAAGGCAACAAAGCAGTTTTGTCTGTGTCTTTCTTGGTGGTGTAAGAAATACAGAACAGAGCTTGATGATGGAAAGAGAGTGGAAGAAATAGATAAGAAACCTGCAACACAGAAATTGGCTATGGGTGAATTTCTGCCTTGAGATTTTCCAGTGGAATCTGTATCCAAATAGACAAAAATTCTACGTTATCATCTGAGGCAGAATCAAGAGTATTGCAAGTGGTTTTAAGGCACTAGTTTAAAATAAGTGCTTTGGGAGAATACAAGGACAGCTCAACCACCCCTCATTATAGAAAGTCCAAAGAAACTTCTGTGTTTTCTTTCAAGAATATGGTACAGAGACAAAGGTTTATAGTATAACACCTGAAAGAGCAATGTGCTATGTATCAACACTTCCAATAGAATCCAAAAAAGAGAGATAAGAGATCTCTGCTGAGAAAACTGAAAAACAAACAAACATAAAAAGAAACCTGCCAAGGTCTTCAGGGACTATACTAATATTATTCATCTAAGGAGTAATGACTCTTCCTGCCCCAAAGTAGGACCATTCACATACAAAATACTAGGAAAAGGAAATATTAAAAAGATACCTAAGGCGAGCACTGCAACACAAAGCTGTAACTAAGGATGAGACCAGGTCAACCAAAACATCTTGCCCTGAGGCACAGACTTAATGGCTAAGTATGTCTCTGTATTATTTTCCCCAAAAGTTTGGTTTGGCCAGTGAAATTATCAGATACATACATTTAAAAAAAAAGGACTGAAGTATTCTGCCGTTTCCAAGATTTTCTCCATATTTTACATCTTTATTTTTAGCCAACAACTACTGTGTTCTGCAACACAGAATTCTGACAGGGATAGTCGCAGCATAAAAAAGAGAAATGCAACTTATATATTTTTAAACAGAGGTGAAGCAAAAATAAGATGAAAAACAGAAGCAAGTACAAATTAATTCTGCAGATCAGCATTTTTTGAGCAGCTTCAAGAAAGGGAGATAGAACACTACTACAGGGACCAAGCTGCGTGGTTAGTGCCAGATCCTGAGGGATGGAAAACTCACAGTTTATGCTTAACAATGAGGTTAAAATAGACCAAATATGAGAGAGTATCCAACTCAAAATGAAACTGATGGGAAAAGGTCAGTTTCACTGACTCCATGACCAAGACAGACAAGAAAAAATGTGACAAAGAATCCAAATTGCTACCTGAAATGTTTCTCAAAGTCAGAGCACATAGAAAACAGGCTCTGGACCACAGGTAAGGTAAAAGAAGAAAGAGTATTTGGGAAAAGACATAAGAATGACAGTATATAATATCACTTTGTAGTGTTCAAAAACATCAGTCAAGTGTGAAAAATGTGGAAAGAGAATAACTATAGAGGGAGGAATTCTTTATGGGGAATGATGGTCAGTATTACCTTGGAGACAGCTATCAGTCTGAAGGAAAGCAAATGGACTGTTATATTTAATTGAATTTGGCAACAGGAATTCAAGGCCACATGTTACCAGAAGTGGTGGTAGTTAAACTGAAAGAGAAGTCAGACTGAATTAAGGTGAAAGAACTTGCACTGACTATGTTGTCTTCAACATGAACTGAGCATATGGGCATGTGAAAGATGGAAACAGACACCTGTTAAAATTTCACCTGGGAAAAGTGCCTGTCTAAGGGTATTCAGCATGATCACGAGCTCTCCCTCATTGGAACTGAGTGAAAATGGTGTAATTAAGAAAGTGTAGAAAAATATCTTATGGGGAAAGGGAGTACCTAGTTGAGTGGATAATGTCCAGAATGAATATAGCTACCCTATTAGTCATACCTCAGTCATGAGGACATGGGACATACAATGTCCCACTTGTCCTAGGAATATGGCTGGACAAGCTCAAAGCAAGAAATGAAAACTAGCAGAAGGTAATACAGAAAAGAAAAAAAAAGAAACGGAATCTCTCTACTGACCTAAAGAAATCCAACCATTGTATAAGAAGTGAACATTTTCCACTACCTATGTCATGGTTTCCCCCCAGCCGGCAGCTAAGCACCACACAGCCACTTGCTCGCTACCCTCTGGTGGGATGGGGGAGAGAATCAGAAGAGTTAAAGTGAGAAAACTCGTGTGTTGAGATAAAGACAGTTTAATAAGCAAAGCAAAAGCTGTGCATGAAAGCACAGCAAAACAAGGAATTCCCATCGGCAGGCAGGTGTTCAGCCATCTCCAGGAAAGCAGGGCTCCATCATGTGTAAAAGATACTTGAGAAGACAAACGCCACCACTTTGAACATCCCCCCCCCCCCCTTCCTTTCTCCCCCCACTTCCCCCCTTCCTTCTTCCCCCAGCTTTAGATGCTGAGCATGATGTCATGTATGGAATATCCCTTTGGTCAGTTGGGGTCAGCTGTCCCGGCTGTGTCCCCTCCCAACTTCTTGTGCACCCTCAGCCTACTCGCTGGTGGGGTGGTGTGAGAAGCAGAAAAGGCCTTGACTCTGTGTCAGCACTGCTCAGCAATAACTAAAACATCCCTGTATTATCAACACTGTTTTCAACACAAATCCAAAACAGCCCCATACTAATTACTATGAAGAAAATTAACTCTATCCCAGCCAAAACCAGCACAACCTACAAGAGGAAAAATTCCAAAAGAATTGATTCATGCCAAATGTTTTCCTATAGCTCTTATATCTGCAGTAGTCTGGTAGGTGTCTTTAAAAATACATAGCACACATATACATGGTGCATATCCACCACCCCCTTTCCAATAAGCTGTTTTCTCAGACTGCCATTTGGTTTTTGTCCAGCAATCAGGCTGTTTTAGTAGAAAATACACACATTTTTGAAGGTCTGTAGTATATGAACATCTGTTTAGGTGACATTTTGACATGAAGCGGGTGTAAAGAGGAAAAAGTACATGACCAGAGGCTTCAAACAGTTTTAGAAAGAACTCAAGCTATCTGGTTACAGCTAGCTTAAACAAAAATCTAAATTTCATTCTATGCAAATTACAGTTCTAAGAGCAATTATTACAGCAAGAGGTTGGGTAAACAACAAACGCGATTAAGGCTATCACAGATATCACTTGCTCAAAAGACAATAAGAGGAACAAAGATTTCCCAAGTATTGTGGATCATGTATGGAAAACTGCATTGCATCTAACTAAGGATATCAACCTGCAGAAAGAGCTATTACTTTGCCACAATGACATGAAATAAAAATTTGAAATTAGCTTTTTGAGAAATTTAGGTAATTAAATAAGAAAGTTCCAGTTTTGAAGGACTCAGAGTAATCTGCAAATCAGCTTGTCCCCAGTTGCTTCTAAAATCACTGACATAGTTCTCCTACTGCAATATGATCAAAGCAGGTCACATACACTACCAAACCTGAACATCAGTCTTCTCAAATAAACAAGAGAGGATGCTACTCACTTTTAGTCTGTGCATGTAAGAAATTAAATAATTCATGGGAAGAACCGATAGACACATAAATACTAGTTGCCCTTACCCACATGCAGTGAAATGATAAAATGATAATCTTAAAATAAGAACCGACTAAAAAACTTGCACTCTGGTCTGTATTTAGGACTGTTAAATTACCGAAAGGTGCCATGAAGGCATGGGATGTTACCTGCTGACATTCTGCTCAGCATAAAACCAGAAAAAAGAAAAGTAGATATGTTTATCAATAACATTGATATATATTTGAAATTCTGCATTGCAGAAATGTGGATCATTAAATGTTCAAATCATTACATTTACTTAGAAAGAAAGTAGGTAGCACCCTACTTTAGGAGCAAAAAGTCAGAAAAAGAGCTTTGTTTTCCCAGGGTTTTCACTACACAGCAATGTCTGTTTCTAAGTCTAAAGAAATATTGGCTCCAAAAGACCATTGAGTACATAACTGATACAACAAAACACCACCCATTGTTTGCTCCCATGGTTTAATGACACTTCCAATCCTGAACACTAGCCGTTAACAACACGGCCTTAAGCTTATATCTCAAGTCTGACATTTTCTTTAAATGAAGAAAGCCCTTTCTGATTGGCAGTCAGGAAAAACCTGTAAGACTGCCAGCAAAACTTCCTTTGCAGTTTTACTCCCCCACTTAAATAAGGTCCTGTGCACCTAAAAGTCACATCCTTTTCAACTCCATCTTTCTTTCCTTGCCAGATGCATTGTCAGCAGAAGTCAAATATAGATGTTATGTTCTAAAATTGCACAGCTCATCCCTTGTAATTAATTCTTGACATCTCTTTCTGGATTCAGATTTTTTTTCTGATTCTGAAAGTATTTACCAAAAAAAAAAAAAAAAGAAACACAATTTCAAAGAAATTGCTTCATCTTAAGACTTTTTTCCAACATATCTTCTAAACTGAGTGGATCATACGAACCTCCCCGCCACATTGAATCCCTTCTCCCTTTGTTCCTAATGGACTTTTGAAACAGAAAACCCTTTATTCAATATCTGGATTACTCCTAACATCTCTGAGCCAACTTTAATACCTGTGTTTCAAACAAAATCCCTTTCTTCCTCTTCTTCACCTATTCCCAGCCACAGTGTCTCACAGCCACAGTCCATTTCCAGTCTCAGTTCAAAGAATTGTTTCATAGAAAGTTCCCACGTCTCCCACTTATTCCAAGATCCCTGCTGCTTTTTCACATCAATGTCAAGTGATTGCTTCAGGGCCAGTCCAGTCTGCTCAGTCTGGATAGCAGCAGCCTCTCTCTTACACATAACTAATATGATCACACGGAGAGGAGAGAAAGAGGAGGAAAAACTCAATGCAAGCCTGACACATAGGGTTGTCTACATATTTTTCATGACCTGTGGGTCTTTGCCAGCCTGAACTCTCGGAAATCAATCCCTGAGCCCTTCAGTGAGAACAGGTCTGTATTTGGAATAAGTAAAACCACTTGCTCCGGTGCAGAAAGCAATATCTAACATTTGACAAGTTAGACCTTCTCACTCTTGAAGACAAAATTCTCAAGTGCCTAGTCTGGAGTTCTAAAAATTATGAGCCAAAAATCAGATACATCCAGACAGATGTGCATACCAAATGGAATCTAAATTGATATAAAGTATATATAACATTTGGGTATGCTGTCTAACTTAAACCAAGAAAGTCCTTACAGACTCATATCTATTGAATATATCTGAAATTACATCCTTTAGTCACCCTGCATTGACATACTGTATGTCTGTGAGCATTTACAATTCATGTTGAAGATTTACACAGAAGTAGTGTGGATTCCCAGAAGCTCTCCCTACTTTATAAATACAATACAATTTGTGTTAAAAATCAAGTTCAGATTTGTTGTTGCCTCTAAAATACATTACAAATGCTCAGTGAAGACCTTACCTTTTTGTGTTTCATAGCAAGGGTGTCAGTGGGAAATTCCAGGCATAAGAAATCTGGTCATGGTCCAGCCTATGTTAGAAACTGAGCAACACTGAATTCCAGGTTAGGAGATACTAATTTGGAATCAAGATCCAGACACATTCTTCCTTAAAGCAGATTAAGCTAAAGAATCTTCTAAACATCTCATTAATATGGCCTTATATGCTTTTATTTTACATAACACATTTTTGTACTTGTTTTAGATTCCATAGTTGTTTTCTTCTTACACAGATACACCATTGACTTGTTTCTGAGGCTAACTCTTAAAACACAGTCCAACACAAAAGATAAAGGAACATATATAGCTTCCCTTAACTAAGCCGCAAAGACTGTTTCTGGGGCCTTTCCCTCCCAATGGAATATTCTGATCCAAATAGACAAACAGCAGTTTTCCAGACAGAGGAAACTGGATCATCCAGCATCTTCCTAAACCACTGAAGGAAAGAGATTATGGGTAGGAACAGCCTGGGAGACAGCCACAAGGCTGAAGGAGGCTCACAGATGTTTCTAGTAGCAGTCAGGGAGATTCCAGGGTGAGAGGAAAACAGAGAGTTTCAATTAATATAGCTTAAATTCAGAATGGATCATTATGTACATAGCATCACCTTGTCTACAATGCAGATTGCAGAAACTTCTGCAATAAACTTGACTCTGAACTTGCAACATCTGTCTGAACTGCAGCATGTCTTAACTACCCTCACTTGCTCACACACACCCCCACCCCCACCCCCACACCCAACCCTCCACAGTTCTCCTCTGCTATCTCCTCGACTTGGCAGCATAAACTGCATAGTTATCCAAAACAAAAAGGTTTCTGTGGAAGTTAGGCAGTTAAACACCTTTAAAAGCATTTCCTGACTTCTTTTCCTCTCCCTGACTTTCATCTAATTAACTGCTAGAGCTAGTTTTCTACTTAAGTTCAGAGGAACTAAACAGATATAAGCAATCAAAAGAAGATTAATAGCCATTAGCATCTGTCTGTGTGACTCTTCCAGAGCTACTATAAACATTTATGTCCGGTTTTTTAATGATCACTCACTGCTAAGGCTTGGGGTGTGAAAAAAAGGATCAATTTTTGTATTACACTTAAATACTCAGCATCCAGAAATAATTATTTCTAGTTCCTCTAGCAACAAAAGTAATGGAGAAGATACTGTGTTTGATATGGAAGATGTTTAAACCTGCCCAATATATTGAGGGGCAAGGGGAACCATGTATTAAAAAAAAAAGACAGCAAGAGGGAGCAAGAGAGGGAGGAGAGGAAGACTTTCCATTTTAACATTTTAGAAGTGTACGTGCTCTTTGGCATGCAAATAACTTCTCTGAGCTGATTAGGTGAGTCACTGGTTTTTTCCCCTAGAATGAGTTCTTTGTAGCAAAGACAAAACACTTCACCCTTAACAAAAATGACCCAGAATATCCACTAATATTTAATGTACTTATTGGCATAGATCTCAAGTAAGCACCCTGCTAGAAACCACTGGTTAGATATAATGTAGGAAAATAAGTATTTTGAGCAGTTTCTGCCAATATATTTCTTACACAACTTAATGTGCAAACATCGCTGGCCCATTACTGTTAAGAAATGAGGAATTTTAAGGACTATTAAACACTCTGCAAATAGATCAGCTGAAAGTTATTCAGCACAGGTGTTCTTATAATTAGGTAACATTGGAAAAATGTAATGTTCAATGGTCCTTGTACTTTGCCCTTCTTCCTGTGTAGGAATGAATATTACCATTCATAATTAACCCAAATCTCTGTTCCAATCGAAATAAACATTGAGTGTAAAACAGTAACGCTTTATTTTTATAGCATTTTAAACTAATGTTACTTATAATTAATTGTATATTATTTCATTCATACTTACAATTACTACCTTTTACTGGAAACAAAAGTGCTAAGATACTGTTAAGAGTCTGCTGGGGTTTTTTCCCATTTCATCTGACCAGAATGGAACCACGAAGCCCAGGAAATGTTACTGTTTCATATTTGCTAGTATAACCTTTTTATTCCAAAGGACACAGGTTAGTCCCTGGGATATTAAAAAGGTTGTTAGAGATCCTTTTTTAAAAAAAAATTAATCACAGTGATTCCATGCAGAGAAACCTGGAATTTGTGTTTTTAATGATCCTTGACAGTAGTCATGAGATCTAACAAAAATTCTGGACCTGCAATGTTGGTGAATATTCGCTAAATATTCAGTGAACCTGCTTCCAGCCAGCAAAAGTTTCAGTGGATTTACAAACATATCTCCGTTTGTTCAAGTATACTTATTCATTACAGTTATTTACCTATTAAAGAGCTATCTAGGCAGGTGCCATTCACTGAGATGAAATGGTTTCTCTCTCGTGCATGTTGTCATTCTGGTGATAGGATCACTAATAGTTTTATTTAATCAAGGGAATAGCTACGTCTTGGAAATTGTTACGAGACTGTGAGATTAAATTATTTAGCCCTGCAAAGGTACAGCTATCCTGCAAAAATATACATTTAGAAGATAACATATGCAAATTAATTCCACATGAAAGACTAAAAAGGCTTTCATTCTTTGTTTTGTAATTCAGTAGGAGAGGTTGAGGGGGGGCATTTGGGGGGGCTGTGAATACCTATTACACAGCTTTGATAGCTGCTAAAGGAGGAAATTACCTGTAGCTAATACATATGTTAGTAAGTAAAAACATTTTTCTCAGCATGTGTCTGATATTCTACAATTCAAAACTACATTTAAAGATATTGGGAGTGGTCAAACAAAACAAGAAAAAGTGAAAATAAAAAAAGAGAAGCCCAAACAGTAATTTTACACTTGTACACTCCTGTGTTTAAAGATCCAATAAAAAGTCTGGAGATCTTACTTGAGTTACAGACCAAAGGTATTGGATTGTCTCTTCACTCCAACACCTGCTAATGTAATCTCATTGAGCATTAGCATAAGATTCCCCTGTATCCCATACAGTGAGGGTATGAGAATGCAGCCTTGGAGGCATATGGGAAAAATATGAGTGTGTATGTACGTTCATGTGGAATATAGCATATTTGTATATACTGCAGTACATTTAATCACTTATATTCTATTGGGAACACAAATAGTGTAATGAAAATTTTTTTGGAGAGAGGTGATATTGTTGTGGTTTAACCTCAGCCGGCAACTGAGCGCCACACAGCCACTTGCTCATTCTCCCCTCCTCCCCGGGTGGGATGGGGGAGAGAATCAGAAGAGTGAACGTGAGAAAACTCATGGGTTGAGATAAGAACAGGATAATAATTGAAATAAAATAATAACAACAACAATAATAAAAGAATATACAAAGCAAGTGATGCACAATGCAATTGCTCACCACCCACCAACCGATGCCCAGCCAGTCCCCAAGCAGCGGCCCCCCAGCCAGCTTTCCCCCAGTTTATGTACTGAGCATGACGTCATATGGTATGGAATATCCCTTTGGCCAGTTTGGGTCAGCTGTCCTGGCTGTGCCCCCTCCCAGCTTCTTGTGCACCCCCAGCCTTCTCAGTCGGTAGAGCATGGGAAGCTGAAAAGTCCTTGACTAGTGTAAGCACTACTTAGCAACAACTAAAACATCGGTGTGTTATCAACATTATTCTCATCCTAAATCCAAAACACAGCACTGTACCAGCTACTAGGAAGAAAATTAACTCTATCTGTCTATATCTATATCTATCTATATCTGTCCAAAACCAGGACAGATATACAAGGAAATCTTCAATTAATGCTTCAAGATATGCTTCAAGATATGCTCCTTGATACTTCCCCCCAAAGTCCTATGCTGGCAGAAATATAATGAATTGTCCATCCAGCTATCCAAGGCCATACAAAAGGAGCTGCTATAGTCCCTCTTGCCTTTGACCCTGTCAGTCTATATTACCAGGGGATCTTTGAGGATATGTCTATCCTGATCAAGACATGTGAGAGAATAAAAATAAGAGGAATAAGAACTTTGTGTTGGAAATGTATACATTTTTTCCCCCACATCTATTACTTAAACGTTAAAGTTTTCTGAGTGTTTTTTTTTTCTTTTAATATAGAAAAAAGCAAAGGAAATGGCAGGATATCTCACACCAATGTGAGAACACTTAAAAACTTTGTTTGGTGAAAATGAAACTGGTTCACACACATCTTTGATTTTGGTTGTGCTTTCATGAAATGCAACAGATTTTAAGAAAGTAAGTTTGCCTACAGTTATAGTAGAAATAATAATCCCCCAGAAACCAGTGAAGCTTCTTCTGTGTGAAGACAGGATGTGAAATATGATGCAGATGTATAATTTGCAAATAGATGAATATCCACACTTGTGAAATTCATGAAATTCTTATTAGAATTCTGAAAACAGTATGGAGACAAAGTATATTTCAAGGGGAGAAAATCACAAAAGACAATATTCTGTTCAGTTAAACACCAAGAGATAAATCATCTCGCTGAAGGATAAACATGATTACAGAACCTACAGGCTGTGGGTTTTGTAAACTTTATGGACTAAGACCATTTGGCTTCCTGCAATATACCTGTGAAATTTAACTAAGCAGTTAGATTTCAAGACCAAAATAATTTGCAAGAAACTGAAGACCCGCATTATTTTTTATATCCAAGTACTTCACTTCATAAAAGTCTCAGAGAGGTTCACAAGGAGGTACACTTTTTTTAATACAGATTCTATTGTTACAGAGTGAAACAATTGATACTCTTCAACCACAGACATATTACTGAGAATTCAAAACTTCAGGATGGAGGGGAGAAAAGGGAAACCTATGGTAAATTTTTGAAAACAAGAGAAAGTTCTATTAGATCTTTAAAAAAAAAAAGTAAATATTTTTATATAGTTTTGAAGTATAATTAATGATGATTCAGACACCTTCAAATTATATTACCTTTGCATAGATTAATGCACTAATCAGCCATGCCATATTGCATCAAATAACATTTTTTTAAAGAAAGTATCCAGTTTGCTTAAACAGCAGACTCTTTC
>NW_008824243.1:505069-522097 GCF_000699105.1 Pygoscelis adeliae
TTTCTGTGCAAAAGGTATAGCAATAAAATCATACCTGTGTGGTGATAGACAGAAATTTAATGGAATTAGGAGTTTTGCCATGTAGGCAGTAAATCAGAGCTGTTCACAGGATAAGAACATTTATTTCCCATCCTGATTACATCAGCTGGCTTGCAAGTTGGTGGAGGGGGGCAACTATTTCTCTGTCTTGTTTTCTCTGTATGTGAACTTACTTCACGCCATAAGCAGTGCTTGTTACCTCATGGGATTTTCTGAATAGTGGAGTTCATACAGCTTAAAGGTCTCTGGTTCTTGATAATCACCTACTCTTAGGTTTAGGAAGCAATTCTCTTTCCTGCCCCCTACAAAATCCTTGATTTGCTTGCTTGACTTCATATTATAACTTTAAACTCTAGTCTTTATGCCTTATTAAGTTCGAAGTGCCTATTTCAACTTGTCTTTTGTTGTCCAACTTGGGGTCCATAGGCTTGACAGATTGAAGCAGTTCAAGCAAAAGTAAGGTAGAACTGTATCCATTAAGATGAAAAAAAAGAAGCAGGTTTTAAACTTTTGGAAACTGAGACATGCGTCATGTACACTCTAAATCATGAGTGGGAAATGAGATAAACAAAGGCACATAGATTAGTGCTGCAGAGATGGATCCTCAGATCCTGTCTTCACTCCTCGTCTGTTCAACAAATGTATAGGCCCACAAACTATCTTAGCCACTCATCATAAGCCAAAAACATTTCCGCAATCCTATAACAATACTAGACCTATAGTTGTGGCTTTGTTATTGGGATGATGATGCGCCACGAGAGAGCTGAAGAGCATAACAAAAGTTGAGCTTGTTTAGTGAATTCTCCAAATGAACCTAGAAAGTGTAGCATGCTCTGTGTCATACGATTGACAAAATGATAAATAAATTCCTGTAAGAGTTTCTCCCAAAGTCGTCAGAAGAAAAATTCCTTCCTGAACCAATGTAGCAATCTGGTTAGTGGTAAGGCTACAGCATGGCGTGCCAAAAAAGAAAAATGAACAAAAGGAGCACGAGCATATCTCTGCAGAGATTAGTCCTTTGATGTGCAGAGTTAATATCACCTTGGCTCCACCTTGGTTTGCGTGTGGGCTCAGCCCACCACAGTTCCATCTCCAATTAAGCTAGAAGTTACAGGTAAAGTAGAAAATTTTGTTAAATCTATCCTTGTGTTTCTGTTACATTCTTCCAAGTGTTCAGACTCAAATGCACACAGTGGAAAACTGAGGCATGGTCTTTACTGCCTTCCTAAAGTAAATGCAGAAAAATAAATAATAAGTAGCATGAGGCCAGAGCAGGCATATCAGAGCAGGTCTGATAATTCTTGCCAACTCCAGTAAACACATTGTTAGAAGCTTTCTGACAGATCTGTGCAAAAGTACGATGTTTTATGCCATGCTTTTCCTTCATGACACTTCACACATTAATATGACAGTTCTGAGTTTCACATCCTTAGCAGAACATGAGCTAATCTCCTTTCTGTTATTCTGGAGAAACTCCATCAGACACTTCTGACTCTATTACTGAAAGTTTTACGCTGGGTAACCCTTTCAACTTTGTTTCAGTTGGAAATGAGAAGGAGGGCACCTGTTATGCAGACTGAATATTGGCTACAGAAAAAATCATAGAGAGGTGCAGTGCATCTATTTAGAGCCAAGTGCTGGTATGCAAAGACTTCGAGGTCTTCTCATTGCACAGCTGCTGAGGATCAAGCTCCAGCTGTTAATTTCTATGTGACAAAGAGTGGCATTATGTCAATAATGCAATAAGGCAATTTATGTCCTTATTAATGAACAGAAAGAGAGGATAATACCTTATTAACTACATGCCCTGAGTGATGAGAATCTGTGAATGCTGTCTACAGTGGTTAAAAAAAATAGAAAGTAACACGAGTAACATATATGTTCCTAAAATCTGCAGACAATCACAGTGAATTCTGACAATATTACCTATTGACTCTGCTTATTAGAGAAGGAAAAAGAAGCAACCAGCAGCAGATGAGCATAACTGAATGAAGTGTAAACAAGAAAAAGTCACTGTTCAAGTAAACTGCAAGATATATCGTTTCTCTGCATGAAAGATTACATGTTTGTAATACCATTACTTTGGAGATATTGTACCAATAGACCTCTCATGCGTTGATTTAGCTTCTTCGTTACTGGAACATAAGTAGCTTCAAAAACATTTTACTTGGTCTGCTAGTAAGACAGAGTTAGTCTTGTTCCATCAGTTACAATCTCCATACTACACCACCGCAGAACATCTGAGGGAGAGCTGGACTGGCTAGTGTAGTGGGCAGTGCCAGACTGAAAAACAGACTGCCAGCTTGACTGAATGTTTTGTTTTTTCTTTCCCAGTAGCCTGCGAATGACAAGGAGTAAGCACTGTTCCTTCTAACAGTGGGTAGCTCTATTTATCTAACTTCTCCCTCTTTCATCTTGCTTTGCAACTTCTGAGTTCACATTTGTCATTCCCGTTATCTACTGTGCTGTAAGATGCTGTAGGTATACTTTTTCCCCTTGAAATATGTTTCTTGATTGGCTCGAATGAATCATTTTCATTTTGAAGACACAACTAGCCTAGATTTTTATATGAGGTTTAATTTGTTTCATATTTTTCTTTATTTTCTTCTTCCCCTCTTCCGCTTCCTTTCAGTCTAAAGAAGTGCTCTGAATAGGGCATTATATACTACTTGGAATACATTAGATTCAGGATTTGGTTTTTTTAGGCTGAACCTGATTAAATTTAATGAAGGCTTGATCTGAGCATCCTCCAGCATTTTACCATCCAGACTAATTCTGGAGCGAAGGTGAAACCCTAGACAAAGAGAAGTCAATGCCAAAAGTTATTCCACGTTGGAACGTTATTCTAAAAAGCTCTTGTTCTTGGATTAGTTGCCTTGTACAAGGTGAGAGGAACTTTAAGAACATTTTGAGACTGTTGATCCCTGATGGCGGTGGTGTTGGGGTAGAGGTTTTCCCTTCAACAACGGCGCATTTAATGCCTTAGCTAATACATATATTGCATAGTATTGTAAAATAACTGTGTGATAACCTTTGCTAGCAACTCTAGTGAAACCTGAGAGCACCAGATCTCCCAGTCTGCTGAAATGAACAAAGCTTTTAGGCATTTTCCCTTTGACCTTGCCTCTCCAAACAGAATTTTCCTTAGTAGGAAATCTAAGCCCTGAGGTTTTGTTAGTCTGCTACTTCAATTTTATGATCCCTTAGCAATTCTCAGTTAAAAAGTGTGATAGAAGGAGAGGGGAGGGTATGCCAAAGTAGGTAGAGACTATTCTGGTAATATCTGAGGGGAGTAAATGTACTTTCTTGTAGGTATACCATGATAACTACCAGATAGTGTGCAAAATAATGTATCTTTTCTGTGTCTACTGATTTCAGCCAGCCTGTTTTCACAGATTTTCAGCCTTCACTCATGTACTTAAAACTTTTGGGCATATAAATCAATAATTAGGAGTGATCACATAATGGATTTGGTTTTTCTTCCCTGCTGCTGCTTTACTGTAAAACTACTCAGGTGCAAGAACCAACAATAATCAGCAAAACTGTGGGTGAATGGTTCGCTATGGAGGTACAGTCTTTAAAAAAGAAGAGTCTAAGAAGCACCTTACATTGATCCATTGCTGAAATTGCCAGACATCCCAGAGGAAAGAACATGCATCTTTTACATTACAGTTTTAAAGCAAAATATACTCAAAAATTTTTAACTATTTAATTTCATTTCCAATGGTAGCATAATAACAATGCAATAAGATTTGTGTTTAGTTTACACAGCACACTGCCTTTTTATGAATACAGTAGTTATAAAATTTGTCTAAATAAAACCTCATAATTGTGATGATATGTGTGTTTATGGATGTTTAATTTTTCTTAATTGACCAAAAATTGATCATTTGAAAATAAAAAAACATAAAGAACTGTCCTAGAACTAGTCCTAATACTTTTAGTGAACCTCAGAACCAGATGCCTGAATATTTTTGTAGTTCTCCTTTCACTACTGTATTTTAACATTACAGTTTTATAACCCTTGATTTTCCTCTTACGCCAGCCTTTAGATTACTTCCCCGACTACCACTTGCTATTCATGAAATGTTCCCATTTTGCTTCTGAATGAAACAAACATTGGATATAGTGAGAAAGTAATCATTTCAGACTTCATTTATTAACACAAACCATATCTTAAAAGATTCCTGAATGCAATCTGACTGATAGACTATTAACCTTGGAAAGTTTCTGGGTTTGACAGTATACAGCACATCAAATTAAAAAAGGTGACCTGTAAAGATAAACAAATTGGGCTGCCTTCCTATTTCTGGTTTCTCTCTCATATGTAAACAAGTTCTGAAATGTTTTTTTTACTTTTTTCCTGCTTGTTTTTGACCTTTAAAATACTATGAATATCAATGCGGGGTTTGGCTGCAGGATGACTTCTTTGAGGTATGAAAGAACCAGAATGTGAAATGTCTGCTCATCTAATGTGTGAATCTTTCAACAAAAAGCATTTTTGCCAATATGTTCACCAGACTGGCTAAAGAAGTTAAACAAGCCCCACACAAAAATGAAAGAAGTTGTTTATTTTTCAGGTTTGGGGACTTGCTTCTTTTAATACAGCAGTGGTGTTTTCACTGCAAGAATTTTCTCTTCATGACACTATAGACAGTAAAAGGAATTTCCAATTAAGTAACAGAAGGGAAATAAATCTTTAGAAAGCATACAAAACACCTTTCACCCTCCACCGACCCAGTGAATTTATCTGATTCATTTATCTGAAAATTTTTATTTTTAGGTAAACTTCTAGCTTTTTCATTTGTTAATGTTAAGCAAACTGTATGCTGTAGTCTGCCTATACAGAAGGAAACAGGGGAAAGAGGAAAAGTTTCTCTCAAAAATGACTGAAATTATGATTCCCACTCTAACCACCGGACAGTGACAAAAAATCGAGTCCGTGTGTGAACAGATCAGCTTTCTATATATGATGTTAATTATTAAAAGCTAAATCTATGGACCCTACATGTCACTGGCAGATGGATAAATAAGCTCCTTCTACCATTCATATGTTTTTAGACATATTTTATACAACTAGCTTATTGTAACAGAATATTAACATTTGGGAGAGAAGCTTTCTAAATGTTTGGTTATAAAAGATAAATCCTCCCAGTTCATTAAGCATTTTAAAGCAATGTTGAAACATTACATCGGTCTTACTGCAGAGGAAGATACTTTTTATGCTTTAGGATTGAAAAATGAATAGTAATGTACATTGCTTCTGATTGCTTAATGGTGATTTATTGAATCTCTTAATTACTGGTTTTGACAGATTTCTCATATATATTGTGGAGAAGGAAAAGCTGTACTTCAGCATTTAAGAGAAGAAAGTGTTCCATGTTTTTTTTACCTCAAAATGGAATTCCATTAGATATTAGAAACTCGAATTACGTATTATTTTGACCTATAAGATATAGCCAGCTGTTGCAATATGTAAACAGCCACTGTTATGAACATGACATAGCAAATCAAAAATGGTGTACACAAGTTCATTTGGCAAAATATCAAAATGCTGTATGTATTCTTGCAGCTTTTGTCTGAATTTTCTGTGCAACTGGATTCTGGGATCCTGCAGGAAGCAGGGAAACCTCAGGAGTTTGCATGATGATTGAACAACCTTTGTTCCCTACCAGGTACAGTCTGCTTCCAAGTCTCAGAGGGAAGGGGGATGGTTATTTCTCACAGGTAAGAGAGGCACATCTAGGTTAAGCGCAGGCTGAGGCTCTTTAAGTGAGAACACAGGAGACACAGAGGAGTCAGCATTCTCATTTAGTCAATACTAACTTAAAACAAAGCAAAGGTCTTAATTGCAGAGCAAACCACTAGGGAGTGAGAAGTCAAAGTCTGTGTGAATTGAGAGAAGCAATAATGAGAAATGAAAAGCTTAAGCCTAAGGTAAAGGTCCTGTTTATTTCTGTGCCACCTGCCTGAACCAACCAAGTGTGACATGCCTGCGCTGATAATTGTTGGAGTAGCATCACATACATATTGGGTTTGTGATTGAAGGTCACAATTACTAATTCCAACCTATTTCTGTGCTCTGCTGCTCACAAAGACTCAGGTGTAGGCTGACACATGCAAAGGGACCCAATTGTGCAGAAGATACTGCCTGCTAAATTACAATTTTGATGCTGTTCCTCTGTGTGAATTAACAAACCTGAGATTTTTGTAGTAAATCCTCTTTCAAACATTTCCATGAATTACTCTACTTAATTCAGTGCAGATATCTTTGAAACTCTATTTGAAATACAAACTAGTCCCAATTAGCTTTATTCCTGTTATAACAGAGCCAGGAGTTTGAAGCAATTGAATAGACTAAAAAGGGGGGCTATTTAATTTACAATAGGTGCTATAAAGTAATCTGGACATGCCTCAGGATTCCTTTGTGGCTTTGTGATCATGAAGTGACCATGAGTGGCTGTTATACTCAATAGCAAGCTGGAGAACTGCTGCAATAGCTGCATGTTTCCAGGGCAATTCTTTGTGGGTGGGCAGATAAAATGCTTCACAGCTAAAGCTCAACACCTGTGAATCTTGGCTATTTGGATCAATGTCAGTTCAAAGGGAGGAGGGGAAAAATGCCTTTTGACATAGTCATTAAAAGTGCTGCTAAGGAATACTTTCTTGTGAAAATGTGCTGTGATTGAGGTTTATTTTGGAGTGGACTCTTGGAGTTCTCAGGTATGCTCATGGGAAGATCAAGAAACAGAAACAGCTAAAAGAATTATCTAGCTATATTAGGACCATCCTGTAGCGTGAGTGATGACATGCTTAGATCTACTAAGGTTATCACTGCTGGCTTTTTTAGTATTAATTCTAAAACTTTTTTCTGCTTCACTGAGAAAAAGTGTAGGTGTTGGGGTTTTTTTAAATAAATAAAGTTCAGTGAAATAATAGACAAAGAGGATCAGTTTAATTGAATCCAGTTCCATTTTGCTGATTCAGTGTCTTGTTCAGCACAGAAATGACAGTAAATGAAATTTATTTTCAGAGAAGCAGAATCCCTGGAACTCTATCTTTTCCATAATCATCTGATCTTTTCAGGAGTTGATTGCACACAGGACAGCAAAAATGAAAAAAAAAACCCCACAAGTGACTGAAATGTTATGTTCTCTTCTTTTTACATAATGATTAAATAGCAAAGTCTTACATGAACACAATGTGACTGATGTATTAAGGCCAACAGGAATCCGGAATGACCTGACAGTTCTGATACTGTTTTTGAGAGGGGTGGCACTACTGGGATGTGTGGCTTCACTGTCTGAACATCTTCTTAGAGCAATGTACTCTAAATGTTGTCAGCAAAGAGGAATACCTTAGGCATGCCAGGGATTTCAATTTGTACTTATTACTCTTTGTCTCATGGAAGATTAGGTGCTAGAAAAGTACCTGTTATCTTTATTTCAATGATCCTAGACCATGTGGATTAACCTTGCTGATTCTGTAGGGTAACAGTTGACATTTAGTACAGGTTACTCTAGTGCAATTATTAATGTTCGTTATTATAAATAAAAATAAAGTTAAACAATATGACAGCAAACCAGTAATAAATAGAAAGAGCTGACGTCATAAATGTGATTGAAGTTCAGGGTTTCATCCTGACAAAATGAGATGCTTTAAAGAAACCAAAATGTCACTTGCAAAAGTACAAATGCTTTCAATAACTAATAAATGTTCAGTTTAATTTAAAAGAAAAGGACAAATTTTCAGCTTTCTTTTTTCTTTGATGTAAAGACAAGGAAAATTTCATGACTTGTTCCAAAAGATCACAGGCGTTCTCAGCCTGTAATCTCCCCCCACCCCAGCTTTCTTTTTTTTTCTCTTTTTTTTTTTTTTTAAATGACACTTTGGGAGGACTATATTTCTGAAGAAAGCTTTTATTCAGGAAAACCTTTCAGAAATTCAAGATGAAAATCTGGAAAAGGAAGAGATGATATGTCAGGGTTGAGACTGGGGGTTTTTCTAGCTGTTGATGAGAACATTTATGCAGGATAGGAGAGGAGAGACTGTGTTCTGGTTTCTGCTGTGATCCAGGCAGGGACAGGCGGCGGGACGCTGGTTCCCACACCTCCGCTGAACGTACAAGCAGTCTTGAACCAGATCTGCCTCTTCCTGTCTTTTAAAACATTATATCCCCGCACAATCTTAACCTTTAGCCTGATGGAAAGAGGGAAATGTTTTGAAATATCAGTGATACAGAACAGGGAAAACATTTCCTGCTCACCTCTGGCTCTAAACCTACTTGCGGTTGTAGGGTCAGAACGACAGCACTGTTCCTTTCCATCCTCACAGCCATCAGCTATTATAAGTGCTTCTCTGCGCTGAATTTTATGGGTGTTAAAGATCTACATGTTCCTTTCACTTCATCTGGAGTTATGAGCACTCAGTGCCTTTCCAAACATTGGAGCCGAAATGAAACATTCCACTCCGCTTTACTGCTTAGTAGTACTCGGTGCCAATACAAAGGTTGGTATAATACCAGGGTGTGTGCATGAAGTCAGTTTTAAGTGTTATGAAGGTTCCCAAATCAAAACAGATTTTCTTGTAACACTGGAATGTATGGGTTGGATGCTTCTAGACATAGGAACTTAATTGATGTAGATATAATTAAAGGCTAAATTCCAAGCCACCGGAGTTCTTGTTTGTCATTAAAGCAACATGTTTGTGACTTTTAAAAAGTTTTTTAAGTTTCTAAACATTTTTTAAGTTTTTTCTGTGCTTGAGGTTTTTCTAAGTATTAAAGTTTGAAAATTTCAGAAGTTTCCTACTTCTGTCCCTGAGCAAACATGAGCGATATATATAAAAATCTGTTAAATTCAAGCAGTTGTAAATGTCATTTAACAAGGCACAGTTCTTTGCAGGCTTAGCAATGTAAATGTTGTCGTATGCTGAGGAATTAATCTGAGCAAGGGTCTGCTCAACAAAACCAGTTTGAGTAGGGACATATTTTCAAGCATGGGTGCCTGAGGGTCTGTCTCATTTTTACCTGATCTAAAGCTTGCCACAGTGAAAGGCAAGTTTTATACTTGCATGTACTGCAGGGAAACAAAGAGACTAAGGTATTAATACAGGAAAATAGTTAATTTCTCTTGTAAACTGTTTCATCAGGGACCACACAGTCAAATTCTCCAAGAGCCTACTTATTTAATATTTGCTCATTAATCTTTTTCCCATCCACAAATTCACAGAATGGATACTTTAAAAATCATACTCCAGCCCAGTGAAATTCTCTGTTATTCTCCAATGTATAGTAGCCAGAACATTTATTTCAGTCCCCATTTACAGCCGCACATTATGACTGCATGACACTGACAGTAAAAGTAATAACCGATACACATACCAATTTTTTAAAGTATTATCCCAACTATCATGCCAATGTTTTGCTGCGATGGGAGAAGACGTATCGCTGCCCCTAGCTGAACAGAATGGCAATACCCACAGACTGTTTGCTCTCACCTTTGATATATTTAAAAGCACCTGAAGCAGTAAGGAGCCTAAGTCCACCTGAAAGCTGATGTACTCTACTGGCCTTCTTCAGCCCCCCATTCTGTGTGTGTCAGCTGTGAAGCAATTAATACTTTTTTTTCTTTATTCTTTCTCTTCCTGCTCCCGTTCCACAGATTTGAACATTAAAAGGAAAAGCTTCCGGGGCTAACGTCTTCTGAGGGAATACTACCTAGTGCCTTCAGGAGGCAGCTTTATATTGCCTAATTCAAATTCATTTTTATCACCCTCGTTATGAAGCTAACATGATTTTTTTTTTCTCTTTTGATCTGAGTTTGGTCAAGGTTTCATTCAGAGATTCTAGCCATGCTCTGCTTGGGAAGGAACACTACTCTAAAAGTATGCTGTAGTTAAATATAGTCAGATACATATTTACAAGAACTTTCTTGATGAAGTGGTCCATAACTTCATTATAGCCCTGCCACGCAAAACATTTTTTTCACTTCAAACTGCATAATTCACACTATTCATTTTGTACCAAGTGGCGATTGGTAATGTTTCTTATACCCACAGCTCCACATTAAGCCTTTTGCAGCAGTGTCTCTCCTAGGGTAAGTTAAGCTTTGGTTTCAGAAATGTTTTAGTGAGATGTATAGTATAAATTGTATACAAAGTCACAGACAACCTTAATCATTTTCCAAGTCCATTGTATAACAAGGCTTCCTTGATGCTTTCCTGAAATGAGGAATGGGGCTAGGAGAAGGGAACTGTAGTGGATTTGCTTGCTGAACTTCATCCTTTTCCTTTTTGTGACTTCTCCAAGGAAAAATGACTTTTTAATTAATCTACTTATACTTTGTCATGCACATAGTTTTACTATGAAAGTTCTATATTACTATATTCACAGCATAGGAAGATTCTGAGAGTTTAATCCCAAATTATGCTAATTTAATACAATCAAACTAAGAAACATCTAAGCATCTAAAAAGTAGGGAGCATATACAAATATGGGATGGAGAAAAAATAAAAGTACATAGCAGAAAAATGAAAGCACCTCAAGCTTTCTGTATGTTAGTGCCCATAGAATCATAGAATCGTTAAGGTTGGAAAAGACCTCTAAGATCATTGAGTCCAGCCGTCAACCCAACACCACCATGCCCACTAAACCATGTCCCTACGTGCCTCATCTACACGTCTTTTAAATACCTCCAGGGATGGGGACTCCACCACTTCCCTGGGCAGCCTGTTCCAAGGTTTAACCACTCTTTCAGTAAAGAAAGTTTTCCTCACGTTCAATCTAAACCTCCCTGGTGCAACTTGAGGCCATTTCCTCTCGTCCTATCGCTAGTTACTTGGGAGAAGAGACCGACACCCACCTCGCTGCAACCTCCTTTCAGGTAGTTGCAGAGAGCGATGAGGTCTCCCCTCAGCCTCCTTTTCTCCAGGCTAAACAACCCCAGTTCCCTCAGCCGCGCCTCATAAGACTTGTTCTCCAGACCCCGCACCAGCCTCGTTGCCCTTCTCTGGACACGCTCTAACACCTCAACGTCCTTCTTGTAGTGAGGGGCCCAAAACTGAACACAGTATTCGAGCTGCGGCCTCACCAGTGCCGAGTACAGGGGCACGATCACTTCCCTGCTCCTGCTGGCCACACTATTTCTGATACAGGCCAGGATGCTATTGGCCTTCTTGGCCGCCTGGGCACACTGCCGGCTCCTGTTCAGCCAGCTGTCAACCAGCACCCCCAGGTCCTTTTCCGCCAGGCAGCTTTCCAGCCACTCTTCCCCAAGCCTGTAGCGCTGCATGGGGTTGTTGTGGCCGAAGTGCAGGACCCGGCATGTGGCCTTGTTGACTCTCATACAGTTGGCCTGGGCCCATCGATCCAGCCTGTCCAGGTCCCTCTGCAGAGCCTTCCTACCCTCGAGCAGATCAACACTGCCGCCCAACTTGGTGTCGTCTGCAAACTTACTGAGGGTGCACTCAATCCCCTCGTCCAGATCATTGATAAAGATATTGAACAAGACCGGCCCCAAAACTGAGCTCTGGGGAACACCGCTCGTGACCGGCCGCCAACTGGATTGAACTCCATTCACCACAACTCTCTGGGTCCGGCCGTCCAGCCAGTTTTTGACCCAGTGCAGAGTACACCTGTCTAAGCTGTGAGCCACCAGCTTCTCTAGGAGAATGCTGTGGGAGACAGTGTCAAAGGCCTTACTGAAGTCCAGGTAGACCACATCCACAGCCTTTCCCTCATCAGTCTGGAGCCCAAACAGTGATAATATAGAAAACATACTAACAATTGTGTTATTATATGGTTATTTCTTTCATTTTGTGATATTACTAGTGTTACTGTGCTCAAGTTATTTCTCAAACTCAGATTTAAACACCAGCTGTGTGTTTGGAGGAAAGAAGTATAAATGGCTTGAGGCAGAAAATATTTATTAATAGTAGGTTTTACATTCAGTTTTCTGTAGATGTAAGTCCTTCTCATTTTTCAGCATAATCATAATTTACTTTTACTGTACTGGTTGGATATTTTTTAAAGCTACCTGCTCTTTTTCTTGATCCTTACTTCCTACCATATTTGTTTTCCGAGACATATCTGGTATCCAGTAAAGCTGCCTAGAAACCTCTGTGTCCAGAAGCATGCTACCTCAAAAGAAATACTGCTTTTACTTTTTTGTGTTTTCATACAAATGCTCTCACAGTATTATTTTATAATTGTGTGTGTGGAAGGGAGGATCCCCCCTTCATCTTTTTATCTTCATTTGTTGTAAAATTGAACCCAGTCATCATGGAATAACTGTAGGTGTTAAAAACCACAAAATGTGTAAGCTCAAACTGATTTAGTACGGCATGGGTCAGAATTGCAGCAGTGTTTCACCTCAGAATTATAGCTGATTCATGTACATGTACGGTCACAAGCTGTTCAGACATCCTTGACTTTACAGGACATGCTTGTGTAGTGTCTGCTGAAAACTTGGGAGCTTACCTTCTCCTGCCCTTATCCAAACTATTCACTACCATACAGATAGGTGACACCACTGTATCAGACAGAAATGTAGTTAAGTGTAATGGAGTGGAAATTCACTCCAGCAGGTTTAAGCCCAAGTGTCAGATTGTCTGAAGATGTGTTTCAGGATTCAGCTCTGTTAAGTGTTTATCTAGCGACAATGCTGCTAAGGATACAGCTGTCCTCTCTGCTTATTGTCTCAGCCACTGAATACTTGTCTTTTCCTTTCATAAGATTTCTACAGGAGCTTTTGACTGCTTAACAAAACCTAAAAGTTGGTGGTCATAATTAAGTTACAGTAATTGTGTATGTTATTTCAGTGAAACTTAGCCCTCCTTAGATCAGGGAGTGAGGTACAATTGATTTTTAGAATCTGATTTCATAGAACTGCTACTTTCTTCTTTTTTGGTTGTCATTACACACATTAAATCAATATTTCATCTTGCTTAGTGTTCCTCCTTGAGATATCTTGTGTGATTGTCAGAACTACAGTAATCGCTGTCACCTAACCCAATTAGCAATGTGTTAAGGTTAGAGTTGTAAACACTCATTGAAAATTGGTTTGCATCCCCAATTTAATCTCATTAAAAATTTCATTTCATACTAAACTGAGTGATACCTTGAGAAAAAACACCATTTCATTTCTCTTGTACAAGCTGATATAGGACGCGACTTTCCATTCCAGTCTATTTAGAATGAGATAACAATCCATCACATACACACAGTCCAAAATGATCTGCAGTTTGGGCTGTAAATTTATAAATGACAGTTCTGGAAATTAGACTTGAAAGGAAATGCTGAGCAGAGGGGTTTAGAACTTGCATGTAAAATTCAGGACAATTTGTACAGGAAAGAGTTTGGCTGCTTATGTTATAACTGCATAAATCCCAGAGATGTCTAGGATGAAGATAAATGAAAACACTCCTGTCATCTTCTCACTTTTCAACCTTTTCTTGGTCCCCAGTGATTTATTGCTGCCCCACACTGAGGACAGTATCCATCTATTTCTAGTAATCAGAACTTTCTTACACAAGAATATTTTGGGAAGCTGATGTAAAGCCGCTGCTGGGAAAATACCTTGACAAAATTCAGAGCTAACATTGAAATGGATAAGCCTGAATTTTTCTGCCTGGAAGATGACTTCCAAATATTTTCTTATCCCACGGTTAAATTACTGATGCAATATTTTGACTACAGCCTTAATCATGTGAAAGCATTTAAGATTGCTCATCTTCTGTATAAATGCATGTAGGACATGTCTGACTCCAGACTTTCTAGCTTCAACAGACTTACCAACATACACCTGTATTTGTGGTCCTGAAACACTTGCCACCGGATTTCACAGATTAAATGTTGAGATTGCATTCCATCTTAGTTTTTAAAAAAGAATATGGTCTACTGGGCCTAAATCATTCTGTTTGGTATTTTATGTTCTATTCAGTCCAACCTTTCTCTATTGAAGTACCATCAGTTTTCCTAGACTTGGTCTCCATCATTATATATTTTACTTTCAGGGCCTCAGTTTTCCTATTTCAGTCTCTTGCTAAAAGCTCAGGTAATTTTTGGACAGAAAGTCTTGGTTCTCCCTGGCCCAATCTCTTCCACTCCAATTTGTTGCCCACATCCAGGCTGCTTCTAGCTTGCAGCTGCATTTATTCCTTGTTCCAGATATTTTACTAGTCAGAATTGGGTTTCTCACCAGAGCGTGTCACCCAATCTTAGTCTGCACAATCAGTTCCTTCTTTTCAGGCACCAGTCTCCCTCTCCACAGATTTTCAGGAGCTCTGCCTTTTGCTCTCCTCCTCAAAAATCGCAGGTCTTCCCCTCTGCTCTCTCTATTTCTGCTCCTTCTGTTTTTAGTTCACTCCACCACCCTGCTGGATCCTAAGACTTCTTTAATCTCTTATCCCTACAGGCTTTTATACATTACTACCAAGAGGCTTCTCACTAACTGAGTGAGGAATTTAGAGTATAAAATAAGCAATACCATGCTCATTGTTATTTCTTAACCTCATATCTGGTCCAGCAACATTAGTCAAAAACTGGAAATATTTTTTTCTTCTTTTGGGACTGGAAAATGCATATTATAGCCAGACACTTTGGTGACTTTAGTTGGAGTCATGTCAGAAATCTAGTGCAGGTGTTTTTTTCCAGAGCTCCAATCTGAGCAGATCTTTGCAATTTTAGGATAAAACAAAAAAAAAAACCCAAAAAATCACACACACACACACAAAATCCCAACTGTAACATAAAGTCCAAGAAATATTTCCAGGTATAATATATTCTCTCTGCTCAAAGTTTTTCAGGAATTTGACTTAATGCATGCAACACCAAAAACTGTGTCTACTCTTTTTATCTGCAGTGCTACTAGATAGAAAGTTATACGCATTCTTCTGTCTGTAAAAAAAAAAAAAAAAATTGCACTGGATTTATTTTACCATAACTCTATAAATTTAAGACTGAAGTCTTACTTTAGCTAAAATTTTAATTTACACTTTTATAAAACTCAGAGAAGATGGGACTGTTTCTTATAAACACACATTGTGGTTTGTAAAAATAAAAGTATATATATCTTCATTTCCAAAATTTAGGAAAGAAATTTTTAGAAACTATTTCTTAGGACCTGTGACTGATTTGTTATTGGGAAGCATGTCCTCATGTGTCTGTTCCTGAAGCTGAACTGAAGGAATGGTCAAGTTACAGTTATATTAAAATGCTGTTTAAAGATATAAACCTTTCAATAGGATTATGCAGTTTGCTCCTTTTGCCAGCATTTAGACTTTGATTTACAAACATAACACCCTTCACTCAAAGGAAGCAGGCATAGAAGATCTTCTGTATATACTTAATCTGCTTACTGTTGTCAGACATGTGAGTGTATCAGAAGTAAACACATCTATTTTAAATATTCCCTGAGGAAAGATCCTCTGGTGCCATTTCATGAAAAAGACTCTTCCCTTTTTTCTCTGCTGATCTTTTCTTTGTGTCATATGACTGCTGAGAGTGAGAGCTATGAATTTCACAACAACAATCTAAGCACAATACTTTAACTAGAGAAGAATCTATAGTATCAGCCAAAGTTCTGTTTCAAAAGGAAAACAGATTTAAAAAAACAAGAATATCATTTCAGAATTGTAAATTATTCTGTTCACTGTTTGCTGATATCCTTCCTTTAAAAGAAGGAATTCTAAACGGTTCTTATCATGGCCAACATGTTTGAAAGCATAAAATCCCCAGTTACCTTCTAAAAATAGTCCGATCTACTAAAGCAGCCTCTATGAAGGTTATGACCTGCACTGTTGTTTGTTTTATAATGAAAAATATCTTTTGTTAGGGTGAGATCATAGGAGATTTTCAATGCATTATTCATTCAACTTTTTAAGAGTACTAGAAGGAGGCCACACACAGTAATTAAATTTTCACTGGATATTCTTAAGCCATTTAAGTAGCCTATCTTAACATCTGTGTGAGCATATCTCTTGATTGCTTCATATTTTCAGATGCTGTCTCTTCCTTGCTCAGAAATGCATAAGGACCATATCCAAGACTCAGAAAAGTGAAACTGTTGTGCTGCCTAATGCCATGGAGTTGTGGCAGTTGGGTTTTATGCATGGAAGGGAAAAAGAAAAACTAGCCAGTATTTAAAATTCTCCAAACTTTCAGTTTCACATAAGCTCCAACCAGCATTTTCTCTTAGAATTAACTTATCACTAAAACTCCTATCATAGAGAAATTTGGGTCAAGAAGGTTTGAGGACATGTTGGAAGAATGGTTCTTTCTAATGCCAGCTCACAAATTAAAAAAAGTATGGCTCGCCATTTAAAATATTTCGAACCTTCAGAAGCACTTGTATTGACAAACCCCAAATTTAGATGGTTTCTTTCCAATTCCATTGTTTGTTGAATAAGAAAATACCTTGCCTTTTCTTCAAATAATTTAAATCTCTTAAAAGGGATATTCTTCAGACCAGCAATTCAGCTTGATCTATACTTTCATCTAAGAGGCTTCTTAGAACTGAATCGGGAACTCAGACTGTGTATTATTATATAAAACAAACAGGCACACTGTGAATTATGTACTTTTACACAAATCTATCTTGGAATTCTAAAGACAACATAAACCACTTGAGCTTCGGTTGTATGGCTTATGATGTCAGCAGAACACCTCAGAGGAACTCTAGTCTCATAATTCAGAATTGCTCACTATACAAAATGTGTCTAGACAGGAGAATCAGAAAACAAGATAATATTTCTTTTTGTTATTTATCTTAGGAATATGAAATCCACTACTGTACAAGGCTGAGCCTCTTCTTTCAGAATGTCGAATCATAGAATCATAGAATAGTTTGGGTTGGAAGGGGCCTCTAAAGGTCATCTAGGCCAACCCCCTTGCCATGGGCAGGGACATCTTCAACTAGATCAGGTTGCTCAGAGCCCCGTCCAGCCTGGCCTTGAATGTTTCCAGGGATGGGGCACCCACCACCTCTCTGG
>NW_008824243.1:522116-538648 GCF_000699105.1 Pygoscelis adeliae
CTCTGGGCAACCTGGGCCAGTGTTTCACCGCCCTCAGCGTAAAAAATTTCTCCTTATATCTAGTCTAAGTCTACCCCCTTTTAGTTTAAAGCCATTCTCCCTTGTCCTGTCACAACAGGCCCTGCTAAAGTTTGCTGCCATCTTTTTTATAAGCCCCCTTTAAGTACTGATAGGCTGCAATAAGGTCTCCCCAGAGCCTTCTCTTCTCTAGGCTGAACAACCCCAACTCTCTCAGCCTTTCTTCATAGGAGAGGTGTTCCATCCCCCTGATCATTTTTGTGGCCCTCTTCTGGACCCACTCCAACAGGTCCATGTCTTTCTTGTGCTGAGGGCTCCGGAGCTGGACACAGTCCTCCAGGTGGGGTCTCACCAGGGCAGAGCAGAGGGGCAGAATCCCCTCCCTCGACCTGCTGGCCACGCTTCTTTTGATGCAGCCCAGGATACGATTGGCCTTCTGGGTTGCGAGCGCACATTGCTGGCTCATGTCCACCTTTTGTAAGCTGACATGTAATCCTCAGAAGAAGAAAAACATGGATTTTTTTACTCAGCTATAGACTGGTTTTGCTTTGAAGATGCACACTTATATCAATGATATCCATAGATTTTTGCAATAGCAAAATAAATGTACCGTTGAAGTTTTAAAAAAATGTCCTGAGCAGAGAAGTCTAAATACTTAGCAAGACATGAATGGAATAAGTTTGAATCCTAAACTTATTACTCAGCTTTCTAGTGTGGCGCATGTCAAAGAGGAGACTCCTCTCAAAGGATGGTTGATGCTTTTTGTCATTTAGGGAAGTTGTTCTGCCTGAGAGAATGGGTAGAGGAATTTCCTATAGCAAAAGCAGAATAGTTCTGACACAAGTCTCACTATAGTTAGTGGACTCCTATTGACTTCAATACATGTTTTAATTTATTCTCAAATATAGAATAAGAGAGGCTGGCACGTGCCTCAGTGATTTCTTTCACAGACAGCATGGTTAATATGAGAGGAAATATAAGGATTCACCTCTTTTAATATTTTTTGTTCCATTGTGATCATATTACTTAAACTGTCCTTCTCCATTTCTGGAAGGTAACTTCTTTTTTATTACTGTTTGTGAAACTCACTAAACACATCTGTTTTATGAAAATCCAGACTGTCATTCTTTGATATAAGTCCATGCACTAAATATCTATTTATCAGTTTGGCGAAGTATAAGGGGGTTTGTCTATTGTAAAAAGTTACCAAATCTGCAGGAAGTTCAAAGCAAGTAGGCTATACACAGTTCTGCAGTGTGCTTCATATGAAGCAGGATCTATTGCTTACTGCTCTTTGCCTAACTGGGCACTATTAAATATCACATAGGGTCATTTGTTAGACTCCGCTTTCAGACCTGGTTAATGGGGATTTGGTGTCTCTTCATCGTTCATCTCTAATCAGCTTTTTCCCATCCCACTGATATCTGTTGTTAAATCTCCAGACAGGAACTACCAGCTGGCAAATGGTGGACAGTTTCTTAATTTAAGCAGATTTAGCAGGGCCTTCAGCGAATGTTTATAGGGCATAAGCTAATTGGAAATAAGACTTACAATGCTTCTTTTAACCAATGCCATCCTATAGTTAGAAAAGGGAATTACTGGTATTTCTTAAAACAGTGATCTAATTTACTCATGAGTATAACTTCCTTGAGTACAGACAGAACCAATGCTGATTTAAGGAAACACACCAAATTTAGTTTTTACTTTACATTGTGTGATGAATTGAAAGGTCATTATCCTTAGGTATATCAGATATAGACATAAACAGCAAAGTCACACTCGACACTTGAGCTGCAATTAGAATCAAACGCTAGTTCTTGCAAAAGAAAGTCTACAGTCTTCGAAGAAAAAGTACTGATTCTTAAAGTTGTTAATTTCTAAGGAAACTCAGTGCTTTAAATGTCTCAAAAATAAACCTTGCTTAAGTTAGTAGTAACTGCATGGCAATAATAAAAAACATTGTCTGTATTAATTTGGGAAAGACAGAAAAAGAAAGAAAAATATTCCTAGGAAATGAATTCCCAAGTCTCCAATCATTTATTTTATGCCCCATCTTATAGACATTTCCGCAAACCTCTGCATCATTTAGTAGGCTGGAGAGAACAATTCTTTATGTAGGTGTAAAGCCCTTCTTTCCTGGGAACTGAAATGGAATTTCATCCTACTTATTATTTCTGTTCCTTAATTTAAAACAGACTTCCATTTCTTCATGTTCAGGCCTAAACAGGTGCATAATGTTGCTGTTGTATTCCAGCTGTTTTGTTGAGCTTTCACTTGTTTTTTAAAGGGAGATCTTTGAATATTTCTTATGTATCCCTTTTTCTTCGCATATATCCCTCACTAGGCTGTATGTGGCTTACTGTGCCAAACCATTTCTTTCTAATATTTTTGAGCTGTTGTTCAGTGGAAAGTAAATAAATAAGACTGGCTCTATTCACTGCATAAAATGTTTTTATGAAAGTCACTTAGGACTGCTGAAGATGGTTTCTTTATGTTAAAGGTGACATCGGGTTTTTTAAGGTTCTGCTAAAATCACTAACTGGCATGAAAATAAGCTAAAACTTATGTCTGGATTTCTTTTTTTATTTTGATGATAATAATTTGACCAACGTAATTTCTGATTGAACAGTCATGGCTGCTAACACTTACACCCAGGCATGAATTTACTGCAGAAAATAAAGAAAAAAGAGATGTCACCTGCAAGCAGCTGCCACCAATTAGCCTTACAGTCATATCAGGGCTGATATGAATCACCCTGTGTCAGTCATGATACTACTATTGCTTAAGATCCTTGGTCATTTTAACTTCTGATCAGGAATGGAATTGTGGTTCAAGCAGGAGAGAGAAGGAAACATTGCTTCTCCATGGGCTTCACGTGTAAGTCGAAAAATATTTAGAAGATGAGACTATTGTTCCATCTTTTACTTTCACGTATCCTATCCCTTCCTTGCCATCATTTTATCATTTTCTGGTCTATCTAATTAGGACTCAGCTTAACCAGGTACTACATCCCCTAAACCGTTCTTGTGAGTATGTGACCCAGGAAGCAGCCAAAAGCAATGCCCTAAGCAGCCTGACTTTCATACACATATAATAGATCTCAGTGCAGCTAATGAGACTCTCTACTTGGCCAATTTCCTCCAGCAGTGACGTTCTGCATAAGAATAAGCAACAGACTTCTGTATTTCCTGGAAGTTTTTCTCTTACCTTTTATATGTATTTGTGTCTTCCTTGGCCAGGAAAGAAGTGGTTCAGACGTTAAAAGCAACATCAGCTTCAGACCAGTTCAAATAACATTTCCCCTCAGAACAATAAGTAATAGCATTTGAAAGACTGTCAAGCAGCTTTTAACCTGCCTTAGAGAAACATCACCCAACAAAGGAAAATGAAGGATATGGGTAAAATGACAGCATTATTTCATGCTTGAACTTAAAAGTCTTTGTCATGCATCACTTTAAAAATGTAAAGTGCTGAATTAATTTTTAAAGGACAACAGTTACACAGTTAGTTGTGGCTGATTATGAGGAAATCAATGACCACAGTGAATGCCGTACCAATCAGTAAGAATTGTTTCTTAACACCTCATTTTTATTAGACAGTAGACAGACCTTTTCAAAACAGGATATGATGTATTTAGGTGACCTGATTTCAAAACTATGGAGCGCCTGGAGATTTTCCCCAATATACATTCTTACTGCACTTACACACACTCTTGCTGGTGTGAGGAACACATGGAAATTATGCTTACTGGTAACTAAGTACTAACCTTCACTGTGCCCTGTTCTAGTCCTTCATTTCCTTTTCCTGTTTTTACACAGGAAAACCACTTCCTGTTTTCACAGGAAGTGAGAATGGGTTGTCCCCATACTAGTGAATTGGAGCTGGTGGAGGAGAGCAGAAATGGAATAATATGTGTTGGCTTGGCTGAAGAGGAAGTATGGGACTACAGGGTTACTCCCACTCCTTGCTCTTTATCTCATTTTTTTGCATTCTATGCATAAATACAGGGTGGTAACAAAAAGAAAAACAATGATGATTTCAATCAATATTTTGGATTTCTGTAAGAGAAGTTTAGGTCCTCACGGGGCTTTACAAATACTATGGTTGTATATACAATCTTAAACTAGCTTACATATGATTGTAGACTTTAATTTAATCTCTAAAACTAGCAAACAGTGGTAATTACGGGATTTAAAAAAAAAAAAAAAACAACCTACAACCAGTTCTTTTGTTCTGTGGTTCAAAACATGGCTACCTGGCTTAAACAAAACACAGAACTGATAATTTGTAGGCTACACTGACGTACTTCTGGATGTTCAGCCAGGGAATTCCTACCAGATAAAAACACTTACTATGGCATGCCCCTGAAAATAACTGAATACACTCTTTAGCCTCTTAGATTTTCCTTCCTACAAAAAATCACAAGCTGTCCTGATGTGCCTAAATGACTCATCTTGGCCCAAACCTTAATTGTTTCTTTGCTTATATATGGAATCTGAAAGAATGTAAAATGAATTATTGATATGTTGTTAAATGGAGTAAAATCTAAAGTGTGGCATCAGAAAGATTTCAAGAGAAAACGCATGTGGGAAGGGGAAGATCAAGAAAATACAGCAGATTCCTAATTTTCCAACTTCCTTCATTGAGTCCACAGTGAACATTTTTCTCTATGACCCTGAAACACTTAAACCAAAAGAAGTCCTACTAACATGGAATAGTCTTTATTTTGAAGGCCTAAGGACATCAGCTGTAAGGACAGGAGATGATATCATGTGCCTGACTAGGTGATAATTATGATCTTGCAACTGCAATTTGACATGTTTAAGACTACAACATGGTATCACTTATGTCTTCAAAAATCAAAGAAGGTCCCTTGAGACAACATACAAAGCTTTCTTTGTTAAAGAAAGAAAATATTTTTTTTCTTATAAACAAGATAACAGTTATCCCTTTGATTCTTTGGATAGGAAAGGAAATAAACATGCTTCTGTCTTCTCAGATGATACTTGATTGTCATTTTATGGCATATACTAGTATTTGATTCTGCCAGTTGAAAGACAGCTTGCTAGCACACCCTCCTGACAAAATACAAAAGAGTTTTCCCTCAAACAAGAAGGGGTTTATTACATGAACAATACAGAGGAGAAACAAGATAAAATATCAAAATTGAAAATTTAATATAAAATAATGTTTCTGCTGTTACAATCAAGGCATACAACAGATGTGTCTTTGTGACCAGATAAAAAATAATATTGTTTGCTAGAGACATAAACCACCTTTTTCATTAGAAATAATGTCTTGTTATGACTGACTGTGGTAGCTTAGTACATTTGGCACAAGTGAGAACACCCGTGGCGTGTTACCAAGTTTAGAATTCTTTCTCATGATGGATAATGTTCAGAAAAAAAATTGAGCATAATGATATAACAAGCAGGCACTTAAGCAGATGTTTTATCTGAACAAAGTAGTTGAGAAACCTAAAAGAATGCAGGTTTGCTTCTGCTCCTCAGTTCTTCTTCAGTATTTCATTTCTTTTGGGAAAAAGCTTTGAGGAATCATTGTAAGATTATCCATAAAATAAAAAGTGGTTAAAAAGTCTTGTTACTCTCAGATAGAAAGTGGGTCTCTAGCCTTTTGACATGCTCAGCTCCTATTGCAGCTGATGTACTACCAGACACAGATCTGTCCAAATTTGGAGAGATATCTCCAAATTTGGAGAGAGTGAGGAGAGCTCCTCTTGGCAAGGCAAGTTCCTCATTGCTGGAGGAAGCAATGTGGGTCATGCTCATAACAGCCATTTCAGCTTAACTCAGCCAAATGTCATTGTAGAAGGAAAAGTATGGGAAGGCATGCGATGTTAGCTGGCAGCATGCTACTCCATTACACCACTTTCCATTCAAACAAAGCTAGAGCCGTACTGAGCTGCCCCAATTAGAGCAGCGCCAGATAATCTGGAATCAAGAAAACACGAGCAGACCTTTGCACTTTCCATACTGTACTTTAGAGCATTTGTCAAGGACCTTGCGTGGGTTGTAGATATGTGCCTATCACAGTCAAATTCTGATTCAGATAGTTATGGTCTGCCTGCCAATTATCCTGTAAAATTGAAACTGAAGTGCTATTCCTTACCCTCAGTCCTAATTTCCTAGCTGATCACACTACACACTGAAAGACTATACTTTCCTGTATTTTACTCATTATTGAACTGATTTCTTCATGGATGGTAAATAAATTTTAAGAACTTTTATGATGACAGTGTGAAAACTTTTGAATATTGGAGCAGCTGAGTCAGTAGCATAGTTAGATCCTTGTTCAGCTACAATTATCCTGATAACTATGACTCAGACCCCAAGAAGAAAAGTTTTCAGTTCTGCTCTATGGCTTCATTGGTTAAGTGGATTTAATCGAATTGTCAACCTGCAATATGTCATTGGGGTTGGTGGTTATTGTAACTGGCTACATTCAGTAACTAACACTATAGATGAGTAGCCAACTGCTTCCCTTCTAGCTGGCTTATTTACTGTGAGTGACGAATGGATGAAGTAACCTCTTGCAATTCAGATGCTCCAGTGTGATCCTGGCATTAGGACCACTCATCAAGTTACAAACCATCCTCTTGTACATTTCTGCTTACAATAAAAGAAAGAATTTTCAGATATTAAGTGCTGGATCACAGCTATAAATAAAGGACTCTTCTTAATTACTCTATCAATGCCCCACCAAACAAGGCAGTGAGAGCTTAATTAAACCCATGATTATTTATGAAAAATATACGTCTATTAATTTCATGACAGCACGAATAATCTCAGAGAATTAGATCGAGTTGTTTGAATGTGACTCTTCAAAATCTATGCAATCTGCTATGACACCTGGTTTCACCTGCCCATTTTGCGACTAACAGCTTAAAAATACATATTTTCTGAATAAAAAATCAGGCAATATTTCAGAAGTTTGCTAGCAGGCTGAGGAACTTTCAATCTTAAAAGTCCAAGCCTTTATTACACTGGAACTAATTCATCAATTTTTTCTCCTTTCCCCCACCCCTCCCCTTAAATATGTGCTTACAGCTTCTTGATGTAATTATTGAAACTCACACCCCATGAGGGAAGGAAAAAAAGTAGTAACCTTCTGGAACAGGAGATTGGAAACTAAGGCAGTTCAGATGGTCTTGTAGTTAAAGCATTGGCTAAGAGTCAGATAATGAGGGTTTAGGATCTGACACGAACTTCCTGTGTGATTTTTCTGAAAGCTATTTCAAGCCAAACTATGATACTTTGTTTAGTAATAATGAGCTAGAACATGCTCCCCCATGATTCAGTTGGAACTACTTGTGGAGCAAAGCATCATGCCTTTTTGTGAAAGTGGCAGAAATCAGATCTTCAGTCTCCTCCTCCCTTGTCCTTGAGTCAACAGAATGGTAATACAAATCCTAACCTGCCACAACAAAATGTTCTTCTATTTCTTGCCTCACTTATGCTGTTCAGATATTTCAGTGCTGGCGTTAATGGTCTTAGTCCAGAAAAGTACATAAGCATGTTTCTGGCTTTAAACACAAACACCACCATTAAACTTTATGGCTTACTTAAGTATAAGACCATTAAATCATGGACAAGTCTAGGTGAAATCTGATTGCTTTACTTAGCACCTCTGAACCGTGGAGCTCTGGAAATACCTACAGCAGTGCTGGAAGAGCAGTAGTATTGGCCTCACTTCTAGTGGAAATACTTCCAATATAAGGAGATCATTTAGACTTGCTGATTAATGAAGATTCCCCCTCAAATATTATACTTGATAAAGAAAGTCCCATCTGAGTAAGTCTTTAAATATGACAATAAAAGATATGTACGCTGGTTTAAAGACTTTCTATCATCTGCTTTATAATGATGTCATCTTGTTTTACAACTGTGTCTATACATACTGGTAATAAATTGCATATAACAGTAATTATATACCCCAGTACAGAGTACTCCATATACTTTATTGATCATTGTTTTCTCACTCTTCAGAGATACTGCATTATTATTCAAGAATTGCAATGAATATCTTTTATAACCAGTTTTTAAAATATTCCTTAGTCCAAACCAAGCATCAAATTTTCATCCCCTTCCTACTGCGATGTTCAAAATCTACATCTGAACCTTGATATTTAAACTGATTATTATACTTTGCCCATTCCTTTGGCCAGCTTCCTAGTTAGCAGCTCTTATTTTTAAATGGCACCCCAATCAGATGAAACTAAAATGTGATATGTAACGCAAAACAATTTTACAAGCAATATCTTGAATTTTTGTATTTGTAAAATTTCATCTTACATGAAAGAGAATAAGTATTCTGGATAAGAAATGTGTCAGCTTTTCTAGGGTTATATTACCAGCAGCACATGTGGATTTGTAGTGTTCTGATCTACACTAAGTATTCTGCCAGTCAAAATACACTTCAGTACATAACTTATACAGCGTAATCTGACATAGCCACAGGCGGCTTCACACCAGAGTTCAAAAACAATTTGCTTGGTATATTAGCTAATAATATTGCAGCAATATTTCACTAATTAGTCTTTCAATTTATAAGTGATACTTACATGGAAATTGAGAAGTAGAGACTGCTGTTTATTATACATAAAAACTATACATTCAAATTAGTTTCCAGTTAATTATGTAGACATATAATGTATCTACTAGTACTCAATATCACCACATATCTACATTGTTGGTAATTCAGAGCTCATAGTTACATTTTTCCATCATCAGATTTGTATTGACTAGCTCACATCTGAAATTATTCTATGCAAGAGAACCATTCTCTACTGAATAGTCAATTGCATTTGAAGGTCCTTATTTGATGCATGGATTCAAACCGTGTTCTCCTAAGATTTCCTTTGTAATTCAGAGATGACCTATTGCTTACCATTCTGACTTTGATTTCCCATCTGCCCCCACAAAAAACTTCTGCTGGAACGTGCATGTTGTAGGTCAGTGACCCTCTGTAAGAGAGACATGAAGAATACTTTATCTAATGGAGCTGGAGAGCAACAACATAATTGCAAACTGATGCCCTGACACTACATTGTGGTGTTGTCTCACAACTTTGTCACAATACTCAGGAGAGAGAGCAAGCATGTACTGAAGTTGCACCATAAGGCAAACAACACAGTGCAATATCAGAATGTCACTCTGCAGGTATTTCCCAGCCCTCAGTGATTTTGTTCAGTGGAAGTATTTGCTTTCCTCTCCCACTGATGCTCCACAGCTGCTAAGAGAGCTGTTTATCTCTCCTTCCTATAGCACTAGCTTCCAATCCTAACCGTGACATTCCCATGAAAAGTAATCAAAAGTTCACTGGAATACATGCAGAACTCCAAAGCTTTCTGTCCTCTGAGTATACCTGGGAAATGTCTATCTGAAATAATACAGATAACAAAATCCTATGAATAATTCAGTTACACTATGTAATAACTCACACCTGTTCCTCATTGTAAATGAGTTTGGATGGCTCTTCCCTGTTTCCCTTCCCTGGATTTTGAGACCATGGGAAAAAACCCATCTTTTTCTTTCCTAACACGACAGTTAAAAACTGATCTATGGTCTTGCAGACTAGCATGTTTGCATTCTAAAAAAAATAGTCAAATTTTCATTTGAGTTTTATACTTTATCAGGTGACTTATCTTTGTTAGGGAACATGAATTTTGAAAAGGAGTCTGATCCTAGGCACTTAGACAGCACTTAGACATACATTTCAAGGATGTTTCCCCAGCAAAAATAGGGAATTATAAATTACCAAATGGCATATACTTTTTGTCCTAAACTGAGGAACAATGACATCTCTAAACTATTGTGACCTGTGCCTTTTACTAGACATAGTCTGCATATATGACTATTGTAGGTATAGCATGTAAATCAGAACTCAGCTGCTTAAAAGTAATAGCTGAAGAGCACAATGCAGCGATTACATATTTATAGAAATATAAATGTATTTTTTGTTGAAACATGCCAAAAATAGCAACCATGTACATACTTCCAAAGCTCCAGTTATCAGGTATTGGATTCATCTTCATTCTGCATCAAGGGACCATTGTTTAATTAACTGAAACAACCGAATGCATTTGCCAGCCTGCATAGCTTTACAGAAAGTAGGTATAGTACGAAGAGTGTTCCCAGTAGGGGAAATCATCCAGCTATCCTGATTGCATCCTAAAAGATTTTGGGAGTTTACTGAACAAGAGTTAAATTTACTTCTGTGCTGATTTGACATTGCCCATGTTTGGGTTATAAATGGCTACTTCATATTAAAATGGGAGAAGTAATATTTTGTCATGAGAATTAAATGTCTGTAGTGATTGGTTTAAAATTTCCTAACTTCCTTTTGGTTGTTTCTTTTTTTAATTTTATTTCTTGGATTTCAACATGCCTCCATCCTGTTCAGCACCTGAAATTTCTCTCTCTCCCATTTCATTTCATTTCGTTTCATTTCATTTTTTACATTTATAGCCATTCAAGTAAGTGAAAAGAACCTGTCTCAGCAGTACCTCACTTCATGCAGCTCCAAGGTCTTTCCACACAGAACTGACTATTAATGAGAGGAAGAGAGATGAGCCTTTGAAAAGCATTGAGACATCCATTTTGGCAATTCTGGACCCCTTTTTTTTGACAGAACTTCCTTTTACTTTCCAGTAAGATAGCCTGGTTCAAGTACTAATATACATGATAATGCAAGGGATAAAAATGTGGCTACATCTTCATGGACTTCACTGTTTTTACTTTGGCAAAGCCAAAGTGACTAGTACCTATATATGCTGTTATAAAAGAAACCACCACCTCTCATTCAAGCTTACAATACTATCAGTTCTGTCTAATACAGAGCAATCCCCACAGCTGCCACGTTGAACAAATCTACAGGAGACCTGGGACAAATCTTAATTTCATTTTAACCATGAATAATGAAAGATTAAGGCCCTGGGACAGTAATGAACCACACTGATGGCACAAATTTCTCTAAAATATCTTTGATATTTTCTGGGAAAAATATTACTCTTATAATATTGCTGATGGCTTTCTTAAGGAATGTGGATTTAAATGTAGTATATCTGTTTCAATATATTTTTTCATAGTATTTCCTCCTTGTCTTAGTTCATGAACAAATTAGTTTCCAATTTCCTAATATTCTCAATTGTTTCTTCTGTCCATATAAATACAAATATTTTCAGAAATGGGCCCAAAGCAGAAAATTCAGAGACAAGATGATGATCTTAACTTGCCCCAGATTTGACAGGACTACATCAAATCAAATTTGCAGATGAAAGTGTAGCTCAAAGAGAGGCAATAGCTGTTCTGTCTACCTAACTATTGAAATGCACATAGACATGGAGAATAAAAAAGATAATTCCATAGAAACCCAGATGGATTAAATTACTTGCCGTTGGTTAGCTAGTGTGGCAGTGGAAGAGCTAGGAAATGAACCCAGGCTCTTCTTAGCTTCTATTCAGCAACTTAATCAGGAAACCATCTCCTGACCTATAGCGTATAATCAAACCAACACTAATTAGGACTTTTTATTACTCCTCTTATTCTGTTCGTAATCCAGAGCCTTCCCTGTCTCTCCTGCTATCAGGGATCACATATGCAAGCCTTTGCTGCCTCCTAAATCACTCTATTCACTATAAAACTGTTGTACATTTCCATTATTTGTTTGGTTTCAGTGCCTATTTCTTTCTGGATTGCAAGGTAGGCCTTCTGTGTTTGACTCGTTATGTTCTCCAGCCATCCATATTCAGTTCTTGATCCTACAGGTTTCTATTTCTTAATTCTAGGTACATTTTTTTTGTCAGTCATTTTCTAGCCTTTAGATGTTTAAACAAATATTTATGAGGACCTGTATGGGTCTGGAAGGCGGATAAGGCTTTGCATTTCAGCAGTAAAAAAGCCTGTATGGGTCCATCAAATATCTAGATTCTAGTGTAGCGATTTAAGTTCTCTAGACTGGTTTCAAGCCAGCGAAACCTCACTCAGTATTTTTTTGGCTCTAACACGGCTTCCACCAGTTTTGCTTACATTGTTGCCAAACAGTGAGATGTGTGCACATCAGGCATGTATGACAAAACCACTGTTTCTTTCTGCATTGTGATTCTCACAATTTGCTCTTCTAGCATTGAATTTAAATGCATCCCACTAATGATGCATCTGTCTGGGAGCCATGTGCTTTGGCCTACGTGTCTTCAGGAGAAAGGGACAGCAGGCAAATGGCTATCTACAAACAGGTCCTCCAGTGTCTCTGAAGAATCTTTCCCAGGAAAAGAGTGGGAATTGAAGTGAATTACAGATTAATCTTATTTCTGTAACTAACACTGTAGCTGCTGTTTTTTCTTTGGTTGTTCAAATTTTTTGTGCTCTTAGAACTTCTTGTCCTCTCAAATCTGAAGTGCATGCTGGTGAGGAAGTCTCGGCCAGGAAGTTTATTTAGGGTTCCCATGAATATTGCTTAGAGCAAACACATTCTTTGACTGGTTTGATTACAACTGGGAGACATGCCTAACCACAGAAAGCAGCTGCTTTGATGACACTGTTGAATAAGCATCTCTTTCTAAATCTCATGTAAATATAACCACAAACAAAGAAGAGAAGGATCATGGTCCATTAACTTTAGGCCGTGTGAATAAATGTGAGATAATAACTGCTCAAAAACATTTCCATCTGAATTTGAGAAAACAAAACATAGGTCTGTTGTGAAGACACCAGGTTGATGCGTTTATACTCTGTTACCTGTTTCACTTGATCCACTACAATTAAAAAAAAAAAGCCTTAATCTGTCTGCAGTAAGTCAGCAGTGATGTTTCTGCAATAAGCCAGCAGTGGTGCTTCTCACTGTCTACGCATTCTTAATATGTTTCTCCTGGTGCTGTTTTGGAAAGTTACTGACTGATTTGGATGATTGCATGAATTTTGCTATTATTTTTCATAGCAGAACTTGAAATGTTATATTTGTCTTCAAGCATGTTATTTCTGCAGTTAACTGAAAAAAATTAGCATTTAAATTAAGATGTTAAATTCTGTCACAGAGAAAATAATGAGAACTATTAGTAGAAAATATTCACAAATTTTTACTCTGTCGAGACATGGTATAGATCTAAATTAGGCTATGTAAACTAGAAGCTGAAACTATTAAACTACAACCCAAACTCAGGGAAACACTTTCTTCTGACTGCTATTCAAGGTGTGACCATCATCCAGAGAGCAATTACTTTCCTATGTGCAGTTTGCATGTGTGTGTTGAAATAAACAGGAAAATTTTCTGCCATATCACAGCCATCCCCCATCCTCTAAGAAAAAAGTATGCTCTTGATAATGCTAACATTTAAATTGCATCTTTAAAAGTAGGAATGGACCTTTCCATTCTACTAGTGGAAGGTTTAACTTGTGCCTTAAATTCATGACCTCTATAATTGGCCTTTGCTACCAGACATTCTTAAGGTGGATGTGAAAATGATTTTCTTCTAAGGATCTCACAGAGGAACTGGGAAAAATAGGAAAGAAATCCATAGCAATAGTGAGGTTGCATCACAAGTAAAAATAAAAGTAACTTTCCATTAGAGGATATCTCTTATTCATTAAAACTTATTTTGAATCCACTGTTTCTGAGAGCATTAAATCAGTAGAAAAATTACCATTAGAGAGGTAAAAATACCCTAACATTTCTTCCACTTTTTAAAATACATATTATTAAAGCTCTTGTTAAATCGTTACACATCAAATCAAAGTTGTCTCTAAGTAATTTTATTTATAGAAAAAGGGAAAACATGTATTGCAGAACAATCTTTCATCTTAATTGCATGTTCAGATACACTAACCAAATTTGAACGCCCAGTTAGAAACCTAATTGTGTCTGACATGCAATCCCAGGTTTAAATAAGGGACCAAAATCCAAGACCGTCTTGATTTAATATTAAAATGCTGTTGTCACTAAATTAAAGTATTTGTTTATGGTTTTCAGCTTCACTGATATTAGAAATACAACACATGAATAGAGCTTGTAAATGGGAAGATCCTGAAGAAAGCTTCTATGGTATGGAGGAAACTCAAGATGTGAATGAAATGCATATGTTTCTTTTTAAAGATGAATAGTTCAGTGTCTCCCCAGGTGTTGTTAGTAGTATTCAAGCCATTAGTTATAAATTATTGACTTTGTAAGGCAGTTAGTTATCTTATTTGAAACTAGATTTCAGAAGCCAGCTGCACAAATTCCGTTAATTTGCATAGAAGAGAATGAGATCTTGAAACTCTCTTTAATTTTGTATTGCTTTAATGGCACTACTGCTGAATACCACTATATCGTAACTTACAAACAAAAGATTCAGTCCCTAGAAATTAAGTGCTTGGTCTCAAATTTAAAAGATTTCCTCTAAAAGATTCCTCTAAAAAGATTTCCTCTAAAGAGGCTAATTTCCTATGTTTGCATAGCCTTGGCAATATCTTAAAACAAATTTCTGGCCAAAGATTAAACTGGCAACCCCGTGTTAAAACTTATTTCTGACAAAGAAATACACAAGATAGCCAGACTTCTAAGTGGATTTACTGGAACATAATTCTACTTAAATACATGAGTAACCATGCTTGGACAAGCTGGTCTATACCAATCTCTGCATTTTATTCAAGCCAAAAATTGGGTTTGGGGTTTTGGACTTTGCTTTTTTGGGTTTGATTTTTTGCTTTGTTTTGTTTTGTTTTGCCAGATTCCACTCTGTCATTACAGGCTACTAGTGAGTTGGTTAGAGAAACAATACAATTACCTTTTCCACCTGCCTTATACTTAAACACTCAGAAGATTGTTCGTACACATTAAATTTTTCTTTGGTTATATATATGCTATCATTAATCATATACTCAAACTAAACTTTATTTACTGTTAATGGTGGAGCCAGGATGATTTCTATTGGTTATCTTGTGGATTGTATGAAAGACAACATTTAACTGATGAGCGGCTACATACGTCACATAAATATATGCTCTGTCAGGAGCATTAAGCTGAACAGAAGCCCAAGGAAAATAGTAAAGCAAATATCTCAACAGAAAAGTATTACTCTGGGAAACAAAAATATGCGATGCTAATTTTTTATCTGAAAGTATATCATACCGGTCTTAGATGCAACTTTGTCTGTTAGTAGTGTTGAACTTTTGTTTTTCCTAAGGTGAGTGAGTGGAGCCTAATTTTTGTAAAACTGTACATTACTGAAACAATTTGTGGAACCATATCTACTGCTTTCAGGTTTTATTCATCCAGACACACACAATGTTAAAGGAAGCCAAGGCATTACAGAGGTTTCTGTAGCAGCTGACAGCTACCAGCCTTTTGAGACAAGATTGCAAGTTCATCCTTGCTTGTGGTTTTTCTTCTTATACTGTGGGAGAGCAAATGAAAGCTTTTGTATTCTAGATAAATTTGACTCTCTCACAGTCCCTTGAGAAGAACTTTTCATGTGTTGATATCCATTTCACTCTTATTTTCAAAGAATGGTACCCATTTTATTTCCTCCCGACCCTTCCAAACAGCAAGTGGAGTTGAAGAAAGAAGGGGCCATGCAGGACACTTTTTTCTCAGAACTCCCACCTTTTTTGAGAAGTTGTATAGCTTGAACTCACTGTAGCACATCCTAATGCAATGAAAGTCACAGGCTGCAGTCTCAACTTTTACTCTCTGTCCAACAATAATACACCTTTGACCAACAGTGAAGGATGTGCAACAGACTATAGCATGTTTACTCCCATCCCCAATTTGACTGCCTGGCACAAGGGAACTACACTGCACTTCCCATATCTAAGTGAGTATGCCCTCATAGTATGTACAAAATGAACTAGCATTATTGTTAGTGATCTAGCTGACAATAAATCGAATCATTTATTATTTACTGAGCAGTTATTTCTTGAGCTGGCATCAATCACCTTCAGAGAATCTATAGGAAAAGAAAGGTTGCAGTTTCAGGAACTGTGACACTAATTTCTCCTAAATAGAAAAAAATAGTATGAGATGTACGAACTGATTCAGCCTTGCTGAATTTCTGCACCTTACCTAGATACAATATTAGGAAGTATACAAAGAGAATAATCCCATGTTGACTGTAAGAGGTCTTGTGCTACTGTTGGAGTTTCTGCAATCAAATATGTGAAGTTTTTAAAAGACAAAGGAGGTAGCCCCGTATCGTTCATCTCTATTTTCCTATCTATTTGGGTAATCTTTTTTTTCAATCATAGAATCATAGAATCATTAAGGTTGGGAAAGACCTCTAAGATCATTGAGTCCAACCATCAACCCAACACCACCGTGCCCACTAAACCATGTCCCTAAGCGCCTCATCTACCCGTCTTTTAAATACTTCCAGGGATAGTGACTCCACCACTTCCCTGCACAGCCTGTTCCAATGTTTAACCACTCTTTCAGTAAAGAAATTTTTCCTCACGTCAAATCTAAACCTCCCCTGGCGCAACTTGAGGCCATTTCCTCTCGTCCTTTCGCCAGTTACTTGGGAG
>NW_008824243.1:539305-545435 GCF_000699105.1 Pygoscelis adeliae
TGGCCTGGGCCCATCGATCCAGCCTGTCCAGGTCCCTCTGCCGAGCCTTCCTACCCTCGAGCAGATCAACACTCAATGGTAATGTATAACATTGTTAAGGGGTGTGCTGGTTTTGACTGGGATAGAGTTAATTTTTTCCACAGTAGCTAGTATGGAGCTATGTTTTGGATTTGTGCTGAAAACAGTGTTGATAATACAGGGATGTTTTAGTTATTGCTGAGCAGTGCTTACACAGAGTCAAGGCCTTTTCTGCTTCTCACACCACCCCACCAGCAAGTAGGCTGGGGGTGCACAAGAAGTTGGGAGGGGACACAGCTGGAACAGCTGACCCCAACTGACCAAAGGGATATTCCATACCATATGATGTCATGCTCAGCATCTAAAGCTGGGGGAAGAAGAAAGAAGGGGGGGATGTTCAAAGTGGTGGCGTTTGTCTTCCCAAGTAACCATTAGGCGTGATGGAGCCCTGCTTTCCTGGAGATGGCTGAACACCTGCCTGCCAATGGGAAGTACTGAATGAATTCCTTGTTTTGCTTTGCTTGCGTGCGCGGCTTTTGCTTTGCTTATTAAACTGTCTTTATCTCAACCCACGAGTTTTCTCACTTTTACTCTTCCAATTCTCTCCCCCATCCCACCAGAGGGTAGTGAGCAAGCGGCTGTGTGGTACTTAGTTGCCAGCTGGAGTTACACCATGACGAGGGGAAAATCTTTATGATGTGTTATTGTAGTGTTATGCTCTAAATCCTTGGTAAAAAGTCCTTGCTCCCACAGTATTTTGCTGGCTGTTAATCACTTTGAGGAGAAGAAAAGTAGACTTTTGGAGAACATTTCAATTTTAAGATGGCAAAAAAAAAAAATAGGGCAAAATGTCTGTACCTGTGCTTCAAACAAGGCTACAGATGTTACTTGCAATTACATCAGCTTCCCTAGCTTCACTGTGAGAATAAATCAAGACTGTGTGTTACTTCTTAGCAATTCTCGATAATGTATTATTAGCACATACACTGCACAATAACACCGAAGCTCCAAACCCAGAAGGACACTGATTTAGAAATAAACGTAAAATTTTAAATGATGACCATAAATCACAACCTACACCAGTAATTTTTCCTCATACCCCCTCTTCCAGAGCCACTTCAGCTCAAGAGCACCTGAACAAACCACAGATACTGACTTCCTCTGATTCTGTATTTTATATCACCCCACTTGCACCGTGCCATTGACAATTACATTGTTTAGTTCCATCTTCTAAATCAATCCTTTTGGCTCATTGTTACTTTTTCACCACCTGCCAGTCCTGTTAATGGTCCTTTTGTGTGCTCAACCTACACATGACTCTTCTGTATATAACATACACATTGTAAGTAGTTATGTTAGAAAGGTTATAACTTTACCACAGTTTTATAAGAAAATGGAGGTTTACAAATGTCATTGTAGAACTGGACTGGCCATATAGAAAAATTCATCCCTTGAGTGAATTAATCCATTTATCCCATGGATAAAATGTTATTGTTGATTAAGTAAAGGAGGAATATCTGCTCAGAAAACAACTATATCTTCCATAAATAGTGCTCACTGAAGATATGGTTGTAAAGCTTGTAGTTAAGTGTCCCTACGAACAAACATGATCCCATGGATGAATTGCTGGGAAGGCAGTGGTGCTCTTAAAATATGAGATTGGTCAACAGAAAATTGTGGCTGTAAGTAAAAGTTGAAATCCAGAAGGCAACAACCAGAAGCTAGGAAATGCATGCTTGCAAATCTGTGATGTGTACATATGAATTACAGAATTTTGGATGTGCATACTAGTTACGTGACTACCCAGAAAATATCTTTTTTTAAATACCCAAGTGTCGTGGTTTAACCCCAGTCAGCAACTGAGCACCACACAGCTGCTCGCTCACCTTCCCCTCCTCCCCGGTGGGACGGGGAAGAGAATCAGAAGAGTGATAGTGAGAAAACTCGTGGGTTGAGATAAAAACAGTTTAACAATTGAAATAAAATAAAATAATAATAATAATAGTAATAATAATAAGAAGAATATACAAAGCAAGTGATGCACAGTACAATTGCTCACCACCCGCCGACCGATGCCCAGTCAGTCCCTGAGCAGCAGCCCCCCCAGCCAGCTTCCCCCAGTTTATGTACTGAGCATGACGTCACATGGTATGGAATGTCCCTTTGGCCAGTTTGGGTCAGCTGTCCCGGCTGTGCCCCCTCCCAGCTTCTCACTGGCAGGGCATGAGAAGCTGAAAAGCCCTTGACTAGCAACAACCAAAACATCAGTGTGTTATCAACATTATTCTCATCCTAAATCCAAAACACAGCACTGTACCAGCTACTAGGAAGAAAATTAACTCTATCCCAGCCAAAACCAGGACACTTATAGAAGGCGCTTATACCCTTTGTCTTTCATACAAGTTATTTATCAAAGGTAGGAATAAAGATGTGTATACAGTCATACATATTCATATGTGTAATCAGTCTGTCATGCTGTTTAGGCATTTTCTTTCTTGTTGTGTACAGTGTCCTGTTAGATTTGAGACTTCATCTTTCTTTTTTTAAAGTAGTTTAAAATAATTTTCCAAGTGAAAATAGTCAAATCAAACTCTCTACATAAGTATGCTAGTTCAAAAAAAATCATTAACTGTTTTTTTTTAAGTCCACACTATTACATAAAGTTAATCTTGCACCTTTAATGTCAATAGGCACTCTTATTCAGCTGATTGAGTAGACATATGCCTAAATGTAAGAACAGTGAAATTCATAACCCTGGTAAAGATCAGTATGCACACATTTAACTTTGAGGACCTGCTTAGCTTAAGAAAGTCAGGCTAACATGAAATCACACCAAGACGACTTGATTTTTAAACCTTTCTGATTTCATACAAGCTTGATGCCAATGATGTTGGGTTCATTCCACCCTTTTCCACCAGTAAATCTGTCATATTCCTCACAAGTTTAACAGCATTTTTGCTCAAACAAGGTATTGTTTAAAGATTCATTATCAGAAATCTACTGCCTTGCAGGATGCTGTTGTCTCCCCAGTTCTTCTGTTAGATTTTAACAAGAAGTTAACATGTATCCTAGGAATAAATGCAGGATGTCTGAAGAATAAAGCTGAAAGACATGCAGGCTCTGACTAGTTGCCTGATTCATTTTCCATATAAATCAATGGAAATATTTTCATTACATTGTGAGCTAGGCCTAATGAAGAATTTTTCCCCCCCTTACTCAGTGTTTCATGACATGAAAAAATAATAATTTGTAGCCCTATCCAGATTTCAATTCAAGTGTATAAAATCTCAAATGGTATCTTGCAACAAGTTACCCTGAAGCTTCTACAATTTTGTTTACCTTTGCAAAAATCTTGAAGTTTCCAATATTTAAACTGTATTACCTTCCATCTTGAAAATGTATAGAACACAGAGGACGAACCATTATCACAAAAGTCTTTAAAAGAGTTTTAACGTGTGGTAAAATAATAGTATTTCCAGAAGTTGTTCTGCCGCTGTATTGCCATTTGAAATGGATGAATTTTTTTTTCATGGTGTCTACCTGTAGTCTACAAATGGGATTTTTTTTTTAACTCTATCCATCTGCTATTATCTGTTGTATTTCTTAGTAAAATTGATTTATTTTTTTCCTTTCTTATAAAGTAGGCAAGTAGCCTTTTGGTAAGATTACCAGATCTAGTTAAGGAAGTTTGGAAAAGAGGGATCTGTATTATTCTAAGTACCATTGGAGTAATAGCATATGATGGAACAAGAATGAACCAAATAATGAATGAAACAAAGATGTGTGAATACCTGAATGTTCATTTTACTTCTGTGTGTATCTGAGTGGGTTTGTCTGTCTGTCTGAGTTTTGCCTGAAGTAGCAAACTTGACTGTTGCAGTTTGAACCAGAACAGCCTGTAAAAAAACAGTGTATGTTTTATGTCTATATGACAGTGAACTGTGCCCTCATGCAGTACTCCTAGTGAATGTTGGAAATTCTCCAAAATTTACCTGCAGAACAATGTAGATTTTGTTATACTAAAAAGCTGTTAGAGGCAGAAATTTTAATCTAGTATGAAATATTGAAACACCCAAAATAAATGTTCATTTAGAAAGACTCTGTAACTGTATTAAACACTTTAACTTACAATATTGCTCCAACCTAAAATGAATTAACTTCATTTTGGTCAAGGAAAACATTTGGTTTCAGGATAATTAAAATTTTAAAGATTTTACATGACAGTTTTTTCAACTGTTAAAGAACCAGGTGCAAGCAGAAAACAGACAGTGGGAAACAATTTCTACTTTCATTTTGGGGGTAGATTGCCCCTGGACATGATCTGTGAGAGTGCCTGGCCCGTGTGATATACTCTGGACAGGTGATAGAGGGGTGCATGACAATACTAAGTGATTCAGAAGAGAATTCAGAAAAGCCAATTGTGGATTACTGCAGAAAGTACTTACAACACTGACTGACTGGATAACAAAATGTCAGATGAAACACAATATAGATAAACAGAAAATAATGCACATAGGTTAAAACAATCCCAGCTTTAAATATACAGTGCTGTGATATGACCTGCTGGGAAATGAAAACTTGGGGTTATAATAGGCGATTCTATTAAAACATTAGGCATCTGCTCAGAAGCAGCCGATAAAGGAAATAGGATGCCAGGTATTATTAGGAAAGGAATAGAAAACAAACTGTAGTCTGACATTGTGCATTCACACCTCGTGCTGTTCAAGAAAACTGGAAAATTTGGAGAAAAGCAAGGGTGATTCAAAGTAAGGAAAGAACTCCATGCAAAGAGCAACTGAAATGTAGGACTTTTCAGTGTTGGAGTCAACTGAGGGGAGGGATGTGAATAGCATTGGTATGGTGAATAGGTAAAGTTTGTTCACTGTCTCTTACAGCAAAATCAGCAATTAGCAGGCTCAAAAAATAAAAAATAGGTACTTTTTCATATATCATGTGCATAAGCTCCCCCCTGCAAGACATCTGTAGATGCTAAATATCAGATTTTTCTTCCATTAACTAGCCTATGAAGTGCTACTAAATGCAAAGACACTGCCTCTGCCTTCGTGAGCTTCTGAAACATGATTAGAGATTCAGGGAGAGCATTTTGAGAAGCTTTGACTCCTCAAAGCCTCAAATCACTCCTCTGATTCTGCTCACTTATTTTCAGTAAAGATTCAGATTCAGTATCTACCATGTTCATAATATATTGGACTAAATGGCCAGTTTTGGTCTGATCTGATCTATCTAGTTTATGTTAATTTGAAGTTAAATAAATAATGATGCGTTCAATTTACATTCAACTCAGAAATTTCAAAGGTATCCTGTTAAACTTGCTTTTGTGCAAAATATTTATCGAATGTAGTTCAGGCAGAAACATGTAAATTTATATGAGCTGAAATACCATTTGCTGTCTAATGAACTCTATGGAGTTCAGCTGTCTCCATAGAAAAGTTGGATTCTTGCTCATGAATTGGCAGGGCTCATCGAGAGGGCTTTAAACTGGGTTCGAAGGGGGAAGGGGATAAAACCAGGCTTACTAGAGATGAGCCTAGGGGTGGCATGCCGATGCTGGGGGCGAAATCAATAGACAGCTCAAGTGCATCTACACCAATGCACGCAGCATGGGTGGCAAACAGGAGGAGCTGGAAACCATTGTGCAGCGGGATGGCTATGACTTAGTTGCCATCACAGAAACATGGTGGGGTGACTCTCACGATTGGAGTGCTGCAATGTATGGCTATAAACTCTTCAGAAGGGACAGGCGAGGAAGGAGAGGCAGTGGGGTGGCTCTGTACATTAGGCAGTGTTTCGATTGTCTAGAGCTCAACGGTTGTGATGATAATACAGTCAAGTGTTTATGGGTAAGGATGAGGGGGAAGGCCAACAAGGCAGATATCCTGCTGGGGGTCTGTTGTAGATGACCCAACCAGGACAAAGAGGCAAATGAAGCATTCTACAAGCGGCTGGCAGAAGTCTCTCAATTGCTAGCCCTTGTTCTCATGGGGGACTTCAACTTCCCGGACGTCTGCTGGAAATACAACACGGCAGAGAGGAAACATTCTAGGAGGTTCCTGGAGTGTGTGGAAGACAACTTCCTGACACAGCTGGTAAG
>NW_008824243.1:547994-573623 GCF_000699105.1 Pygoscelis adeliae
GTAGTTAAACATTGGAAGAGGCTGCCCAGGGAAGTGGTTGAGTCACCATCCCTGGAAGTATTTAAAAGACGTGTAGATGAGGCACGTAGGGACATGGTTTAGTGGGCATGGTGTTGTTGGGTTGACGGTTGGACTCGATGATCTTAGAGGTCTTTTCCAACCTTAATGATTCTATGATTCTAATTACATTTGTCGCAAGAGTTTCAGAGTTCCTAGTATAAACTTGTGGAATATGAAAATAAAATTTGTGGCCCAGTGTAACTATGTACTTATGAAGTCTCTGATTGAAAAGACAAGCCTTTTAAAGCCAGGTAAGTTAAACAATATCGCTAGTAGTGCAGTTTTACTTTAACTGGTCCATCTCTCTGATGACACATCATTAGTGTTTCTGTAAAATGAGGAATACAGAATGAGACAAAGCTGCAGGAAAAGAAACAATATCAGATACAAGCATTGAGTTTTCTTATTGTGAAAGGCAAAGTGTCTTAAGGTAGTCATAATAAACTTGATTTTTGAACTTGTTCCTCAGGATTATATTGACACTTTAAAGACGCAGAAGAGTTTGTAGGTTAATTCTCCTCTACAGGGAATGTATATACTGCCACAACCTTTACATTCTAAAGAATAAGGATATACTAGGGAATGAAAGGACAATGCAGGGTTATGACAAAACCTTTGCTGGCTGAATTTGGTCTGTCTTAAGCAATCTTTCTGTTTGGGGTCTCTCTCTATTTTAGGCAAATGCAGTATATGCAAGAGAAATATCAGAGTTATGAGACTAGATATGACAAAATTGTTTAAATCATTCCTGATGCTGATTTGGACACACTATTCTTTATTTCTGTGTAACAGATGGAATTCTGGTACTCAGTCTGGAAAATATCAGTGTCTGTCTGGGACCACTGTGTCCCAGGAAACCTTTCACCTTTTGCAAAGGCCATGTGGGTAGAGTTCAACTGCTGAGCCACTACTTCTCCATTTCCTTTCACGTATTCATAGCACATTATTAACCTTTGTGCTGTTTCTCTATTGCTTGTTCAGCTTCCAAATTCTGAAGAGGATGCTGCATACGAAATATCCTTAGACCTTTGATATACCCTTCCAGGCTGACACTACATATATAGATAAAGAGGGCTTTTCACACTTCTGTGTATCTAGCTACAAAATACAAACTTGCCCTTCAACAACTCATTCAGCCAGCTGGAATTCTACTTGGTACGTGACCAAGCATACAGAGTCTTTGTTGAGATTAGCCGCCACTGAACAAATGTGCAATAACGTTGTAGGAGGCATACTTCCTCAGTCTGACCTATGAGCCATGCTTGAAGAAGCTCCTCTTCTATATCATGAAGCCCTTTATGATTTTTTCCACAGAAGGCAAAATCGTAAAATCCCATTAAATGCAGGAATCATTCTGCTTCCTTGCAGGGAAAGATAATGGGCAAAACACAGGTGAAGTCTAGACCTTAGCCAAAGTGTTTCAGAAATATAAAATGAGGTGTCTGCTAGCCTAAAGTGTACACAGGCTACTTGGGTGAACACCTATCATTGGACTTCTAACACAGAAAGAGAAAGTCTGTCTCTTTTGCTCTTCTTTAACTATGGAGTCTCGACAATTAGCTTACACTAGACACCTATTCTCTGATGACCACAGGATCTTCATTATTAAAAGCCTTATTAAAGCCTGTATTAAAAGCCTCTGTCACAGGCTTTCTGACTGGCATGTGTGAGTTAAGCTATCCTTACAATACACTGTTCAACTTTCAAATGAAGTGAGAATAAAGGAGTTCTACTTGACTGTAAGAATGGAGACCGTTTTTAAAATTATAAACCTAGCATCACTGCATCCATTACTCATAGCTTCCAAGAACCATGTTGTACTTATTCATAGAGCATAGGCAGGGAAATATAAAACGACAGTACCATCCAGCAATCTACCATGTAACATTTTATGATCCAAGACATCCAGTTCAATTGCTTTTCAGCAGTGTGAATCACTTAAAAAAATCTTATCTGTACTATGACAGATTTTTGATGTTGTTGTAATATACATAGATCCTCCCATAATATTACCAATTTTTAGAAAGAAATTATTGTGGTTAAGTGTAAGGAAGGACATTATTAACTTTTGTGCTTCATGAGTGCATGCATTTTTCATAGCCTCACATCCTCACTGTTCTCTGAACTGTGATACATCCAGCAAATTCATCAACACAGAAGCTGTTGACTGCTATTCCACACCCTTTTTACTACATTCTTACTACATTTTTACTACATCATATAATCTTTTAAGAAATATAAACTCAAAAGTAAGGCACTTATGAAAGAAACTAAATAGTTTTTTATAGGAATTGTATTTCTTCATTAAATGAAAATATTTTATGACTTTTCAGCTTTTTTTAATATGTGTGCGCTTTCCCAAGAAGTTCATGTTCACAACATTAATATCAATATAGTCATTCTGCAATGCATGCATTATATGGCATAGCTATATTATACCATTAACGTTTTATACTAACTCTCTGACAACTGAAAATATTGGTTTGTATTGGTTGCTGTGCTCTGTCCCAGAACTCTTGCAAGCTCTTGTGAGCATCTCAGAACCTATGGCTTGTTCCACCACATGCTTCATTACTTTCAGGAGTTATTTGCCAAAAGTCTTCAAGAATGTCACACATCAAAAGTTAGACAGTGAATTCTGACTGAGTTCTTTGTGAATTTTCAACCCAGGAAAATAACAACATAATGGAAAAATACAAAACACACAAAAGACTCCACAGCCTGTTTGCCCCATCCTGGGACCTTTTCGGCACTCAGAAACAGCTGTGTAAAGCAAAGAACATGCTGCTACATCTATGGGGCTGTTAGATCTGGTTAATCTTTGGTTAAAAGTTAGTTGGAAAGGATACAGAGTTATGATTCCCCGTACTTTGAAAGCATTATGGCATTATCAAAAAATTATATGATCATCACAAGACAGCACAACTCTTGTATGCCAGCTTTGGTTATCACGCTTTATTGTAAACCATTTGGAATAGTTTCTGCCTCAGACAATGCAATACACTTTGATCATGCAAAACCAGTCTTACACACCTACAGTGCGTACACACCTACAATGATACTTTTAATAAATACAGGGAAAATTACCAAAAGGTAGTTTCTGTTGGAGCCCAGTGTACGATACTGTGAGTGTTAGTATAGAAAAACCTTGTACAGACATACCTGTGTATTGTTTGTATACATAAAATGTTTTATCTGTGCCTTGGAAGAACATAGCACAAGGCTCTATTCTACCCTGTAATTCTAGCAACCATTTATGGCAAGACTATTGAAATCCACCATGTCTAATCCTCATTTTCAACATCACAGAAATGGGACAATGACACGCAATAAAAGATGGTGTACTGGGCTCTTCAGGGCCATATGGAGAATGACAGACAGCCACTTACAGGAAAAGAGCCGTACCATTAACAGGGAATATAACATTTGTTTGAGTAATGCTTTAGAAGCCACTCTCTGAATGACTTTATAATACGTACTATTGAATAAACAATATGATGAACTATTAGACATGTATCCTTGTGCCAGGATTTTCAGGTATATTATAAAGATTTACTCTCACACAGCTTTGGATGCAATGTAAAATTAACTCTGTTAATGCTTAGATGGGCAATCTAGATGATATCCTTGACAAATGAACCCATCGGGTAGACACATGGAAGATGTAAAAGTGTCACGCAATTCCAAAAAGCATTTGTGGCTTCCATTTCTATAAAAGAACTGAAAGAAACATCCCGCTCTGTATTAGCACACTTATTTTTTTCCAGTTCAACATAATGGTGTATTCAATCCATTACTTGATTACATATCTAGACAATTCTATAAATGCATACTATTTATAAGATAGAAAATAATAGCTATCCATTCCACCATAAGATTTATTTTGTAGTTCTTTCACCTTGATATATTAGGCTATTCTTCCGTTTTGTACAGACTACAACAGTGCTAATGACAGCATGATTTTCATAATGCTAGTATAAAAATATGTGCCTTTGTGACTTTGATCTGTTTTCTCTCTCTCTAGGGACAACCTCACAGGCATATATGGAGACATCCACAAATAACAGATTATTAATATGCTAGCTATTTAATTCCTGTCCTTCAAAAACAAGGAATTGACATGTTCTCAAAAAGATATTGGAAATATCCAGAAGCTATTGAAAAGTGAAATCTTGTAGAGGTAACCTAAAACATGTTTGTTTATCTGGAGACCACTTGGTCTCTATCCAGCACGCCTTCAAGAGGTAGTAATACAGATGAAAAGATGACTGTTACTTTAGGAAAAATCTGTGTACAACTTGGCCAAGGATATAATGGAGTATATATGGAGGGTATATTTTGCACAAAGCTTGGGATGACTAAAGCCAGATTGCAGCAATTAAAAAAACAAAAAAAACCCAAAAAAACAAAAAAAAAACCACAAGAAAACAACAAACCGACAACTTACGTAAATTCAGAAGTCTCATAGACTCAGTCACAAAATACATCAGCTGAGTAAGTCAGTCCTGTGACTAAGACCCAGCTCAGCTGTCTGTGAGTTTCCAATATGGGTATTCTGACACTGCACTGTGTCTTTTGGGTTAAACCTGGGGCTTTTCAGCCTCTGCAGACTCAGGAGCAGGAAAAAAATATGCCATATTTGTTGTGCTCCTCCTTAGGAAACGGTGAAAAAATTTCCACCCTCTTTTATGATGATGTGCTCCCACTGACACATTGAGGACAGGGCTCTAGGTAGCAGCTCAGAACTGTTGTTAACAAAATATCAAATGTGGAACTCATTACAGCAACTAAACTAAAACATTCCATTTTAATACAGAAGAGAAAATATAGCTATGGAAATGTGTTCTCTTAAAACAATTTGGTTCTGAGCTGAGACTTTATCTGGCAAGTTTTAGCTTAAAGCTCATTTTTACAGTGTGGTTCTAAACCCTTGGAAATGGAAATGCTGACATATCCTTGGCTATAACAGCTCTAACAGGAGCTTCTACAATAGCCTGTAAAATCAGGTATTCTAACTAAAGTCCTTGTTTATTTCTTTATGCTATAAGCTATGACTGCTGTTTATGACTGAAATAGCTGAAACTTCTGAAGTATACTATACTGACAAGGTAAAGTAGGTGATCTTCAAAGTATTATTCACAACAGAGTATTTATGCACTCAGCATGTTAAGTACTCTTAATATTTCAGTCTATTTAAGACTGTCTTTAAACATAGATGTGTCTGTTCCTCCTCTTACAACTTTTTCATGAAGCCCATTGAATTTTATTTTATCAGACAACACTGAGTCTGTAAGCCTATAAGAGCATGTGTAAAGATTAGGAAGACCCAGTCCTGACCATGCACACACACATTCATGATGCTAGCTTTATGTAAACAGTCATCTTTCAAGTACTTTCATTATTCATAGGTTTTTCACCATTCAAATGCACTTGAGTGCTTTGCTGGACTGTATCTTGTGAGGGTGGTAAAAAGTGAGGTGGAAAAAGGATGAAGGGTAGAGTTCAACTGTTAACAGGGGTTAATGGCTATATCTACTCCATGTGAGGGACAAAGACATACAGATAGTTTCACTTCTGTATTTTTAAACTGTAAAAATACAGAAGATGATAGGACTTATCATAGAAACAATCCTACCTGATTGAAATGACAAAAACATCTGTAGGTATAAAACCTTCTTTCTTTTCACCAACTCTATCAAATTTAGGACAAAATTAGATTTGGAATATCTATATTTATCTTCTGTTTAATTAAGAATATGTGAGAAAATTTACATTCATCTGATTACACATTAGAATCTATACTTAGACACAAAATGATAACTAGATAACTGTTTTTATCTCAATGCCTCCATATGAATATCTGCCTGACATACCATCGAATGTCTGTCCATATGAATTCTGTCCTGAATCAAGGACAGAAAGAAAATTTTACAGAATTAATTTGAGCAAATATATTTATATACAGAGAGAGAAAGCTTATACTAAATGCATGTGTACCAATCATACAGATTGGTTTTACAGTTTTATGATTTCAGTTCTATATTTGGTTTGAAACCTATTCCTATGAGGTCCAAGACAATTTTTTTTATTATTTTCAAGTCAGAATTTATTTTGGTTAATTATTTTGATTTCAACAGTAAGATAAGACCTTCCTATTTAAAGTAAGTAAAAACACAGAATCTATTCCTTCATCTCTATTTGTCTGAAGTAGAGAGGGATGGAAAAGAGCCCAGTATAGGAAATGAATGATAGGTAAGTCAGCTGTGATTCAACCATACAATTTGTAAATATTTCAATTAAAGCTTTCCCTAAGAAAGAATTTAACCGACATGAAGAACTGGGACTAGATACATTTTCTCTACAGAGCACTCAGAGTGTGTCAAAAGAGCATAAAGTTGTGCCACAAATTGGTACGCAGGCCAGTTTTTGAGGAAGGCACCATGTTTACTGGGAGTACAGCAAGGCATTCTGCTTCAGTCTTTTAGCAAAGCAAGCAGGGTCATGCAGCCTGCAAAACTGGCATTGCTGGGTCACTTGCTGCTGGAACCAGAATTATCTTGTTTAGAACAGCAATTCAGGTCACACAGCACAGAACTTTACCGTACCATGTAGCAGTCCTCATGCTTGAGCAGGCCTGGCTGGGTTTAAATGCACTCTGCTCTCCATATTGAAATAAATCTGCTGTTTTCATCAGGTCTTTCTTCTGTGTCTTGATTTTTAAGCAGTTTTAAATAGCAAAGCTATTTAAATTGCATGAAATGCAAAAGCAAGAAATAATTAAAGGCAAAATCCAGTCTTTCTATTTTTATTACCAATTACTACTATCTTTACGAGTCATTAATGAACACCAAAAGATAAATCTATGAACATACACACATAATCACACAAGCTTATTAAAAGAATGCAATTTTTTAAAAAGCATAATCAATTTTAGGTCACTTTTGACAGCAATTCTCTAAGTAATGTTAAATAAGAATGGCTTCAGAATGCAATTCAAATGGACGGTCTATCTATTCAATAACTTTTGAACAGTTGCAAGCTTCTATAATTTTTTACTGTGTTCCAGTGTGAATATGTTGTATGCCTTTCATATTAATATTTTATACAGTCCAAACTTTGAAAAATGAGTACTGGTATTATTTTTGCTTCACTTTGAACACTTCAAAACTCAGAAAAATATCAAATGTCATTTAAAGTGTAGAAACAAGTCCCGGATCAAGGTGTAATTATTGTAGTTGCATGATTCATTTTAATGGAGTAAGAATTTCACTTCATGTTTCTTTAAAAGGTACGGATTAGCATTCTCAAAATCACTGGTAGGCTTTGAAATGCTGACCTATTCATTATCAGTATATCTGAAGAATCTGAAGTATGTTGACATACACTTTAAGAACAAAATTATTAATATAATATTGTTTGCATTAATTTTTTTAATTATCAGTCCACAGTTCTGTATGTATACATACCAAAACTCTGTATGTATACATACTATAACTTTAGTAGCTCACCAAAAGGAATAGGAAATTATTTTTCTTCTGGGAAATTCAAATAGGGTTTTGCATCAAATTAAATGGAAAGTTTCTATCACTTGCTCAAATGTATGTTTAGCAGGGTGGTGCTCAAAGAGGATGAGAAATTGTTTTGAAGTTTTAAATGAAATACCTGACAAAGCCAACTAGTGAAAAATATAGTTCAAAAACATCTGTGCACGGTAGTCTCTCCATTTGCTTCATAAAAGTGAAATGCATATCATAACTGAGCAGAGCAAATGTATTTTGTCATTTGAAGATCTGGGACAAGATCCGCAGCTTGTATAAATCAGTCTAGTTCCATTGCTATCATAGAACTCATATTGATTTACACTAATATTCTGGCATGAAACATTTTGTAGCTATGGAAATTTACAATGGTTTTGTAGAAGTGTTGGAAAAAGGAAATATTGTCTCATTGAAAGAAAAATTCCTTATACCTGCCCCAGCCAAGATTTCATATGACAGCCAAAACCAAGGCTCAGAAAGTTCAGTGAAATTATGCTCTCATGAGACAGAACGCCTCTCATTTAAACCTTACAAAATGTAGTACATAAATATCTTTACTTTGGGCAAATTCTGTTTAGATCTCAAATACAAAAGTATTTACAGCTTTATGTATAACTGTATTTAAACTTACACATACATTTTTCTCTCTTGTTTTGTCATCTTATTTTTCTGTGTATATGCAAAATATAAGAATTTTTCTAGGTGTATATTTTTAGGAACGACAACACAGATCCTCATAGCAAAAGTGAAGCTCTAGTCATCTACTTCCAGAACCTGCTGTATCAGGCTTGCCTCTGCTGACAAGATCTCCAACAGGTATGTGTCAGATGAAGGATAATGAATGCTTAGCTATAATACTTACTTAAAACTTATTACTTAACTTACTTAACTTACTTAACTTACTTGTACTTAAAACAGGTGATTGATACCAAAATTGAGTTCGCAGGAGCTAGAAGAAACAGTGTCTCCCACCTTACAAAAAACCCAGAAGTTCTTGAAATAGCATAAAACAACAGACCTAACAAAGGCAGGGTCAAAAAAACATATCTGGGACGCGAGGGGATGTGTACACTTAGAGAGAAATAGAGGTAAGTTGGTGTGAAAGAGAGAAAGGGCAAGCTCATGCCAGAGAACACAAGATATGTGGAAAAATCCCATGGATCAGGACACAAAGCATGAGCTGTAGAAGAAAGATCCTGAATCAGCCCAGAGATCTGTCCCCAAAAGATCAAATGGAAAGAGGAAACACAAGGAAGGAAACATTTTCCATGATTCTCAGTTTTAATCTAGGTCTAGATCTGTATCAGTTAATGATTTACCCCACATTCATTCCTACTAAATTCAACAGTACACCACTGAGAGAGGGATGCTGCTATTCAAAGCAAGTCTGTTGAACTACTCTGTTTATCTTACATTGAAGGTTATTTCTTCTGACCACCACCAAAGTCTTTCAAAATTTATTTTCTCCTTCTCAAAAGTAAGTTAACAGAAAAAGAATAGCTGAGCAGAGCCCTGTGTGTCACGTAGGAGAAACAGGTTGCGGGAGAAAACCCAAAAACTGGATGTGATGTTTGGCTCTAAAATACCCAACATATCAGTACAAGCAAAATTGGCCACTGCAGACGGGACACACAATGTGTTTCTTGACAGGTAGAAATTGGTTTTGTTTATCTCCTGCTGCCCAGAGCTACCTGAAATAATGATCTCAAAAAGAAAAACCACATACTTGAGTTTTCACAAATGTACTCAAACATCACATTTAAACTAGACATGCCAAATTCATCACAGGTGTAATCAATAAAAATGAATGCGGTCACAGCAAAGTCAACATAGCTACTATGGCAGAGGGCTCTGAGGCTGGGGTTGATGGTAAATTTCTGTCCAGTCATATTACCTAATGATGGGAACACTTTAATGCTGGCTGTTTTGCCACCCAGGTGAGACTTCCAGAGAGGAAACCTGGCTGAATCATGAATAACAAAGTTCATACAAGGGAGGACTTGCTTGCCACACTCCATATAACCTCAGCCCTTTCCTATTTCTTTACAGTGCTGACGTGATCAACAGCCGTCAGACAAAGTTTGTCGAGGTTCCTTTCCAGAAGGCTCCAGGTGTAATGGGACTGGTGGAAGTTAGGCAGAGTCATGGAAGGCAAGATGGAAGGGGAAGCAGGCACCATATCCTTTATTTCATCGTCAAATCCTTTGCCCCATATTAAAAAAAATTATATGAAATATGAGGAAAAATAATAACTCATATGACCTTAATATGGGTTTCAGACTGAAATATAGGAAATCCTGTGTTATACCGTACATCTAGAAAACACTAAGAACAACACAGACACTGGGTGCTGCATCTTGGGGTCATCATGGTTAAATCTTATTTTTGCAATTGCACACCCGGGGAGTGATACATAACAGTAACACTGCTGCCAATCTCAGTGTTGCTGAACTTTATAATGGGTACCTTTAGTCACTGCAACACAGTGCATTTCTTCTGTTTCATTCAGCTGTGAATATGTCAATCCAAGTAGCTAATCAGAGAAATCATGATTCCAGATTGGCTTAATGAATGATAACAGATGACATCCACTTAAGGAAAGACTGGATGGTTTAAAGAAATTCTATTACCTTAGGATCTGGCACTCAGATAAAATTAATCCACAATCACTCAGCAAATTAATCATTCAAGGGATATTTCACTTCCTGGATTGTCAGAAATGAGTGTGCCAGAAAGAAAGGTAAAACTATGTGGTAAAAGAGTTAGTGTCCCTCTGAGGTCCATACACGAGACTCTAAAATAGCTTCCAAAGGCTACTGAACTCTTCGCTTTGCCTAACATTTGTGATTACAGGAGAAACCCAAGGATGTCCCTTGGATATCATTACAGATGTAAAAATGACTTTGTTTTTTGTTTAATGCACCCTTGCAGTTCAGGTTTAGTTTTCTAAGTGAAAAAAAATTGTTGTATAGGGTCTGCAAAGTAGTTTAAATGCAACTAATCTAAACACGGTTAACTGGAATGGGAATTTGGGATTGGGGTTTGCTATTTTACTCAAAACAGCATAAATTAAAGGTTAATGTCAAGTTTTTGTTTCTATTTAATATGTTCACATGAAATATTGTCCAATCAAGTAAGCTGGACCAATCTCTCAAATAAATTTGTAGACAGATGTTTCTGACAGTATTTTTGTGTGTAATTACTATGTTCAGAGTAAGAGGATGGAGTAAGTTTTGTTATGAGTTAATATATTTGCAGTATAAACAGTTTTTACCTGTTTCTTTCTAGATGACTAAGATTTTTCCAAGAAACTAAATTCTGTCTATAATTATTGAGATTTAAAGAAGAGCCAAAAATATTTGTGAACAGGAAGACATGATTGTATCTTTATTACTGTGATTTTACATTCTTCATTCAGGAAAAATGTAGGCTTAGTGTTTTTGTCAGCCTGTAAATAATTTCTATGACTCAAGGAAAGAAATGTAATGTTTGTAACTGAAAGAACAAGAAATGGTGAGAGTTGGTTCTTCTTAACAGTGCTACTTTTCTGAAGTGAAAATATCTTCCACTTTATTACTGTTAGAATACAGAAATGCTGAAGTCATTGATAATTAAAATTATAATTGGTTTAGATTCTACTGTAAATCCCAAGACTTATCCTAAATTCATGTATCTGAGATAGGCAAGTTCTTTTGAATGAAAAATATTATTTTGAAATGAAAACTCTCACTTTGAAAAAGTTAAAATTAAATAATTTGGAATTTCTGACATCATTCATTTTTCTTAAGAATTGAAAATAAATACTTTTTCTACTTTAATATTCTCCCCATATTTTTAAAGCTAATTTCATTTAAAATGTAATTGTTGTTCAGTTGCTCTGAAATTCTTTTTTTTAGCCAATTTATTTTTTAAAAATCACTCTGTAGTTTTAACTCAGATTTCCATAGTGCAGAGTGTTTCAGCTGTATATTTCAACAAATGTATAGTCGCTCAATTAACAACTTACTTTGGGGGGCGGGGGTTATAAAGTAACTCTTTTCTATTTAGTATGTCACAGGTCAGTGTTAAGTTGTCACAGCTACAGAATTGTGGGGTTTTTTTTTATTTAACACATGTATTTTCTCATGCTAAGAGATACATTTCAGTAATAGTCTAGTTAAGAAAATTTGCGCACCCAAAGTTCTCAGGTAAATCTTTCAATAACTGTTGTATCATGCTGGTAAGAAATTAAGTTCCGGCTCTAGCAGGGTTGTGTTTGATTCAACAAATCAAAACTCATTTAATATGTAATTTGTGCTTTATTTTTGAATTATTAGACAACCTGTTTTATGCTACTTGATATCCTCATGACTTCAATATGCCTCTCACATCAGAAGCCTTCACAAGTACATTCCAGCAAAATGCAAATATAACTATGATAAGATCATAAAAATTAGACTTAAAATATACATACTTATTGCTTCTTAACATTTGTCTTACATGAATAAATTACCTGTATGGGCTATTTTGAGCTGTTTTGAATAGCTGCTATTCATATTTCATAGCTGTATAATGATACAATATGAAAATGAAACCTCATGACAAACACTGTCTGTCCAGTAATTAATTTCATCTAGCAGCAAAGTTTTAGTATTTGAACACTGGTGCAATAAGAGAGACTGAAAGAAATTATGCTGAACTCTTATGTCAGTGTAATCATTCCACAGTGGAGACGGCCAAGGAAAATTACTGTCCTGTTTAGACATCCCCAGAAATAGAACAGTTCGACAGTTGTGTGAGAGGGCACTCAGTACCCACGTTTCAGAGCAATACTAATGGCACTGTAGACAACACTGACATTAGAAAACCATACTCACCTGAAATTTGCAGCACGAATGGGTGCTGTCAAATATTAAAGCTACTTGCAGACATAATCCCTCTCACTAGTCTGCTGGTCCCTTGGACTCTCTGTTAATGTTTATAAGTATTTTAAAAGGTGAAAACATCATTTTATGCAATTCCACAAGGCAAGAATAAGCAAGAAAAGAACTTTTTAATTTTTCTATAGACAGGAATAAAGGAACAAGGGAGAATAGAAGCTGACGTGTTTGTAGGGTAGATAGACTTGATTTCAATCAAATATATGGATCATACACCCTGTCTTTTAAAGTTTGTGGATTCCTTGAGTACTGCTACCCTGGCTGGATGTGCCCATGAGGCACTGAGGACAAATTCTCTGTTACTGAAAGTGTGTCCTTCTAAGTCCAAACTAATCATGCTATCGTAATTTAGGAATTTATTAACCTAGCTCCAGATGGTATGACATTGAAATTATATGACATATGAAATTATTTTCTGCCAGCTCCTTAGTCATTGTAGTTCACGTGGCATATTAGCTTAAACCAAAAGTGATTGAGAGCTGCTTCAATACACACGCTAAACTGGCTGCAGAGTCAGTGCACCGTCACTTCTGCCGCTACAAGAGCCACCAGCTGCAGAAAGGGCAGGTGGAAGCTGATGGTACTAAGCCCTTGTGAACTCTCCTGCATGACCAGACAGCAGTGGCTTGCCCTTCTGCAGTCATCTTCCTATCTTCCAGCAGGCAGATTTTTTTTTTTTAAATGGCTATTTAAAATGTGACAATGATCAGAAAGGAATTTTGCCATCTATATTTAGATTTCTGAACAAATGCATGATTTTCAGTTCTTGCTAACTATATCTCCCATTCTAAGTCAATAACACTGTCCAATTTGAAAATGTCAGTGTATGATTGTAATGCTTTATAACTATAAATAGAAAAATTACTCAGAAGCTTTTCCCCTTTCTTTTCACAAGTAATCTCAGACTTCTCTTTCACTTGGTTACTCTTTATCCAAAAGTAGGAAGGTTTCAAACACATAAACAAACCAAAAAAAAAAAACAAAACAGAGCAACCTTCCTTACTATCCTAAATTTAGCCAAATATGAGGTACATATCTGAAAATATATCTGGCTGGTAAAATACAATGATTTATTGCGTAAGAGTCAGCGGAAAAAATCAAGCTAATCATTACTGTCATCATAAACTTCCTCTCATCTCATTTAGTACTGAATACCTACTTTTATATTCTGCGGTACATCAATTTCTAATTCGTGATTCTGATGGCAATCAGGGTACATCATTGTTCTGTATCTGCTGGTCTTCATTAATGTTCACAGCAGGTTTTGAGCTGGAGGGCTTAGATTCCAACAGAGCGGGGACAATGCCTAAATTTGCTTTACAGTTGAAGTTAGGGAAACCCTCTTAATGAATGAAAACCAGATCATCAGACCCCACTGCTATAGCTTTATTTTTATCCAGGATCTTATAATATTAATCCTAGCAAACCTACAAGGATTAAAGAAAAAACAAATAATTTGTCTCCTTTCCTCCATCTAAATCCTTTGATTTCCCTAAGTAACTTTCTAGGCTGGAAGATTCATTGATTATTCGCTTTATCAGTGATAGATACAGCAAACAGCCTTCAAAATATTTCAAACTTTCCCTGTTAAATAAAAGACATGGTATTTTTTTAGGTTTTTAACCAAGGCCTCAGTCATTCTAAAACTGGTGGATTTTGGTTTCTTTAATAGCCTTATCTTCCTTGCAATTCTAATTCTAAACATAGATTTATCATTATCTGATTTAGGTAGATGAAATAAAGCAAATTAATATACCCCAGGATTTAGTGGCTTGTTACAACTTGTTTACTAAGAGCCAACACTGAATCACATATATTCTGTTTTAAGTAACTAAAGAGATTGCTCAAGACAAGATATATGTATTTATAGTAAATAAATATATCCTTAGTAAGTATTTATTGCTATGCAATAAACCATTAATAGTGAATATCTCCAGTGGAATCTTTATTCAGATGAAGAGACAAAGAGTCTGATTCTGACTTTGGATATAATCAGATTAAAACCAGTGCACAGGGGATAAGAATCAACATTTTTCTCCTGCTTACGGTAATGATCCTCATAAGTGTCTTGCACAAGATGAATAAATGGATCTCTATAGGGCAGAGCATAACAATGCTTTCTCAGGGGCTCAAGGAGAGGCTGCAAGCTACAAAAATGTAATCCTTAGTGAAGACCTCTGGAAAACATATATTTATTTGTTGTGGTTTAACTCCAGTTGCCAACTAAGCCCCACACAGCCACTCACTCACTCCCCCCCCAGTGGGATGGGGGAGAGAATCAGAAGAGCAAAAGTAAGAAAACTCATGGGTTGAGATAAGAACAGTTTAATACTTGAAATAATAATAATTATAATAATAATATTATAATTATTATAATAACAAAAAATTTTAATGGAAAGTAAAACAACGAGAGAGAGAGAGAGAGAGAGAAACAAAAAAACAACAGAGAAAGAAAAAAAATTATGCAACCGCTCACCACCTGCCGACTGATGCCCAGTCAGTGCCTGAGCAGCAATCGCTGCCCCCCGGCCAACTCCCCCCAGTTTATATGCTGAGCATGACATTATACGGTACGGAATATCCCTTTGGTGAGTTTAGGTCAGCTGTCCTGGCTATGCTCCCTCCCAGCTTCTTGTGCACCTCCTCGCTGGCAGAGTATGGGAAGTTGAAAAGTCCTTGACTTAGTATAAACACTGCTTAGCAACAACTAAAACATCAGTGTGTTAGCACATTATTCTCATGCTAAATCCACAACACAGCACTGTACCAGCTACTGGGAAGAAAATTAACTTTATCCCAGCCAAAATCAAGACATTATTGAAAAATATCTATCGCCTCCCCCCACCCCTGAAAAAAAAAAGTCAGTGAAGCAACCCTGAGAATCTGAGCTTCAGACCATTTATCTAACTAGTCTTTAAAGCAATCTTTCCCTCTGCCTTTCAGAGACCAGACTCTTGTCTTGGATTTTGCTCCCTGAAAAGCATCAGACCATTTCAATATATTGCAGTAATTATGGAGATAATGAATATAGCATTATGCAGAATAATTTTAGTATCATGGTGGTAAGAATTATTTTTCTATGACTTCACTGTTGGTTGAGGTCAAATATTGACTTGTACGGAATATATCTCTACAAACACTTAAAGCTGAAAGCTTCATTAATGAAATAGTGTCTTCAAAATGCTAGGAGTAAATTTGCTAATGATTTTACTGAGCTCTCTCAGCTAACTATTTTTTTAGGCCTAATGACTTTTAAGGTTAGTTACAGCTTTGTCAAATGATTTCCTGCCTTTGAAAGAACAATTTTTTCACCTATTTTTTACTTTTTAAAAATTATTTTCCTATGTACTTATGTGTATTATAAGTGTTCATTATTCCAATGCTTCTCTGCTATGACACAAGCTATACAGGATGTGATGGAAATACTCAAATCAAGACAGAAATCACAAACAAAGCATCACGCCTCATGACTTTTTCCTCCGATAATAAGATCGTCTTGATTTCAGTTACGAACATACAGACTAGTACTCAACATTATCACATAAGTCACACATCATCTGTATTTTCCCAGGTACTATGGGTATTGAAATAACAGTTGTCTACAGGTGGGTGAAACTATTGTTCTACCACTGCATACGACAAGCCGAGAGAAAACATAGGAGCCAAAGCTGATGCTAAACATCACCTTGTTATGTTGGAAGTACCATAAAATTGGAAACTAAAGGCAGGAAAAGAACAACTGTAAATATGAGCATCAGCGCATAACTGGAGACAGCAAAGCGGGGTCACTTAAGGTTACTGAAAGGAAGCTAGTTTACACTGCTCACTGATCAGATTAAAAAGAGAACAAGGTGGACGGTTGTAGCACCATCTTTAAAGGAACACAGGTAAGAGGCTTGAAGTAAGATTTAGTTTCACTGAGCCTTGGTCAGGCTCCCTGGAGACTAGTGGTGTAGTTGAGCTGTGAGATACGGTTCTGGATCAAGAGGAGTTCAGTTTGTTCAGACCATAACTAGCAAAGTTATTTTGTATCTCTAAGGTCTGACTCCACAGGTGCTTTTGTTGTTCAGTGTTTAAACCATCTTTTGCATACCAGAAGGATCTGTGAAGGTGCTCTGAGAGTGCTTTCCCACCAGACAGAGGTAGCTACTATACTAATTTTAAAATCTTAAGGAATTTAGAAATTATTTGTGTTTGACCCATTTGAAAGGAACAGGAAAGATCAGAGGTTTAGGAAGAGGGAAAAGGACAATGTAACAAATAAGATGGGAAAGCGTTGCTGTTGATGATAGCAATATTATAGGAAAGTTGTCAAAGCCAGAGATCACAGGAAAAATAGTAGCTTAACTCAACAAAAGAGAATTGTTAACAGGTTAAGAAGTGGGTACCACAGGTAGAACAGGGAAGGAAACAAAAGCTATCGGCAAATCATGGGTACTCACTGATAGGTATTTGAGATTCAAGGAAGCTAACTGACAAACTTACTAAACTCCTGCAATATATTTTGAAGAACAATGGATAGCTGGAGACTTGGGGTAGGAAGAGGAGGAAAGGAAAGCAACAACTTGGAGTTGGTATGCTGCAATCTTGAATAATCTGGTTTACTTTGTATCCCTATTAAAAAACAGAACCAGCACTGTGAGTTAAAAATAGGCAAACATCTGGAGAATAACAAAATCTTGAAACCAAGGAAGTAAAGGTTTAAAAACAAATAATCATGACAGAAACGTGACTGCTTTTTGATGTTATGAGTGAAAATGTAATAGCTCGAGGGGACACACGAACCAAACTATCAAGATCTTAAGTAGGCTTACAAAAAGGTCTCTGAGCAAAATCTTACAACATAGCTCAGTAAGCACTGCCATGTGAAGTAAGATTTAAAATGGACTGCAAGCAAAGGATGCTGATAAGCAGCAATGTGTATAAACTCGGCGAGCAGTAAGCAAGACATCCCAAGGAAGTTTTTAGGTATTTTCTTATTTCACAACTTCCATAAAGATATGAAAAGCATTAAAAGCACTCTGATTACATTACTGCGTGATACTGACTGTTTTGTAAGCACACAAATATTTTAAGGTGTAAGGAATCTATCAACAGGCAAAGTGATTATTCTCTTGTTCCAGCAAAAGTATGTCAGACAGCTGTGCAAAACAGGGGCATAGCCAGGATCAGAGTATGTTGTATTCACCCTCCCATCTGGACACAAGCAAGGAGCCCATGTAACTCTGAGCCAAGCTATTCATGCAGTGCAACTGACCTTCTGGAAGTACTCCAAAAGGCATCCTATGGTACACCTGATAATTTTGTTCACAGTCACTGAGCCATACTGACAGGCATGAGGGACAGCAGACGGCATTATGTCCTTTGGGAGATGGTGACTGTTCTCACAGATCTCTCTGGTTTTTCAACTACTTCTCATGCCTTGTAACCCGTGGAATTTCCAAATGCCTATCTTCAAAGGGGAACCGATACTGTGTCTTATAAGAGCTTATTCAGCACAAGTAGAAAAATGAATGAAGGAACAGCAAGGAATGAAGAAACAAGGACAAACAAACAGAACTTTGTTTGAAAAGGAAAATGAAATGAAGACTGAGGTTCTCCATTCTAAAGTGCCAATGGACATGAATAATTTCATGTGTAAGTTCAAAGTTTGGCACAGCTGATATTTAAAATATTCAGAGATGCATGTTTGTTGGGTGTGCCCATCCATGTCTCTAGGAGAAAAATATAACTGTCGTGGTTTAACCTCAGTCGGCAACTAAGCACCACGCAGCCGCTCGCTCACTCCCCCCGCCCCTGGTGGGATGGGGGAGAGAATTGGAAAATCACAAGTGAGAAAAACTTGTGGGTTGAGATAAAAACAGTTTAATAATGGAAATCAAATGATAATAATAATAATAATATGATAATAATAATAATACACAAAGCAAGTGATGCACAGTACAATTGCTCACCACCCGCCAACCGATGCCCAGCCAGTCCCCGAGCAGCGGCCCCCCCCCGGCCAGCCTTCCCCGTTTATGTACTGAGCACCCAGTTTATGTACTGAGGGGAAATGTATGTATGACGTCACATGGTACGGAATGTTTCTTTGGCCAGTTTGGCTGTGCCCCCTCCCAGCTTCTTGTGCACCTGCAGCCTTCTCTGTCGGTAGGGAATGGGAAACTAAAAAAGTCCTTGGCTAGTGTAAGCATTACCTCGCAACAACTAAAACATCGGTGCATTATCAATTTTGTTCCCATCCTAAATCCAAAACACAGCACTGTACCAGCTACTAGGAAGGAAATTAACTCTATCCCTGCCGAAACCAGGACAACAACATACCATTCAAGGAAAGGTATTGACATAGAAATTTTAATGATGAAATGAAGAGACGTATCAAGGTAACAAGTTAAGCTATAACTTGCCCAAAGCTTACCTATAATAATAAAAGACTCTCTCTACCAGCTTTGCTTTGCTAATTAGCTGAATACATGTCACAAATGATTAATGAGCAATTGATTATAGCTTGCTGTTAACCTGGGAAAAAAGACTAAGAGGCAAATCTTGAGTTAACTCCTGAAGTGCAAAGATCCTGCAACAGTGACTGTGCACAAGGACATACAAAGTATAAAAGGAATTGTAATGAGGAGCTGATAGCAACAGGATTTGGGGGGCACCTTTTTCTGTATGTTTAAGCATAAGGCAGATAATGCACCTTCACTTCAGAAAGGACAGCTTGTCAGTTGAGTTACCACCCTGGAAAGCTTCTCTTACTATTCTGTTCAAATTCCCCATTGTTCAAAAAAACCTAAAACTGGCTTTGTCTGAAGAGAGTAAAATGAGAAGAAAACTATTTGTCAATATTTCAGAAAAGCAGAAAGGCAGAGAGAAAAAAAATGCTGGAGTGATGTAAACGGTTCTCTCTATATATACGTACTTAGTACTAGGAAGAAACCCTATTGCCAATAATCCATAATATTTTGTCTGGCATTGTTCTCAAGTCTCAGAATCAAATGACACATGAAATACAGTACATTGTCCAGTACAACTGGACAAAGACTTAGAAGCTATACCATGGAGACAAGATCTATATTGGCAGGGAGATAAGCTAAAATATGCAAACTTTTTCCTCTTTGTTAATTCCCATGTTTTTGATAGACACACTTTGAGATTCCTTAGGTGATTATTCTGTACAATGCCAGGAAATTAAACAATCTGCATTCAAGAGCAGGTTCCACTGCTGAAATAATCAGACAGACCTCATCCAAATCAGTGAAGTAAATTTATTTCCACCAACAGAGGATCCAGCTCTATGTCTCGACTTTTCCGCCTTCACCATGTTCTTTTGTGCTCTTTACACTGTGTTCTTTCAATATTGGCAAAGAAATTATTTTCTCTTCTTCCACCATGACATGTAATTTTGGATTGATTCAGTTTACCAAAACAATACAGTCACAAATTTCTGGTGATGTGGAAATGCATCTTGAAATTAAATAAGTCCTGCAGTAGCAAAATATTTCTCTGCCAAATTATATATACATCTCTAAAATTAGATATCAGTGTCATTCTCACTCCAATTGGCCTGGCAAAGCTAAAACAAGAATTTGGTATTTTTATCATATGTTATTCTACTACAGAACACCATGGCTTTCAGAAAGATGTTTTTCTTCACCAGACAGGAATTGCACAGAATCAGGCATTGACAACTGGGAGAATGTGATCTGATGACATTATTCAGTGAGTGAGTCAGTGCATCTACTCAGGCATGAAAAAGAAAGGAACTGTGTTTTAATGTGGTATGTACTGTCACAGGATTATCAAAGGAAATACAAGTGGGTGACAATCTGCAGCTACATTAAAGCCCTTAGCGTTCGAGTTCCTCAGTACTGTGCATTGTGGACAGAAGCAGAGCATAAGAAACCTTTGGAGCGCCAGCGGCACGTGGCACAGCCTGCATAAATTATAGTACAAGCCCCTGTGAATGCAAATCTCTTGTGGCAAAACTGCAACTCTTCTGGCCCCGTGAAATTAGAGTCTAACTGCAAAGTTGAAAGTCCACTTCGTACTAGGATTCAAACCTTTTTGCTGTTGAATGTTTCGTGATGTTGGGATTTTTACTCAAGGACCCTCTTAATGAGTGGGATTTTTTATGATAGTAAGAAACATCAGCCTTTGGTCCCCATGTCTTTTGATCTGAAATTATTCAAATGCCATAACAATTTATATTGCTTTAAAGGTATATTTTTCCAAATGTACTTAGAGGAACACACTGAAAAATGAATGCTATAAAATATAGAGGAATTTCAAACATCCAACGAAATAAGCTGCTACATTTTATGTGGGGAGTGTGCTCAGGCACAGATGGCTAGTTTTTCTCAAAAATTACTTTGAAAGAAATTTTCTCTTGAAGTTCCACAATAATAAACAAATACAGTTCTCTATTAACTATACTAGACTATCAGAGAATATTCTATAATATACTACTGCTCTTTTTGCCAACTACAAGTTCCTGCTGTCGTTAAATTATTTAAGTAGGCTGAAGAACAGAACTCTTGTAAATGTCTGCTGCATCCTCCGTTATTTTGAAAGAAGATGGTGACTTGGTAAAAAGTAAAAGGGAGAGGGGAAGAGAGAAAGAAAGAGAAAGAGGGAGGCAGGGGCCTGAATGCCAATATTCCTCTGTCTTGTGTTTCTCTTTTCCCTGCATTTGTAAGGTCTTTCTTTAAAACCAGGTTTTATCGGGCAGGATTAAGTAGCACTTCCCTGTATAATTTTACCTGAAAATCCCCCTTTTTTTTTTAATAAACCAAATAGCCCTACAAAAAACCCTAAAAAAAATTGTTTAGACATAATGTTCTGACAAATGGAAGTTGCAAGTTCAAATGGCACTGTCTCTTTGTGGTTTTACCATGAGCCTCACAATACACGTTTGCAATATACCCATTATGGAAACACCCTGAATGGTAAAGTAAAAGGATTATTTAACAGTCAGTTTTCAGCAAAGGTTTCCAACTTTCAGAGTTGCTGAGATACACTTGAAAATGTGGCCAAAAATCCTAGAAAAAGAAATGTAAGAAAATAATAATAACTGCAAATGAAATCATTTGGCATGGAAATTTAGAATCCTTTAATCTGAGACTGAGTGATTGACTGATTGACTGAGATTAGCAGTTCTGAAGGATAGGCTCTACATCTAAGAACTGTGTAATTCCCATATAATTTAAGGCACTGCAAGCACATGGTGATGTCTTCTGGGCCACTGTTTTACTCTAATGGCAGATGGCACAAGGAAAGAAAATTGCTATTTCCAGAAAAGAACTGGAGCTTGCTTAAAAGAGGCAAGCTCTGAGGAGCTTGCAGAGGCACTGCAGAAAGAAGATCACAAAATGAAGACACTTTGCAGTTGCTAAAGACCAGCCAAGATGTCTGCCAGCATAAGAGAAACTAGACACTATGCCCTGGATATTTTTTGATATATCCAAATAGTGCAACATAGTTGGGTTGCTTTTTCTGCTGCCTGTAATCTCCAGGCTTGAAAGAAGTTACTTGCATGCCATATAAACATTTATAGTGACACTGAAGTGAAAAGGAAATCTTGAAGCATAGAAAGGAAAAAAAAGAAAAGAATCAGTCTCTTGAAGTGTTTCAGAGTCAACATTCATGTGTTGACAAAGCGTTAGCTATTCATCATTTAGAAATAATACTGTAAGCATTGTGTATTATTTAACTGCAACACAGGGAAATGATAAAGATATTTCTTTTTTTGCCTGGCATATTCTGGAGGAGGAGGACAGAGTTGTTATGTACTTGAATTGTATAATACTGAATTTAAATTACATTTTGTACACACTTGTTGCGGTTTAACCCCAGCCGGCAACTAAGCACCACACAGCTGCTCACTCACTCCCCCCCCCCCCCCCCGGGGGCAGGGGGGACGAAGGGTAAAAGTGAGAAAACTCGTGGGTTGAGATAAAGGCAGTTTAATAGGTAAAGCAAAAGCCGCGCACACAAGCAAAGCAAAATGAGGAATTCATTCACTACTTCCCATCGGCAGGCCATCTCCATTCATTCATTCAGCCATCTCCAGGAAAGCAGGGCTCCATCACACATAATGGTTACTTGGGAAGACAAACGCCACCACTCTGAACGTCCCCCCCCTCCCTTCTTCTTCCCCCAGCTTTAGATGCTGAGCATGACGTCATATGGTGTGGAATATCCCTTTGGTCAGTTGGGGTCAGATGTTCCAGCTGTGTCCTCTCCCAACTTCTTGTGCACCCCCAGCCTATTTGCTGGTGGGGTGGTGTGAGAAGCAGAAAAGGCCTTGACTCTGTGTCAGCACTGCTCAGCAATAACAAAAACATCCCTGTATTATCAACACTGTTTTCAACACAAATCCAAAACATAGCCCCATACTAGCTACTATGAAGAAAATTAACTCCATCCCCATCAAAACCAGCACAACACTGTAAAGAACTTTGCATACAAACAGTACAGTTACCAACCAGAAACTGTAAAGGACATAATAATTTAGCTGTATTAACATGTTTTATATATTTTTCGGGGAGTGAATTAATTGTAAGTTGTGTATGTTTTATTAATCATTGAATGATTGGTCTGTGTTTAATTTGAAACATCCTTGATTTGCAATATGTGTGTTTCAAGTTTAGTGTTTGGCTACATTCACTTTCCTTTCTGTCATTATCTGCTGATTAGTTTATCTATAATTTAAGTCAATAAAATCTCCTTAATGTACTGTGCTGCTGTGTATCATTAAGTATTGGTTGTAATCACAGAACTACTTCAGTGCTTTGGAATCATAAGAACATGTAGAGGATGCCCTGATAGTCTCTTTTTTACTGCATAAACCCTTTTAAACACACAAAACATGAATTAGTAGCACAGTTTTATTTTCAATTATAATCAGTAGGTGCAATGGCACGCCATTACCTTAAATCCTGTTTTAGTTGCACAATCAGTATGTAGTCATCAATTGGAATAAACTGGTCATCTTTAAGCAACAATCACACATATTATTGTAGGGAGATCCTTGTTCAAATAAAAGAGAGCAAAGTGTCGTGTGGTTACTGTGTCGGCTTCAGCCTCCAGAGAATCCAGCTTATGCACTTTTTTGCCATGGAACTCTGTATGGCAGCATAATGTCAGAGAGGCCTCCAAAACACCAAGCATCTCAAAAATTATTCAGTGAAGCAAAAAGTAAACCACATGCTAAAGCGTTTTGATCAATCAAGGTCTTAATTTCTCCACGTCAGATCAGCATAGGTCTAGAAGAAGTACTGTGAATGAAGTTCTCCACATCACATATCTAAGCTTTCTTTACCAGGCCTTGGAAGGGCTAGGGTACCAGGAATATGATTTAAAATAGCTTCCCAGAGGGAGTGTTCAACTAGCCAACTAGAAGAAATGGAGCAGTCAAGGGGAGGGATAATCACCCTCTGTTTTGCACTCACTAGACCACATCTAGAGTATTGCATCCAGCTTTGGACCCCCCACTACAACAAAGGCAGGGGTTCAGAGGAAGGCTGCTAGGATGATCGAGGCTGGGTCACTTGCCCTGCAAGGAGAGGTTGATGGAACAGGGCTTGTTGAGTCTGGAGGAGAGATGGCTTCAGGGGGACCTAACAAAAGCCCCCCCTAGAACCAAAAAGGAAACTACACTGAGAAGATGGAGCCATGCTCTTGAAAGCACTGAGTGGGACGAAGACAACAGTCACAAGCTGGAAAAAGAGAAGATCAGGCTGGACATAGGGAAAAACTTTTTCAGCACAAGTACTGTCAGGCAGTGGAGCAGTTTGCCCAGGGAGATTGTGCACTCTCCATCCTTAAGGTTTTTTAATACCCAACTGGATCTACCCTGGGAAACATGCGCTGATCCTGCAGCTGACCCTGCCTGAACAGGAGGCTGTACTAGAAACCTCCTTAGCTCCCTTCCAACATGAATTATTCTCTGATTCTGTGACATATTTTAATACTGTGACTTTTAAAAAAAGAAACAGTATCAACCACAAACAATCAAAGTTTAAATTTGAGAATGGCCACACAGATGGTGTCGAGGTTTAACCCAGCAGGCAGCTAAACACCACACAGCCATTCGCTCACACACCCCCACCCCAGTGGGATGGGGGAGAAAATCGGGGGAGAGGGGGAAGTAAAATTCATGGGTTAAGATAAAGACAGTTTAATAGGACAGAAAAGGAAGGGAAAATAATAATAATAATAGTAATAATAATAAAAGAATATACAAAATAAGTGATGCACAATGCAATTGCTCACCACCCGTCAACCGATGTCCAGCTGGTTCCCAAGCAGCGGTCACCGCCCCCTGGCTAACTCCCCCCAGTTTATATACTGAGCATGACGTCACATGGTATGGAATATCCTTTTGGCCAGTTTGGGTCAGCTGTCCTGGCCATGCCCCCTCCCAGCTTCTCACTGGCAGGGCACGAGAAGCTGAAAAGTCCTTGACTAGTGTAAGCACTACTTAGCAACAACTAAAACGTCACTGTGTTATCAACATTATTCTCATAGTAAATCCAAAACACAGCACTGTACAAAACACAGCACGGTACCAGCTACTAGAAAGAAAATTGACCCTATCCCAGCTGACACCAGGACAGTGTCCACCCCTTATTCTATACCATCATCATCATGCCCAGCTCCCACACTTTCCAATACATCCAAATTAATCATCACCACTTTTCCTGTCTTGATATACACACAGATATCATTCCCTTAGTCTATTGGCCATCCCTATAAATGTTCATTGAGTTCATTTAGTCCCTGACTTTGGGCTCCATCTGTCATAACAGTCCTTCAGGGCAGGAGAGATGGTGTGTGGTGTTGGACTGTTGCATGCTGAAGCCAGTTTTGGTCCCATCACCACTGCACTTGTCCGGTTCTATCATTGCTGCACTTTGCTTGGTTTCATCAAAGTTCATTCTTCATTTATCTGGGTGATTCTTATTGTAATATCATTGATATGGCATATAGCCACCACAGAAGTGATGAGAGGCAATGTTATATAGCAATTAGCATCATACAATTTAATTCATTGCCTATTCTCACCCAAAATCAAATCCCCTTGAGGTACACATCGGACTTCCCCATCCTTC
>NW_008824243.1:577159-609725 GCF_000699105.1 Pygoscelis adeliae
GTGCCCCCTCCCAGCTTCTCACTGGCAGGGCATGAGGAGCTGAAAAGTCCTGGGCTAGTGTAAGCGCTACTTAGCACCAGCTAAAACGTCAGTGTGTTATCAACATTATTCTTATCCTAAATCCAGAACACAGCACTGTACCAGCTACTAGGAGAAACATTAACTCTATCCCAGCCAAAACCAGGACAGATGGATACAGAAAAATGTGTGTTTACTCTTCCATTGCTGTGAGCTGTCCTCTCAGCAGACCAGACTAGGAAAAGCATGACATTACTGCCACTACAGGACTCAAGCAGGTTCATGTTTGGCCAACAGGGATTGCTAACAAGGGATCTTTCATTCTTTTGCACTCTTCCATGTCACAGAATTATAGAATGTTTTGGGTTGGAGGACACCTTCACACATTTAGTTAGACTTTCTTTAAAACTGAAAACGATCAGTAGATAAGATTGTATTTAAGCACTCCATAACTCACAAGAGCAGCTAATGTCTTTTAAATCTTTACTTATGAAATTGTACAATTTATGCACCCATATAAATATATTGTCACAGGCTATACATTAAATTTAAGACCAATCAAGTGGAAAACCAATTTGTCAGTATGATGTGATTTACTGACAGGGTATTTTTTTTCTCAGTGAAAATCACAAAGGGAGGATATATTCTACAATATAGTCTAGTTTTTGGTCTGACCAATTACCAATCAGCTTAACTCTTACTGAGGGATGCTGTCATGTAAACTCTAAAAATAAAAGTTATTTTCTTATCTACAAAAATGCTATGTTGATAGATTTTAGAAGAACCACTGTCCTGGTTTCAGCAGGGATAGAGTTAATTTCCTTCCTAGTAGCTGGTACAGTGCTGTGTATTGGATTTAACTTGAGAATAATGTTGATAACACACCGTTGTTTTAGTTGTTGCTGAGCAGTGCTTACACTAGTCAAGGACTTTTCAGCTTCCCATGCTCTACCGACTGAGAAGGCTGGGGGTGCACAAGAAGCTGGGAGGGGGCACAGCCAGGACAGCTGACCCAAACTGGCCAAAGGGATATTCCATACCATATGACGTCGTGCTCAGTACATAAACTGGGGAGGGCTGGCCGGGGGGGGCCGCTGCTCGGGGACTGGCTGGGCATCTGTCGGCTGGTGGTGAGCAATTGCATTGTGCATCATTTGCTTTGTATATTATTATTATTATTATTATTATTATATTTCAATTATTAAACTGTTTTTATCTCAACCCACGACTTTTTCTCACTTCTACTTGTCCAATTCTCTCCCCCATCCCACCGGGTGGGGGGGAGTGAGCGAGCGGCTGTGTGGTGCCCAGTTGCCAACTGACTGAGGTTAAATCACAACAACCACTTATGTCTCTTAAATGTTTATAATTGCTCAGATCTTCAGATGAAGTCAATAACATTTATTACCATGTATACTATTTATTAAACATTAATACATGTTTCTGTTCTTGAATCTATGTGGTATCCTACTAATTTCAACAAGGAAATATTAACAAAATACTTAATAGGCCTGTTAGAAAACAGAATCCCATTATTTCAGAGTGTCTATTCATTCTTATTCAGAATGAAAATTTGAAATGTCCCTGAAATTAAAACATAAGAAGTTACTAAATGGAGGTCTATAAAATTAGTTCATTTGCTAATATAACGTGTTACTCAACATACAAGTAAAATTTTATTAATACTCATACCATAATATAACATTGGAAATGAAATTAGTCTAAAGGGTAAAATTAAATCAATTAGTTCATTTTCATGTTTAAATTATAAATTTGAAACAATTAATCTCAAGTTGTAAAACTTTGCTGTGCAAAATTTTGTAACCTCTTGTATTCTTATGTCGTCCACATAAGTATAAAAGCTGCTGTGAATGCTACAATGATTTAGAACTACTTCAGTGTATTTTCTGCAAATAGATACCAAAATGAATAAATTCATACCAGAAAGTTGCTTGCAGGTTTGGTACTGCTTCAGGGGAGTTGTTTCAGCCAAATATTTTCCTTTCAGATTATATGAAAATCACAGGGAATGCTTGACCAAATATTTTTAAAACCCAATAGAAGTAAATGAACTGTTCAAATCAGACTTACAGCTGAGTCACATTTTGTTTCTGTAATATCTGTAGCATATGCTTCTATATGATGAAGTCTGGATTTTCATTACAAAGTTTTACTAGCAGAACTGTTTGACTCTGACTGAGGAAAAAAAGGCAAGTCTTATTGGACCACTATGATCTTCTTTTCATGAACCTATGTAAAGAGAGGAACATTTCTGTCAGTTTGTCACTCTGAGGGATATTGTAACTATGCTAACATAATTATTTCAATTTAAATACATTTTGGCTATAACAGCTCCTTTCTGAGGCCCATAGATCAGAGACTTTCTAAAAAGGCAATGCCTTGGACTATTATGGATAAAATAAAAAAGCTAAAATTAATACAATGGGTTGCAATTGACTAATATGAATTCACCTAGAAAAATTCTTTTTTGTTGCTGCCTGTTCTTTAGTTCCAGTAGGTCTTCAGCTAGCAGAGTCAACATTTTGGTCTGGCTCCACCACAGCTATTTTTGCTCAAAAATATTTGCTCATAAATATCCTATACTACCCAATAAATGAGAATTGCCACTTCTGTTCTGCTTCCATTCCTCAGATAGAAAGCAAGAAAACATGAAAATAAATCAGATGCTCAGTTATTAACTAGTTAACTTGTCAAGTAGATTCAGTTCCCTGAATCTTCCTTTTGCCTTTTATGTAGATGGCAGTGATATTTTCCAGTCCCTCTTGCTCTCATCTGTAATTTTCCCTGGCCTTCGTAACTTTCCAAAAATGATGGAGCTGCTTTACAGTGACATCATCCAACCCTATTAACACCCTTGGATGCATCCTGTAAGGTCTCAACAACATATGTCTACAGACATTATTGTAATCTGTACGAATGGTCCCTACCTTGGCCCTCTCCTATCAGTGGTTCACTGTATGCTTCATCATTGCTTCTTGACATAGATATAGGCTGACCTTAGCTGTGAAGACTGAAAAAAGGGAGATATTGAGTACTGCATTTTTTTCTCTGTCATTTGTAACTAATTTGCCAGCCTCATTCTGCAGCAGTTGCTTGCTACGCCTGCTTTTCTTCCTGCTTGGGGGATTGCACCAGTCTTGTCCTTCAAGAGCTGTGCAATCTGAATATCTCCTCGCACTCAAAGCTTCTTCAGGACCTGCAGACCTGAGGGTTTTCCAAATTGTCACTAATCACTACTTAGCTCTGAAGAGTTAGTTAGAATTTTCATCCTGACCAAAATAAACATTATCAAGCAAGAATATCTGGGAATGGCTAGTAGTGCTGAGCTGTGCTTAGCATCAGCACAATGTAAAATCTGTAAAATATAAAGTCAGTCTCAAGAGTGGTGGAAGGTAAACACGGCACATCCTCTGTTCCTTTCTCCCTACCTCAGAAGCAGGACAGATACGCAGAGGAGCTACCTACACCATCTTGTACACTTTCACTGTACAACTACTGAGACTATTTGAAGACTGCACCTCCTTGAGCACTATCCTTTTTAAATCCACCCTCAATAGTATCAAAACCTAATCCTCGGTAAATATTCTGAAGTTTGTGTTTAATGCAGAAAGAAACATGTGAGAGCAACAATTGGAATAATTTGTCCTTCTTTAAGCAATACTGTGGTATTACCTGATGCTACATGACCTAAAGGGTAAGCAAATTTGGAACAAGTTTCCAGGCAGACTTATAGTTGGATTTTTAAGTGATGAGTCTCACTTTAATTCAATTTGAAGTAATAGCAACATACCCACTGTAAACGTCTATACTACCAACAGTGACATTTACAATTTCGTATTAGTTAGAGCAAGAATACCACTTTTAACTTCTAATGACTGGAATCACTCTTAGTTTGGGAAAGCCAGAGATTATTCTTGCCAAAAATATCTGGGTATTTTCCCAGAAAGTTTAAATTAAGGTTTAACGGTTTGAGTTTTTTGTTCACTTTTTCTCAAATAGAATATTGTATTCCAGTTGCATTTTATCTTCTTTTTTTTTCCTTCACCCCCTTCTTTGTATAATTGAATCTCCACTTTGGCAATATTCCCATATCATTTTCTCCAGTCAAATAATATCCCTTTCTAAGCCATCTAGTTTCTGCTTGCAAATCTCCTGAGTAATGCATAATAGGAGATCACACCACCTCTCAAAGCCAACTTACAGGCTTACCAAAATATTGCTGGAAAAACTTAGCATTCTTATTTTTATATGTTTCCCAACAGAGGGCCAATTAGTTTTGGAAGCCTTCAGGATCTCGTAATATGGATAGGAGATTTTTATGATTTATTTATAGACACAGAAGGTTTCAATTAGATGGTAAGGGTGAAAGTGTCACAGCTGAGGATGTGGTGGTTTCTGTTCTAGTTGCAGGCCTAAAATTATATGATGAATCACCAGAGCAGAAAACTCACTATTTTCCTTTCTTGTCAGACCTGTAGTCTTCTATGATGGAGGATTTTGCACTAAAAGAGCATGCCGATGTCACTGCTTATAAAACAAGAAAGCCATGTCCTAGTCATTTGACTGACACAACAAAGTTCTAGAAAATATTTCAGTGCTATAGAGCATTTGGATTTCCCATTTTTCTGCTATTTTTTATGCCTCTAGACACTTCAAGCCAGAATTCTAAGTATTATACAGTCTAGCAGTGGCTCTCGCTCCATCTCAGGGGTGTTAACAGTTGTTGCAGAACAAGTTGACCATTACAGAATACAAAGCGGTGATTTGAATTTCTTCTCCTGTTGCCACCATAACCAGTTTCCGGAATATCCTGATACTTCTGCCCCATGACTTTTTCCAGCTGCTTCTTCAGATCTAAGAATTATTGCAAAGACATTTTCAAATGCTGCAATGCTTGTGGGGAAACTGAGCTTGTAATGTAGGAGCCACAGCAAAACACAAAGCAGCAATAAGAAGGTAGGTGGCATGTGACCTCTGAGTAGAAAACAGTATTATTAGTAATATCATAAGGCAAACTGATATTATCAAAAGTTGCTCAATTTAGTAAGTTATTGTCCACTCAGCTAAGATATACTACATGACTGAGTGTCACAGGTTCAAGCCTACCCAAAAGCACAGGTCATTTAAGAGAGTTCTTAACTACACTGCCCAGCTCTAACTGCTTACCTAACTGAAATGTGAAGTATAATGATTCACTTAATTTGAAGTCATTCCTGAGATTAAATCTGTAGTTAAACAACAGCTTTTGTAGTCTGACTATTGAAAATGTAATCAGAAATGCAAGATGCACAGAAAACATGGAAATGGTACAAGTATGGCATTTATCAGATCAAACATGAAACAAATGCTGCAAAGCAGATCTTCGTAAATAGAACGGAATCATTGGAAGCAATTATCAAGGTACCTGTACATGTATAAAATGGGCTGGGGAATGAGATCGCTGGGATTTGAACAAGAGACCTAGATAGCTGATAGTAGCTGAACGTGTAATTCGCTTAAATTTCATTATAGCTAATTGCTGTAAAAAAATACCAGGAAAATTGTTTTGTTATCCACTCTCTGAAAATTGCAGTCTATATGAAACAAACGCTTTGAAGACAATGGCTTTTATGAAGGAAGTTATTATAACTTTAAGGAAGAAGATTGCTTACACAGCAGGATACAAACTACAGCAATTCAAAAAAAATGGCTTTTGTCTTATGTAGTGATTCTGCCAAGCTGATGATTTGTGAGGAAACATGGCATACCTCCTTCAGTTTGTCTGTTATACTGGCATGATTTACTTGCAAAATCTATGTAATATGGCACCTACTATATTCCTGAATGCATAACAGATCAGCATAGAATTTGAGGAAGAAAAATCAACTGCACTGTCCATACTTCTGTTTCCTGTGTACAAGAAAGTTTGGCAAAATAGGTTGACATCAAAATCACCAAAAGGCAATGAGACACACAGATTTGAGACGATCTGCCAGTTCCAGGAAACCTGCATCTCTGATCGTTTCATTACTATCACCCAGGAATACAATAATATCAGGTTTTTAACCCACTATGGTGAACATTAAATTTTAAAGTATTTGTGGAGATTTAATTGCATTTTTTTCTCCATGACTAGTATGAGATGTAACAACAACAGCAACAACAAAGAGGAAGAAAGAAAACATTAAAAAATTGTCTTAATCTTACCCCCCTGTGTGTTCCAACAGGAACCTTGGTCTTTCATTCTCTCCTCAGCTTCTGAGGAGAAGTCTTTGAGCAAGACTTTTTGATCCCCTTAAGTACAGCAAGAAATCGCGGATTTAAATCGGCATTTAAAAATATTGCTCTGGAATCTCCTCTTTCTTTTCTTTTAAAGTTGCAGATGTTTTTAGGTTGTAAGATTGATTGTTCTACATACCTGAGCAAGCTAGAAGAGTTTTGAAGGAAGTCCTGGATTGTTTCTACATCTGAATGATCTGCAGCTTGATGAGGCCCAGTCAACCGTTGCAAGGGGACACTTGGGGAAGGATACTTAGCTAGACAGGGAAAAAAAAAATCACTTTGATGAGTAAACATCAAAAAGCATGGGTGTAGGTTGTAGAACCTGTGATTGGAAGGTTTAATTGGGGGGGGGGGGGTGTCTTTAAAATTGGACTAGATAAAGATTTGCTACAAGTGACACAGCTATTACTGATCAAGTTCTAAGTAGGCAAGGTGAGATAAGATCACTTATTTCACTCTTATCAGGAATCTTCACACATTCCTTTCTGTGAATAAATGAATAAATTTACTCCCCCCTCATCCCCTCCCATCATCATCTTCTTACTCTGAATACCTAAGGGTATTTCAAGCTGATCATGGTCTTCCTCTCCTACTGATTTCAGCCGTCTTCCCTAGCTGTTCTTTCTATGCTTGCAGTGAAGTCTTCTCCTCCTGATCTAACGTGTGTGATGCAATTTCAATAGTACCTTTCTCAAATGCTATCCACTAATATATTCTATCTGTCTTCCTGCATCAGCTGATACTGCTTTTGTAGTTTACCTGTTAGCTCTTCATGTCAGAAATAGCTGATCCTGAGGGTACCAGTTCTGATGACAAACACGTTCTCATCTGACTGGCATCAGGCACCTAAATCTTTCCATAACTTCCTGATCCTTTTTTGATTATGACAGCCAGCAGATGCAGATTTGCTGGTATATAAAAAGGCTAATGTTTACATCTAGTCAGCCCTGACCAGGTCACACAACATTCATTTAATATTCCTTAAGAATGTGACTTTAATGCCCAAATGAGTTGTGCCATCAGAATCCTCAATTCCCAGAATGAGAATCCTTCTGTAACTGAAAATTCCAGCCCATCTTGTTCTGACACTGTAGTCAGTTAGTGCTAAATAAACCTATACTCTTTTCTTCCAGCATCTATGAAAAATAGATTCTTGGTGTCTCTGAGCATTTTTACAAAGTCCTGCTCAAGAACTTGGTGACTAGGGCAGCTTGGAAGTATTTTTCTTAATTGCAGTTTTTCCTCCAGCTCAGTCTCTCTGGTGATTTGGATCACTGTTTTCAGTCCCTGCCCATTGTATCCAGTACTTGTTCTTCTCTCACTTCTCATTAACAATGTTTTTGGCCCAGCCACTAATCTGTACCTCATCTTCATTCATACTTCCTCTTCTAAAAATAATTTAAATATCATGATTAGTGATTTCCTTCCAAGACACATCTGAAAGGATTTTTTGATGCCTTTCTCTTCAACTGTGGAAGCTTCCCAGTGGTTCGCTGTTGAAATATTCACATTTCCTTTAGGCAATCCCTTCCACATCAGCCTGTTGAGTGCTTTTAGGTTTGCAGAAAGAAGCAAACTTGCAAGACAAGCAGACAGCTTGTGAACTAAAACTCTTGAGCTTTGAGGGCCTTGTTTGCCTGAAGGGTGAACACAGTTCACTGCAGATCTACTGAAGTTCCATTTTGTTAATAAATGTACAGCATGTAGCAGACTAAATGAAAAATGAAATTCAGTGGTAATTCCTGAAGGACCTCAGGGATGTGTTACACTGACAGAATGCCAATTTGTATCTTTAATAGGATATTATACTGGTGAAACATCAAAATCATTTTATATGGGTGCATGTCACAACACGCTGAAACATCCTTATGGTTAGAACAGTAATGTAGTCATAATAAAAATCAGAATTTTACCCTTTATCTTTCTGGTTTTTGTCACTTTTATGAACATGACTGTACATTCGATGTTACTCAAATACAGCATAGTAAAATCAGATTTTTAGTCAACGAAAATTCAAGAAACTTTCAAACATAAGAACTCCTAAAAGCCACTCCACTGACTCTATTAGCAATGTTTAGAGTTGCACTATCTCATGGAAGAAATAGCACCACCACTTTAATGTGTGTTGCTTCTTGTGGAGGCATGTGGCTTTGCTAGGCTTTTTTGTTATTTTAATTTCTTTTCTTCAGCTGTTTTGTGCATTCAGCAGGTTTTGAGGGAGATTTTGGTCACCTTTGAAGTAGTCATGCTGCACAAGTTGTCAATGCTAATCATTTCTGATACCCTGGGTACTGACATATCTTGGATATGAGCTGAGTTGTACTAACTTCAGGTTGCAACAATGATGTAGTATTGACTTAAAATTAGTTTACCAGTGTGGTGTGTTGACCCCAGCCAGCAGCCAAGCACCCACATAGCTGCTCTCTCATTCCCCCACCCTCCCCAGCAGGTTGGGGGAGGGACTAGGAAGAACAAAAGCAAGAAAACTCATGGGTCAAAATAAAGACAGTTTAATCAGTGAAGAAAAGAGGGAGGGGAAAAAAAAGAAATTATGCAACGGAAATTACCACCTCCCACAGGCAGATCAATGCCCATACAAACAGCTACCTTGGAAAACAAATCCCCACTCTTCCTCTGCCCCAGTTTTTTTTTTGCTGAGCATGACATTATATGGTATAGAATATCCCTTTTGACGAGTCAGATCTGCTGTGCTGGCTATGTCCCCTCCCAGTCTCTTGCCCACCGCCAGCATACTCAATTAGGCAGAGCAGAGAGAGAAAAAAAGGAGAATGCCTTAACACTGTGCAAACCACTGCTCAGCGGTAGCCCAGACGTTGGTTTGTTATCAACACTGGTTTAGCCACAAGTCCAAAACACAGCAGCATGCTGGCTGCTGTGAAGATGTTTAACTCTATCCCAGCCAGACCCAGTACAATCTGCTAAGCCATCACCACCGTTTACAAAGATTGCAGGCACTGTACTGATCTTCTATCCGAGGATCATCTCTGCAGTATCGTAGCTTGCAAAGTAGTACAGTTACAAATTATGATTTATGCTGACACTTGAACTTAATTTTTTGTTTGGATTGACATCCTTTAAAAGGAAGTATAAACAAAAATAAGAAGTTACTATGGTGGAAAACTTTGAACTACTTTAGCACACTGAGATTGTTGTATTTTTTTCTACTCTGGTTTGGACCACGGTTTTAAGATCTTTTTTTGTCTTCTCAATATGAAAACACAGTGTCATTCTTTCAGAACCCACCAAGAAAAGTTCATCTGGGATATTTTCTAGGTTATTACATCAGCATTCCAGCACCCTACAGCTGCAAACACAGCTTGAGCTGCAGATTCCACAGATTTGCATTTACAGTTAACAGTCACATGCAGAGTTACCGCTAGATTTAAAAATTCCAAAAATTCTCTTTACTTATTTTTTTTAATAAGGAAAATTTCTCAATTGTTTTCTCTTAACACTGAAATTGAACTCCTGGTGACTATAAGTGAATGACTCAATAAGTTTGTGCTTATAGTACTTACATTCTTGCTTCAGTACGTAACCTTGGAGGAGAGAGGAAGAAGATCCCCCCTCAAGGTTTCTTTTGAATCCAGTCTAGATTAATAATATGCAGAAACTGTTGCTATACCAACAGCTATTGAATAGTAACTGCAATTAAGTAGGTCTTTTCCTAGCAGGTATCTGTCCTTGCAATTAGCTGGTACCCATATTGGAAGTCTCAGGTGAGTATACATGGAATAGGGGCAGGCTGTTCCATTGCCCTAAGGGCCTGTACATCCTAAGATTATGAAGTTGCCTCTTGAATGCATTGCAGTTCAAACTCAAACTGCAGCCTCTTCTCTGATTAATAGCTAGTCTGGAAAATTTAAGTTGTGGACTTTTTGACTAAGCAAAATGAATTAGATTTCCACTAAACCGAATCAACACTAATTTTTACTGCTTAGTTTCATCAGGGCTAAAAACAACTCCTTCAATCTTCCTCTAATGTGGACATTGTTTTAAAAATAATGGAACTAGTACTAAGTGCTAATATTTCAGATAAATATGTTTGGTTTTATTTCACCCAGTAAAATGGCTTTAACATGTATTATCTGACGCAGACAAATTTTTGCATTTACAGAAGTATGGTATTTTACGTACTAAAGTAGAGATGAAGCCTAAGAAAATTTAAGGTGTACTTAGTGTAGCTGTGAAAACTAAAGCATGATTTTGGCTGAACTTGATTATATAATTTAGTTGTCCCCTTGCATAGAAAGGAAACACTTGGTACGTGAAACCTACCCATTTGCGGGAGAAGGCAGGCAGGCAGGATATGGTCACAAGGAAATATTCCCACGGTTTCAAAACAAAGCAGAAATATTCTTTTTTGTAATGACTGCCAGGGAATGCCTAGAGAGTAGAGGTCATTGGCACTTCTGTTAGCATCTTGTTGCTAATAGCTCTCCTAGAAAAAGCATTCCTTTGAGATGCAACAAAATCAATTCACAGAATCACAGAATGGTTGAAGTTGGAGGGAACCTCTGGAGGTCACCTTGTCCAACCCCTCTGCTCAAGCAGGGTCAAATTCCCAGCCATTGTTTTGAGCAAGAGAAATAGTATTGCAAGAAAAGGACCAACAACACCTCTGCTTTCCTCTGCTACTTCTGAATTTCTCATAAAGAGGTGTAAAAATCCATACAGATCTAGAATGAAAAGGTTTTAAATAGGAAAATACTATAAACTTTCCTCTTCCCTTTATTCTGCTGAAACAACTCCAACTGTTCTAGTATTATTACTCAGATTCTGATCAAATGAAAAAAAAAAATGTGGTTGTGGTTCTTTATGATTAGGAGAGGGCGGGGGGAAGAGTAGAGAAAAGATTTTTACCTGTCCCACCACTAAGATGTTGATGACTGCAGACAGAACTAATTCAAGGGAAGACGAGGAAAGAAAAAGAAGAAAGGATGACACTAAGCGGGACTATATTATGAGCTGGAAGTAAAGTGCTCATACTTGAAAACAGAACAGAGAATCTGACAGCCCAGAAGTCTTAATTGAAGTTTTTGGCTCAAGGGTCTTTATGAGAGATGCTATGAAACAAAGAGCAAGATTTATGATTGTGGAAAAATCACAGAATACATGCTTACACCAGTATGGGAGTAAGCAAGCAATTACACAGTTAACTTTGAAAGATTTTTAAGCTACTTGGGGGGACTTTGAATTTGATTCAGAGGTGAACAGAGCCAGTAAAGATGATTAATGGGGTATTGTTACTTCTCTAGGGAAAGTTGCTTTATAGCCCTACAAATTTAAACTGGCAACTATCATGATTCAAATAGCAAGCCTACAGAGAGCAGAGAATTCTTGCCATTGCTCCAAACTAAATGATGCTTATCTAGCTTTTGCATTATTCTAGGTTGGTGGCCACTGAGAAGATAGCTGAGGAAACATAAACTACATGCAGAAAATTTTATCTGAAGTCACTACTTTAAAATGAAATTATTTTCCGCTACAGTTTTTATAGTTACTCAATTGTATCAGGTAGGCTGAATGGATGGATAAATATTGCCTGATCTTTCCCAAGTACAGTAGCATCCCATACCTTGAACTATTTTCTTTCTCCTGGAATAGCTCTGTCACAGGCTAGTCTTTTTTAGTTTTGCGGGCTAGTCTTTTCTAGTTTCTTAGAGAGGTGCTGAATATACTCAGTATCCGTTAGTTACCATCCATCATCTCTCTATATCCTGCCTAATAGGATAGATGAGAAATCAAGTCACTGTACACAGAAGAAAATATGAAGATAGTCATACTAAATTGTTAATTAACAGATATAGATAGTGCTCAGTGAAGTGTGACCTTCTACACATGTGCACTGTGGTTACATCTGCATGCTTTCTTTCCTTTTTCTTGTGCAGAAGTCACTCTAGTATAAGGGGACATCAGTGATGTACAGGTATTATACTTCTCTGAACATCATCAGTTTTGTTTTAAGTGAAAGTTAAATCTTTTAAGAAGTGAATTGAGGGGGATGAATATTTAGCAAGCAAAGTGGTTTTTTGTTTGTTAATTTTTAAGTGTACGTTCTGATTTCTTGAAATACGGTCACCCATGTCAGAAATCAGATTTCCAGAATTTGTGTTTTTCCTGTGCTGCCACTTTTTTCCCTCCGCATGGCAATGGAACTTACTTCAAGGAAAAAAATAGTGCCTAGAAAAGATTCCCAGAACTGACTCCCAAATGATAACCAAAGTAGAGGAAACATTAGGACACACACAGAGAGCTGTCTATAAAAAAAAAAAAACAAACAAACCACAAACTTAAATCCACAAACAATAAAGAAATGTAACATCCAGTATTTCATTTGTTGTTTTAACCTCTTCGGTTCTGTTATTTAAAATACTTATCCTTGTGGGTGTGACAAGCAAGTATCGAAAGCTAGGGCATGTAACATTTGAAATTATCACAGTATAGAGCTCTACATTTTGTATCAGAAAATCTGCATTTGAACTTGGTAGCCTCCCTTAGACAACATTTGTTTGAAGCCTTGAGATGTAGCAATGGCTATGGAATTACAAATGTATTCCGAGGTCAACAGCAGCAGAAAAGAATCACATTTTAGCAACACTTAAAATAATGCCCATTCACTCTTTACTAAACATTACATTTAGCCATTACAGGAACCAGTGGGATAGTAATGTATCTTTCAAAGATAAATAACTGTACTACAATACAATGATATGTAAAATATTTAAAGTATAGTTACTGAACCTTAGTATTTATGAGATAAAGCTAAAACATTATGCTACAGAAAAGTTGTTAGGTGTTTTTTTAAATGCACACAGTATACACTCCATATTTGATTTGGCTTTGCATATTTACACAGAAACCCAGTAAGATTTTCAAATCCCCTAACTTTAGATAGGTGCAGGTGCATAACTGTGTTTTTGAATTCTAAGACATGGTCTAATACATTAAAAGCGTTAAAAATTGGGTTTCAATTGCTATCCAACTTGTTTTTTAAATTCTTCTAAGCCTTATTAGTCTGTTCAAAAAAATCAGGAAGATTGTGATAGCAGGCAATTGTGATTTGTGTTTCAGCCAAAAGAATGTCATTGAAAATATCTATATATTTTAGAATTACTAGAATAGTAGGCTTCATATGAACCGGGCTGAGTTTGTGTTGTACTTCTGGATCTAATAACAGCCACATTATTATTTCTTTAGTAAAGATAATTATCCTGGTTTTGGCTGGGATAGAGTTAATTTTCTTCCTAGTAGTTGGTACAGTGCTGTGTTTTGGATTTACTATGAGAATAATGTTGATAACACCCCGATGCTTTAGTTGTTGCTAAGTAGTGCTTACGCTAGTCAAGGACTCTACAGCTTCCCATGTTTTACTGACTGAGAAGGCTGGAGGGGCACAAGGAGCTGGGAGGGGGCACAGCCAGGACAGCTGACCCAAACTGGCCGAAGGGATATTCCATACCATGGGATGTCATGCTCAGTATATAAATGGGGGGAGTTTGCCGGGGGAGGGGTGACCACTGCTCGGGAACTGGCTGGGCATCGGTCGGTGGGTGGTGAGCAATTGCATTGTGCATCACTTACTTTGTATATTCTTTTATCATTATTATTATTATTATTATTATTTTCCCTTCCTTTTCTGTCCTATTAAACTGTCTTTATCTCAACCCACAAATTTTACTTTTTTCTTTTTCCCCCCGATTCTCTCCCCCATCCCACTTGGGGTAGGGGGGGAGTGAGTGAACAGCTGTGTGGTGTTTAGCTGCCTGTCAGGTTAAACCACAAAAATAATTAAATATGTGGTGTTCCATACAGCAACCACAGAAATTGCTTATTACATGTTTTACATACCCATGCTGAAGACTTGTGATGGGAACCACCATGCTATAGTATGCCAAATTTTAAGATGTTTTGGATACTTTTCCAAATGACATTGGAAGACAGGGTCACTACAAATAGATATAGATAGATAGATAGATAGACAGACAGACAGACAGACAGACAGATCGATAGATGTATTTTATAACTACATTGCAGATCATTTTAAAGGCCTTTAATTATGATTAGAGTTACAACAACTTTTTAAAGGGCTCTCAGTCCCCATGTCTTGTGTTTCAGGTTGGGAATTCACCAGAAGAGAGGACAGGAAAAATGAGATGCAGAATGAATGTTTTGGTCGTTAAATTGTCAATTTCCATGTATACCACTGTCTATAGCAATGTGTGATAGTCATTCCCCTGAAAGACTTCAGAATCATCCACAGCAAGGACAGCTGCTGACATTCGATAAGGTAAACATGTAGACAGGAATATTTTAATGCTGTGATGTGTATTATTGTTCACTGTGTTAGCACATTAGCTGGAGACTGTGGCTGTGACTAATCCCTCAGCAGGCAGGTGTCCATTAATGTCAATCATAATTCACTAACAAGACTAATTATAAAATATAAAAAAAATTAAAAAGTGGGGAAGGTAGACAGGCAAGGTCAGGATAGTAGTAAACAAAATCAATTGCTATCTCAAGATAGATGATTTTAAGTTTAATATTTTGTATAAGTGGACAATCTCAGAAAGATTAGCTTGACTAAAATAGCTCATTGAAATATTTCAGCTCTGTGATTTAAGGCTTGACAAATGAAACAGCCACCATTAGTTCTGGTCTGCAAGTGTGATATTTGCATTGATTTTCCCTTTGCTGTAAGGATCACTGCTGAATTTCAAAATTGAAACTACCATTAATGCTTCATTCCTTCATATTCCCCACCCTCAACCATAATTTCACCAATTGCCTTTTTTTAATGAAGAACAGTGATGGAAAATAGTGAGCTGTCAGCAGCTATTTTTGCAGCTACGGATCTATGCATGTATCCATATATTTATTATTCATCCATGTTTGTCTCCCAGTCTGTCTTTAAAAATAACAATTTAGTTTTGAACTATTTGTAGCAATATTAACCACTGAACCCTTTAATTACTTACACTACTGACAAGCAGGGCTCACTCAAATGCTGAGATAATAGTTTTGTACACACAAGCTGAATTAAAAAAGTAAATGACTGAACCTTTCAATTTTCGATATCCTGCCAGTTTTGAGTGAAATCTGAATGTTCCTGAATAGTAAAGATGCCACATATATATATATGTGTGTGTGTGTATGTAGATATGTATATACATACACAGAGAAGTATATTTTGTAGTGGAATGGTTGACCAAATGTTTTATGTCCAGGTTTTTTTTCAGCTATGCATCATTATATAAAAGGTGTGCATCTAAACTAAGGTTGTCACCTAAACTCCCTCTTGGTACACCGAAAGAAACTGACACCTGCAACGGACATGCCACATAACTTGCAATCCTAATTTAGCGTAGGATAGAATACACACGAAAGGTGTTTAACATTCCCCTTCAGCAAGGGGGATCTTGGATTTCTTGTCTACAATGGACACCTTCTTTTAGAAGGCTAAAATGCTGGGAGAGAGGAACCCCATAGCATGGATTAGTTAGAAACATATAGCCAACAAGTGAATCTCTAATCTGGTCAGGAACACTTCCCTAAACCTTCATATTTTTTTGTACCTTTTCTTGGTTCTTAAACCTAGTATAAGACTGCTTTTGATTTCATCAGCGTTATTATGACAGAGACCAAGGGAGGCCAACCGCATAGACTGCCCTATGCACTCCAGAGCCCTCAGGCCACAAGGAATTCAGGGATTCGGTGGTCTCTATAATATTTCATTATGTTCCTTATGTCTCACAGATCATGCACAGCTGGACACGTCACTCAAGTCTGCCTTCTACTCAGAACTTCTGCAAAGTCCATCAGTTCTTCAACCAAGGAGTGTAATTTGCAAAGCAAAATCATGTAGCTACAATATTAAGGCAGGGGGGAGAAATATAACAAAACCTCTTCCTTTCTCATGTTTGCTGCTTTTCTCAGATCCTTAGCTTCTACAGAGCTTCCTAACTGGTCAGGCCTCTTCATGTTAACTCATAGACATTTTGTGTATGTTTTGTTAGAAAAGAAGATAAACTAATGCTCAGGCCTCCCTCCCACTTCCAAAAATTATCAGAAGAGCCTTCAGTCTCAAAACCTAGTCTCTAGAAAAACACAGAAGTGCTTCAAGATCTCCCCCAGGTAACCAAGTTATTTTAAATATGTATAAATTGCAGCAAAATGTACAATTCATTGTTTAGGAAAAAAAAAATAATCTAGGATCTGCTGTTTCTCCCACCACAGACAGAAACTTAACAAAAAAAGTGCATGTTTGCTTTTGTTTTTCTAGCTGTCAGTACCATAGATTCTTGCATAAATATTGTTAAGAGGTGTAGCTGGAAAAACATTTACAATGAAGTGTATTAATACACTCTTACATGGGATGAATTTCTGATCTACAATGATTTGGGCTCTCTTTAGAACTATTAGATTTGCTGTATCAGTCTATTAATTAATAAGGGAGAATGGACATGAGCAAAAATCCGTCACTAGGATGGTAGCACAGCATTGGAGAAGGTTACCCAGGAAGGTTGCAAAATTCCAAAACTGGATAGACGAAGACACAGCTGACCTGACCTTGTGTTGGTATCATTCTTGCTTCAAGCAGGCAGTTGGACTGGATGATGTTCAGATATCTCTTCCAACTGACACTTCTATAATTCCACAAAGAAAACAGATAGGCACTATTCCTCGTCTGCGTTCTTTTTTTAAGCTTCTGCACTTTGGAGCAATTGCATTCCCCTACGCACTCAAAACTGATGCACAAGCATACATCACCTGGGAGAAATGCAAGAGAAGAGTCAACTCCCTGGTCACAAGAGAGTGAAAAGGCTACATGCCACTGGTTTTATATACATGTATACACACATAGTGTGTATGTATATAAATACACACACACTTATGTATTTGTGGGTGGGTGTTTCCATAAAAAGAGAGGAAGTTAAAAAATTTTGCTCTATAAAGCATCTAGAGGAGAAGATCACACTTTCTCAGAGCATCTTTTCTTTTTTGATGAACAATAACCTTTATTCTCTTGAAGACTATGGGTGAATCTAGGAAAGATGAATGAGTCCAATCAGTACACTACTGTCCAACAACAGACCCTTTTCCACACCTACTTTTAGAGCAGTGACTTGTTTTCACACCAGATTGCTGTATATACTACAAGATGCATTTCCTAAACATTCACTGAGTGACCTTACATAAACTAGACTTCAGGTCCATGGAGCTATAGTGAGAATCTGATCCATTTCCTTTGTAAAATAAGTGTACTCTGACTTTGAATTATATTTGACCATTTGGATTTGCCAAGTGCCTTTTACTGAACTCATATCCTTCCAAACGAACACTTCATAACCATAACAAAAACCTTACTACATCAATTCAAAACATTACAACACATATCTACTTGAAAAGCTTTAGGTCATTGCAATGTACAAATAATATTAAATACAAAAACATACAACAGCTATAACAAACAATTAACATACGTTCTTGAAAAAATAGCTTGACCTTCTTCACTGTATTATGGTCATATTCTTACCAACCAAAAGACACATAGATGATTCTTGGGCACAAAAAAAAAAAAAAAACAGAAGCACTTTTTATTTGAGGGGAGGGACAATTTTGACAGAAATCACTTTTAATCCTAGTTTTCATGTGATATAAATGCATTACATGCTAATGCATTATTTGTTATTTATCATTTCTCACTCTCTAGTGAGAAAATAATAATAATAATGCAATCAGAGAGAAGAACCACTATCATGTGACTCTGGGGTCTACTAAACTGTACATTTCCTATTCATATAGTAGAAGTGGTAATTCTGTAAACAGCACACACATGCCCCAGATAATTTATGAGCTAAAAGATATAATATGAGAAGTGGTTAAAAATTATTATAGCTAAGGATTGAAAAACATAGTTCATTCAGATCAAAGTACATAATAGAGGCTGAACATTATTTAGTTGCCTAAATTACAGATTACTTGCTCTCTAACCCCACAGACACTTAAATTTCCAGGAGGCCTGAATGACCTCACTGCCTAAACGTCTCATTTTGAACATGAGGCTTCTCCTTTCCTAACTAATTAACTGTTGAATTCTGTTTGGCATATTTTCTAAAACCTTACCTACTAAATCAGATGTCTTGGAAAACTCATCCAAAAAGAGAACGGAAAGGGCAAGAAGAAAATGTGGTGTTGCCATTTGAATCAGCTGGTAGCTAGGAACTTTCCCCAGAGCTGAAGGACTGGGCTCCAACTACTTCCTTAACAAAGCACTCACTTCATGAGGACATGGCAAATTTCTGTCCTGTCTGCCCACACCATCTGTCTTAGTGTCCTGGTTCCGGCAGGGATAGAGTTAATTTCCTTCCTAGTAGCTGGTACAGTGCTGTGTTTTGGATTTAGGATGAGAACAAAGTTGATAACACACTGATGTTTTAGTTGTTGCTAGGTAGTGCTTACAGTAGTCAAGGACTTTTTAGTTTCCCATGCTCTACCAACTGAGAAGGCTGGAGGTGCACAAGAAGCTGGGAAGGGGCACAGCCAAACTGGCCAAAGGGACATTCCATACCATGTGGCATCATGCTCAGTACAGAAACTGGGGAAAGCTGGCCGGGGGGGTCGCTGCTCGGGGACTGGCTGGGCATCGGTTGGCGGGTGGTGAGCAATTGCACTGTGCATCACTTGCTTTGTGTATTATTATTATTATCATATTATTATTATTATCATTTGATTTCAATTATTAAACTGCTTTTATCTCAACCCACGAGTTTTTGTCACTTGTGCTTTTCCAATTCTCTCCCCCATCCCACCGGTTTGGGGGGAGTGAGCGAGCGGCTGCGTGGTGCTTAGTTGCCGACTGAGGTTAAACCACGACACTTAGTATTAAAAATGGGTTCAAATCTCCTCACACAGAGAACAATCTCTTTCTTTTGCCTCAGAAAAGATCCTTAGCAGTAATCTGCCAGACAAAATACAATCTTCCAGGTTCAATAGCATTTTGCGAGAAAGGGATGTCTCTGATAACTAACTCCGAGATAATTTCATGACTGTGAGCCGGAAGTGGGCAGGGGTACTTCTGTGAATTATAAGCTATGCATCAGAGAAGACAAGACTTAAACACATCCTTCAGAATTTCCTACTGACCACTTACACTATTTTATACTTAGACCCAGGTTCAGTTTCATAACTTTATGGGATGTACAAGTGTCCAAGTCAGGAACAAAGTCATTCAGTATTCCTGTTCTAGTAAGCACAGAGAGACAGGCTCCACTGTACGGGTAGATTAATTTTTGAGTGATCTGATTTACTCCCCACAGAACACATATTTCTTCACTATCTACAGAGGGAGCCTACCAAGCTGAGAGATTCCTGTTCTATATGCCTCACTTAAGCTTCTAAAATTCAATGAGTATGGATTTGGGGTTGCAAGATTTATGTTTATCTCTTTTCACTACCTAACTCCCACAAAAGTGAGTCAAGTTATTTGTACCACAGTTTTAGGTTTCATCAGCCAATCTTTCAAAAGAAGTGCTGTTACAATCATATTCACTTTCCTGAGACTGGATCCAGCCTGTTACCTCAAATACAGAAATCAGGGTTAAATTGGGAATTATTTGTAAGTGAAGAATGCCAGTAAAAACTCTTAACAATATTAACGATGAATAAGTCAACTAGTTCTAATGACCACGGTAAAGCAAAGGCTGATAAAAACTGAGTAGCCAATAAAATATCAAACTATTAATGAATTTCAAGTTTTATGTTCCAGATAAGAGAGTCCACCATTAGAAGAAATAGCTAATGACACATTTGCATAGTTCTCAAAGGAAATTCCTCTAATTAAGCATTAAAATTCAGCATAATCAGAGAAAAACACTTGGGAACCAAATTTTTGCAAAATAGGAGTTCACAATGTAAGCAGCTAGCAGATATATTAAAATGAAGAAATACGTAGTTATTTTTGCAGTAAGAGACTGCTATATATGGGTTCCCATTTTGAACAGACAAGTATCTATTTGCTCATCCAGGTATACAAAGTTTTTTACATGAAAATTAAGGATTCATTATTTTTATTGTATTAAAATAACACCACTCTCAACTGATACATCTACACGTTATATATGATACCACAGCCATCATTTCTTTGTCTTGTTCAAAACTGAAGAAAAACATTCGGGCAGAAATACAGAGTTTTCTGGAAATGGTTTGCGTTATCCTGCAATGGAGAGGCAAACTTCAGTCCATTACCATGGAGAAACCAAAGGGCAAAAACAAAAAAAAAAAAAGCCAAATTCTAAGGATCATTGATTAGCAAAGAGGACACCTGTGGAGGTACTGAAGCCACAATGTGGTTTTATCTCACAGTGTGGTCTGAGGAAGAAACAACACTTTCAAGGTGATAACTCCAAAGTATGACAAATACATTCCAAAATCCATTCACCCCTTCAATTTAGTCTTTGCAGACATACCCGTACCTGCACTAAAGAATAAAAGTGACTGTACAGGCACTTGAACTCACAGAGAAGCAAAAAAGCTTCAGAAAGGAACATGTGCATATGTGTGTCCAGGTGACACAGCCTGGCCACTTACTATCAAGTCAGAATTTTTTTAATAGTTTGTTCCAGAATAAACTCACAAATTACAAAACTAGCAACTTCTACACAAAGACTTGCAACGAATAATAATGATAGCAAAATATTATTTTTTTTTAAAAGAAGATTGATAACACATGCTATACAAGGATTCACTATCTTTCAAAAGAATACTTTGCTAAATTCAGCACGGTTTCCTCAACAGAGCTTTATGTATTCAATCACTGCCTATCAAGTATCATTCAAGTCTTGCTTAAATCTTATACTGGATTCTTGCATAGAGATAAACATGATCCTCTTAGAGAAATCCCTCCTGTTGCTATGAGATCTCTTTTCTTTGGTTGGCACTCCAGCAAGTTTTAAGCCAAGATTTCTAGAGTTCTAATCATGCATTCATAGACTCACCTTTAGATGGGAGGAAGCCTAGAGGGAAAACACAGATCTGTATACACACATTTCTAATGCATATATCACCATTCATTCTACATAATGTGGTATCTGTTCTTCACATTGTGCTGTGTCACATACTGGCCATAGAATTCCCTAATGTTAGACACCTGCTGGTTTTGCACCACTAAGAACTTCAACATAAACAAAACCATAATTCATATCTTCCCTATGTTACAACAAAAGTTCCTTCTGCTTCTCTTCTTCTTCTCCAAGTCCTATTTAAGTGGTGAAGGATAGAACTTCTTTTTCTGGGGATAAAGCGTTCAAAGACAGCTCTAATTAATATCACAATAGCCTTAAAAAGAAAATCAAATGGTAAAATACTGTGGCCTAGTGTTTTACGTTTGCCAGGACTACATCTATGTTTCCAACTAAAGGTTCTGGTAGTAGCTGACCTGGTGGTTGGTACCACCACCATCTTGATATGTCTTCAAGCCTCAGCAGTTCTGAAGACAAAACTTTATCTCATCATATTGCTCACATCAGACAAGTTGTATCCAGTTATTCACAGAGAGAAAAACAAGCACAAGTCTCCATTTTCTGTGTACCTATAATGGGAAATCATACATCACCTCACCAGGTTCTTCTTCCCTTCCATCCTCTGACTTAAAATATCCTAAATAAGCAAGGGAAGTATCAGAGGATAGATGTACTTGAGGATAATTATTCAATCAATTTACTCAAAATAGTACCATATGGGTGCGAACTAGTTCTGCTGTATTTGTTGACTGTTCTCCTCCAGCGCACAGATACTTTAATTTGAGTGGGAGAACAAGGGTTCAATAAGCAGAATGTTTGGTGTTTCTCATTCCCATAGCCAATCTACGTATCATGCATATGGTATGCAACTGAACTTAACTGGGCATTTACTATCAAGGACATAATAAGGTGATTCTCTATGGTATGTTCAATAGAATGAATAGTTTAGAAATGCATATGGTTCACTACTAGTCTCCTGCGATCTACAAGAAGTAAAGGAAACTTCAGATTTTTGGGGTTGTAAGCTGCAAAAATGCAGAAGATCATGTCCCCAGAAAAGTAGACCACCTCTTTTCAATAAAATCTCTAGCTAAGAAGCACACAGACAAATAAATGACTAACTTTAATTCACTGTCATCAAAATTAATTGAAGAGAGATGATATGGTGAAATCAGGAGCAGTTAGGTATCTAAATAGCAGTTAGGTGCCATGCTGCTGTGTAGACTTGAAGCACACCTAAAAATGAAGGCCCAGGTTATAGATACGCTTTACTAATACTTTGTTCAGCAAGCCAGTGCATTGTGGTAATATTTTCAGTCATCTAATTCAACAAATACATAATGTGTATAGCTATCTGTTAAAATTACTGAAACTTTCAGATACTTAATTTGATGTCTAGCTTGGTAGGGTGGTAACACAAAGTGCAGAAAAATTTACACAAGAAGAAATTAATGCTAATTTGAAAAATGACAGCAAGTTTTTACTATTTCTCTCATATTTAATATTTTAAACACTAAATCTAATAGTGATATTAATGAATAATGTTTTCAGAATTAAAAAAATGAAGGCAGGAATAAGACAAGGCTATTTGCATTCAGGTTTTATCCGTACAAATATGTGGTTTATATAGATAAGCAGTCTTCATTCATTATACATTTTGTCATTTCTAAAACATCTGTCTCTGAAAGGCTATGCTTCCACAGTCATTCTTGACCGTGAATAAAAATATGCTTCAGTGTTTCTCCATATGACTTTGCCTGATGTGCAAACATAAGGCACAATTCAGCTGCTTACTTCTCAACTGTGAAAGGACTTTGCTGCCATTGCTGCAGGGAAAAATAAATTAGTCGCAAATTATATGGCTGTTAATAAACAGCCATAACCAACTGGTAAAAGGCAATCCTTTGGGAAAAAAAAATCCTTTGAGAGTGTTTTTCATATTGGATGCAAACCTTAAAGGGCTATAAAGAACCTTTCAGCAAAAGACTGCAGTAGGGGATGTGAGAATGACCTCTATGATATCATCAGCTCCTGGAGGCAGAGAACTGAGGCAATGAGACCATGCTTAGGCTGATGAAAAGTTTGTTACTCTTGATCTGCTCTTTAAGACTTCTCCATATCTGGCTTTTGCAGACAGAATATCTTCTCTTCTGTCAGACCCCGCATTTGCCATTCCAAGACAGTGATTCCTTCACTAAAATGTTTTTTTAAAAGCCTCCTTTATTAATCCCGCCATGTTCTCTCTGCACACGCATTTATACTCAAACACGAACTGAGACCACACTTTCTTAGATATGGGCTAGTCCTCTCTCTTTATTCCAGTGACTGTGTCCCTTAACCCCGCTGGCAGTCACACAAGGTGAGACATGCTCTGATGCAAACTGTGCAAATTAAAAATTAATAAATAAAAGTCTTCACCACTGCCTTGAGGAAAAATCCAGACGTGATCTAATTACTTCCTGGCCTAATCCACACTGAAAAAGAAAATCTCAGCAATGTGGCATAGTATTCCATTAAAATTCACATTGCCCTGCAATTATGTATTTGGAATATGGATATTATTAAATTATTTCTCTTTCACATTCGCCAAGATATAGTGTGCTGCTACGTCTGTTATGTCTTATCAGGATGTCAGTTCCTCCCTCCTCTCTGCCAGCTTCCCTTACCTGTTTGGGGGTGTCTCAAACATTGCTTGCAGTCTCTTCCACTCAGAAAACTTTCCAAGCAAGCTAGAAGAAAACCTTTCCCATTGTCCTTCAAATATTCCTTTTGAATTCTGTTTTGTCTGTGGGATCTACACAGCTCTGACAACAAGATCATCATTATCATGCTAACCGGTATTGGCATTGGATGCAGGTCCATTTCACTGCATCTACCTGTTTCTTCTTTCTACTGAATCTTATATAGCAATCATCCTTTCATCCATACTTGAAGAGCACCTTGTGCGCAAGATGTGAAGCGTTATTGGCAGATTCTGCCAAAAAGCTAAACAAGGTAATGAGAGAAGTTAGTACTGGGAAAGGACAGGGAGGGGAAAAAAAAAAAAAAAAAGAAACAGCACAACTGAAGCAAACAAAATGTGAGGAAAGATACAGGAAGGAATTGGAGCAAATGTCTGATTAGCATGGGGAAACAATCTCCTCCGTTAAAGTTGTAAATTCCATCTAAGGAGAACTGTGAGAACTCCCCTGTGGGCTTCAGATCCCCCCTTTCTACTTGTGACAGAGATATACTTGTGGGAAGCCTTTGTCTCTGCTCCCAAAGGCAACTTTTCTGGGCACAGCACCTACTAATTCCCTTTCACCTGAGCAGAACTAGATTTTTTCTTCTGTAAAGTTGGTCTGAATGCAACATGAAGATCCCAGAGGATGAAAATCTCTCCCAAACATTTCTGGATCAAGAAACTGAGGAAAGAAATAACCCAATCCAAGTCCCAGTTTTCCCCTGCTACTTTGTTACAGTTTGCAGTTGCTTTCCCCTGCAAAAGAAAGGTAATAGTCTTGGCATAAGAAACAGCATATAAAAATGTATTCGACCCAAATGTTAGCTTCCTCCGTGCCAAATCCTCATTTAAGAAAACATGTGTGCATGCTGGAATAAATTTTACTATGGTTAAATGGAGGGAAATCGTCATTTTTAGGCACACCAGGCAGGCTTGGTGTGCCTAAGGATTGAGACACCTTCTGGATTCACTGTGATGAACCCTGCTGTCCTGCCTTGGAGGCAAAGTTTGCCTCTTGATTGGAAACAGATAGCCTGGAAGTGATTTCAAACCAACACACTTCATCATGCAAGCACCCAGAACTAGAACTGAGGCACCCAAAATCGTCGGGAACTGTTCAGAGCAGCTCTCTAGATCTAAGTAATGCACATATAAAATCCTTAAGTTTCCAGTGGCAAAATCTAGAAGGCTCTGATTTTCCAACTGAGAATATTTAATATTGTCGCCTAAAAGCTAATGTTGCCAAGGTGTTTGAGGCAAAACTTCTTCTCATACTCAGGCTAGGTGTTTCCCTTTACATCTCATTTGCCAGTTTCACTCTCACAGATATGCTATAAGCATCCCTTTTTGATAGGACATTGATGAGGCGGATGGTTCCAAATACATCCAACAGCCCTGTGATGAAGGTAGTTTCGAATTGCTCCCCTGACAAATTTTGCATGTTGAACTTCAACCCAGCACACCTCCACCTAAGCTGAAGGACCTAACAACCAGGCCATTGATCATTCTTTTAGATGAAACATTTAAAGATGTCCTGCAGTGTACAAATAAATAAATATTTATGGGCCAAAGGGAGAAGGGAAAGGTGACAGACTGACACAAAGGCTTATGGAAATGGTTAGGATACTCCTGTGGAGAGTTTAGTTCAAATCCCCGCTCCAATAAATACTTATTAACTTATACAATTGGAACAACTTGGAAAATGACAGGTATGTTTGCCCCGGAATACTCTGCCTACTAGTTAGAACATTCCTCTAGGCTTACTCATGACAGGGAACCAGAGTAAACTCTAATTCTTGCTGCCTTAGGGTGGGATGACATGAAGATGTGACCTAAAGACAATACTACATGAGAGCAGACTTCACAGCTGTTTCTCTAATGGAACTAAGTTCTTAACTATCTTTGAGTAAATGGCCACAGGCCCTATTACTCTCTTCAGTGTTTCTTCCTGTCTAGTTTATGTTATTTAGCTTTCAAATTTCTGTGGGTTTTTTCCTGGGCAACTAATTTTCTCCAGACAAGGTGATGAGAATATCTTATTGCAGATAAGGGTGCCTAACCCAAGGCCGCAACATTTCCAATGTTTTAGTACCTAAATTCTTTTCTGAATCTAACCCTACCTGTTTTGGTTAGAAAGGCAATAACTAATCAGAGATTTGGCTCTCTAATCCAAATATATAAGAATGCAAAAATAGGATTAGACCAGATATTCAGACAGCTCGTTGTATGTTATCTGAAATCCTGCACCCTTCCTAGCAGAATTACATTACTCCAGGAATTATTCAACCAGAAAACAAGCAAAATCACTTTTTGACTCCAAGTAAATCAAGCATGCATGAGGTGCTGGTCAGGATTTTCAGTTCTTGTTTGCTTCAAGTTCTAATGCTCTTGAGAAAAGAAAACTGAAACGAAAACATGCCAAAACATACAGAATAACATTACATAGTGGTACTCTCTATAGGTTAAATTAAAGACAGGAAGAAGCCTCCTTCACTCTTAGTGTTGTGAGCCCTGTAGGCTCATATATGCTTCATGTAACTACCAGCTTCACAACCGCACACACATATTTTGTTTTTGTTTTAAAAAAAAAATCAGATTTTTTTTTTTCTGCAATTCACTGCATTCATAATTTCCCTGCCACTGTTACAGTGAAGGATCAGTGCCACCTACAGACAGGGATTAGAGTGGAGTACAACTCAATGTGAAGGAAAGTAAGAAAGCATATCAAGTTTTAAGCCCCAGACCTTCTAGTTAAAACAATCCCTCAATAAAGAGAAAGAGATGACATTAAGATTCACAGAAATATTCCGGTCTCTTTATCTGCTTATATTTACTGATCACAAGCATTTCCTCAACAAGTCACTACAAAACATGAATCCTGGATGCTGCATTTGGCTGTATCAGGTTTCCAAATGCAAATCTCATACACAGCTGAATAAAGTAGAATACACTGCTGTCAACTCCTTTTCTGTGCATCTAGTTAATTTTGGTTGGTTGTTATCTGAGTCAGTTCAAAGGGGAAAAAAGTCTTCCCTCTCAATTATGAGTGCCAATTACATTCTGGTTTAATGATCTGGGTAAAATTAAAACCAGCCCAACTTCTCACCCCAAACTAAACTACATTAAACCAAACCTAAAACTTCAGAAGAGCTTACAGGAAGGCTGGCAGAACAGAGCTCATTAATCAAGCTAGTTTAAGTGTTGGCAGTGGCTTGGTTTCTCTTCCCTCTGGAGAAACAAAGGGAGCAGAGGCGACTGGGTTATTTTCTAGTCTAATCTCATAAAACCCAAAACAGTTTGCATGCCCTTCCTGCCTCCGTACACATATAAACACATGCACACATACACACACAAACGTGAGTAACTGTGATGGAAAGGCATTAAACAGTTACATCTAAATACTTCTTTTTTTTTTTTTTTTAATAGGCGCTAATCAAGCGCCATTGTAACAGCAGAGAATTAATCCACCTCACCAAGAGACCTGTGGTCACTGTACCACAAAGGCTTTAGTTCAGACAGGGGTGGCTGCCATATGTGTGGAGAAACAAATAATGACTGCAGCCTTTGAAATACAGCACGTGACTAGTTGGTGGTGTTGGATAGAAGAAACATACAGTAACTAAGGCTCATGAGAATAAAGAAATCAAGCCTTGTATTTCTTCTTCTGCTGTACACTTCCTGCATAACCTTGTTGCTGGTCTCTCAGAGACTAAGTTTTGCTATATGTTAAAGAGGGTTAGTAGTACTTACTTACCTGACAGGTATGAGATTAGGTTAAACTAGCTAAAGCCCTGAGATTCTCATAAGGAGAGTTCATTTGGAGAAGTAGTTATTAACTATTAGTGCTGTATTGGCATATTGCAGGCAAACTCAGCAGCTTGGGGGATTTTAAAAGAGGAGAGTAGGAAGTCATTGCTGACCTCTCCTTTTAAATCTTACTTCAAACTTTGACCTTCTGTTTCACATAATAGGACAAATAATGTTTTATGAGTTGCCAGGAATTTCTCCCAAATTATTTATTGTCAACATTCATTCTACCTGGAAACAGTCTGAGCACAAAAGAATGAAGAAAAACAGGCTCAAAGATCTGTAGTGCAGCACAGCAGCCTGTTAAAAAAGATTGTGCTATAGAAACCATGTTTTATGCACTTCCTTCTTTATTTTGAATCTTCTTTTTGAACAAAAAAGTGGCGAGGTCGAAAAAATAAATAATGAAGTCATAGAAAATATTTCTTAAAATTAGATTATATTCTATACATTCTCAACAAGCTAAATTTTTTTACTAACTTAATTCTGCAGATCTGCTAATTTTTAACCTCTACCTTTTAGACAGAAGCTCAGCTGATAATAGCTCACATAATCTTAGAGAAATGTTTTAATTCCTTAAGTGACCTTTCACATTCTGTTAGTTCATGTTAGATGCAGTTGAAAAATACATGAAATATACTTTGGCTATCTAAACCCCAATCAGCATATGAGTAGATTGCATTGTATAATTAAGATAGATATTGTGTACTTTCACAATTTAGTGAATTTAAAATCCAAAGATTATTAAATATCTTCGTATCCATCTCACAAAGCACAGTTAAAATAAGCTAAACTGTCTTGTACTTTATAGCTGGATCAAATTGATTTGAAATAGCAATTTCTTAAAGCTCTGCAGAACTGATGTAAAACAATTATTCCAGATGAATGAAACTCACAACCTGCTCATCCATCTTGCAGTATGGGAACATTCTTCATTTATTATCACCAGGGCCTGCTTTTGAACTATGCCACCCAATTTTTCTACATTTGAATGATACATTATTAGGAAAGAAGTCAAAAACAAAGCCCAGGTTCTTAAACAATATTTTACTAAGACAGCAGCAATATTAGAACAACTAACCGTTCCTCAGCAGGGAGAAATGGGTTACACCTATGATAGAAAGTCCTACATTCTAACTCTTCCTGCCAGCACATTGCAAGCTTTGGACCAAAGAGTTACCCCACCTTCCCAATTATTCCCTCTGTATAGTAGAAAAAGTAGTATTTAAATCAAAGAGAGATGATAATATTTCAATCAAAGAGAAGTGATTATTTAGTTATGTTGACCAAATACACTAGATAGTGTTAGGTTCGTTATTCAGGCCAAGTATCACTACAGAACTGTGCATATAATATTTATTCATCCTGAGTACTTTTGCATTTATTGAACAACAAAATTTGCCATGGGAATTTGGTGGCGGAGGGAAAATGGCATGCTTCAGAAGTGAACTAAATCTAAACTAAATAATAAGCTTTATTTAAATGTTATAGGTTAGAAACACTGCTAACACCAGAAACTTATTCAGCAGTTAGTGTTATATGAAGGCATGACTGCTAGATGTTTATTTTACCTGTTAAAAGGTGGCTAGCCATCTTTTTTTTCCATCTCCTAGATCCCATTTACTTTCAATCTGACATCCTCATTTAGAATGACATGTGCAGTTAGAAACTCTTTTGATGCAAGTTTTAATTATGTTAAGGTTTAGAAGCAGGAATTTAAGACAAGTTTTTTACTTTTTAATGAATATGTTCATTATTTATAGATATTTCTACACCTCCCATCACAGTAGCTTCTGTATGCCAGAAATTCAATCTGCAGTATAATCCATTCCTGCATTCCCTCCCAGATTCTACAAATAAATTCCTTTTGGATTTTAATCTCTCATGAAGTTTGGTACGTTTTGTTATGAAAATTTAACTAAAAAATTGTTAGTCTATTTTGTTTTCCATTAATACAAAAGGAAGAAGGAAACAGAGAAACTCAGTGCTGAAACAAAACTACTCTTATTCTCTATTAAGCGCAACAATTTCTGCAGGGATGCTGCCTGGTTGTGGCATGGTTGGTAGAAGTCACTGCCATGCCTGGAGTCGCACCCTGGCAGGTCCCTGTTAGGACAAGACGCCTCAGGCTACACCTAGTCTTGTAAGCAAGATGTGCGCAGGGCCATTCCTGGGCACAGACACCAGCTGGCAGGGAACAGCCCGAGGCATACAACTAAGTGCTCTCACTCTCCAGAGCAAAGCGGCTGCCTACAAACTGCCGACTGGGAAGGCTACCCGGCCTGTGCTACGTCAGCCCAGGCATCAATGGGGAGAACGTTTGATGGTGGGAGCCGCAGGCATCGCGGGCACCCCGGACCAGCTGCGACACGGAAGGAGGTGTAGTGCCAAGAGGGCCAGGGCAAGACCCTCAGCTGAAAGCAGCCTCTGAGGGCCAGGATGGGCCATGGCCTCCCCACAGGGTGCCCGGGAGCCTCCCGCCGTGGCCAGCAGCAGCAGCCCCAAGCCCCACAGCCCAGCCTCTGGAGTGGGAGCCTAACGCTGGTTCCCTGCACTGTTCCCCAGTGTTAATGAGGTTAGCTATGCAGACTGAAATCCAACTTCCCCAAGTGTTTTATCATGTAAATATTAGGCAACAATTTATTCCAGGACAGCCCCTTTCAATGCATAAAGGGTCAGACTGTTCAATGCATAAGTCTCTTCATCTGTAAAATAAGATGCTAATAATATTCTCTAATTAAACAGACACACAAACTCTTTAAAAAGCTGTAGATCTCTAACATTCTTCAAAGGTAATCATTTTTAATATAGAGGAATGAGAAAATGGAGTAGCAATTATAAGTTTTTCCCCAGTGCTCAAAAGCAAATGAGTATGAGAACCGGATTTCATGAATGTTAAGTTAAATCTTCACAAGCATTTGACAGGAATGACATAGGCACAGTAGATTTTGCCCTAGGACAAGGGGATGGATTAAATAACAATTGAGGTGACTTCTAATCCTTTGATACTATGCTAGACTGCCGTGTCACTCTGCAACTTTTTAAATCTCTTTGTAGATGAGGGCAGGTAATGGACTAACCACTTGATATTACCTGCATCCGCATGTAAAAGTAGGCAGAAAACTTTATGCAAAAAGTGTTAATGCAAAGGCAGTTATTGGCATTTTGAAAATATGACAGGCAGACTCCGACTTCTTTATGAAATAAAAAGCCTTTCTTTTAGTAAACATTTTTGTGGACATCTTATTGTGCCAAGTAAAATTTCAATAGCTCATAAGAGCATAACATACTGTATATCTGTCGGGTAATGTGATTGGCAATCTTCTAGATATGTACCATCTGTGCCTAGGGCGTTGAAAAGTTCTTTGAAAATTCAATTATTTGATTATGAAATATTTCTTTTTGCTGAATTCTGTAAAACTGCTTGCAGGATTGAATAGTACAAGCCTAGAAAATGGCTTGTGTCCCTGGACTGATACATAATAGATCTTGATTCCTCACAAAGCAGACAATGAGCACTCTGTAGCACAGTACTATAAATGGGAAGAAGCCTGTCTTTTTTTTTTTTTTTAATATAGCTCAGACATATCCATTTTATCTTTCAGATAGGAATATAATGAAAAATCCTATACAGTCAGTTCAGAGAAAGAGTAAGTGACCTTCAGTTTGTTTTTCTGATACAAATATCAGACTGTTCTTAATGCCGGTCTGTTCTATCTCCTTTAATGAGTCAAATATTTTTTCCAGAGGGAAATATAATTTCCTATTTTTACCTTTTGAACAGGCATTATACAAATATAAGCCAGTTGTAATTGCAAAATTGTTGTCTCATCTGAACTGCACGTCATATCAGTTACTTTAAATACAAAGAAAAAGCACCTGTACTTGCCTTTGGGTCTCCATCTACACTGTCTAAATGGCTCTAAGACCTCAGGACTCCTTTGCCTCCATCCATCACAGTCACTCTGCTTCTGGCTGAGCATTTTCAATAGACACTGGAAAATATATTAATATGACATTTGTAGGATTATGCAGTACACAACTATGAAAGAAAGTACTGGGATAAGGAGCAGTCAAAAAAGTCATAGTCCTTTATCTTGCAAGAGAGATTTCCACCTTCAGAAGGCAATGGTTATCTAATCATTCTAAGACCCGTGTTGGAGAGGAGCATTTGGAAACAAATCAGTTTAATACTGTACTCTGAAGAGCTGTTGAAAAACAGTGCAAATGACAAATATGCTTCACTTTGTATATTAAGAAATTTGCAGAAATAAGACTTTGCAACTAACCACAGAGAACGAAAGAGCATCTAAATGGAGCTTACTTTGCTTATTAACTCTCAGCAACTCAAGAGTATTAATAGACAGATTTATTTTATTTTTAAAGTACAGAATAAAACTGAGGACATTTTACTGCTGGGTTCACAGAACATTTCAGAATAGCAAATATCAGTAGGATACACTTACCTGTCTCTCCAGTTTTGGGTGACATAACGTCTACTACAATGGCATCTACTCTGTTGTAGGTGGTCTTGTAACATATTAGAGAGAAGAAAATAGATTGCAAGGATTCTAGGGAAGACCAGGCAAATAATGGCAAGCAGTGGACAAGCTGCAATGTATTCAAGAAATGCAAGATGAGAACTGTTGGAGGCAGAGACAACTGGGGAAGAGGAGGAAGACAGATAGAGGAAAAA
>NW_008824243.1:609769-631099 GCF_000699105.1 Pygoscelis adeliae
AAAGAAAGAGATATTTCAAACATTCCTTTCAAAGAGACAATATTTTTAGCTTTTTTGGCAATAATGACCTAAGGAAGCTTTGTTTTACTTCATAATTTTAAAAAGTTGTGTCATGGCAGTGGAATGACTGCCATTTGCTTTAAGGATAGACTAGGGGAAGGGAATGTGAATTAGGATGCAAGTTCAAAAAGAACATTTAAAATATGAGGTATTTGCAGATAATAAATTATAGGGAACTTAATAGATTTATATTCTGCGTCTCAGTAAAAATATTATATTTCAAAAAGATTAATACACTTACTTCTCACTATGACAAGGGAAAATGTTTGTTCTAATATTCATGCCTACAGTTTCCACTGAAGACAACAGATGTTCCATGCAATCTCTATCTGGATGGAAAAGCTATGAAACTACAAAGGCTAAAATATGTGAAGGCTTCAAATATTCCCATGTGAAATTTTCAAATACTGTTAAGGTTTTGTATCTATACCATACTATTTTTTGGTGAGTGTTTGTCTGGGTGCTTCTCTGACTAGCCCTGGTCATACATTCTTTATTATTTATATTTAACCACTCTGTAGGTTTTGGACTTTAACTATTGCCATAAAGAAACACTTTTTTTTTTTTTTTTTTTACAATTCTTCCGTAAACAGATTTTATTCAAAAATCAGACAGAAGTAGCCCAATAAATCTGCCAGAGTGCCCAGCAATGACTATATTTACACTTAAAGGTGAGTGAGATAGAAAGAGAGAGGCATAGTAAAATTTTAATTAATCATTGCAACACAACAGTCTTAGTCAAGATCTCTTGCTCTTAACTGATGACTATCCTGTTTTCAGAGACTACTTAGAAGAGCATAACCAGACCTGATATCCTAATATACGTTTTAAAGTGTTTGTATTTCAAGATTTGGAAAGCAGATTACTTGATTCTTTAAACTCTCATTTTCTTTAAAATACAGTTGAACAAATTGTGGCACTAACTAAAACATTCCAGAACTTTTGTGAATAATTTTTAGACACTATGGAACAGAGTGCTATAGAAACGTAGGTTAAATTAAGTAATGGTGTGCAAATGGAAAATCTACTCATTGCTCTTCTATACGCAGGACATGTGTGGAAGTAATTGTGAATTATTTGCAGGCAGAAAGGTCTAGACACTTTAAAAAAAAATATTTTGAAATGGAAATGTCTTTAAACATGAATCAGTTTTGACATTGTGACAATAATTTGAACATAAATCAATATAGTTGAAGTGTACTGACTCTCTTTTAAACATCACAAATTCCCAAATTCTTTTAATACATCCTAAAATTATTTGTTTTGCTCTAGACTCTTGCTTGTTTACTATTGGATGGTACAGAAGTATAGCAAAAACACTGCAGACCATGGGTTCGTTGCTCATGTGGAATGAACTTTTTATTGCCTTGAGTAGTTCTGAATTTGATTTGTACAGTTCTATTCTTTTATTCCATCTCTAAATTTTCCTCTCTGCCACCTTGATGCAAATTTTAGAATATGTTTAATTCAGAATAATTTCAGATGATTAAAAATCTGTTCATCACATTGATATGACTAATAATCAGCTTATTCTTTAAGTCACATAAGATGGAGATGTGAAGATTTGTGACCTAAAAGTGATGGCAGGTTACATCAGTACTGTAAGAGATAAGGATATTTTTTTTAAAGGCCTGTATTAAGAAAAATTAAAGGCGTGTCATGTATTATTTGTTTTATGGTTCTATACCTGCTTAATTAAACATAAATTGCTAAATGTTATGTTAGCCCAAGGAATTCTTACACCATTTATTTCAATCCACAGGACCAAACATTCAGTCACCATATGAAGAGCTAAATGCCAGACCCAAACAGATTTCATATAGAAAAGCAATTAGATACTAAACAGTTATTGGACAGTAAGACTGTGCTTTGTAGAGTGCTAGAAAGTTTCTATTTCCATTCCTTTTGGTTGCAAGATGAGTGAGCAGAGCTTCAGCAAGTGGTATTTTGTTAAACAGAGCTCAACGTAATGGAGGGAAGCTCATGAACAATTACCCGTCCCACACTCTGAAGTTTCTGGTGTCTGCTGAATTAAATCAACTGTTCCATTTCCCACACATCAGCACCCATATTGATGCAAAATCCAGAGAACATTGTTAGAAATCCAGAAGTTGGAACCCATGTTCGTAGAAAGAGAGTTATAACAAAAATAGGCTCTCATTTAATTCATACTTTTCCTGACAAAACACAATCCATTCTGGCACCTTGAATCTTCCCTAAGTGCTCAGGAATCCGTACGGTACTAAGACAGTTTGTCCATTGTCTGTTCCCACCACCCCTAGATCCTGTGCTTTTTAAATATGAATGATTATGCCAGATATGCAGGGTTTTTTAGGTTTCCTGGCTATCTCCCATCTGTTCCTACACTTATCAGCCTTACATTTTTTCCTAATTTACTGGTCACTTGTTCCAGGGAATCATTATGTTCTACAGTATTATTTATTCTTCTCATGATTTGTATGTGTTACTGGCATCTTCCCTAGAATTAATTTCACTTTTAGTTACATCTCCCTATGGTATTAATAATTTTTTCCTTTCATTTTTAGAAGTTTATTTTCTACTTCAGCAACTTCTTGTTTCTTTCTGATTCAGAAGGCTGTATCTTTTTAATATCTTGTACAATTTTTCTTTCATCTTCAACCTATAGTTTTCTCATCAGTTTAGCAAGATGGTCTAATAGGTGCTGTGCCTTCTTCCAAGAAAATGAATGATCATGCTATAGATTTTAGGGTTTCTATCTATACTGTTGATCTTTTTCGTGCTGTCCTACAATCTTTACAGTGAAGGATAATAGCAAGACGATAAGCCCAGCTTCTTAACTTGTTATAGAAATAATATGGATTTTAGAATAAGTTTAGGTGAAGAAAGAAAAACATTGGGAGACAATAAAAAAAATAGACACTATAGTGTGAATGAGAAAGAAAAGACTTAACCTTGGTATCATTAAAAAAATCCATGTAAGTTTAGTTTTAGAGGACTGCGAATCACTGTCTGATTAACCAGACAAAATATCATGAGCAACCATGCAGATATTTCAGTCCAAGCAGTCTAGTTCAAAATTTTTTACATATTCTCATATAGTGGCGCATAAGGAACAAGAGTCTTCATTTTTTGGCCGGGCCTTAGCAGAATCAAACAAGATGTATGCAGAAATTAATTCTTCCGCTGTCTTTTCTTTCACTAAAAATAACTTACAACAGTGTGAACAATACCTGACCTCCATCTTCTCAGAAGATTGTTTGTACAGTTTTACCTTTATAAAAGAAAAAAATAGCCAAAGTAAGATAGCCCTTTGCTTTTTTCCTTAGTTCTTTTTACCTTACGTAATTCAGCTTAAAGCAAGATCAAGAAATCAGCCACCACTGCTCAATGTGTGCTTTATCCTGTATATAAGACCACCACAAGAACTATACCATTTAAGATTTCCTGAGAATTGTTTACTATGGCACAAAGGGCCGACTGCTCTTTGCCCCAAAAGTCTTCTTAATTCCAAAAATATAAAGGAGCATTAGCAGTAATGAAATGCAGTTGTAACTTATCCAAACCGGGCTCTGTTCAGAATGAAAAGACAATGTAATGGTGAGATACCATGATAATGCTGCAATACAGTCCTTAGCTGTGCCAAACAAAATATGCTTTTGTTTGAAGACATCCTATTCTTCATAAACAAAGTCCATGCAGTAAATTAATAAAAAGAAATAAACCAAGAGATCTCTATACAAGGAAGCCTTACATAGGCATGTGACTTCTGATCCAGAAAACCAGTCTCTCAGCTGTAGGAAGGGGACACTACCCAGAAAACACTTAAACACTTGGAAGGGAGAATAAACAAATAAACAGAAAAATCTGAACGTTTGTTATTCTATGGCCCAGATTTTTTTCTCATCACAAGCAACTAAAAAGTATGTTCTGTGGGGTTTTTGTATTTATGGATCAAGTGTTTTCTCTTTTTTTCAGTCAATCCTCCCACCCTCAAGTTTCCCAGTTGGTCAGGGAAAGTCTTAGATATCCTTGAATTTCTCCATGTGTTTATATTGAATTAGATTAGTCAGCAAGTCTTTTTATCAGTCATAAAAGTATCTAGCAGACAAGGAAAGAAATGGCTGAAAGTGCAAATAAATTGCAGTCCCCTAATCTCTGGAGATAGTACATTTCCAGGGAAAAGCACCAATGTAATTTGTTCCGCCTCCCCCACAATGAAAAAGTCATAAATGAAAAGTTCTAAGCCAGATCAGTTAAAAAAACGTTTATAGATATGAGTTAGAGACAGGAATTGTTCAGAAACTGAGAAGTCATTCAAATTGCAAAGTGAGTCATTAACATATGTAGATTGCTTGCCTAATGTATGATCTTGAAACATGCACTTAACTGTGGCTTCAGTGAAAAACTTGATGTCGATCTTAAAAATACAGAGACAAATTCTAACCAGCATTCATAAAACTAATGTGCTTTTGAAGGAAAAAAAATAGAAGTACAGGCAGAAGTCAGACATTTCATTCAAATATATTTATAACTGGATTTTAGTTAACATGGAATGGCACCACTTCTTAGGAGCATATAGGGATAACTCTATAAAGAGACACTAGTACTGCCACGTTCAATTTTTAAACATCTAGAAAATTAGGCACCCAGCAGCAGTATTTAAAGCATCCAGCAAGCTGAGTTGCAAACCACCATTGGGAAGCAGAGATTCCAAAGAAATTACTCCATCACCCAGATTAATAACGTAATTAACTCTGTTCATGATTTTCAAGCCTGAGCTCTCTCCTAGGATTAGTTTCCTAAAACAGAACATCCTTTTTTCAGGAAAAAAAATAGGGTTAGAAACATCTTTTGAATATCTATGTAGGATTCTAATTATGACAGCACTCACTTATAGGTAATAAGCCCTATCACCTCTTCCACTTGACTTGTAATTAGACCTAAGCCTGTAGTTAGATGTTCTGACAATTAAGCTGTACCGATAGTCTTTGCCTTGTACTCCTCTTTCCCAATCCTTCTTTTGTCTTTCTCTCTTTATCCACTTAGAAGCTTATTGCTAATCCAAAATAAAACAGGAGACATGGAGGGACACTGTCTTTATATATGGCAGTATTTTGTGTAGCAGTAGTAGTACAGACATAATACTCAGGCTGCTCTATTCCACCTGTGGTTCTCTACATCACGATGAGCAACTGAACACATATTTTGAAGCGCTCCTTAGCACAAAGGTTAGGTACCTGAAGTGAAATATAGCATGGATCCTTTCCAAGGTTTAGTTCACAGCTTCTGAAAAGTGATCAGATGGCTCAAATCCAATTTTTAGAATTTGGACAGCTTTGTAGAATAAAAATTATAAGACAGTACCACAGTTTTCAGGGTGAAAATCCATACAGGTACTGTATCTTTTCTAGTCGGACCAATGTTAACTGCTTCTATTATACATCCATATCAGGTCTGAACTAAATAACATGATGCGCCTATTTTGACAACTAACAAGTAGTTAATATAATAATGAAACATCCCTGTTTATTTTCCAGATCCAAAGAGAAGCACATTTAATACTACGTGGTTTTTTGATCAGAAATTATGTGGAAAAGTTGTATTTAGATTTCATTTTGATTATGGTCTTACAAATAGTCTCATTCTGAAAATGTTTTTCATTCAGAAATGGATAGAAGTGTAATCATAAGGATATCAGGGGATTGAATCCCGGTTTGTTTTAATATATAAGTATTTCCTACCATAATCTAGGTTTATGGAATATCCATTATAAAAATCTATAGATGTTCTTGCTATTATTTTATATGCATATATTTATTGCTTTATGCATACATTTATTCAAGCATATACATATACTCCTACACTAAAAAATATCAAAAATCTGCCGACAGGTTAAACCACAACAACAGATCAAAGTCCTCTAAGGGTATTTTGTTTTAGTTATTGGCTTAAGAATACTACCAACAAACTATACTACTTTCAAAATATTTTTCTCAATTTGATCCAAAACCAATGAGTTAAAGTAATCACCCAGATATATTTACCATGTTTCACTTACAAAACATGGACAAACTTCCATGCTTTTCTGAACACTTTGGTATTTCCAACAGATGGCCAGGTTATTTGTCTTAACGTTTCCAGTTATGGTGATGTTTAATGACAATCATCACAGAAGCATGATCACTTCATACTTAGAGAAGTCTCATCTTAACAGCTCCAAAAATAAGGCTTCTTTTTAACATTATCTTCTTTGGTGTGCCAGCAAGCCAAATTTTAGGCATTACGTAGTCCACTATGTCTGGTTATTTGTATTAGAGATGTGGTAATCATCCAGCTCACACAGAAAGAGTGGGCTTCAGGCATAAATCTGGATGGTAGCTGTGATTAACACTTACTGCTACTGAATGATGTATCACTGTAATTCATTAATGTGACCAAGGAAACAGCTAAATGACAGCCCAAGGGCTGTCCAAAATCCCTTTGTGATTTTGCAGGAACTGGTACTTGCCCCAAAAATGAATTGTGTTTGGATTGTGCAGTCACTGAATGACAACAGATAGTTAGGTAGCTATTTTCTTGCTTGCAATCTGAAAATATTAGTGTGAGTTTTTTCCAAGCATGAATTAACATGTGTAAGAGATTAAAAGGGCAACTATTCCCCTTGGAGCGGTTCTTGAATTTCACTGCGTCACTGTTGCTTCAACAATAGTATGAAACGAACACTGCGCTTCTGATTTATTAACCTTATGAGTTTTACAGACCAAAGCCCAACCAAAAGCCTCCCTCATGTCATTTCCTAGGAAATGCTTACACAGCCACAGCTTTGGCAACACTCTGATAAGTATTATTACCATAACAATAGCAAATATCAGTGGGAGACATTGTCTGACCAGTGAAATTATCATGGGGACAAAACATCCCCACAGTAAAGAATAATATTTAGACCCTACACTTAACAAAAATAAAGGCTTGGAACTTATTTTTGTTACTTGTTATTTCCAAACAATTTCTTTAGAGAAGTGTAACAAATGGTTTGTGCTACTTACTATACAGCTTGAAGACTCAAATATGTACTTTGAGATCTAAAAATTAATGAAGCAATGTGAATTATGTATAGCAAAAGCAAAAAGTATTCTATCAAACACAAGTATCTTTCTTGGTATACTTTACTTTTCTCTGTGTATCTAAAGAACTTACGCTTTCATCTCCTGCCTTTAACACTTGTGAACTTCCGTTGTGCACTGTCAAATAGCTGTTGTCATCCACTCTGAATCAGACAGGATGTTTTATAAATTTTTACCACCTTGGTTCCTACAGAGTATGAATTTCATTTGAACATGTGTTCATACACATACATACAGCTGTTCCCAGCACTCTACACTCAAAGGCATAAAATGCATAATGCAATACTTGAGGGAGATCAAAATCAAGGATATACAAATAACTCACAAATAAACTATTTCTTAAAAAAATGCTAAATGTTCCTTCTTGTAAACAAATCTTTTCATAATCCATCACCTTCTTTAATTCTTTAAGTCTTTCTTAAGTTCTGACATACACAATGAAAAGTCAGCACTGAAATTTGTGAGAACGGGAATAAATTTAAAGTTAGACTGAATCACAGTCCTCAAACTAAGGAGTATATGAAAGGAGTATATGACAAATAGAATAGACATCCAAAAATTATGGTTGAGAGGGGAAGAGCTGTTTACAGCACTCATCCAAAATGTAAAAACCTCCAGATCCAGTGTTCTCTTGAATTGAATCTCTAGTGAGATTCAATCCCACCTTTCCCTTCCCAGGATATCTGTCATCTAGCTACTCTGAACTGTAGGCATTTGGGAACCAAGAGAGACACAGGGAACAACTTTTTCTTTCTTCCTGCTAGAGTAGGACTTTTTGCAGAAGAGACTTCAAATTTCATTAAGGCAGACCAGAAAAATATACATTGTACCCCAATGCTTTAGAAATTTGGACAAAGACCTGGGTTTTGACCCTATATCAAGGACTAGTTATGTGCTGTATCTTCAGCTAGCAACTATAGAATATAAAATGTATAAGCGGCCTCTGGAATAGGAATTGGAGCATAAAGGTTTGTATTCTATGTGACTACTTATATTTACTGGGATATAGTCAAGTGTTTTCTCTTTCTCACTCAGACACAGTAAATATTGAAACCTAACACAAATTAGCACAGCTTCAAAGAAGCTAAGAGCTGACAGCAGCCAGCTGATTGGGACATCCTTTGGGATGGTGAGCAAATACAGCCATGACTGAGTGCTGTAGCTAGTAAGAGTCTGCTGTCACTTACATAATAAAAGGACTAACCTCTACTCCATTTTCAGAGTAACATACTTTGAAGACAATTTTAGAGAAATTCTGTGATTCCCAGACCTGTTTTAATTATACCCATTTTCCCTGTAGGAGTCCCACAGAAAGTTAGATGTTGTAGGTCCTCAGAAAGAGTTGCATATTTGATACGGAACTAGAAAAAAAATTTCCTTCATACAGCTGTGAGCCTTCACCCTGAGTTAACTACTTGCCTCATTAAAAAAAGCAAAAGGTGGCTTGAACTTAGCAGTGTCGTCTAACTAGCAAATGGTTTCCTCAAGATTGTTCTCCCTGAAGCTTTTCTACCTTCTGTAAAAGACTAAATAGCAAATCAGTCAGAGAGTAAGAAAGTCACTGCCAGTATGGTCAGGGAACTGCCAGGTTCCTTTTCCTACTGTAAAGAACTTGGTACCTAAAAGCTGGGCACACACCTCCTACATGGTAGCAGTACTTTCTAACCCTCATTTTTAGCTGCTTAATTACTCTTGTGGATTACACAGAAATGAAATGACTAGACAAGATTTTAATTATGCCTTATATGTACTTTATGAAGTAACTTGCTGACACGTACCTGGCAGGAGCTACCTATCCGATAGACAGAAATTTTCAACAGCCAGAATTGAGGACCTGACTAAACCCCAAATTTGACTACAGTAAATTCAGGAACTCTTTTCAGGATATCAGAGAGAATGCCAAACAACAGCATACCAACCCCCATGTCCCACCTCCCCCCCCCCCCAAAACAAACAAAAACCACAAAACCCCCCCACACCACCACCAAAAAAAAAAAAACAAAAAAAAACCCAAACAACAACAACAACAAAAACCTCTACCCAGACACAATAAAAACTGTAGATGTCTCCTTTCCCCTATGGCACTTGAAAATATAGACCTCAGCAGACTGACATACCTCCATGTTGCAACTTACCCTCCTACTCATAGCTTCCCAATATTGCCTTTATAAGGGCCATGACAGCTCTTCTGAGCCAATCCAAGATAGGTTTTTCAGTGTGGGAGATCAGCTGACCTCTTAATTAACCTTGCTACGGTCATTGTAATCAAACAAGTCTATCTATCCTGCAAAGCAGGGGTAGAAGAAGTTGGAAAGACTGGGAATCACTAGGGTAGATTCTTCTACTTAGCATGTCTGTTCCAGGGCTGAAATAGCATGCTCCATAGTGAGACTCCTGTAATAGCAAAATTACCTCCTGTATGGGGCCTGGGGGGGTAGTTTGGTCTTAGAGAATAGATGTGGGTTTTCTTTTCCATCATATTAAATGGAAAGAGAATTTATCCTGAAGGAGTTCAGTTTTATTTAAAAAAAAAAAAAAACTCTTTAACCAAATCACCCAGGAAACACATAACCACAGGCCCAAGATAAAATTATTTGGACTGTGTCTAAATGAATAACAAAGTAGAAAGAGGCCATTTCCATCAGCAACATTCAGATAGTTCATAAATCCTTTACTTCTGTACAGTCAAAATACAATAGGATAGGATTTTAGAGGCATAATCCTTTCCCCTGGCATTCAGTGACATGGCAAAGTCAGAAACCACTTTGGAATGCAGGCCAAGCCACAGAATTTGTAGCCAGTCTGTCTGTAAATGGGTGGGTATTATTTTAATAATAAACAATAATAAGAAAACTGAAACATTGGCAGTAATACTTCCTGAAGGACAATGACAATTACAGCCCACTGTCCTCTGGCAGGGATTAGTTTCACAGCCTTGAGGAATTTCTGATATAATTGAGTAATGTGTCTCCAAAGATCAAAGCTAGCTATGGTAGCAGGATGGGAATTAGCATTAGAAACACCAGGAAAGAATAAATCCAAGTAAGCCAATTTTATTCACGCACACAGAGCCAGATCCAGTAAAGGTTTGCACAGTATCAGTTTCTTTCCCAAGCCAACAGGAACATAAGGACATATGACTCTTTACTAAGTAGGATCTTGAAAGAAATTATGTTGAGCAATCTGATCTCTTCTCTTGCAGCACCACTCTAACTTGGTTTGAGTCACTAACCATAAACCAGTAAAAAGAAAATTCTTCCTTCAGAACCAAGCGGAGACTTACTATTGTAAGATTCTGTGGTTTCTGAGCAAAACCACTTTAACTCTCTACAGAATACTAGGATGTATGATAACAATGTCTCTTCGTTAAGCCAAAAGTGTAATGAGTATACAAAAATACAATAGCCGCTAGCTATCTGTCCCAGCTCGCATATGTTATAGTATTCTATAAAGACAGCAAAAGACAATGTAAATTCACAGTAGTGCTATTCTCTGTAGTACTGTGTCCCTATAACTGGGAATGTTAACATATTTCTAGCAAAAAATTCTTAATATTTGTTTACAGCTGTCAGATGGGGTAATAATCTCTGCTTTTACAGAAAAGTTCATTTCTACACATTCTTTCTATTTATTCCACTCTCTCAGATTCCAGCATATTCTAAGCTTTCAGTGTCCTTTCACCATATGCAAATTCACTATGGTGGGAAACCAGCCTGCATGATTTAGTATGGTTTACCTACAAACCTTCTAAAACCTCACTGTTGCAAAAGATTTCAACAGGCTCGTGTGTTATCATTGGCACAAGAGGTAGAGTGCAACAAAGATTTCACATCAGATAACCAGAGTGCAAAGCACACAGTGTTTTGTCCATTCTGGATGCTCAGCTGATGTGCGTTGGCCTAACTTCACTGGTGCCACTGAAACTTGCTAATTTATATACCAACATAGGCTCTACTGACTGGCAGTTAGGACCTCACAGGGGTATTCCTGGTTCTTTTGACACCAACCTCCCACATGCCTAGCAGTTTGGGTGAAGATGTTTTTTTAAAATAAGAGAAGTCACCAATATTCCCAGCCATCTGTTATCATGAGCCAGGACATAACTAGAGGGGTTTTGTTCTTATTTTTTCAATATGAAATGAAATGCTCCTAAAGTGGAGAGAAACTGAGAGTCGTGATTAGTGACTTGAGCCAAGTTAGAAGGACACATCATTTACGCATCATACATGAAGAAACCCGATGAGCAATCTTGATACTGCCTCGACAATACTGAGTACAAGTATTTTCTTTAGATGTGTGTGCTGTAGCAAAAGCAATGTTAATTAAACATTGTGCATAATAACAATTACAATAATGGGATATCAATTTGTGGAGTATCATTTATCCCAAAGGTAAAAAAAAAATTTTCTTCTATTTTTTTCCTTTTAAGAAGAAAACAGAGAGAAAGTTTAATTTGCATAAAATTTTCTGATTGTATAGTGTATACACTCCTTCAACAGCCCACGTAGCACCTTCACATTTGGTTGCCAAATAAAGTACGTGCAGAATCATAGCTAGTAAACACGTTATTGCATTTTTGCAATAAGTCTTTGCACCTTTTAAAAAAGTATTTCATACTTTTTATTCTGTCAAAAGGAACAATATTTAACACTAACTTTTAATGTCCACAGATGTTTTGGCTTAGATTTTAATTCAACTGGTCTGTAGTTATTCAAGAAGTGAATGGGATCACATTTACTTTTCTTATGATCTTAGATGGATGTTAATCTTGCTCTGAAGTAGGTAGTGCATTATGAAAGCCTGATTGTAGGAGCTAAATTGTTATTATTTCTACTAAAACACACTGTAGATCTGCTGCATTCTGGGAATGCTGTCAAAGCCCTCTGCATTTTACAGAAGAACACAAATGTCTATAGTTGATGGGATTACCTTTCCTGTAGGCTCACTATGGCATTTTAGCTTCATTTAAATGTTGTCTTGCACTCTGCTTTCTTGGACCTAACTGTATATTTTACTGTATATTGCCCCTGCCCAAAACAGGGCACCACCTGTTTTGTTGATTTTTTTGTAATGTCGGTTCATGCATATATTTATACACATTTGTATTGATAATGGGCCTAATCCCAACAACTTTTCAAGAAACTTCCTCATATATGACCAGACATGGCCTAATAAGAGCATAACTGCAGAGATTGCATCTGTCTCTTGCATGGAAGCTCAGGAGAGAATGAAGCAAATGTACTCCCTATGTTATCTCCCTTCAGTTGCAGATCATGAAAGAAACGCATGTCCTAGCTCTCCAATTGACCAAGGAAGCTAGCTATGCAAGGACATGCATTATTTGCATACAAAAGTATGATAAAACATAGGAATATTTCATTCACAGTCAAGCAAATTCTTAGGTGTCTCAGCTTCAACCTTGAGAGCTACCTTGTTGAAGTGCTTTCACGTATGTAGTCTAGAAAACGTTCACCTTAACCAATTCTTGCCATTTCATGTGTCTTTCAAGGAAGTCTTTCAAATCTGATTAAGCTCTTTGCTTATTCATGAATGCTTATTTATGAATCCAAATCTGTTTGCTATCAGTGTAACTACACAACAAATACAGATCTAAACTTTTAAAAATTTGCTTAACTCAAATGTTTTACACCACTAGGAAACTAACAGCTGTATGTAGCAAAGTTTTAAGAGAGCAAATTATAACAGGAAATAATAGGATTTGCTTACTCTTTTGCAGGTCATACAACTGCATGTGGGAGTTGGTGTTAGAGGGAGAGGACCATCTTAGAAGTCTCCAGGTGCATTTGCAGTTGCTTTGTAGTTTGGATCAGTAGTTTTGAAGCAACTCTCCCCATCATCTCCAACTTGCCATACTTGTGGCATCACAGAATCCTCTCAGACTGGATTCCTCCATGATGAAGATAAAGCAGAAGATGAACCCGAGGAAAGTAGCTAAAACTTTCAGCTACTGCTGAAGATGCTCAGTCTACCGGTCCAGACAAAAGCTAGTCCAGAGTGACACAGTCTGTGTGGGCACTAGCACCAACTGTTCTATCTATAGATCTGCTTCTACTTTCTAATGTAGCCTTTATGATTAAATGGAGCCTAGATGGTAAAAACATTGCTGTGACCTAAGTGTATAACAATTTTCCTTTCTCAAAGCCATTTTTCCAATATATCAAAGGCTTTGTTAACATCCCAAGGAAGACAGAGGAAATAATCTAGAAGTTCAAATACAGTTCAAAACACTGCAGTATTATATGTATCATCTGTCACTGACTCAGTTGCAATATTGGAAATCTGTCATATATTCTGGAGATGGTTTCTGAAGATCTCTACAAATCTGCTAACAATTTCTGCAGCCATCTCAAGTTTTCATAGCAGGACCTGCTGTCTGTCAATGAGAGACAGTCTTGTCCATTGGCCTCCTTTGTACCTTGAATCATAACACAAAAGTCAAGACGGAGGACACAACATGATACAAAACAACCCTAGCCTTCACCCAGTTCCAGACCACTCTGAAGTGGATCATTATATGCAAAGCAAGTAATGTTTGAGATCAGTTACAGAAACTGAATTACAAAAATGTAGTTTTACTCTCTGTTAACATGAATTAGGGATTGAGCTGGAGGCCACTCCAGTGTATAGGCTTATAGGGCCCACTTTGCATGAGAGGGATGTCCTATACTGAAGATATTAATTTTGCAGCTTAATGCTCCCTGTAATGTGACATAAACCATCTGTACCTCGGCCAAGAACTTGGCTTGGTAATATTAAGCCTGCAGGATAAATGAGATAAGCAACATTACAATGCAACCCACATCCTCAACCCCACACTTATCAGTGTTCACATTAGCTTCTTTACTTCATTGTGAAAAACCAAGTTTGTAAATCTCTATCTTGATAGCATCTAACTTTCAGTTCTATTATTCCTACCATGACAATCAAGGGCATTGTTGAAGTTTTAAATGTTTTCTTGGCTCAGTTTAGCAGCAAGAAAACCTGAGGATAATTAATAAGGCCAGTACTGATTGGAATCTGCAATCAGAGACAACAGCTAGGGGTTTTGCAGGTAAAGAAAATTCTCTCTTCTGATATTTGCATGATGCTAGATAATTCAGGATCACTTTTCATTAGCTGAACTTGAGGATGTCATCTGAGCTTTTAGAAGGCCCAATCTCATTACGTCGGATTCTACAGAGGAGCTGTTTTGCATCACTGAATCTCCATTAAAGGTCAACTGACAACACTGAAGTCTTGGTGAAAGAGAAATCATTAAATGTAACTTTATTGATCAGTGTGTAATTGTCCCATTAAAATTCATGAAGTTACCAATGATTGTTTTCCTCCAATAAAAATATTTTACTAGGTGAGTGTGTATTTGATATCATATCATACTTTAGGGAAATTTATAACCAGAGTTTTGTTTTGTTTTTTTAATCAGACAAGCATGATACTTCAGACTATCTAGTATTTCCGCCTTTTAACATAACTTGCAAATAGTTTATAAGAACCAAAGTATGAGGTTTTCATTTTAATACTTGGTTTAGGAGTCTCTTCTTGCTGTCAGCCATGGCAGAGGCTAACTAAGAAAAACAAGATTTGTCACCTTCTGAGATATTATGGCCACCATCATCAGCATTCAGTCTCCCAGTCCTTCCATTTCAGGTGCCAAAAATGGACTGTGATTTCATCAATTATCAGATCTTTCTTCTTTCTCTCATTTTTAAGCAAACATCTGGGCAAGGTTAGTGAGCCTTTCTTGCTACGCCTCTTGGTCCTTGAGAAAAATTTTAACTGTTCAGAAAGATAAAACATGATAAAATTATCTTTATCTCTTTAACTGCTTAAATATGCAGCTGGGTGCCTTGTTTTGTTGGTCCGGTAATATGGATTGAGGACCTGATGGGAAAATATACTGTCTATAAAGGTATCAAAGGCATGTGTCCTATCAAAGACTGATTTGCATGCAGAAGGTGTGAGACTGGCACCTAGGTGGGGCTCTCCCGACAAGAAATTGAGACATGGGCAAGATATGCAACTTAGAAGTGCTCAAGAGATCTCCAAAATTAGATGCAGTGCTCTAGAGATCCTCACTCTTCTTCAAAGCATCTTATGCAACTTTTCTTTTTGTTTCCAAATACTACAATACTTCTCCTGAAACTTCTTAGGGAACTCCTAATTCAGGAGGGAGAAATGAAATAGATTTGATTCAATTCATTGATATTCCTACAGTTACGATGCTTTTGATGAAGAAGAATTGTTAGAACTGTATGCTAGCCTTATCCATATCAGCTGAACCAATAACTGGATGCTTTTCAGGAATAGCTAATCAACCTCTTTTTATTCATAGGCCTGTTGCTGCTCACTTTGAGGGCATGCCAGTGTTAGCAATGACTTTTAGTATGTGAGCCAGCATGCTCTTAAAGAGTATTAGTGTGCTATCTGAATCTCATGTCTATTTTTTCCTAATTACTTGAAGTCTGGTACATCGTGGAGTATTAGCTAATTCAGTCATTTTGCTCGTTCAGCACTCAACTGATGAAAGGTCTGACATGGCAAGCAGGGAAAGGGAGCAGAGGAGTTCCAAAGGAGGCAGCTGCTATTAACAGGGAAAGACCTATGTCACTCCCAAGCCAGACACATTTCACAATGCAGTGTTTGAGGAAGGAAAAAGCTCTGAATGCCTTTTTAAATAATCAAGGGCTCCAGAAATTTATATAAAGTGTAAATCGGGTACTCTTGATACACATCACTGCCCATCAAAGAAATTTATAGGTAAATAACAGCGGGGGGTTTTGAGGGTTATGGGTAAAGAGAAAGAACAGAGAAACCCTTGTGGGGGTGTCAGGAAGCTGTTTATTATGTCAGACCAGCGCCATAGACACAATGTTCTGTAACCCAAGAGGGGAACTTGTGACATCTTTTTCAAAGGGTTTTCTAAGATTAATGTTATTATCATTATTGTTTATTTTTTCATAATTTTCCTAAAATGTACTCAGGAGATGCTACTGCTTTTCCTATTGCTGAAGTGTTTCAGTAGGGCTTTCCTTCCTCCTGCCCTTAAGAGTAAATCTCCTTAGGCATCTTACAATCTCCTCATAACAAACAGTGCTGCCTACATAGGTTTAGGGAAGTTGACATTGTCTAGCTTCTTTGAGGCGGAGGTTAAAAGTGGAAAACCACACCTCTTTTTAAGGAAAGACACAATCCTTCTCTTTCCTCACCTCAGGGTATCCTTGCTTTGATATCATACAATTATATAAAATGAGCCAAGAAATTGAATCTCTCCCTCTCTCTCATAGATGGTAGAAGAGAATGAAGCATGTATTTGCAAGAAACTTTCTGCCTTCTATAGTCAGGTAGAATTTGCATGTAACATCGGATATCATGCTAAAAGGACATAAAGCAGAAACAGTAAAAAATCTAGCTTCCAAAGAATAGCTTTTCATGTGCTTGTTCTATTTTTAATCATTCAGAACCATTGCATCCTGCAACTTTCAGTAGTAAAAATATTTTTACTCCTATTCTCCCAGTTAGATGGGTTAAGAGACATCTCAAACCCAGCCAAACAAGTAAAGAAAACACTACTAGAATATAGAGTAACAAGCTTTGTGTTACATGAATAGTTTTTGTATCAATATTCATTTACTGCCAAATTGCAAATTCAGGCTGATTCCCAACGCCAGTCTAAAATATATATGGAGCATCAATCAGTCAAGCTTTATTGCATCTGCTTTTGTTGTGGCAGAATTATATATCTTATTAAAATATACAATAGGAATACACAGTGGAAATATACAACACAAATACAAACTAAAATACCTAGTAAAATACAGAAAAAGATACATCAATTTATAGTATAAGTTAATGTTAACACAGCAAATGCTCTATTACAGCACTGCTGAGAATATTCTAGCATTATATTGCTATACTTTCCATAGTCCCACATCACACTGTTACCTCTCAGGAATTTATGTCTATTTAACCTTTCAAGTTCTCCTAACTGTGCTAGTGCCAAAAAGGTGACTTTTCTTCCCTCTCAGCAAATAACCAAGTAAAATATTTATTTCCTGGTTATCTACTTTAATATTAGAACTGGGTGCAATTCTCCTTTCCTATAGAAAAGAAAATGCTTGTATTTCTACTCCCCCTGCTTTTACAGAGATGCTTCCTTTAACTGGCAGTCTGTGCTTTTATGTCACAGATGAACGATAACAAAGATGAGGGGGCGGATGAAGAGGGACTTTTTTCCTTTAAGCAGCCATGACTATATAATTTTTTATTTTACTTCAGTTTCTGTCTTTGATCCTCCATCCTCAGTTCTAAAGCCAAAGTACACTCCTGCCCTGACTTCTTTTCCTTTGAATATGAGCATAGCAGGTCTGATCCTCAAGCTTTCTTGTGCTAAGCAACCCAAAATTCCTCCTGATATTCCTGTGCCTGGATCTTCCTTAGCAGACCTTGGTAGCAAGAGTTAGCAGAAAGACTCCTACTCTATTCAGGTTTTCCCTCAACTCTCTTTTAGGGTATATTACCTAACGAAGGAAGACAAGACCAGGACATTTATAATCATCTTATATAGAAGTTAACCATTTTATATCAAAGAATAAACTAAGTACATATGGCTTTGGGCACTGGAAAGATTTAATCTGGAGCCACAGGTCCGGTCTTTCTGTTTTCTCACAAAGTATAATTCAACCCAACAAAATTGAGAGCAGAGCTAAGCTTGGGTAAGCTTTTCCAAAGAAGCCACATCTTTATTTAACCACAGCACATAATGATGTATACCATTTCTGCAAACAAAGGATTTAAATTCTTACATACACCTTTCAAAACTGATATAATTCTAGTGGCTCCTATAGATTTACTGATACTTTACACAAGCTCCAAACCCACATCAAAGATTCTTAACTGTCAGGATCCCCTTCATTTTGCTTAAGATTAAAGTAAACATCATAGTTAGAACAGCTTCTTCCTGCATCAAATCACACTTCTCTGAGATGAGCCATCTTCCCCTTTTTTGCCTATGTGAGTTGCATTCTGACTGCCTGCCCTGTCCAGGTGTGCAAGCACATATATGCACATAGATACACTTCTGCAATTTGCGCATTTTCTTTCACCTGCTATTGTGATTGCAGCATTGGTTGTTCCAACAGTTGATCCATATTACAGTTCCTAGTGATGTTAGTAAACTGGTGATGTTGGACCAGTCGCTATATATTATCAGCAATCTCAACAGGAAAAAGTATCACAAGACACTATTTCTTCTTAAATTCTTTGATTGCCAGAAGCTAGAAAAATCAGTATGTAGCTGAAGTAATGAACAGCCTGTTATATGTATTCCCTGTGAAATGTAATCAAACATTGATTTTTTTTTATATTCTAGAAGACTTAAAAGGTATTCTCAAGGTATTATTCATCCTTTTTTATTTTTCATCCTTTTCTTCTCTATCTTGTAATAACCAGAAGGCATAATAGACACCGAGACACATCCTGAGATTTTCCTATTGGATTTTACATCAATGTATTCTTAGAGCAAGGGGTGTAAACTGCAGCCCCCCTAATCAACTTCAGTAATATGGAGTATTTGGGACTAAGAATCTGAATTTTGCTTACTGCGGAAATTAGATTAGGATTTGAATTAGGAATCAAACCCACTTTCAGGTTTTATCCTTTTACCTCTTACAGCCTTTCTTTCAGTGATGCTTGACTATTTATTCAGGTGTAGCCAGTCATGCACACCTCCTGCCCACGCTTCACCCAAACAAGCCAATTCAGGCTCAGAAGCTGCACAGTTGCAAGCCTGAGCTGCTTCGTCCTGCCTCCCCACAGCAGCACAGACTCAGGCGCAATGATAGCCAAGGCAACAAGGCTACATCAGTTCCAAGGAGAATTTTTTCTCATCCGAGTCAGAGACTTGAACAGGCTACACCTTGCTGTATAGACATGTTCTATTGTTGAAGTAATGTTATTTTTTCCAAGGACAACACTAGAAAAATATATCATGTAAGCAGCTGTTCTAAGTAAATAGCCTTGGACTAGCTTTTGTTAGAAGTTATCACTATAGCAGCTTGCTTAAGAGGCCTTACAGTCTACAGGATGACTTTGAAGTAGGCTTAGGCTGCAGCTGTAGAAGATGAAGAATTGGAATTCAGGTGATAGATTCAGTTCTTGGCTGCATTACAGATTTTTCAACTGACTTTGGGAAATAATTTAGTCATTCAAGCTGGGATTCAGCCCTGTTACGCATGTCAGGTTGTACTGGCATCTAAGCTTTGTTTGCCTCTTCTTTCCTCCTTCCCCACATGCTTATATACTCCTGTCAGTCATTTGGCATTTGTATTATGTGGACATCTACATTTAGAAATCTAAAGCTTCTTACACCTCTCAGGTGACCCTTCACACATGCTCAGCACACAAAACTCTGACAACCTTGACATCTCAGATTTGCATCCAAGCCCTATCGGGGTGTTTCTCCTACTTCCAAGACATTTACATTCCTCCGCTGCTGTCCTTAATGTCCTTATTTTGGTCATACCTGAATTATAATTACTCTATCCTGCCAGATTAAATCTGACATTCCGAAGCAGAAAGGAGGTTTGAACACCAGATGAAAGCACTGATTCCTTAATGGTTTGTCTTGGTTGGTAGATTAGTAAACAGTGACAGACATGACATAACAAGTGCAGGATTCTTCCAGACAGTACTAGCATGGCTGTTAGGACAGGGATGGCTGGCAGAAGCTGTAGGTGACACCCTAGATTATGACTAAGAGCAAGGCTATGGATAGTTTTGAGAGTTAGAAATGAAGCAATAGGGATTTCTGAATTCAGTGGGGGCAGGACTGGGACAGGGAATATGACAGTACTGTGGATTTCTATCCACAAGTGTAGTAAGAGATGAGAGACAGGCCCCTGAGGCAAGCCAATACACTAGTGACATATGCCACCTAACAAGCCCTGGGAAGAAATGCAAAGACCTTCTACCAACTCCAGTTTCCTACACTTCATATATGAACACTCTGACATCTTTTCTGTGAGACACTCCTTGCTGAATATGTAAAAAGCCTCACATGCCTCAAGTTTTAGGTGAAAAAGGCTCTAAGTATTCTTTTCGTCTCAGTCCAGGCTCAGTCCGTAACTCAGTCTGGGTTATTTAGATGATATCTGGCCTCTCCTCCTGGCCAATCCTTCTCACTAGATGGCTATTCCATCCTCTTTCTCCGAAGAGAGAAGATGAACACAACTCTAGTAAGAAAGACATACCAAGACTGAGTAAAATTCAAGGAAAAAAAGGATTTATCACAAAAGAAATATACAACATGTAGAGAAGGAAGGAGTGTGCAGTCGAGATCAAAGAATATCAGGATGCTGGTTGACTGTCGTCTTGTGGCGTGGAAGTGTGGTGGAAGTGTGATGGAACTGAGATGCAGGTGAGCGTCATCTCTAAGTGTGGAGTCAGTGTGTCCTTCTTCCTAGACATTAATTGACATCCAGCACTGTGATCAAAGAGAGGAGTAGCCCATTTTGTAGCATGACTCCAGAATCCTCAGTCAGGTGGGTTTTTTCCATGAGCTTTTTCACACCAGGAGCTATACACTAAAAGTTCAGAGGAGGATGTACAGACACAGTTATGGCATGGGTTGGTTATGCCACAGTTATAGCTGTTATGACCACAGTTATAGTCACCAGGTCCTGGATCGGCATATGGGTTCTCTGGCTTTAGGAAGAGCTTGTCCTCTGCTTCAGGCTCAATATAGGCTGTCTGGCAAAGCAACTGCAAAGAGCGTGGGCAGAGGGCCCTATTCTACTCCATTCTTGAGGAAAAAATTCTGTTCCTTCTACTCTGTTCTTGAGGAACAATTTTCTTGTCTACCTACTAGCACTGGATTCTGACACAGAGAAGGCTTTTTGTTGGATTTTATTTTCCAGGCTCCTTGCTCTAGCAAGGAAATGTGGTACCAAACCATCTGGGTTGGTACTTGAAGTACCTGATTTCTTGCACATGTAATGGGGCTGGCCACCTTCTCCTGTATTTCCTCCACTCTCCTCTCCTGCTGCATTGCTTAGCTGATGTCTCTGAGCCAGCTTCTGCTGACCCTGAACACCAGCTTCAATCTAGATTCAGGCACTGATCAGCTGCAGAGTGCAAGGATCAGGAA
>NW_008824243.1:631153-637471 GCF_000699105.1 Pygoscelis adeliae
GACACTGTAGTCACATCACTAAGATTGTTTTTGTATTTAAATTTGAACTTGTTTTCAGTTCTAAGCTCTTCCTAGTGGCTTGGACATGTTTCTGACTCTCACCATTGACAATCAGGGAGTGCAGAACTTACTGTCAAGGCTGAACAGCGATACATGGCCTACCCATTTCCTCCACCATCAGTTCTGAAACAACAAAAATGATCAGGCTGCATAGTTACATGCATAGTGGCATGTTATGAATAGATGGCCCACATCCACACTGTGACATTCAGTGGGCCAGAAAGCAACATCTCATTGCTGGTAGTTCCTGTTCTTTTCTTTCTGTACTGAGTTCTCCTATTGATCGCTGGGCCTTGCAATATTTCTTTAGAAGTGGAGGTGGTGGGGTGACTCTGGGGTCTTTTTACAAAAGAGAGTTTTGACAGCTATGATGAGGGAGTGTTTCTGTATGCAGAAGCAGGTAAAATGTAGAGGGTGAGGGGAGGATAATGATTTGTAGATGTTCAGTGAATACCCTGCAGGCAGAACGATGCCTAAATGACAGGTGAACCTAAAAGGATTGATAGATTTCCACAACAGTTGGGCTCTTTATCTTTGTTGTGTTGAAATTTCTCAGCTGTAAAATAGGGATAATTATATTTTCTTCCTTTCACCTGTTTTCTGTTTTCTTTATGAACAGAACTGTCCTTCTTTGTTTACCCCTTCCTGATATTTCCATAGCAACACACAACCCATATAAGTACTTGTAACTATTTCTTTCAAAAAGCACATAGGGAAGAAAACACTATTTCTATGAAAACATTAAGATTTAGATTTATATATATATATATATATGTATGTATGTATCTCCTTATTTCCATGACTGAATTTATCCAGGTTCGAACAACTACCCTTTACAAATAACTTGGCTTGAAAAACAAAATCCAACTGAACTGAGCTCTCCTCTTGCTATAAAGATCGGGCCTGTGTCTCTGCTCAGCGTCTCCATTCTCAGCAAACTGCTAATAGGTGATTTTAAGACTACCGAATGTTTTGTGGTGCAAGCGTATTAAACAATGTTAGGTATTTGTGAATGGCATAGTGCAAGTCCCATAAGCAGCACTACAAAGCACAGGTAATGTCATTAAAATCAGCACAGTTCTGTTGGTACAGTGCGAGTATGTGAAACCTGAATCAGTCCACTCTGTTGTTTACTAATTACAGTGATGACTGATTAAATACTTTGATTTGAAACTATATTTTTATTGATGTGTGGCATAGTAATCACCAACATGAATCTCTAGATTCTATAGAAAACTATAGAAAACTTTCCCTTATTTAATCCCCTGATCCTATACTCTCTCCCTCATTTAGTCAACAGTAAAGTATCTAGGCATTGTTTATGCTACAAAATTTCAATGCAATGGTAAAATAACTTTGAGTTATTGTGTAATTATTACAGATGGATGCACCACATCCACAAGGTAACACAGGCCACAATATTCCATGTGCTGTCATAGCAGGTATCTGGGACCTTACTATTTCTTCATGAGGCCCATTGGTTACAGTAGCTTGTCAGGAAGATGATATGAGACTGCTATAGTGCTACATATACCCCAGCCGTCCATAGGAAATACTCCAGTTAAAAAGTTTGCCACTGCCTATGCATGTAATTGAGAGCTTTTCTGCCACTTAAGAGTGAACTGAGAGCATTTTTAGTTGTTTTAATTATCTTTTTCTTTGTATGTCAGTTTAAACAAACTTACATTATGTGAAACTTGAGATCAAAGACTCTAGTTCTGGATATGATAAATAAAGGTGGGTTTTATTGTCCCAGGAAGGCCACCTAATAAAGCAAGGCCCGAGTAAAGTTTGATGGACCTTAATTTGCTAGGTTGGGCCTTATGACCCGACACAATGAACTTATTGCTTGGTACATAATTGCAGCTAGAAACGGTTTCTAAAAGTTGACAGACGTTAGAGGGGTTTTATATCTACTTTTACTTACTTTGACAGCTTAGAATTGTGATGTGAGGAGGCTGCCAAGATTTTGTAGTGCAATTAAGTGACAAGCAAACTTTAAAGGGATTTAGAGTTAGGCTGTAAGTTGAAAACCAGGCTCATGTCTGGATTTAGATTTTATTTCAATGGAATGCTTTCCTGTTTTCCTGCCCTTAAGCTTTGGCTCCTCCAGCAACAGACGCTGAAAATAAGTTACAAAATTGAGGTCCTGCAGCAAAGCACACTCACAAGAAAATGCTTTTCACAAGGTTCTAGAATCCTCCTTGTTACCTTTCTTTATTCTACGTGGACTTTCCATATTTCTCACTTTCTGCTATCTATTCCCTTTCCTCCATTTTAATAATAGTCTTATATCTCCTTTCTGATAGCTTCAGAGTTTTTTATTTCCCAGTTTTTGTTTCTTGTAGACACAATTCATCCTTTCAATGTTTTGTTTCTTTTTCTTTTGTTCTCTTTTTTTTTCCTTTTGACTCTTTCTGTAAGATTTCAGTCATGTGCTAGTTAAACTTTTTGTTTCCCCACTGCTTTCTACTTTCTCAACTGACATGTATTTTTTTTCCTAGTCCCTTAACACCCCCTGAGCTCTGCAAGCTTTCAGCCGTGTGCTAGTTAGTTTTTTTTCCCCACTGCTTTCTATTTTCTCAATTGACATGTATTTTTTTTCCTAGTCCTTTAAGTTAGCCCACCCTGAGCTCTACATATCATTCCAGGGCTGTTTCCAGTACCCATCCTAGACTTATTTTAAGATGGTTTAGCTATGTCTACGCAACAGTGCAATCTGTTATATAGATGCTATCTGACTTTAACCTACTTAGCTCAGGTATCAATAACAGTGCATTGGCCCAAACAACAGATGAGTGGCCATGTACCAAGAGTTTCTGGCAGGCCCCTAAAGCCCATATTTTCATTGTAATTGATACATGACCTAGCTACATCAATTTGAATACAGTCCATAAGTTAGATCAGCTACAGGCATATTCATGACTGTAGTATCACAAGTTTTCATTCAAACATGCCTCAACGTGCTCTTACCGTGTTTGCCTCTTTCCTTTGGCCCATTTAGCCTCATGTTTCACTAGCAATGTGTGTGATCAAAGAAAGTACCCGGAATTAAGTGTCGTTCTAGGAGACCTTTAGTGCAAGTGACCTTTCTCATTGAGGAGTACCTCCCCAGTACCTGTCCTTACGGTCTCCAGTCTTCCCACTTTTCACTTCTTTCAACTGTATGTAACAATTATATGAGTATATATTATTAAAGACTTTAACACTTTTAACGAATGGACAACCAAAAGCTTTTCACTCTAGTGAGCTTAAAATTTCCGTGGCACTTTGCATGAAAACATGGGGCATTAAAATCAGGCTATTGAGCAGCAGATGTATTACTGTTACACTGAAGACAATGGCAAAACTCTGATTAACGCCAGTGGAGCCCAAATTCTACCTAAGGAAACCTGAGGTGCCATTCTAGGGCTAGTCAAACTTCTCATATGATGAAGACAAAAGGAAACAAAAGGCTTTTAAGGAAGCATTAGAGCCCAGTAAGTTGAAAATTCAACACCTGCTCCCCTCAACTGCAAAATATTAAGCATACATGTGCCTACTTACAGAAATGTCCCTGAAGCAGATGTCAACTGTTTTCTTATGATAGGGGTAACTGAGACTTTTACTGCCAGATTGATTCCACCTTTTAGTCTTAGATATTCTCCTTCAACAAGGCATAGCTTAAAAAGCTTTGGCTTTGAGTCAAGCAAGCTAATTCCTCATTTAAATGCAATGAGTAATAGACATATAAGTAAACAGAAAAAACAGAACTTATTTATTGCAAAAGAAAGTTTAGCCCCCACTGGTAAAAGTAAAGTATTTTGCAGCTGGTGTTCTCAAAGTTGGAATAAGCAGCCCCTCTACTAATGAAAGGGACTGTATGATTTACATTATACCACAAGACTGACTGAATGATGAAAAATACGTGAAGCATTCTGAATGCCACTAATAAGCAAAGCAATGTAAAGTTCACATGGGATACAGCAGAGGGACTGGCGCAGTGCCTATTGAACTTTGGGTTAGAGCGCTGTGGATCTGCTTCAAAGAAACTTTCATGCTCAGCACGCAACATGAGTCTGTCCCTTTAGCTTTTTAACCTGCTTTGAGAACTAAGTTTTGTCAGAGTTACAACTATAATTGGGTCATGGAACTCCAGTCCAACCTGCCTGTCCCCAGATGCAATTACAGGATCGTTTCAAACTTGTCTAGGGAATGAGGGTTAACTGTGTTCCCATAATGTGTCCCGGATATGGGGACATGGCTCAGTCCTGCATGCTGTGTGGCTCTTAAGCCATGCTGTAACTGTATCTTGGAGATGGGAACCTGGAATCCTTTACAGCTGCAGTGCAGGACTGACCGAAATCAACCTGAAGTAGCTGTATTTTTTTTCCTTCCCATGAGAGTTCCAAGAAGCTCAAACTTTTTATCCACTTAGTGTTTACGTTAGCCTGCTTTGAACTGCTCTTTCATACCTTAAATGTCACTACAAAAATTGTTTGCTTTCTACTTCCCCCTATATAGTAAACTAATCAGAGACTGGAGGAACTTCATCTTTATTTATTAGGTTCTTCTGTTTTAAAGAGATTGTGAGTTCCATTACACATCTGGTGGCTGAAAGCCTACTGAGGAGACAAGGAGCACTAACAGCCTGACACTGTTCCCTCCAGCACATCTGTCAGATAGCAGCTGGGGACTGAAGTGACCAATGTAAGGCCGCTGGCAGCCTCTGCTGAAAAAGCTCCTGCCAAACTCGGGATGCAGAGTCTTGCCATGTGTTTATAGGCTATTTGCTAGTGTTCCCTGAGGCTGTAATTAAGACTTTGCACTGGGAATGTAAGGGCAATCATTGTGTTGTGCAAAAACATCACACCTCCATGAAGGAAGAAGATCGTTTGATTTGCGTTTTTTAGGATCATGGCTGTGAGAGACTGAAAGACCTTCCTCACAGAACATCAGGGGACAGAAACATGTCTCATTATATACTTTAAGGATGCATTAAACGGAGCTCACGCCCTTATGGACCACCAGCATAAAGACTCAGTCATCAATGGCAAACCTCCCTCTCTATGTCCTTTTTCCTTGTTTTACAGTAAGTTGATGATACATTTCCTGCAGTAAAAAAAAAAGCTTCTCTAACAAAGGGGATGCTTTTGTTTGCTGGCTGGTTTGTTATAAATCCTAGTAAACTGTCAGTTACAGAAGAAGACAAAAACCCAAACAAAGAACATTTCTCACACATTGGAATGTCTTATGTCATACATGATTAAAGATTCAGGTGTATTTTAAGAAAACAGTAGTCAGCTTCCCTGAGGGCAGCCTCTGGCTTCAGTTTGATGAGAAGGATAGGGTACAGCAGTATCCTCTACTGGGGTCAACTCATTTTGAAATGTTGCACTTTAAAAAGGCAGCCATCTGTCCTGAGGCCAGATATCTGTTCTATGCAAAGTACATTTCCTCCTTTCCCCAGGAGGGGTAGAAATACAGTGCCGAGCATGTGATTTCTACCTTCAAGGTTTGAGAGACATGTCCTTCTTCTCACAGTAACCATCAAGACAGCATGACTTGAAGCCAAACTGTTCCAAAGAGAATTTAACAGCTCTTGTACTGTTAGCAGCAAAATTTCAGACTTCAACTTCCTTTTCCTGATGTTGAGCAAATACTGCTTCCTCACATGAGGTATTTACTCACTATAAGCAATGGTCTGTCAGTGTAAGAAAAGAGGAAAGATACATGCAGCACTTCCCACAGACTTTTTACTGTATGAGAGTGTCGTGGCTTAACCTCAGTCAGCAACTGAGCACCACGCAGCCGCTCGCTCACTCCCCCCAAACCGGTGGGATGGGGGAGAGAATTGGAAAAGCACAAGTGAGAAAAACTCGTGGGTTGAGATAAAAACAGTGTAATAATTGAAATAAAATGATAATAATAATAATATGATAATAATAATAATAATACACAAAGCAAGTGATGCACAGTACAATTGCTCACCACCCGCCGACCGATGCCCAACCAGTCCCCGAGCAGCGGCCCCCCCGGCCAGCTTCCCCCAGTTTATGTACTGAGCATGACGTCCCATGGTATGGAATACCCCTTGGGCCAGTTGGGGTCAGCTGTCCTGGCTGTGCCCCCTCCCAGCTTCTTGTGCACCTCCAGCCTTCTCAGTCGGTAGAGCATGGGAAGCTGAAAAGTCCTTGACTAGTGTAAGCATTACCTAGCAACAACTAAAACATGGGTGCCTTATCAATTTTGTTCTCATCCTAAATCCAAAACACAGCA
>NW_008824243.1:640320-663594 GCF_000699105.1 Pygoscelis adeliae
CCCCAGTTTATGTACTGAGCATGACGTCACATGGTATGGAATGTTTCTTTGGCCAGTTTGGCTGTGCCCCTTCCCAGCTTCTTGTGCACCTGCAGCCTTCTCAGTCGGTAGAGCATGGAAAACTAAAAAGTCCTTGGGTAGTGTAAGCATTACCTAGCAACAACTAAAACATCGGTGTGTTACCAACTTTGTTCTCCTCCTAAATCCAAAACACAGCACTGTACCAGCTACTAGGAAGGAAATTAACTCAATCCCTGCTGAAACCAGGACAGAGAGGTTCAGCTTGATCACTTGTGTAGTATACTAGTTTTATTGGTAAACTGATTCTATCAGAAAGCATGAGTTTTCACAGTTGTTTTCATAGTTGAAAGTGAGAAACTCAGTACTGGTAATCATGACAAAACAGACCTATGAAAAAGTTCATTAAGAAAGCTGTCTTTGTAAAAGGAAATTTACCAAGAACATCAGTCCTTAGGGTGACCTTAATTAGGACTGTATTGATCCCCGGGGGGAAATGATTTTAGGTGACGGACTGTATTGAAAATCATGCTGTTCTCAATTCCTTATGTGCTCAGTCTTTTCCTTTTCTTCTAGTGGGAGAGGCTGCAAGATCTTGAAATGCACAGAAAAGGGCAAGAAAATTAATCTTGTTGTTCTCAGGGCATCACAAGGTCCTGGAATATTTCCACAGACACTAAACTTTTCGCACTCTGGACCAAATCATCTCTCTTGTTGGCACGTTGTTGTTCTCTGGTGCTACCCCTGGAGCACCCCGGAGAACAAAGCAAGATTCTAACAGTAGTCATGACAATTGATATTAAACTTTGCATGGCACGACCCACATATCCCTCCATCTACACTGGAGTTGAAATCTCGGCTCAAGTAAATGGCAGTTTACCTGAAGACACTGACACCTGGTTTTCAACCCAGATTATTACCGCAGACTCAGATAAAGGGAGAAACATGCTCAACCTCTGATAGAGTTTGCTCCATTACTACATACTATATTGATGCTTCCCATCTTTAAAGAGGCAGCGATGAGTGCCACCGGCAGCATGCACTATTGTAACTTAAAAAGAAAAGACCATACAATCTGAGTAAAAGAAAAGAACAGTCAAACCAACTGCACTAGGGGAAGTTCAAGTTCTGTCTCATTTTCCCACTGCCCTTTCAATCATAAATTTATTCAGTTTTCTCTAAACCTGGTAGATGGAGGTTCACAGCTAATTGGGCCTGAAATTATTTTTTTCTACAATTGATTGAGAGTGCAAACCTGGGAACACAAACTTGAAAGCCAGAGTGAAGGCCATTTAAAAACGTGGCCCCATGGTGTTAGCTGTTCTGTTGGCTGCCTTTCAGAGTAATTTGAAACCGATCCGCTCTTCAGCAGTACAATGCAGCAATTTTCTACCCGGTTATCATAAACAGAACAAGTAAACAGCAGTGTCTAAGAGGAGTTAAAAAGCCTTGTACACTCAAGGTCATAGTTTGGGCGAATGGCTTAGCTCGGCTCCGACAGATGTATAAGAACCCGTGGGACAAAAGCATGTAAGCTTTTGTGTACTGATGGCAGGGGGATGAGCAGCACAGATGAGCAGGCTGAAGCCTCTACAGCATCATCCAAGTGCATATGTGCGTGGCACAGGGGATGTTTTACAGCCATCTTCCTTCAACCTTCCTGAGAAATGTGCAACTGTGATAATAAGCCTCAGGATATTCCAAAGCTTTACAGACAGGCCCAAAATATTGAGCAGGTCCTTTAAATCTGATTTCAGAAATTCGCATTGTTTTTTTAATCCTCAGTTCTTTTGAGGCATTTGCGAAATCAAAATGGAACAGTAAAAGGCACAACCAGCCAGAAAAAGCTGGTTGAAAGATGGTCTTGCTCATATTGATTTGAGCCATCACAGCACCCACGTATTACTGGGGGGAGACCTCAATTAGTTCCTAAAACATTGTCTACCAATGCTGTGCATTGTTAAACATTTATTTTCTCCCTCCCCATCCCTGCCCTGAGAAAACTGCATTTAGCAGAGGGTAAAGCAAACTCTAAACCTGTACTGCAGTTTATAAAGCACTTTTACATCCCTCAAAATGACAGGTGTTACACATGCATCACATTATCTTTTCCAACACTGCTCCTCAAATATTCAGAAGAATAAGGTATTTATGGTTCAGACACTCAAACTGCCTCTGGAGTTTGACTCTAATGTAGGGAACCCATTACACCAAGGCATAGTTTTAGGCCATCACCTCCCAATACGTAAAAGCAAACACAAACTTTACCAGCCAGCAGAATAGTTAATATAAATGTATGATAGAATAAGCATTTATCAGCAGAAAACATGAACAGAAATTGAATCAAGAAATCCCCCCGGTATCTCAATTATACAAGAGGAAGAGACTTTAGAAAAAATTCTTACTATACCTTTAAAAACTGAATGACATTCTGAGGTACTCACTTTAAATAGAAATAATGGTCTCTCTCGCAGTTAATTTTTTTTCCAAAGGAGTGAATTTTCTTTCAGTGACAGAGAAAAGCTCTAATACTGGAAGATGGAACAGAAATTTTATCTGAAGTTCTGATTTTTTTTTCCTCATACACACACGAAATGTTAGCTTCACTCAGATAAGAAAATGAAGTATTTACTGGTTATTTTGACATTCAAAGTAGGTATTGAGCAGTAGATAGCAAATTTTACAGATGACTCCTGGACACATTTCACAATGAATACATATCAATATATACATATAAAAAACACTTAGTGCACAAATACATTGCCTTTACCTTCCTGGTGTATTGCAAAGCAAAAAACACATTGTAAACAAGGTCAGTGAACAAAAACAGTAAGTACCTTAACATCTTCCATTATGTTTAGACTTCACAAAAAGTTCACAATATGCAAAAGAGAATTAAGTTCCAGCAATAACATATAAGAATTTTTATCTAGCTGAAATTTATAGGGAAGGAAATAACTATACAAACACCACAAATATTTACTTCTTGATATCAGTTTCTATATCATGAAATGAAGAAATTATCAAAACAATCAAAGTTCTTCCAATAAATGCATGTGGCATATGAGGATGTTATTAGTTAATGTATTCATTTGGATGCCCTCAGTAATTTAAAAAGCATTTTACCGACTTCTGTTTATCAGACAACTTACAGGAAAGCTAGGAACAATTTAGTCCTCAATTGCTGATGTCATTAGCCTGGTTTGCAAAATATGTTTATCTGTTTCTAAGGCAGGTCTCTCTGCAGACATTCTGATGGCATTTTATTGCAGGCATCATGTGGTGGGGATGCAAGGAGAGAGCAAAGCTTACCATTGCTGAAAGACTACAGCAGCTCCAGGAGCTAGGCACATTGCCGGAGCATGTGAATCATAAAGATGATGCATGGAATTATGAGCTGTTGGTTTTGCTGAGCTATTTCATATGAAATCTCATCTACAGCCTGTGAAGATCCCTGAAGAAAAAACAAATTATCTTACATAGCAATATTGCCCAACAATGCTGCAGTCATAATATTTCTTGTGGTAATTCTGCTATGCTCTTGCAGTGGAAGTTGCTTGTCCTTCCATTCTGTTAGAAGAACTCTTCAGATCTAGGTGGATACTGAGATCCATGAAGGATCTCTACAGGCCAGGCTGGGTCTCTCCTTACTCCCTGGAGCCAAGCTGTGATGTGCACTCCCAACCATGTATCTCTATATAGCTTTAAAGTCCTTAGAATATATACTCAAACAAGGAAACATCAGGCGTCCTATGTTGGAAGTAGTTTCCATATGAAGCTAACTGACTTTACTACCAAAGGCAACCCTTACAAATATATTTGAATAAATCCATTTGCATGTACATTCACAGAATCTTTCTTTTAAATGATACTGCCTCCCAAGTTCCTTTTCAGAAACTGAGACACAGGTACATGTCCTGAATCCAGGACATGGGTTCATGCATGCAAATGCAACAGATTTTAAGTAGTAGGGAAACTGCTGGTGCAAAATAGCCAACACACAGTAAAGACTTCTACTATAAAGCCTCCTGCATCCAGAGGCTGCAGGATTATTGGTTAGGATTATATCAATTTTTCCTTTCCAAGGAAGGCAATCATCTTAAATAAGGCAACAAGAAATTATAAACAGACAGAAAATAAAGGTAATGTAAATATTGTCAAACAAGCAAGTTTTTAAGTATCACCTTCTTGCATATCAGTACCCTCTGAGCCTCAGAGTCCTATCAACTTACTGATAAAAACAAGATTTTTGCCTCAGTTAGCACTGCAAAGAGCTCCCAGAGTGGAATGAATTCTGCTGTGTCAAATTGCAGGTTCTTTATTACTGGTGGTAATGTAAAAGGGACAAAAAGCAGCTTGATTCCTAGATCCCAAGAGCAGTTGGGAGTGCAAGCAACTACAAAAATCATCCTCTGGCTTGTAAACTGCACAAACTTGATAAGGAAGTCATTAGCAGTGAATGAAGAGGGCCCTTCACCATGACATTGTTATATAGTCACTTCAGAAGCAGACTTTAAGGTCAAAAAGTATTCCATGTCTTCCTGCAGTAGAGGCAAAATGCCATGTTTCAGGAAATCTGGTACAATTTCCTTTACTCTGAAGCTTCACCATTTCCCTTCTAGTTTCCAGGAGGTATTTCTTTTTTATGGGGCACTGACACTTTGTTCTTATGTGTGTGTCACTTGTGCTGCTGTTCCGCTCTCCTGCTGTGGTCTGGGCTCTTGTTTTCTAATACATACCTATAGATAATACGTGTGTGTGTGTATATATATGCAATTTACTTAATTTTTTTCACTCATTTTCTTCAGTGTCTTCATACTTTACAACTTACTTCTGTGCTTCCTCTCCTGCCTGACTGTACCTAAGGGTACAATGTGCAGTGTCTTTAAAACTCAGGAATTTGGATACATTTATGAAGTGTGAAAATCAGTAGAGGATAGAAAGAATGAGAGAGGATCAAGGTTTATCTCAACAGCGATGATTTGTGCTACAAGGAGCACTGAATGGGCCTAGGAAACAATATAGTCTCTCGTGCCATAGGCAGGTTCTTCACTAATTTGAAAATCTGCTGGAAAAAGCTCAGGAATAAGATGGAAAATCTGAAGTTTCAGAGCAAGCTGAGAGTTAAACAAATTTGCAGCTGCATGCTGGCTTTAAACTCCACCACACAGGGAATAGCTGAACTCCATTGCTACCTGACTGGTATTTTAGGGAATTAGGACAGTCTTCCATCTCTTCTGCTGCCTTGAGACAGCTACAGGTTCTTTGGTCTTTTAAGGAAGAAAGGATTTTTGCCTTCAGTCAGGAAGGCAATTAAGTCGTTCATTAACCATCCCACTTTGCTCTGTTGTGACAAATCAGTTTATACTATTTCTAAAAAATTCTTTAACTGACTCAGCAAAGAAACCTCATTACTAGCTAGCTAAATAACAAATGTTCTCATCATAACATTTCTCTCCCAACATAAATGAATACTAGTAATTAAATGTGAGCCCTCATATTTTATTTAGGCTGAGTCATCTAAATCTGATTAACCTCCAAAAGAGGCAAAAAATGATCTAAAAATTCCCTTTCCAGTTAGAAGGGAAAATAATGTTAATATGAGTGAAAAGGGCTGGTAAAATAACAGCAGAAGGGGGAATGGAAGGTGCAACAAGTTCTTTGGGTTCCTGGAGCATATAATGTAGTCTGAGGGGAAACTGAACCTTAAAGAAATGGAGCCACAGCAAGGCAGTTCAGGTGCAGCTCCCATGAGAAAAGTACATCATGCAAGCAGCAAAGGAGATGTAATGGCCCGTGGGTAAGTCGTCCAAGGCTGTTACACATGGGAAAAACCAAGACAGTTCTGACTACAGAGGCTGGGTGCTATAGAAACTAGTTCACATCCAGCTCACCACTGTCCCAAAATGGAGATGAGGTCCCTGAGGTGACGTTGTCTTTCCCTGCCTGTGCACCATTCCCAGAACTTCTCTCTCCTCAACTCGTCAGAAGATATCGTACATGTCTTGGGCCTCCCAGCCTCAAGAATATTTGTGTGTGCGCCTCAGAGGGTCAGGATGGCTGGCCATTTCTGAGCTAGATGACAGCCATTATACATGGCAGACTTTCCTAAGAGGGCAACATGATGCAAATCTGCTAAGAACAAAACTTATTTCAAGGGACTTCCAATAAAAAAATTGTTCCCCAGTATTTATGTTTGATGGTTTTTTCCTTAATTTTTGGGCCACACATGCAAAATCATCAAAATCACACAACTAAAGATACAGACAGTTGTCGGGCTTTCCAAAACTGTCTAACTAGACATGGCACCCCCATACATGTGAAAAGAGGCACCTAATTTGCATGTGGCACTATGCTTACCCGTAATTTTGATTAAAGACCTTTTAAAAACTGCCTCATATCAAAACATACTGCTAGAAGTCTGAAAACAAGTCTCCAGCATCAAAGTGCTATCATTTATCAGTAACTTTGTGCTATGCTGAGCACGTTAGTCAGAGGTACACTGAGCACTCCCAGGGTTGTTTTACCAAGCACAATCAGCCAGGTTGATGTAGAATAGCAGAATCGGGGCTTTTGCCACATCATCTGTCTAAAAAGGCAGAAACCACCAAACTAACTGTGATATGGTAAACAGACAAACGTTTCCAAACTCTCCGTTGTTTCCTTTAATATGGCAGGATGCCAAACTCATATCTTCGCAAATCCCAATGAACAGGATTAAGCTTATGGATTTCTGGATTGGAATACTACTGGGTTCATTAAAAATACATATCCAGTAACACACAAATTTTCACAGTAGGAATCATAGCTGTCGCTGATTCTACTGGAAATTAAAATCTGGCAGCATTCTGCATCTCACATGCCAGTTAGGACATTCACGCCTGATTAGAGCCATGTTATTTATACAGCTATAATTATTAATTTATCCATATTTCAGTCTTAAATTCTGAATTAGATTAATATATCTCAGCTCTACGTGTCTTAAAGAGAGTTTTCTGTGTAGATATTCCCAGCTGCACTTCCCCAGGAGGCATATTAATTACATACATAGGAAAATATTACACAAAATTCAACTTTAGGATCCTAAAGTCAATATTCTATTTTGTTTTCCTCCTGGCCCAGTAACACACCTTAAGATTATGATTAGACCTTTTGCAGGTGCAGAGTTGGAGGGAAGGAGAGAATCAAGATTGCTCCACCCCTATTTGACCAACCTGGGTAGAAGCTGAGCAGATGGGGCTACCATTGAGTTTCTTTCCCCACTTACCAGAAGCTGGTCACCAGTAGAGAGGCTGGAATAAACCCAGTCCTCTGCCCACCCCCCAGCACAAGTCAGTGGAGACGACTGTCCGCCCATGACGTTGTGGAACATTGTTGTCCTTCTCTGTTTTTTTCCCGTTGAAGCATCCATGGGAACATGCTGGTGGTGCCTAAACACTCGGTCTGTCCTTGGCTGTCATTATAAGTGGGCATCACAGCAACGGGCAAGTGAATGATCCTTTGCCTCTACAGGGAAATGTTTCTGATAGTTGTGACAGCTGCACTAAAGTTAGAGCCAGACACAACATTTTTGGTGAATGCCAATGTACCCAAAAATGTGACTTCAGCTGACTTAAATAATAAAAATAATGATTTTCTGTTAACTGCATTGGAAGTCTTGGCTCAGATTTTTTTCTCCGTGGCCAGATTCCCAAACTAGTGAAGAGAAGGAGAGGTAGGATTCTGCTGTCACCCCAGCTGCAGGAGTGGGGGCACTGTGCCAGGGTACACAACACACATTCCCAGTGTCTGCTCGGGCGTGGGGGGGATGCTCAAACAATGCTCTAACCATTTCGCTCTGTACAAATGCTGGAGGTTAAATGCTTCAAGCAAGCAAAGTTAAACTTTCTGTTCAATGTGAAAAATAATAATAATAATTTTCCTTCATTTGGAAAAAAAATGCACTTTGGTTCAGACATCCCCCCTTATTTACTTTCCTTTTTCTGGCTTGTAGGAGTAGCAAAGCCAAAAATCAAGAAGCTGCACACTTGCTTTGAAAATACCTTTGACAGGTAATTGGTGTGTAACTGTCAATGCAATGAGCAATAGCAGCACACTGCAGCTTATCAGCATTCGAAAAGGGATTTCTGGAACTACAACGGACTGCAACCCATCACTGGCACAACGATTTCCTTTTAACTTGCTCCTGTACCTCCTTCTGAATTTTTAATATTCTGTAACTGAAGTAACTGAGGTTGTCATACTCCAGGATCCCTCACTCCCAAGAACTCCAAGATAATCCCTTGCTTATTATTTAGTCAGAGTAGTATGTTCTCATTTAAGATTTGAAACAGACCACAGGATAAACATTTTTATTATTATAATTTCATTTTTAAGCATCTTTGGTTGGTATCAGAGAAGGCCTTTTTGATTCATTTAGGAATACACAAAACTAAAATATTTGCACATCTGAAACCCTTTCTTTTACTGCTATCACATAAGAAAGAAATTGAAAGGAAGAAAGAAAACCACACATCAATTGTCAAAAAAGTCTTTGACCATAGGTCAACTAGACAGTATATCTGCACCGTGTTTACCTTTCACAGAAACCTTCTCTGTTTCATTAGTAGCCTTCAAATGTACAAAGAGTGAAGGCTAGCTGTGAGCCTGAGCTGCAAAATCACATCAGTGCTAGTGCCTTCAACTTCAAAGTTTAGTTATTTTCAACAAACTTTTTGGCAAGCCCACTAAATTTGCTAGCATGTGTGTGCTGCTGCTTTCCATCTGCCTCCAGAAACCAGGCTTGGTTGGAAAAGGTGCTAAGCAAAAGCTATACAACAAACCAAGGATTGAAATAGGGGGACTTTAGAGATAATACTTCTTTCCTTATCTTAACAAATTTCAGTATTAGATGACTGTGACTTTCTTTTCTTTATCTTTGTCACATGGCTGTCTGTATTTAGAATTGAAGAAGAGAAGAAAACAAGAATTGCAGAAGGCACATGCTCTGACAGACTGGTGAATTTAAACTTAATTCTTTGCCTCCAGATTTTTCTCACCCACACTCCACTTTCTATTCCTACTGCTGTCACTATGTATTTGTTTGTCATTCAGATGTCTAATGTGGGAGCCATCCAGATGTACTTCTCTTACCCTGTACTTAGTCAATATATTTAATTACTCCAGTTTCCTCAATGTTACAGACTTTGTGTGTGTGTGCTCTGCTGATGAGAGTCACACATACACCTTTGCAGATCTGCAAAAGCCACAGTCTTATAAAGTATCCAGAAAAAAAGAGTGTTTTCTGGCAGAGAACTCCAAAGCGGCGAAGCTGTATTTCGCTCATCCCTACGTTATCAAAAAGCCTAAGCAACTTCTGTGTGGACCCCAAGTCCAGCAACAAAACTCATAGGTAGAATGATCTTAAAAACAAGGAGCTAGAGAGGATTTAAGAAAAATAAGGCTGATAACATGTATGTATTAGATTGCCTTGTTGGGAAAGATCTATCTGAAGGTAGTTGATTACTACAATCAAATTTCTATTTTAAAAGACTCTAGTAGATTTTTTTCCTTCTATCAGGTTTTATAAATAGTGTGATTGTTTTATAAGATTGATTGATAAATAGAAATACATTTTCAACTATAAATATATAAATAAACCTTAGCAATAAGTCTGGTTTTATGATCAGTTTAAGATTCTATAATTTGTATTCACTGGGCAGACAGGTGATTAAAATTATACTATACAGAGGATCCATCGTGCAACAATCATTTGGACATGTTTGCAGAAGAAATGAGTATTTCAAAGGCACAGTTAATACTTTCAATAAGATCAGAATCACCCTCTAAGGAATGCAGTTGCAGGCACATGGTTTGTTTTGTGTGGTTACAGCATAACAAAGTCTGTTTAATCACCTACCTGATATTTTCATTTGCACACGGGAATCCACCAGCGGTATTCAACAGGAGCCAATCAGTCAAGGAATCCCAATTACCAAGAACTTGTATGATTTTTTCTTTGCAGTCATGCATTTTTGTTATTATCTTAGTAGTTTAAAAGTTGAATCATTACTATCTTATTCATGCGGAGTTATACTTCATTCTTCAAGCAGACCCCCGGAAGTCAGTAGAACTGCTCTGAAAGTAAGTCGCTCTACTACACTTGATGTATGGCATTCCTATCACATCTGGAATTTCAAAGCTGGCGCGGTAATTTGATAAACATTTTAGGAATATAATCCTGTGCAGGTATGAGTTGGCAGAGCCCCACTAATTCAGTTGACTTCAACAGACTATTTCAACTTACATCAGCTGAGAAGCTGATCGAGAGTATTTACCTAAGTGTGTAGAGCAATATAAGAAAAAACCTTTCCCAATGTCTTACAGAGAGAGCATGTGGTTACATTTAGCCCACCATTCTATGGTATTAGGCATGCAACCAGACCACTGCACCAGACCAAGTCCAAAGAAATGTTATGATTTTCCAACGACCAGTATCAACTTGTGTCAGATGAAGATAAGCAGTGAAACTCTGAAGCTGACTTTGTAAGGTTCTTGTCTTCCAGTAGCACGGTGTTGTCAAAAGCATCCAAAAAATATTGATTTTCACATTCAGAATAAAAGGAAAGATTAATGAAATTGTAAGAAGAGGACAAATGCACAGTATGTGTCCCTCACTTGAGGTTATGTCACAGAAAGATTTGTCTGATAGAAAGGAACAAAGAATTATTTAATATTTATATTTTCTGTAGAAGTGTCTTTTTTTCTTGAGGTCCGTTTTATCTCATCATCAAAAAAAACCTGACCAGAAGTTTGTGGTTCAATACAGATGCTGAGAAACTGTTTTCTTTCACTCCACACACGCGCACGCACTCACAGAGTAGATTACAAAGGCATTTTCAGTGCTGTGGTGCATTTTGGAATTGTGAAGTAGAAAAGGGGGTTTTGTCCCAGTTAATAAGACCTTATTTACAAGTTCTGCAGCTTTCTCCCACGCACTGACACTGTATAGACAATGCCATACGCAGTGGTGAACAGTAGTCTGTTATTTTAGGTTTTGCTTCATTATCATAACAGAGTATTATGCTTTTATATATCATCTTGCAGGCAATTAATATTTATATCAGCCATGCATGATGCTTATTTCTTTTTCTTAGCATTGAAATAGGACTTAATTAACTCATTTTTATTGAAATTTGACTTTACTGCACATTAGCCACTGTTATTGCTGTAAACATGTAAATCATTGTGAAAGCATTTATTTTTGTTATGGAGTATATTACTCACTTTATATTGCAGAATGCCTGCTGATTTAGTCTTTAAGATGAATATGAAAATTTAACTTAATCGTCCCAAATGTAGCTTAAGGGATCTGAATCCATAATAAAAACATAACAGGCAAACTGTCAGTTTTCCTGCAATCTGCTTTTTTGAGTAACCTGGTGTAAAAAAAAAAAAGCTTGATCTGGCTTACAGGAAAATTTTCCAAGCAAAGGAATGTAAGTGACTAGTACAGCCCATGCCACATGCCTCTGCACCGCCTCGCTGGCCCGAGGGAGCCCAGGCGGGTGCAGGAGAGTGTGGAGCTTGGGAAGAGTTTCTAACTTATTTAGAAGAAAGGCGGGACAGGAGTTTTGGGGGCCACATTGCCTCATAGCAAAATTTTCTGAAAGCCTGTTCATGCTGCACTACCTGTATATCTGCAAAACCTGTTTTTTTTCTTCTTTACAAGGGACAGTGAATTAAACTGACTATGGTGGGAATGGCGTATCAGTAACTCCAGCACTGAGATAAAAAGTGGTATAAACTTTCAGTTAGCAAAACCACATACTCACAGCTGCCCTTATAAAGGCCGTGTCTTTTATGTTTATGAATTAAACCTGGTAACAATGCACATAGACTGGTTGAAATACAGTTAAAGTATAGCTTCAATAACAAGGAAGAGAGTAACTTCCTTATTTTCTAGGAGCTTTTCTTCACATTCCTTAGAGGAATTTTTGTTTCGTCTCTCACATACACAAGTCTGGAATTGGTTGGTAAAAGAAACTCTTTTCCCATTAATATTTTATTGAAAATTCACATTTTTAATTTTCTGCAGCAAGATCTACCTGTGTGTTCTCAATTTTGCCAGTTAGCTTTTTCTTTTCACTCAGCAGGCAAACTCTCTGCACATTGCTGTTCTACTGGGAATATAGCTTTTCAGTGGGTGTACTTACTTAATTACCTTGACTAAGTTATTCCTTCCATTTCATCAGAAGTCTATGCAATTTATGTGTGCTTTAAATTAATAAAATGCTTATAATACAACATAAATAGTAATGCCCACAGGTTTTCTTCCCTTCGGAAAATAATTATCCTGTTCAAGCTATCTAGTGTATCCAAATCACAGACCCCTCTAGCTATCCACCAAAAAAAGCTGTAGACCAACCCATAGCATTCCTCACGGGTCATCTGTGTGCAAACCTTAGATGTAGCTGGGTGTCAAAGCTCAGAATATCGTTACTTCTGTCTCATTTTATAGTCAAAGGAGAATGACAGCCACTTACAGAAGGGTGAGGGGTAAGCTGCATCCCCTGCTGGGTTTGACCATATGTCTCCATGAACTATACAGACACTGGGGGCATAGGTTACACAACCACACGCTTGTAAAGGACTTCAGAGATTATTTAGCTCACCCAATTACGCTTTTAGCTGAAACATTTTGGAGAAAAAAATAAATCTATGGATCATCTTGTATAATGTATTTTTGAATTTACAGGGGAAAAAAAAGTAAAACTTTTGACTGTTATTCATATTTTGATTTTTTTTTCCAAAGTTTACTTGTGTGTAATAGGATGGGTTTGTATGGGTTTTGCTTTTATGTTACAATGATGTCACTTAGCAGCTTTTCATATTTTGCAGACTACAGGCTGATTGATCAACACAGCTTCTTGCCCCGAGGCACAAACAACTGTACCCGTGTCAGCGCTGATAGATGTTTATCTAACCTTTTCTAAAAGTCTTCCAGGCATGGAGATCCCTTATTGTCACCAGGGACTCTAACCCATTGGTTTATTCTTCTAAATGTTGGGAGTTTTGTTCCAATATCTAACCTGAATCCTCCTTGCTGAAATTCAAAGCAATTATCTTCTATTTATCTGTCAGTTTATTTATTTGTCACTTGGGGTCTGTTTTAACAGATTTGTTATGCAAATTATCTAAATACTTCTACTCCTTCCCTTCTCCATTCAAGGGGACGACATTTTCCTTGTCCTCACTTTTTACTAATGTCACAAGCCATTTGACTATAGTTGACCTTTTTGGTAGAAGATTACGGAAAATCATTTAAACCTTTAGCTTTTCAGCATCATCTCACAGTAAGAACATAAGGAACAACATACTGGGCAGACCATAGTGGCTGTGTGACTGCAAATGGCCAAGAGCAGCTGCTTAGGAAAAAAGATAAGGCAAGCAGAAATCATCCTTCTCTTAATATCGCTCCCTCTGTCTCCAGAAAACTACTCAGAAACATGCAGAGTCAAAAACTATATCCCCACCTTTTTGTTGAATGACATTTTCTAGATTATATTTCAAGCCATGATCCCAGGACAATAAGTCTCGGGATTTATATACACAGTGTAAGAAAAATATTTCTTTTCCATCTAATCATATTTGCGCCCCAGTTGGCATAATATAGAAAAAGTCATTTTATATTGACCTGCCTAGTACATTCATAGGTTCATATATTTCTACCACCACCACCCCCCCCACCTCATCTTTCTGTTTCTCCCCCCAAAGAAGCACAGGGGCGGCAGGTGAGCCGGGGTGCAGGGCTGTACCCCCAGCAGGGGTGAGCAGAGCAGGGCCGCTGGCCGTGGCCCCACAGTGCCCAGCGCAGAGCCCCCGGGGCGAGGGGAAGCCCCAGTGGGGTCTCTCACAGCCCTGTCTCAAGACATAGCTGTTTTCACAGAGAAACACAGCAAACGCACTTGGCCTATTTATTGGAGTAAGGATTTTACTGAGTGAGTAGAGCATGAAAAAAAACTTTTTTTTTACAGTATCATAACACTTTCCTGTAAATGTAAACCTTCACCAGTTTCAAGGTTTCTGTAAACATAAAAAGTTGTCATCCTTATTTCCGATTTCTACCTTCTGCTTGCAGAAATATGTATAGATTTCATGGAACTGGCAACGTAATTGCTGAAATAAAATTAACTACTTTTCAAGATTCCCATTGCAGCCCAATGATCAAAATAACATGACTGCTTTTATGAGCTAATAAGAAATAGCTAAATCTTCATCAGTGCAATATATTCTCAGTTAGTAGTTCCTTAGCAACTAAAATAATATTCCCTGCAGAGAAAGACAAAAATTTGAGAACTATATATCTAGCCAGTATTTGCCCGAGGTGTAAAACATAAATCAAATTTTCCGGGACTTTGACATTTTTATGTATTTATGCTATTTTGAGCCAACAGCTTAACCCAGGTTCAGTTTTGTTTCACAGTACATTTTATGCATAATGCATTATGTGCAAACTTGTTTGAAGAGGGAATACTGCCCAGTGTTAGCACAGGGAATTGGCATCTCCTGGTAATTTACTGGGATAATGTACTGTTAGGTGCTACACTTTTAGTGACCGAATGTAGATACAATTACATATCAATGTTTTAAGATAATCATAATTAGCAAATGATGAAGAATACTCTTAAAATTTTGAAAAGTATGAGGTTTTTAGTACAGCCATACTTTGTTAGTATTTTTCAACATTTAAAAAATCATACCATATAAATATGTGCATGATACAATGTTACTTTCTTTTCATAGAATCATAGAATAGTTTGGGTTGGAAGGGACCTCTAAAGGTCATCTAGTCCAACCCCCCTGCTGTGGGCAGGGACATCTTCAACTAGATCAGGTTGCTCAGAGCCCCGTCCAACCTGACCTTGAATGTTTCCAAGCATGGGGCATCTACCACATCTTTGGGCAACCTGTACCAGTGTTTCACCACCCTCAGCGTACAAAAATTTCTTCCTTATATCTAGTCTGAATCTACCCTCCTTTAGTTTAAAACCATTACCCCCTGCCCTATTGCAACAGTTCCTACTAAAAAGTTTGTCCCCATCTTTCTTGTAAGCCCCCTTTTGCCCTCCCCTCTTTCTAACAATCCAAATAAACTATATTTCCCCTTGCGTTTAGTTTTACTTCTTGGTAAAACTTATTTTTCATAGTATTCTATTATTTATATAGTAATCCAAGGCAGACAAAATCTGCATTGCTAACACATAAAAAAAAAAAGGAAGAACAAATTTAAAATTTATCAACATGCAATAAACAAACCCTCCTCCCTTTACTACTTCAGGCCTACCTTGCAGAAAAGTATATAACCATGCAATTTTTGTTTCATTTACCTATTTCCATTCCAGACAGCATCATCATCTATGAAAGCCTTGAGACTGCCAAATACATATAAATTAGATCTGAATCATTTTTTTTCCATAGTGAATACACTATATGTGTCATTAACCACTGTGTATCATCAACCATACCAGCAATTTGTAACTATTGCCTCATATAAGGTAAGAAGCACCAGGATATTTTATATCATTGATGTCAATGACTAGCTTGGTTTCCTCTATCTGTAATTCTGTCAGCTATGTCATCTCAGGTTTTGAATAAAGACTCAGCTATCATTAACTGGCTTCCTAGGGTGAAATCAGAGTTTTAGTCAATATTGCTTAAGTTTAAACAATAGCTCTTGAATTCTGTATAGCACCTGCCACTGTTCCGTCTTTGAAATACTTAACAAAGGTGCTCAGTCTCTTTCAACAGCCATTAGCATGAAAAACCAACGTAGGTGGTAGCCTGTATTATCACATTCCAGTCAGTTGCCTTTCTGTATGTAATTTTCTTCCTAGCTGCTAAGCATGCAGTTATTAAACCGTTGCATTCTGATAGCACCCAGATGCTCAAATTGAAATCACACACTGATGCAGTCACTCCATCATAGAAGGCCACTAATCAACTTAATCAACTCCTTCTGTCTCCATGTGTAGCAGGATAGAACTCTCAGCAAAATTTTCTGCCCAGTTTCTATTTCAAAAGTCTTTATCTCTCCACAGAGAATCAGTTGGTGGAATTAAAAATACGTTGAGAGTGGGGAAAAAACTGTGCTATGTTGCAGCATCAGTTCCTTAGGCTCCATGCTGCCTGGCATTTCGAGGTACTCGCACTTGCACCAGGACTTATGGATGAGGCAACAAAATCAGAAAGCCATACTCTGCGTTCCTAATGGATCCAGATACAGCTGTCCTTCCTCAAGGAGATACAGAAGGGATAACTCACAGATACATCTGTGTGCATGCTGTGTGCAATATGATTTTCAAAATCTTTCTATGAAATTTGTACAAAATGTCTACAAATTTTGTAGACATTCTAGAGGACAAATATTTAATCAAAACTTATTATGACTAACAAAGAATTTCTACCAGCAAGAATTGTTTCAAAAGCAAAAATGGTTTAAATTCCATTTCCATCAAGTTTTTTAGGCTGTTTCACCTTCATCTTTCTTTGAACTTTGCACACTGAAAATCACATTATATGGCCATTATTCTTTCAAAGTATCACTATGAGTCAGTGTCACTTCCTTCAAATTGAGTACATCTTTAGAGAGATTTTCTCTTTAATCTTGAAACAGTCATAATATTTGCTCTTTTGTCAACAGTAGAAAAAACCCCACCATTCAACTTTACTGTAAAGGTATATCGGACTTTCTGTTTGAACACTCTGGACTTGATCGCTAATGGGAAATGAGATGGACTGAAATATTCCTTTACTTGCTCCTTTTGTACTACCAAAGCTGCTAGATGAACTGATAGCAGTTTTCCCATCATTGTGAAGAGGCTTTAATATGTTATGCTGTGATTTAACCCTTTGACAGTGTGACTCACTTGAAATGGGATCTCTTCTTGTAGCAAATTTATTAATGTGAAGACACGCTTGGTGCCGAAAAGGCTGCTAACAGCTTGCTTGTCTTTAGGTGCTTCCAGATTGATGGTGTAATTTACTTTTCACTGTGCATATTTAACTTCCATTAAAATTAATGAAAATTGAAAGGATATACAGTGAGCAAAAATATAAACATAAAAGCACATATTCAAAACAAGATGAAGCCAATTAAATGAGACTATTAAGGAATAAGTCAGAACATCCCAAGAATTGGCAAGCAACTTCACAAAAATTCTGAGGTATTTCTCTTCTCTGCCTTCCCCAGGACTGGAACTAATGGATAAGGTATACAATATGTTGAGATACATCGTCCTCAACTTTGGCACACTGAAGACTTCAATACAGCAGTTCACAAAGATCCTGTCCCAGGGTCTGAAAGATGTTTGTCGCCAAAGGAGACAGAAGGCAGCCTCTTACTTCAAGCACATTAGGATTATCTTAGGTAAAAAGTTGCTCTTGATCTACTACTCTAAAATCAAAGAGAATGTTACAGTTTCCCACAGCAAATATTTTTCAATAGTTAGTAGATCTTGATCTATAGCTATGTTTAGATCAACATGGCATTTTTTTTAATATCAAGGATAAAAACAAGCAGTTTATTATGATGAACTATGTATTAACTGGGGGGAAAGAGGGTAAATCCTGCAACTGCATATAACGTACAGCTTTAGAGATTTGTCAGACATGTGAGATAAGTCCATTAAGGGTCTCCATCATGTTCACTAGAAGTCTGAAGCTTGAGGGAGTGAGGGAGGAGAAGGCACAGTATCCGAGTCCAGTGTGAGGCTGGCTGACAAGACCACAGGTGAATCCATTCCAGTCCAGGTGCAGTGAAGGTGCTGCCAGCTTAATTACTTTTGGATCCATCGTCTAATCATCTGCACCTGCTTTCTGGCTCATATCTCATGTTATGAGGCATTTTAAGACTGCATTCATCTTCATGTTAGAAATCACACATTCATATAGAATAGACCTGAACAGCGTGCACAGAGCAAAAAGCACAGAGCAAAATTCACCCCTGTTGTAATTCCATTTCTTTAATGAAGGGATTTATTTAGCTCATAGGGTAAGGTTCTGATCGACCACACATGCATTTAGCCATCAACAGGAAGATTATCTGGGTATACTTCATCCTGATGTTCAGTTTTAAAAGACTCTACGTTGACATGTAAGAGCAGTTAAAATAGGTGTGTGCTTTCTTTCTCACTGTATAAATTGGAGTGTGAAAGATATAAATTGAAAGGATTGTTTCACATACATCTTGCAGATATGTATTGCAACGGAGATTAACATTGAATTTGGGTTTGAAATCCCACTGCTTCCTTTCCAAGATATGCTGCTGTTGCTACCTCTGCTGGTTCCACATTACTTCTCAAAAATAGATATTTCAGACTGTTCTGTTTCCAGACAATATACAGGCTTGCCACAGATGGATGTAGATATTAGCAGCCCTAACAGACCTTTCATTAAAAGGAAATACCTAAAAATTTTAAACACATTTAATATCTACATGGTGTTACCTCTGGTAGCGCCTTTTCACTTTGCAAAATAATCATTGATTCAGTTAGGAAAGGTAGGACTGACTTCCTAGAACAGGGATGACAATGTCTAGAGGACGAGTCCTGAAACATTTCCTTGGTCAGAATGGAAAACTGAAATAGCAGCTGTGAAAATATTAACTGAGAAAGTATTCACAGTACACAGCACTTACACCAGCAACAGGAGTGATCTTGAAAGGCCGTTCCCCAAACTAGCGTGAGACTTCTTGCCCTGCCCAAGCAGGCAGGGAAGTGATTATTCCAGGTCTCTTCCACTGAAAGAAGGAATTCAGCTTAGGGGTTATCACATCTTAGTTTTTTTCTATTTCTTACAGGTCAAGGCAACTCACTAAGTTCAAGTATTACAAGTCAGCCCTTAAAATCTACACGGAAGCAGTTTCTTTATAAAGAGTGTCATAGCTGGGCAAAGCACGTAACAAGTTGTGTACATCTCCAGTAGTCTGGCACTGATTTTATTCACCCGCTGAGCCAATGACATGTAAATTTAGTAGACTCCTATATTTTATATTTTACCTAATTATTAAATATTCCCTATGAATTTTTGCAGCATTATTTTGTATTACATCTACAGTGCAGTTTAAAAATGGTGGAAATAATATAATTTTCTAATTATTTACATTTACATTTTTCAGATAATTATGCCACAATTCATTTTTCCATTACGTATCTGCCTATGCTTAACATATCAGGATTCTCTGGCTACTTACATGGTTTCATAAGGTGTCAGTGATATTGGATAATGCGGATAATCCAAAAAAAACCATTTGCAGGCCAAATAATTGCACATCTTTTGTTTTGTCTCACGTGTTAATTACTAATGGCCATATGCAATATTTCATTTGGATTATAATAATTACCCTAACTCCTGCAATTTCTACTCGTTAGGTATTAATGTGGCCATTTCCTTTCATTTGAACCCAAACATCAGGCTTTCATAAAAAGTCTAAGAAATAAAAAACTATCATAACTTTGTTTCACTAACTTTTTCTCTATCTAACTTGGCAGTAGTTGGCCATACACATCTAAAAAATCCTAAAAGATGTTGACTGCTTCCTGAGAAGCAGATGGTTTTGTGGCTAGAGCTGCAAGTGAGCTCCTAGTTATCCATTTACTTGTACCTTATTACAGACAGTTTTTTGGGTGAGGCTTTGGGAGCAAGAACTGCGCCAGACAGGAAGGATCAATTTCAGGAGCAACGATGTGTAAGGTGGAAGTAATTATATCTTATAGCATGCTCCATGATTCTATATGAGACTGAAGAGCTCTTCTGTCAAATGTCAGCTGCCAAAACCCCATCTAGAGATCTCAGGTAATACAGAATCAGGGAGGCTGGCAGCACATCCTGTCAGTTTCAACTATGATGGTAAAGAGGCAGAAAAAAACTTTGAAGGAGTCTAGTCCTTTGGAGAATAGTAAGTAGGTAGGAGAAGCAGCTTAGACAAATGTTTGCATATGTCTTGTAAAGAATCAGGCCATTGAAACTCCAACATAGCCGTTTGTTTCTACTTCAATTCTGCAAGTGGGCTCCTGAAAAATTCCATACAACAGTCCCATTGACAGCAAGAAGGCAAGGAGTATATACATTTTTATATATATATACACACACTATATTACCCCTTCACAACTTCACAAATATTCCACTTACATACCATGAAGCCAAAAAGAATGTTAAACTAGCACCTCAAATAAATTACATGAGGATTAGCTCTTTGCTAATTTAGACTTGTTCTATATGTAAGTTTTGTCAGCATAACTATTAGGAATGTGGAAAAACAAAACCAAACTGCCCTTATGTATTTATGTCAGTAAAGACCTTAAAATAGATGTATACTAGTATTTAATTTGATTTACACTATATTAGAATAAGAATTATTTTGTCAGAATAACTTGCTGCTTCAATCTTCCCTAAAGGTATTTACCTCAATGACATAGTTATACAAAAACAGTTCTTGAGGTGAAGACAAGTGACTAGCATGAGTCAGTAAGATTGAGAACACCTAATTCACCACTTCACCAGCAGCTGGCCTAGCGAAGAAGCTTGTTCCTTCCTTTTTTACCTGTCTAAAACTTTAAAGCCACCATGGATGCCTTAAATAGCATCTTCTCTAATTGCCCAAGCTATTAGACCACTGCCCTCAAAATTCATTTCCTCATCAGAGTTTAAGGTCCCTTAAGCAGTTCAATGCAAGTTAGAGCAATCAGCCCATGTGAGTTTGTCTAAATCTTCCATACGACATGATAGGACTCTTCTGTTGAAGGGTCTCTTCATATCTAGACTCATGAAGCTACATCATGCATAAACCAGAAGAGTATCATAACTACTATGTCATGACACAGCCTAAAGGACAATGTGTTTCATCATTTCAGTTAAAGCTGAATAATTTTGCAACCATCAACACTTCAGGCATTTCTTAAATGGACAGAAGGCACCAGCCTAGGGTTAAATACTTATCTGGGCAGACATGAAATACTAACACAAAATGTACACATGCACACACAGAAAAACAGATCTGAAACCCCATTTTTGTACCCTGCCAATAGGTGGGCTACAGACACCCTCCATCTTCTGCTCCAGGCCTCAGCTACAGGGTCTAATGTCCACCTTTGCCTATACATTTGGCTATTCAGGTGTCCAATTTATCTCATCTTGTTAGTCACCTCTGCATTTTGCTCAGCCACTCTTTCTCACTCTGGCTACCCCCTTGATTATACCATGATAAATCTGAATATTAATAGCATAGCAATTTGCTCATCCCAGGCATTCACAGGTAATTATATAGGAGTAACTACGTGTTTTGGGGGGAGTCTGTCATCATCTTCTCATCCCTTCTGTGAATTGTCATTCAGCACCATTTTTAAACAAGCTTAATATTGAGAAATGGATTGATCATGCCATTTCCTGTTCCCACTCCTTATGTTAAAAGATAATAAATTCCTATTCCCTGAATTAAAATTTTGTGTTCTATGGCACAACCTTTTCAATGTGCTTCCTTCTGATTTGATAACCACTCCATTAATGCTCATTCAAGCTGTAATTAATAGGTAGGTGACTGTAAAATATCTATCCAATAAAAAGCCATGATAGAAGCTAAAATGGCATACCAAGTTGGCACAGTGCACATAACATATCGGGTAGTTAAAATCTGGTCATTCATTCCTATCACAATTTGTAGTAGGGACACAAACTGACATGACATGAATCTGTTCTCTTGACAAATCTTTTTTTCATGGCAAAGAGCATAATGAAAATTGAAAAAGGTATTGCGCTAGCTTAAATCAAGCCCGTGGCAGAATAATGTACTTAAACCTGTGGCCTTCTGAAATGCAGTAGGAAATGTAATTTAAGCTGCAATCAATTCCCCGGTTAAGACTTTTTTATATATGGAAAATATATACATTTCTCATATACTAGAAACATGATTATGCAACCACAGAACCACATAATGATGTCAAATTCAGCTGTGAAAAGCCTTCTGTCACATTTTTTATTATGCAATTCCCTTCAGTTTAGTTCCTGGCATAAAACTGATGTTCTCCAAATGAATATACTGTTAGTATATTTTAAGAAACACCATATTTGCATAAACCGTACATGGGGATTCAATAACTTTGTTTAGGTTGAGACAATAATTGCATTGACTGATTAGGTTCCAGAATTAGAAAAGAACACTCAGAACAAAGCAGATTGCTCTGTTGCATGGATTTCTTCTTGTTTTTAATATTCCTTAGGAGCAGATCAAGAAATACTTTCAGATGAGTATTTTAGTGTTTGTACATCACAACCTCCTATTCAGTAAATAAACTGGCCCATATCAGCAAGTTTTTACTCAGTGTTCATGAAACCTTCATACACATGAAATTTTCATTCTGTCCAATTCCTATCAGCCAATCTAAAGTCCCATGAAAATAACCTGAAAATGTTTCATGACTCCCTACACATCAAAAAAGCATGCAAAAGAGTCCCAAACCTGCAGTGATATTCCTGCGTCTCTAAAAAATTCATAGCATGAAATACAGTATAGTTAAAGCTGATGATGAGGTATAACTATTGTCTCATTATTGCATAGGATCTTCAAACAAAAACATAATGAGACATTTTTCAACACCAAATTCCTAAGGACAAAATTTATTCTTCAAAGGTCTAATCTAATGGGACTTTATAGGAGAAATAAATGAGATTATTAGGTCAGAATTCACTCTTACAACTTATGGGCAGCTCAAAGCTGCAGTACAACTGTCACGCTTATGACAGAATGGCACCTGGTGACCCTTCTCATTCTGAGTTAAGGTTCTGAATTAAGGGCTTTGCTGGCGAACACCTTCAGCACATCAGTCTCCTCATACACAGTCGCTCTTGCATTTCTCTTCCCACTGCGCTGTAGTCTACTGCATGCATTTTAGCAACCTCTGAAGTGCATAAAGTATCTAACTAATGTTACCAAAGAATGGTGGAAATGTTTAGTGCTTTCTCCATCTGCTGCATGGTGATTAATGATCCGAAACCTTGTTCAAGCAAGTACCCACCTGCCATTGGTCTAAGGAACAGCTCATCAAGCACTGTAGAATAAACAGAAAATCACAAAGCCGAGGCAGATGCATGAAGGAGAAATACAATTTGAGACATCGTAGAATGTAAAGCTATTTGCATTCATGAAGTGGCACATGCACTGCATTCTGTTATTAATTTGAAACCTTGAATTGTTGAAAAACATATTCCCAAAGCACATCTGGG
>NW_008824243.1:663662-701610 GCF_000699105.1 Pygoscelis adeliae
ATTTTTTTTTTTTTTTTCCTAGCCCTTTTTTTTTTTTTTTTTTTTTTTGTTAACATATTAAACTGGAGGAAGACACCAGCATGGCTATCTGTAGGGGCAAGTATGCCAATTGCTAAAACATATCTGCATCTGGACAGACCTTGCTCTGTAAAACCTAGTCCTCTTTTGCTTCTATCTTACTCTCTCACAGGCCATTAGAAACTGACAGGATAACTTCTGCAAGAGCAGAATAAAGAAATCATTTACTAGGGTTGGTTTAAGGCCATCCAAGCCTTTAAAAAAAAAAAAAGAGGAGAGGAGAGGAGAGGAGAGGAGAGGGGAGGGGAGGGGAGGGGAGGGGAGGGGAGGCAAGGCAAAAAGAATCAAACAGCTGTAGCTGTACAGCTGAAGTGTTGGGTAACTTGCTAGTGTGACCGGTCAGCAGCTAGGTACAAGACTAATGAACTGTCTGTAGTCCATAAAAGGACTAACAAACATCTACAGATGACAGCTGTGGTATTGTACATTGAAGATGCATAGACCCAGAAATGTCCAAACACAGCCTAAAGTTGTACAGCAGGAAGTGAACACATGGTGCTGCTAATGACAAGAATTTGAGAACATGCTTAACATATGGATAAAGTAATTAACTGAAAATGAACGACAGACACAGGATAATCAATTAGAAGATGAAGATAAAATCCAAAGTATATTGCAGACTAATAGCTTTGGACCCTGATTATTGAACAGTTGGACTCCACAAGTGTTGCCAGATCATGAATATGAAACATCAGGTTTGCTACTTTCTATACTTAAACGTGTCTGATACATACAGCATCAGGTCAAGCTTTGTGGAAAGGCTGAGCAAGTCTGGTCCCTGCAAGAGGTGAGACTCAGAACATACCCTCATGCAGTCAGCTATGAACAGTGAGTAGCTATATCTCAGTGCCAAATGTGGGTCAAAGTGTTAAAAGAGCCAATATTCCCCAGATGGTGGCTAACACAGTAGCTCATGCAAGAGGCAGGTGCCAGAAGGAACAGCCGATAGTCAGAACTGTAAAAACTTCACTTCATGGTTTGAATCATCTGTAGCCAGACTGCAGGTTACTAGAAATTAATTCATTAGCATGAATGTAATCTTATTGCTTGATGTGATTAATGACATTTGGAGAACATGGCAGAAGACATTAAGGTTCATAATCAAGAAGGTAAAAGCCATCTGGGATATAGTAACTGGGAAGAAACAGTCTTGGTTGTGACTGAAAGGAAACCAAGAGCATCACAGTTAGCACTGCTTAAATCATACATATGAGATCTTACAAAAAAGTGCCATAAAACATGCCTTTGAAATATGACAGCTATAAAAGTCTCTAAAAAAGACATTAGCAGAAGCCACAGGCCAATGATCTATGTACCCTATGGTTCCTTCACTAATCCATAATGACTGACAATGCCCTCTCTGAACTTTAATTGCTCAAACGATTTTAATGACCATTAGTACTCTAGTGATATATTCAAGCACAATGACAACAGTTTGTTTCAGACTCTGTAATCTAGGAGCCTTTACATTTGGCTTGCAAATTGAAAACTCCAGGGTTTAATGATCTAAACTGATGGAGACTGGAAAAAAGGCAACATTTCACATTAACAGCTACTTGCAGGTCATAACATAACCACCTCTACAGCTATAAATCTATTGTGAAAATTAAACATGCCAAGATTTAGGAACGAAAGATCACACCTCCAAAACAACTCTTCACATGAAAAGACAGGATATTATGCAGACAGCCTAATGTTCATATTTCTTGGATTCAAAAGCCAAAATGCTGTGTATATTCCAGACCCAGGGGTACAACTTCATCTTGAAAGAAGGAATGGTAAAAAGTAGAATAGTAGGAAACATTTCTTCCTCTGCTAAAAGCGTCACAGCACAAAACCAGCTACTCAACCCTTGGGCAGGTGCAAGGCTTTTCTGAGATGTAGATCATGCTGATTAATAAGTAAAATCCAGCGCTGTTAGCCTGAAGTATATTAAACAAACAGGTGGTTTCATACATAAAGAAGTGTAATCAGATAGGACATAAGATTTTTAGAAAGACATCTAGAAACAAAATTAGGACCAAGAGAAAGTCATCAGCATACACTAGTGCGGCCCGCTTGAACAAGGGATCTCCTGAAATAGAGCAGCCGGGGATTTATCCCAGGACACGAGCATCTGATTGCAGTCAAGTCAAGATCGCTCTCCTGGAAAACTGGCAAGTTACCCAGAGCTACACAGGTGTAACAGAGATCAGAATCTAGCTCACAGTATTCACCCACATAGCTTGAGGGAAACCAGCTGAACTACTTTGATTCTGCTTCTGAAATGTCTTTAATGCAAGATTGGGCATTTTGCCCATAGCTGAGCCACTGATAAGAAACTCTGCTTTAACTGAAACTATCTTACAACTTAAGAGAGCTTTTCCTTTAGGATTACACAGCAAGCAACCGGATTTGATTTTTTTTCCTGATATTACAGGCTTCATCACAAAAATGAAATTGTGCTTTCTACCTTGACACTGAAGCCTGCAGTGACAGCTAGGCACCAAGGCTACGAGAAAGCTGGGCTGCAACTATTATCTACATTTCTTTTCTGAACTCTTGAGTACAAAATATTTCCCTCTTGTATTGCTAAGAATGAAAGAACTAGCAACTTGGATAACTGATTTTGGGTTTGATATAATTGTTAGTCAAGTAAGAATGATCAGTAAACACAGGACTTTAAAATAATACAGTTCTGGATTTTTCTTTTCCCCTGGAAAATATACTTTACTTAAGAAAGCCTGACCACATATAGCAACTGAAAAATTATCTTTTGGAGAGTAGATTCATAAATGTCTAAAACTTGATGCTGACGGCACTCTTAACTGCGTAAACCAGAAACAATTCTACTGAAATCAGTAGAGGTACAAGGACATTGAAAATCCTAATTCACATTTACTGCCTGGCTATATGAACAAATCCCAGGCTCCTGTAAATGGACCGGAGATACAAATATAGTCTCAGTGTCTTTTCCCACAAACAAGACAGCAAAACAGCAGTGGTCACAGTCTGAAACGAAGGGTATATTGTGAGGTAGATCCCTAACTCAGGATGGGCTTGATGAACAGCACAGCATTTGCAGTCTGACACAAATACATAGCCAGTGCGTTACAGTCCACTTCCCTCAGTTGAAGGTACATGTACTCTGAGATTGCATATGTACAGCCTGAGCAAGGCTTTCAGCAATGCTGAAGTACTAAGTATGCCATTTTCAGTGACAAATTTACAACAGTTCAACAGGTCTTGGATGTACAGATCTTGGTGAAATGTTAAACAAGTCTGTGAGAGCACCACCTCACTCAGGCATGCAGGGTGTCTTTTTTCTGCTCAGGTGATCCTATGCATTTCGACCCACAGGTATTTACACCTTGGGGCACGAGCCTCGGCAGAGTGAGACGTGACAGCTCTGCTGAAATTATATCAGTTTTGATCTTTAGGCCATTAATCTAGCTGGGATCAAAAGTTACACAATTATACTTTTATTGTCAGTCATACTTACCTAGCAAGTAGTACCGTAAAAGTAGACGTGCAACAGCACCAGCGAGGTATTGACAAAGATGGGAATAGTCCAAGGCAGCAAACAAAATACGGGAGCAAATGGAACAACCAACCAACTTCATTTTCTCATCTGAGTTATGTATTTTTTGGACTTCTGCTTTATTTTCCAGATAACTTCTTTTTAGCAATACTTTCATCCATCAGAAAGATAATGAATGAAGAATGAAACTAAATAATCAAGAAAAAATGTGTATCCAAATGAAAGCTTGGCTGTACAAATTCCATGTTATATCAAAGGTAATTAGTCCGCTTTTTAAAAAATGCACTAGTTGGAATTTTTTCCACACCAAAATTGAATCAAATTTGCACAGGTAAGGTTTGTTGAATATAAAATAAATGCTATCAGGTTTCTGGGACAGGAAGTCTTTCTGACACAAAATGAACTGCCGTATGTATAGCCGACTCATGAAAAGGATTATCAAAGTCCTTTTTGCCCTGTTTATTTTCCTCCTTATTTTTGTACTTAGTGAAGATGTACTGTGGTGAAAAACTTTGAAAAGTATATACCCTTTTAGAATGGAAATTGGTTTGGGTTTTTTTAAGGATCTAGTCTTGAGGAATTGTTTCTGGAGGCTCACCATGTGGATAAAGTGATAATGTAATAAATGTCTTTATTAATTAAAAGTTCCTATTCGCTATGTTTGCAGAAGAATATTTTAAAACATCACTCTGGAAGTACTCTACTTTCAAAAGAAAAACAAAGAAGATTTATCTGTCTTGTTTATATTTAATGGTCTTACGCCAATTATTAGTTGGGGTGCCTGGCTTCTACTAATGGATCCATTTTTTTTCATGCTCTGGAAACCCATGCAAAGCAAAAATATTCTAATGGAAAGAATCATAGTTCTTGAAATCTGCTGCAGCTGTAAGGCTAGCATACCAAAGAGAGGTTGCTTACCTCACGTAACACAAATGAAATGCTTCTGTGTGTTATATTTTGGGAGAAAGTGACATAATATAAAATGGCATTGTTTTCCAGTGAAAAAATAAGCTTTCTACGTAGCATTTTAGATAATATTTAGGTAGGATGTATTTTATTGGAAAGGACATGAAAGGACATGTTTCTTTTTTCCAATTTTGTTTGCACATATTAAATTTTTCAGCATATTGTGTATGCTGGCATATTGTAAAATACTGAAAATAAGGACAAAAACAAAATGAGCTAAGCAAACCATAAGCGAAATATAATTGCAGATCAATCAAATGGGAATCAAAATAAATCTATATTTATAGATGTGATGGGATTATTTATCTATTTATTTTGCATACAAAGTCAGTAATTTAACTAAAATCTGAGTTTTCATTTATTGCCTGTTAAAATAATCAGGAAAAAAACAGAAAATGAGTGAGAAGAGAGAAAGAGAACATTCATTAGGACAATAATTAAAGAGCAGAATGAAGACCAAATCTAGCAGAAATCGATGAAATCAAAACAGACAACCACATGTGAAATGCAACTAGAGAAAACAATAATTTTGTAAATTATCCACAAACTATCTAATGAGAGAAGGATCGGAAGGGAGCATGCCCAGGTTCAATTCCTTTTTTAGAAGATGTTATAGAAACCTGTTTGCTAAACTCTTTTCCCTTGCACAGACCACGTTCGAGGAACTACATGCAAAACTTATCATCATAATCATTCTTGACACATTTGGTCAGAGCACACATAAGAGCCATACTTAGCCAAACCCTGAAACAGAAACTAATTATTTTTTTGAGCCCTGATTTACGCTTTTGCAAGGAAAACTCCTGAAATGATAAAGCAGTAATTAATATATTCTGGAGAATATACATTTCTCTGTACTGCAGATTTCATTTTGCCTGTGATAAGTATTTTTTCAAGCACCTGTAAATCAGCTCTGATTTTTTCCATTTCAAAGCCCACTGTCTTTTTCAGATTTGTCTGAAAGATGCTTTGACAAGGAAAACTATTACTCTTTATGACCCATTGAAATGCCATACATGATTTAAAGTGAAGTCTAAAATGGCCTCAAGTAAAGTCAAATCTTGAAGTTTGACATGTGGCTTCTGGAATTAAATCAATGCCAAGCGAAGACTAAATACCTACATTTTCATCATTTCACTTTGTCCATTCATCACAAAACTTTGAGACCTATCAAGTTATACCAATTTGTGAACTAAGAAGTAGGAAAAAAACAACTGCTATTTCTGACACTGATGATAACCTGGTCAAACTGATTGCTTGTACAGAAATTGAGGCATATGATGTACTCCAATTTTATTGTAAGATTTATTATTTTCATTAGATTAACTGTGTAAGAAGACAAGGTTTTAAGGTCCTTTAAGACTTAATCAGGAAAATTAGCAGCTACTTTTATGTAGCCTCTTTGCAAAATGCATGTGTAAAAATACTCTTCATATCCAGCAAAGTAGGTTTCTCTTATCAATAGTCCCACCATACAACAGACAGAAAAGGAAATCTCATCTTCTGTATAAATACTTTTAGAAGAGAACGCTAATTAGTGAGACCTAGAGGAAGAAATTAAAAATTTTCTTGCATTTGAGACATGCTGAAAGATAGGAATATAATGAGGTAAGAGTTTCTTATACTAAGAAAAGAAGAGAGAAGGTGGAAGTAACTCGGATAATCTCAAGTCCTGTTTTAAATATAGTAGAAGAAGAACCTGGAGTAAACAGAAACTCAGCACTGAACAAAGAAATGTTAGAGGTGAACAACAAGGGATAAAAAATAAGCTAACACTAGGCAAGAGAGCTGAAACAAGTATTGTAACCAATCTGGCTTAGAAATTTGTCATAGTTTTGAGAGAAAAATGAAGGTTTTCTATACAACACAAGAAGAATAACAAAATGGAAATGTTACTGATGCATAACAGAAAGCTAACTACGCAGAGACAACAAAAACACAATGGGGCTGGAATGGAGGTATATTGTTTAGAAAGGAAAGGTGCAGGAAACACTGAATGGAGTGTTTCCACTGAAAAGAAATAGTAGAACTAGCATGCATCAAGCTGAATTGATTTGTGTTAAAATAACTCTAAAAGAAATAGTAAGAGAGTCCATCACAGCAGAGCTAGAAGTCTCCTACAGTCATCCAGCAGCAGACATTGTTTCAGAGTATTACAGAAAGAAATACTGCTAGGGACTGTATTGTTATGGAAGACATTAGCCATACAACTATATATTGGAGAAACATCTATATCCTTAGTTCATGCTTTCAGCTTGGGTCCAAAGCAGTATAATGAATTCATATGACACTGATCCCAGATCTGAGCTGTAAAACAAATGTGAGCCCCTGCAAGCTTCCCAGTTCAGCTGACCACCAGGCTGAGGACCTCTTCACACGTTTCACAATGAAAGTCTGAAGAGGCATATGAATTGTCTCCTTAACTCTAACCAGGTAAGCACCAGGCAGGAGGAAGAATTATTTCACCTGAGGACACAAACAGGTATAAGCTATTATTAAGTAACTGTGGGCTGGAAATTAACTATCAGAGAAGGTGGGGTCAGGAGAGGCTCTAGAGCAGTTTTCTGACGGTAGCTAATTTTTTTTTGCCCAACTATGTACTCTGATCAGTTTATGATTGTTGGTTCACAGTTGCTTGGGACTAGGTCCAGTAAATCAGAAGGTCTCTCTCTGTACTCTGTAGGAACCTTTCTAAACTTTGAAATAATCCTTGGAAGTATGAAAAGCAGCACCTGATAAAGAAGTAACAGAATGTTACCCACTGGCATTCAGCCAGTTTTCACCAGACAAGATTCCCAGATGCTCTGATGACTCCCACTGAGCAGCATGGGAGGCTCTGGAGAACTTTCCTGTCCCTTATGTGGTTCAACAGTTGTTTCTCAATCAAGAAAATACTGAGACATCACAGAATGGATGTCTCATTGTTCAAACTCTTAGATATCTCTGGCTAGTAACAGTCCTCAGAGGAGACTAATTTTAGTACCTGAAGATATCAAGTGAGTATCCAAAATAAATCAGAATACAGATCAGTAGAAAAAAATATTTTTTTCTGTCTTTTAACATAATACAAATCTATCAGTGACATTGTTCCCTAGCTGATCTAGGAAAAAGATCTGCATACATTTCACAAAGCTCTCAGCAGTTTGTACAGCCTTTCTTTACACACCGTGGACATAACAGGCTTCTTGGACAGTAACTGTACCTGAAATAAGTGTGTCTCCTTCAGGACAGACAGCTCACTGTATTTAATTTTTTCACTAAGCTAGACAGCAATACATTTTAAGAGCTCCTTTACACCCAACAGTGTCTCCTTTTTTCTATCCAGCATACTGCTTGCTTTGAATTCAATAGCTGGTAGTCTTTTATTGTCAACATATTAGATATCATTATAACTCAGCACATGAATAGTTTTATTAGCCTGTCACATCTTGACAGTTAGAAAAGTTTTGTCAAGGGGAGTCAGAATTTTCTACCACAAAGTCAATCTCAGGCATCTTATGTGCACCAAATGCCTTCCAAAGGGAGTGTTAACTGAACACAACACAAACCTTAAAGTAGACAAATAACCCAGCTTACTGCAGTGACACGTTTGATACAGAGCAAAACACTAACTGAAGATTAACAGCCTATTAAAAATGAAATCAAGCTATTAGAAGCCAACAAGCATGGGAAAGGTTCTTTTTGTCATTCAGCTACTATCGCATTTGATGTCGCATTAAATTGCCCATTGGGCAAAGCACTGAAAAGCTAATATGGGAATGGCTTGTTTATAATGTTCACTTTCATCTCTGAATTACAAAAGCAATTCATCAATAACAAAACCAGTTTAAATGATGTATGAAGTGAACACAGCATTCTGCCACAACTGCTTCTTCCAGATAAGACCCAAGGATAAACTGCATCCACAGGGGGATGAAAACAAGACACCATTGGGTTCCACTGGCAAAAACCATTTTACTTAGCATGAAGGAGTCTTTATCAAGTGCAGTCATTTAGATAAATTACAATCAGGCCGAAAGAAGTCCTGATCTGTACTTTACCATTTTCCCATTAACACTAGAGTAAGGCTTTACAGTGCAGTAATTTGATAACAAGTCCCTTAAATGCCATGCAACGTGTACAATTTTCTCCATGAACAATGACATGATTCCCCCTAAGATAGGTTTAATAAAGCCAAAAGAATCAGTAGTTTCTGTTAGTTATTTACAAAACATTCAGGAACAGCTGCAAGAAATGTGCAACTTCCTAAATGGGTTCCGCCTCCAGCAGTTGTGTAGACCAGATGGGAGAGTGACAATCTCTACTTAATGTGTCACAGCATCAGCTCAATCATAAAATGGTACCAAACAAATCTCCTTGGAACTGGAGCCACCTGTTTACTATCAATACACCTTCAATTTCTTGAACGGCAACTCTAATTTGTGATGTGCCACCTAAAAGAAGCACCCCTTCAACCCCATGAAGCAGCCCTCAGCAAATTGGTTTCCTTTGAAAAAAAGCAATGCCTCACTCTTTATAGTCAACCTCAGGCAGTTTTAAGGCCTTTCATTTATAAAGCCTGCTCACAGATTAGTCAGTCTACCATCTTCCCACTGAGAATTTCCCAGGTTAATTATTCCAGTTCAGGTTTGGTTTGTCTTCAGCTTTTACTCAGTGGTTATTAGAAACAGAAATCTGCAACGCCTTCTGTTTTACCTCAGTGCCCAGAGCACTGGTCAGAAAGCCTCAGATCGGGTTGCTGCCCGTAGCCGTTATTTTCCCTACCCTGAATAAGAATATATGATGTGGGGTCTGTTGCAGCTCACTCAGGAAGAGGTGTGAGGGGTCTCCAGATGTCTGTAATGGCTTAGAAATAATTGTGTTAGTCTGGGGAGAGAGACAGAATAATTTAATTAGGAAACATAACCTACATACAAACTTTCCAAATAAACATTTCCGTAACATAATGCTTGCTTCATAACAATTATTTCTACTTGTCAGGAAGGCTTATTGCAGTGTCCTGCGCAGAGGGGGCACTTCCACTTTCCCTCTGTTTTAACAAGAACACGGCGGTACAAACATGGAGACCTGAACCTATTCAAACTACCTCCAGGTAATTAGAGGTGTCTAGGCTGAGATTTCCACAGCATGTGTTTTGATGCTGGAGTTGTGCCTAGATCTGTTGTGTTATGCTAAAGTTCAGGGAGCTCACCTTGCCAAAAGTGTTTGGGAGAACACCCCTAATGCTAACATACAGCCCCTAGTAGGTCTAGACCCAGAGTCGTTATGTGTATGCCAAGGATCTCTGACAACTAACAAGCTTTCACTCTTAACGATTTGCAAACAAGTCACCTCTGCAGATGTTTAACTACCTAAACATATCCAATCCTGCTGATGTTTTGCTTGGATGCCATTCATTTATAAAGTGTCAGATGCTCCCCATGTCAGCATCTGCTCATTCATGTGATAACTATTCTATTAGGGGACAAGGATTTCAGCCATTTGAAATTATAACTGGTATGACATTGACAACAGGAGTCGTCGTGATGGATGTCAGCCCACTCCGAAGGGTGATGTTGTTCTTAAAGGGAAATAGCGAGAAAACAAATCAGAGCCTAAAAACCATAAGCCTTGCCAACATTAAAGGACAGGATTAATACTGTTTTACAGGATTTTTCCAGTACATAATGCAGATAAGACTTCTTTTTCAGAAAATGATGTGGTGAAGAATTCCATCTAGCCTATGCCTCCATACAGCTACTGCAACTAGAGACTGGTTTCATTTTGATCTCCATGTACATGGTATCTATTCCATTGCAGTGGTATCTCAGTTAAATGTTAAACTAAGAAACTCCTGCAGGCTACCACATCGTACTTCTAGAGAGGGAGGATGGTTTGCTCTCGCCTACACTAGATCTCTTTCTTCAGAAATGCCTGTGACCGTGAATCCTAACTGATACGCACTATTGCTCTCCAGATAAGTGCAGAGGTTTCCACACTTAGGGGCTTTTGTTAAAATAGCACTGAAAATAGCCCTTATGTCAGAGTTATTCTTTTTGCAATATTTCTGCTTTTTCAGACTATTTTATTCACAATAGTTAGTATCTTTTTCTGAAATTATCATTTCTTATAGTCATGTTAGTATGTGGGAAATTCAGCTGTTTAAAAGAAAGCATTAATTTTGTTAGGACTAGTTAAGAACATAAAAGTAAACATTTTTCAATAAAAACTAGGGTGGCATTGATATTTTAAATGTCATAAAGAAAATTAAGAAAATTGAAACAAAATCTGCCATATCATCCAGAAATATCAACCAATCTTAAATTTAAATGTTTCACTTTGGAATATGCCCCATGTTCTCCTAAGGAAACAGTGTCTCCCTGTGATTCTTTCCCAAATCTCACTTGGATTTAGCTTTTTAGTTCACTTTCCCATGATGCACAGACCTTCCTGTGGCTGAGCAACATCCTGGTATTTCTAAATGATGAAACAAATGAAATCAGGCCTGACAGCTACAATTCCTGCGAGGCGCTGCTATGGATCTGATACAAGGGGTGAACTGAGTACCTCCTAAGAGACATAGTACGTATGCACTGTGGCTATGCATTATGCCAGGCAAAGATCCCCAAACACTAAGTTCTATTTTTTTTAGTGTTAAAAAAATATTCTCTTCTTACTCAAGACTTGTGAAAATATTCATTCCCTTTTTTTTTTTTTAAAAAAGTGGAGATACATACAGGAATAATAAAATTTCTCCTATTGGCAACAGTTTATAATCCACATGACAACCAACATGAAATACAATTAAATAATAACTATACACCATGTAAAAATAATCCCCTATAAAAAAAATCTGTATCATATCATTGCAAACTCAGGATTATGCTCTATGCAAATCAGCAAATGCAAAATATACTTCTGAACTTGTATATACAAATCAAGGGATGGATTTTTTTCACTTCAAGCCCCCACTGTGTCACAACCAGGCCTGTGCCCGGCGTCAGTCTGGACTCCGCGACAGCCTTGTCTTCCCATGGTGGCTGAGGCTGCCCTGGATGCTTCCCTCCACTCCTCAGCTGCCCTGCTCCTGCGCTGGGGACAGTGGGATGGGCACCGGCCCCCAAGGAGCCACCAGCACTCACAGCATCCTGGTGATACCCACTAGAAATCCTCATGACAAGAATGGGATCTGTCCCATAACACGAAAAGTGGGAAGGTGTTAGCAGCAGAAATTAGAAGGCAGGAAATGTTACCAGAGGCTTTTTATTTAACATTCATATCAAGGCTGACTTCCAGCAATCATACAGGCGAGCATCTTTGCTCAATGAATTTAGAAAAAAGCTCAAATGTGAAATAGCCAGCAGAGCCTCGGAGTTGCTCCTAGGATGCGTCCTGTGACCAAAGAAACGTCAGACCAGTTTGGAGCCAAATTCCCCAGAAAGTTTGCTTAAAAAAAATGTTAGCATCTACTGCGCAAATATTTAAATCTGATCTGGACAAGTTCCTTGTTAGAAGCCTTGTTCGGCCTGGATTCAGTCAAGTACATGATCCTGCGATAGTGTTCACTTCCATAAGAAGTTGGCAAGACTAGTAACGCTATCAGGTTGTCCGAGCACAAAGTACGATGGCGCCTACTATTCACTACTTGCTGAGCGTTGTTAGCCCCGAGCCTGCAAGCTACGAAGAACATTGGCCTAATGCAATCATCTGGGGAAACCGCCCCAGAAGTGCATACAACTGTTTAAAAACTGTCTATTCAGCACAGCAGTGAGATAGCTACAGCACTGGTTTTCCTGCGCCTCAAATGCTGAAGTATGTTACACATCCTGGAAATAATGAACTAATCCTGAGCGGCGCCAACTGCAACTTCCCCTGGTTTTCAAACGTTGTCACTTTCTTTTACCCCTCCTCAGTACTTCTTCAAGCCTAATGTATAATTACCCCCGTAGCTCCACAGGAGTACAAGTTACAAGCATGCTTTAGAAAACCATTATGTCCTCAATGAACTTGCTGTACAAAAAACTCAAAAAAGCTATCAGCTAGATCTAGCTCCCTGACAGCAAACCCTTCTGCTGTCTGTTACAAAATATATTGTAAACAGCATTGCAGTTGAGAGGCATGATGCTAGCTTAAAAATCTCTGTCCGTGCCAAACTTGGCTGTGGTGCCAATCATTTGTTGTGACTGATCTCATATAAATGACAGAATATAGACAACCAGGCTTTTAAAGAAAGGAATAAAAGAACTGAAAAAAGGCACATGGGAAATTCTTTCAAGGACAAGGGATAGCATAAAGGCAGCAATGGAGATGAGTAGAAAAAGAGAGAGAGGAGAAGTTAGGGGAGGCATAACAGGAATTCAAGCCTCTGACAGGCACTCTGATCCATTGCACTGAAAAAGATTGATTTGCTGTGAAATTGGTAACTGTTACACTGGCAAATCTGAAAACATTTAAAACGTTAAAAGCAAAGTATCATTAAAGATTTCCAGTTATCTAATGTTTGTGTAACACCTGTGGCAATCTCACCTCAGAATCTTGAACACAGAGGTGTCTAGCGTGATCCTTTTAATTGTTAGTGCTTTATTAAGTATTAATTTACTGTTTTGTACTCTATTGTTTTAATTATATAATTATTAATAACATGCCACATCTTTGACAAGCAGTCTGCCAATACTGCAGAGAGAACAAGTTAGTTTGTATATGGAACCCTCATAACCTTTGTCATTAAAAACTGTACATTAACCAAATTCACCTGCTGTTTTAATAAAAGACAATTAAAACTATTTGCTGTAATTAATTTTCTTTTTCACACTGCTGACATCAATTACCTAAGAATCAGAAAAGATTCTTCTCTTGATGCTTTTTAACTAAATAGCACTATAAGTCTCTGCAGCTTCACAGAGAAGCTCATTTTTAATAACACACAGCTAGAGCTCCTTGAAGGTTTCCCTTGTGAAAGAGAGATCCATGTTCCCATGTTTCATCTTTCACATAAATTATTAAGCAAACCCAAACCCAATATTTGTTTGTTCCTCATAAGAGGAATTCATTAAAAATTTTCTTTTGCTCTATAAAATCACTGATGGTGTTTACCTGGCCTGATTCAGTACCTTACAGAAGTTGTAGTCTAGATATCTTAAAATTTCCGTTCTCCACTAGACCAACCATGTTTCCAAAGATAACTTGTAAGGGTTCAAAGCTGCTGATAGATGATGCATAGAGATGTATATTGGTAGTATGAGCAGGTTTGTGTCAAGTGGTAACTTATTGTTAATTGTTTTTAGTACCTATTTAATGTGCATACTAAGTTTGACCCAAAGCATTCTAAACTACATTCTGACTCATGAACTGCTGGAAAATACCTCTGAATTATTTCCATGCAGAAGTATAATTGCAACAGTTACCGTTAAATTTAGAGAAAATAGAGAGCTAATATAAATATTATTATTGACTAGCATTCTAGGACAGTTAACAAAGAATATCACATCTAAGAGAACAGCATTTTTTCATCTATAATAGAAACTGCCTAAAAGTGAAAAGGGCACCTAAGCTTGTCACACATATCCTTGATAAACTATTTAAAATTCAGTCTTCGTTACCAGGACAAAATATTTCTTTCACTTTATTTGCTACACAGTATCTCCATACAGAAGCTAAGTATATTTCTGTATTAGTATTTGGAAACCTTATTTATCAGTTAGACTTATATTTTATTAGGCATCATCTGACAAGATTTGGGCACCATTGTACTGTGCAGTGAAAGAAAATTTAAGAAGATAGAGTCAGTGCTATGAATTTCCCTCTAATGCTTTTCCAATTGATGATGAATAATTCATCCACCATTTTATGAGCCAAATGTTTGCATCGGTTCATCTCAATAACCTCAGTAATTACCCATTTGTTGACTAGGTTGTTATTGGCCTTGTCAGCATACAGAGGCTTGTTCATATCTCGTGTTTCCAATTCTCTAACAAGACTTTCTAAACTATTGACACATATTCAATCCACCCCTGGAGTCCTACCCTTCCAAATCAAAGATACTGCACAAACACTATTTTGCTCTACTAACTCTCTTTCTTATTCTCTATTCTGCTAAGACCTGTCAGTCTTGGCTATATAAAGTGGGCTACAGCATCCTACATTTATAATGTTCTGTTTAGTGATCTTACAGTTTCCATAGAGACGTCAAAGCCATAAAGGTTTACTTTTGCCACAGCTCTGAAAGGTGTCTATTGGGACGGTCCGTTCAAAAGACTGCATTGGTCCACCATATAAAACAGACTTTTTTCTTCACTGGGTTGCAATCCCCAAGCTCCATCTACTGCAATAATCAGGCATCTGTAATTGCTCCCTGAGAGAGTGACTGCACTCCTGCTCCCCGTGCACAGAAGCGGAAGAGGTCCTGTTCTTGCCTGTAAACGTCTCAGTCCAGACAAATGAGCAGCGGGTGCTCGGGGGAGCACGTGCACATCATGAGCCAGAGTAACTTCAGTTACAATGCTGGCCTGAAACTGGTATGATTTGTTGTTTGCTGCATGTTTTGATACCATGGCTTGGCTTCCCATCTGATTAATGTTGGTGTAGAACTGCAGTCGGCCAGTGGAAGTCCCACCAGACTCTCAGTAGAATGATTGGCATATATGAGACCCAAAACTTGAACTACGTTCACTTTCAAAATGGTTAGTCTGACTGCTTAATTCTGTAAGGTATTTTCTATATAGCAAAGCATCGAATTATACCATTTTTATAGCTACAAAGACTTAGGCCTTTGTCAGCCTGTGTCACAGTCCTCACACACAGCAGGCATGAAAGAGTAAGCATGAGCTTCCTGACAGAGCACAGAGATGAATTTATCTATGCCACCTCCTTAATTTGAGAGAACAATGCTGAAAACCTACTTTATTTACGCCTACACTATGTCAGGCGCACGAACAGAACTTTAGTCTTTTTAAAACTAGAATAACAGATCATTTCATTACTCCTTCAGACACTTAGACACCACTCATAAAGCACATTGTACTATTGAAAGTTTCTGCATATGCTTACAGTATGAATATAAATGCAGCTTAAAGCATGGCTTTTTCTCCTTTTGCAACTACTTTCTTTTCTGCAAATAGGACACTGCCAATGAATCCACCACAGAATTAACTAAAAACACTTTCTGAAAGTCCAAGTATAGGAGTCATGCCAGGTTATGCTCAATCCCATCCTGCCACTCTTCTGAATGACTGGCTTGTGTTAACACAGAGGGGGAAGTAGTGCTAGCAAGACTGAGGTTTTATAAATATTCATAAAAGATTATGCAAGAGATAGTTTTGGCTTTAAGTCAACACTAGCCAGGAACCTGAAATGCATCCAAAAGCAGACTCCTGCATCTCTTATGTCTATTACAGTATTATTTTAGGAATATCATTCTGAGAAAACCATTAGAATCCACATACTGTAAATGATTGGTTCTCTCTTCCCTTTCAAGAAATCAGAAAACTGGCCCTTTGGACAGCTTCTCATATATCCTCAGAATTTCCTTTCTTTCAGCTTTTTACTGGGTCTCCAACCTTGCTCATCCTAAACTAATAGCTGTAGTTCATATACCTGTTACTGCACTAGAAACAAACGTGGAATAGCCTAAAGCTCTTTGTCATTACAGGGTCATTTCCTTTTGTTCAGCAGTATGACCACTTGCAATCACATCATGTGAGGATGTATTCATGTCCTCAGAAGAGGACATACTCATATTCATGTCAGTCACGTCTCTTGTCAAACAAGAATCTCTAATTCAGTTAATAAGACTAGAAAACAGTATCTAAAATATTCTTTCCATATTAATGCCAGGCTTCACACATTAACATTCTGACCATAACTATTTTCAAGGACTCATCAAGATTTCTTGGCTGCCCTACTACCTCTGCTCTGCTAGAACTACTATCTGGAGTCTACCTGTACCCCCTGCTGTCCTCCCTTTAAATTGTCCTAACCCAGTGATCCCCATTTCATAGCTCATCAATAACACACAGTCTGCAAGAAATCTAATTAATATTGTAATGTGAATTTAAATGTTAAAAATGAGGCTGACAGGAAGAGCAAAGTATGAAGTTATCTGAAATATGTTAGTTGCAGAGATTCATTGTTTATGGACTGCAATAATTAGAGATCAATGCCTTAAATGTCTTGGTTTTCTTTTATACGTGACTTAGGCTTGTGTATTATTTTCTACCGCACTTCTCGAGCTGTCAGGCTGAACTGTCCAATATTACCCCGGAGACAGACTACCAAGTTAATTAGCAGGGAGAACAGTGGCAAGCTGCTCTGTAAGAACACCAAGGCTGCCTGCACTCCTGACTTTATAGCTGCTTCTGTGGATGCGTCTCTTGAAAGCTGCTGAATGTTCCTCCCCGATCTGCGGAGTCGGTATAGATCTTTTTCATGTCTCTCTGCATTAAGTCACCAGAGGTCAACTCTCATTTACTGCTCATTACTCAAATTTTCTCTCAAAAGGTTGTAAGTGGGGAGGGTTTATTGGATTTGAAGTACATCAGGTGAAGCACACTGCTCAGTGATGGTGTCTTCCAGTAACTCAGGAAAAGGTATGTCCTACTGTAAATCAGTTGTTTAGAGAAATCATTGTTATACTGGCTTTATCTCTTCTGCATACATACATCTCCATCCAGCACTTAACAGCATATGCCTTGCTAAAGTCTGTTTTCTCCAGATAGCTTAGCAGACATTTTGAGATTCACGATGGAGCATTATTTTTTAGACTACTGCTTCTCCAATGCTTAAAACATGCTAAAAAGTTTTTGCACATATTATTGTTACCTGAGCTTCTTTTGTCCTTTTTCAAGTCCATTCAGTCAATGGTTTTCCCAAACTGGAAGCCAGCACGAACGTTTAATTTGTTCTTCACAATATATGCTATGGATGAACTGGGACAACTGCAAAGCATATAAGAAAGGTACCTATCTGAGTGCAACATGACCAACATGTTTTATGTCCTCCTTTTCACTGTATTCTCGTATCTTCTGATGCAGAGTTCTTACATCGTTTATGAAGGAGAGGGAACTGAGAGGCAAATATACAGCTAGCATAAAAACACAGTGTGTATGTAAAAATTAAAGTCATATCATAGACCACAGTGCAGCTTTTCACTATAGATACATATTGGTGATTTACAAATAAAATACGTATCTCCAAAGAGACTAGAAATAACTTTTTAACACTGACAAATACTGTTTCTTTTTTTTACCACACTTAAGAATATTTTGACCTTTAAAATCTGCAGAATGAACGGAAATTCCTTCAATGTACTCCATTTATTAGGAAACAGAGAAGGATTCAGAAAAGACAGGAAGAAATTGATAGTCCAGTTCCAACTCAACCTGGCCTGCAACAATTAAAGCTGCAATGCAAACAGCAACTGGCAACTTGGGCCCACAGATTTTTTCACTAACCAGACCAGGATACAGCATTGACTATATTACATATGTCTAAACATTAATACTTCAGTAGCTTAGATTCTACTTTGTTCACTGTCTTTGCTTATATGGTCACATCATAACTGTTACAGTACCTGCAACATCACATACTTTGTGTCACAATAGCAATTTTAACCTTATATGCATAAATCATGCAAACGTTATTTTTGTTCTTCACTTGGCAAAATTCTTATTAAAGTCACAGAAGTAGATAACCAGAAATATCAACAGATTGTCAGATTCTGCACTCGTCGTATGGGCTTGCTCACAGGCAGTATTATCCCACAAGTTATCAGGGTAGCATTGTTATCTTCCTAATGGCTAAACAAAGTTCCTCTGTAGTATAACACTCAATATTTCAGAGCACTAGTAACTACCTAAAGACTTCACTAAAATACTGACTTTCGAACATAGGTTACTTTTTAAAAGCCTAGCATTTAATTCTGTAGCCAGAGAACTAAAAGCTCAATGATACATTAGACAACATATTCACTGTGCATTGTTCTGTTGACAGGACTGTACATTATCTGAAAACAATGAACATATCAGTACCATAAACTTGAATAAAAGAGCTGAAGGAGTAAAAATGCCAAAATGTGGGTTTGACCTCTCCTAGGATCACATGGCTACAGTTGTAATAGATGGAACCAGAAATAATTGCATTTTGAGGCCAGGAAATAAAAATGCTACCCACGAAATGGATGGTCACAAGATGATAGCCAAATAATTTACATTGTTCTCAAAGTTCATCTACAAATGGAAATAACAGAGGACAAAGAAATATCAATAAAACCAACCTTCAAAATGTATGAAAGAAAACTTCAGTGCTTTTTCTGTAGATCTGGATACAGCATCCATTTGTAGTATAGTCCTAGTATTTAGAAGCATGATTAAGATTTGCATTTATAGGCTCAATCCAAGGCTCATTTAAGTCAATAAGAATTTTTTCTTCAGTTATAGTAATCTAGGGATTTTGCCCTAGGTTAAGGAAGATATTTTCTGGATAGCTCCAGCTGGATCTACAAAAGCAAGGCATGATGAAGACTTATTACTGTGCAGAGAGTATGAAAGTGTGTGTATTTGTGTTATACAAGATGAGGTGCTATTTTACCTACCCTGCAAGCCATGAAGCAGCACAGGATGTTTATATATCAGGTACTGTCAACAAATGCAAATAAAATCTGCCAATCTGTACTGTGGTTCATCTCATCTGTATGGAACACCTTCTCTTTAGTAAACGTATTACCTTGTCATAAAGTAGACTGAAATCATATTATCCCTGTCTGTATACTGGTACACCTACATAGAGAAATGAGAGGGAGCTAAGCAAGAAATAACTACTACTTCACAGCAGTATCACTTAAGAATATTGAGCAACAATACTCTTAAAAGCAGCATGATTCACAAACTGTATAAGTCAATACAAAAAAATCCAATTGACATGAAAAGGTCAAAAGCCATTGGACTTGCTCTGAACTGTCAGAAAATAGGATATTGAATTGAAGCCACAGGAGAGCACTGACAGGCAAAACTTAGCTCTCTCAGATCTAATTTGGCCAGGACATCAAGATTATCATTCCATCACTTAAAAAACTGGTCTGGCACAGTTAAAAGCTAAAAGTATGCTGCACTCAGTTGTTTATTTGTACAGGAATTACAGCCTCACCAGAACTTTACAATATGCAGAATCTGTGTTCTTTCACTTCTGAAAATTCCTCGATTTTTTCTAAACAAAGGAAGATAATGGTAACATAATATAACACATAATAAAATATACAAACTATGGCAATTTCAATGAGCTTAAATTCAAACCTAGGTTTATTCATAAAAATCTGAAGGCTATTTCCCATGACATAATTAGCACAGATGAAAAAATCCATAAACAAACCAGTATAAACCCACCACAGCTGTGAAAGGTAACAGTGAGAAAAAGGTGATAGAAACAAAATCCGCAACTTTTCCAATTTGTATATCAATCAGACAGCCTCCATTTCATACAATCTGTTCTGAATCACAGTTTCACAAAATTCTGTTATGAATGGAAAGTGCTTCTCTTTACATTGCCCGTGTGACTTTTGGAAGGAAAGACACACAATAGACCAGATTGCCTCCTGGTGAGTAAAGAACACAGAAGGAGGAAAGTGCTTTGTAATTATATCAAAGCGAGGATGTGTAAACAGCAGTCCCTTGCCTGGTTAGCCACACAAATTTTCACTGAGAGCAGCAAGCAGTGGCAGAGGCGGCAGTGCAGGTGACTGTTCCAGGGAAGCAACGCAGGATGCAAAGCATCCTTATGGCCTGCTTCTAGCTGGAAGAGGAAATGCTAGAAAAGCACTCTCATCTGTTGTTTCTGGCCACCCAATGCAGCAAAATGCCTGTAATTGCCACAACTGCCTGACATGTGAAAGATTTACTTTATGCATAAGACAGAGGAGAGGCAGCACAGCAAGAAATATGACAGACGTGAGGAGTGTGGAAGATGACTAGACACTAGAAACACAATCCCCAAGGAGAAAATAATATAACAATTACAGTAAATCAGGGAGTTTTGAAAAGAAATTATCATTTAACTTGAATATTAACATACCTATATATATGCACACACATACAAATATATGTACAGCTACACTCATGTAGATGAGTGCTATACTCTATCACAAAATTCAGCTTTATGACAACACGTCTCATGTTTTATAGACCTGTACTTAGAATATTAACATAAGACATATAAGTGTTTCCAGTCTTGGGAAAAAGCTATAATAACATTAACAAGGATCAGATCAAGAAGACACATGATTTATCTGAATACAAGGCTTTCAGCTAGCAATTGTTTTAGGCAAAATTACATAGAACAGAACACCAAACTGTATACATTCCAAAATAAAAAAGTTTGCATAAGCGCATACCAGCAGGGTGACATGAATATGGAATTCATAAAATAAATAGTTGATATATTACACTAGTTACCTCTCCATTTCAGACACATACAGAGTCTATCCCAATGGGTAACATCACTCAACAGAACTGATCACCTTTCTCACCTTCCGTCTCATATTCGCACTGCTTCCATCAAAGAGAGGACGGGCTATGTTTCAGAGGAGGAGCCCATTCTGCCACCCAACTGGGATGAGAGCTAAGACACTCGGAGCATGATCAAATTCTGTATGCTGCGGTCCATTGAAGCCTCTTTCCCCGCCTTGTCTGAGTTTTGGAAATAATTGCATTTGAGACAAAATTTCCCAGTGAACTCCCTTTCCTGGTGGACTCCCTGAACTGCCTTTCTAGTTTATGTTCAAAAAGCCCTGAAAAAGCAAAGATTTCAAGACTACTGTCTCCTTAAGTTTTCTTTAAAGTGGGGAGCATACACAAAGAGCACTTGTACCTTTTAATTTTACTAACCTTCAAATGTGTTTCCTCATTTTGAAATAAAGGATGTGCATATGAAAAGTACAGAAACTTCTTGATTCAGAAAATCTGTCTCTTAATGTATATGCAGCTTCCTAGAAAGGGAAACATCACTTTACTCCAATGAGACATTTAAGAGGGCCTTTATGATTTACATTAGTTGCTTCTCCTGCTAGCTATTCTTTAGCTACTGTAATTATTATGTCAATAAATGTTAATGCTATCACCAAAAAACACACTCAAGTCCATTTCAAAGGTAATGTTGGGATTTTTCCCATAACATCTGCCAATGTTTGTGAAGGTAAGTTTGAGTTAATATCACAGTGGAAAAGACATTATTATTATCATTACTATTTTAAAATTCTCAACAAAGTCTCCTACAAACTTGACTGGGAAATAACATCCAAAAAAGAAAATAAGAATGGCTGAAAATTCTTCAGACATTCCCCACAATGGAGCAAGATACACTTTTTCAGAGTGCTGCACTGGCCATCTGGACCTCTTTTACAGTGTTATGAAAGGCTCTGCTTCTCAAAATTTTATCTGTATTTTATGGAATGGCTAGAGGAACTCAGAACATTCAGTTCACCACTTATTTTTCAAGCCATTTCCAAAATGTGTTCAACATATCTTAGATTATAAATTTGGGGAAAAGGATACAACGTTTCATTAAAAGGCTCCTAGATATCTACAATCTGAGTTCCCCGGTAAGGAAAATGCTACTCAGTGTGGATAGCTGCTGTACCATGGTCTAGGAGTCCTATTTGTGGGTTTTTTTGGAGTGGAGAGTAGCAACAAGTAGATGTGGAAATGCTTGCTTGAGGATGGTTTAGTGAAACAGAGGGTCATTTAACAGCATCTTTCTCCTGCCAATCTTGAACATCGCTGAGCAGGGAACTCCCTTCCATACAGGAATATGCCTGCCTCAATTTTCATTTACTTTGCATCCCTTTTCTGCTGGAATGCTTTGGCTGCTTAAACTTGCCCTCAGAACCAGAGGACACTCAAAATCACCTTCCCATCTCCTCATTAGCTCCTGAATCTCACTCTTGTCCCACTCTCCACCTCCATTCCCTTACTCAACTTAAAATGATGTCTTTATTTAAAATAATAAAAAAAAATCCTCTAACATTGTTTTGAAACCTGCTTTTATGCCAGGAATATCACCATAATTTATTTACTCCATTTAAACAGAAAAACAGAAAATATGACTTTATCTTTCCATGATCTTACATTTTGCTTTCAAATTTCCATTCTTCTTCTTTATTTTCTCCCTGGATTTCATTTCTACCACATACTCAAGTGTAATAAGGCATAGTCAGGACTGAAGAACCACTCAGACCTGCAAAGAAGGAAATGGGTTTAGTAAACAGCACCAACTCCATATGCCAGAGACCCAGCAATCTACAGCCTAGCCACAGCTTTGCCACTGACTTACTGTGCGAGCTTAGTCAAGTCACTCAATCTCTCAGTTTCCCAGCTGTCCTTTGGAAAGCATTATTTAACCCTAAAATAAAAACTGCTGCACATGCGCAATAATTTACAGGCTTTATTTTAACACAGAGCTCTCTTAAAAGCTTACACAAATGCTTGACAGCATAGACTCCAGTCATCGTGGAGAATAAAGAGTTCTCTACTGTGGAAATGTTGAGTTTGATTTCTGATCATCCTACTTGTGTGTTAGAAACATGATCACTTAACATTCAAAAAAAAGAAAAGGGAAAAAAGCCCTAAGGGAAGAATCTCTGCCGGTTTAGGAGGTTTTATTTAAGTTATATGTTCTCCACCCCCTCTCCCTCAAACCTAATCAGCATGTCCTATATTAAAGACAGAAAATGTAATTTTAGTCAAACAGTTTAAATTGGTCATATAGAACCTAGAGCTATCAGTTTTGTTGAAGCCCCGGGTGAGTGGCACTTCAGCTCTACCAAATTCAACTCCAGCAGTGAACACCAGTTCTCTCAAGGTTATTTTGTATCTGTAATGTAACCCAAATCCATCAATTATATAAACTCCTTTGGGTTAAAAAGATGGAATAAATTGTGCTAGCTTTAAGGAGATGAGTTTGATGAACCTGTCAGTATTACTAGCACTTATAAGCTGTGAATATTCTGACACATCCTGATATTAAGAACACACCGCTAAAAGGCTCAAGCTTTAGTAATAAATGCACGGTAACTACGGGACCTTCCACTGGGTACTCCCAGCCAAGGCAAATGTTCATTCCCTCACTATCTTTGCTACTGTGCAGCCCAAGCAATAGCCCCATTCTTAAACTATGAGATTTGGGAAATAATGCATACATGTGCTGAGAAGACTGTATTTTCATATAACTCATTATTGCAGGACACAGATTAATTTAAATCCAGCATTTTTAGAATCTTGCAATGTATTCAAAGTGTTATGGTACACTATTTTTTTTTCTAAACCAGTCCAGGCAACAGCCAAGGTCTTTAATATCATCCCCCCATGGCCTATTTAATAGCAAGGCAGAATTCAGATAGGAGGGATATTCTGCAGGATGAGGGATCTCTAGCAAGGGAATCTGAGTATTTGAGCAGCCTGGCCAGAATTTTGAAAGGCTGTTCAGGAGGGTGATATGAAAAATGAAGTTCCTTTTTTGTGTTACTTTTTCCTAAGGGGAAAAAAGAAATAAGGTCTCATCCTGTCCTACTGGTTCAGGGAGATACCAGATAAAGACCAGAGGGAAATCAGTCAATAGGACAGAAATCTCCCCCAGAAGATCCTGTTTGCAAATTATTTAACGATTAATTTAGTCCAGTTTTGTAAGCTTCCTCACCCTTTGTTCCCCAACAATTTCTGTACCCTTTCAACAATTCAAATTAATTTGAGATGAGGATCTCAAATACGTTATAATCCCTGTAAATTTGGTAAAATGCAATAGCATAGGAGACAGAAAGAAACTCTGAAGTGCCTCTACTGGCAGACAGGCTACAAAATTAGTTCATCCCTTTCAGATATGAAAGGATACACGCAACAGACTCACCTTGGGATATAAACCCGTAGGAAGCCAAGCTTCAGACTCTCCACTGCTTACAAAGCAATTGGATTCTTTTGCAAATTGCTTACTTACCATGCTTCTTTCAAGCTGTCCCAAATCTCTGCAGCAATACTGCTTCCAGAGACTGCTCAAGAAAGCACAGACCCTTCTCACACCAGTGCTGCCTCAACGCAAACCTATTTTTGGGGCAGCATTCCAGTTCCAGAGTAAGTTCACGTACATCCTGCCTGTTTCCCCAGGTAGTCTGGTGTTTTGCTAACACGGGGAATCAAGTTTTGTCTTACCACAGAATCAAGGTTATTTTACTAAGAGCAATTCTCCCATATAATACTGATCATCCTTTTTTAATTTCTTGCCCAAGCTGACGCAGCTCCCAGCCTCCACCTGAAACCTTTTCTTGTCCATATGCATTAACAGTTCATCTATTTGCCCTTTATTAATTTCTCCTCATAAAACACAATATTTTTGTCAGCTGAAATAACGGTCTCCTGAGGTACTTGGCCCCAGACCTGTAAACTGTTAACACAAATTTGATTAAGGGATGGTCATTCTAGTGGGCTCAGTGGAGCCTTTGACGTGGGTAAAGGCTTTCAGGGGGCAGGTTTCCAGAGGCAGGTTTTGATTTGCAATTTACAGAGACACTGGAGGATTCCTATGCGTGTTCAACTCTTTCATAATATTTGACTCTCTTTCATAATTTCCCAGTGAGGTTCTTTGTCTCTTTGTCTCTGTTTCCTTTCATTTAAATTCTTTACGCTGCCTTCATCACTTGAATTCCCTTTCCTCACACAATTCATTCCCTTCATTTGGCTATTTCACTCCTTCCTAACATGGATTCTGCCTCTAAAGCTAAGGGTAGTTAAATAAACATTATATGGGACAGATTTGTCCAGGACACATTACTCTTTAGAGGACAGGTGGAGGAGACATTTGTGCTTTAATATAATAGTAAATACACACAAGGCAGTGCTCCTGGCAGCACAGCTAGACGTAACACCAGATTGCTGGCAAATGACAGATAGACTTTATCCTGAATCCTCAGTGGGGAGCTCAAATCTGTATTTTTTAAACCTACCTGGAGTATTCAGTACCCTTGGTGCAATCAAGCCAACACAGGAAAAACATGAAAAATGTGGGGTTTGCCTCTCTCTCTCTCTCTGTACCCTTCCTTTCACCCTAAAAGTTCCAGCTCCCAATTAATTATAGATATCTGCTCCTCATAATGACAGACGATTTTTTTTTCCATTGGAAACAGTTTGGCTTAATTACTTCTGACATTTCAGTCAGCACACTGTGAGCTTTCTCACAATTTTGCAGCATTTAAATAAATAAATGAATAAATAAATAAATAGCCTATCTTCCCAGCCACTAACATAGTTTATTCAGCTTCATGGTAACACAGACCACAATGGGCAAAACATCATGAATAACCAGTTCAACCAGCAGTGGAAGAGCAGGCAGACAGAATCTCTACCTTATTTACTGTAAGATATCTCTCACCCCAACCCCCATAAACAGATTTTAAAGGAAGTACATTCATACCCTCATGTTCCTGTTCAGTAAGCAACAACATAAATTTAGAGGGAGGAAAGGAGACTGAGGTAGGGAACCAAATTAATGGCCCAACTTTTTAAAAAAAAAAAGAGAGAGAGAGAGAGAGAGAGAGAGAGAGATGTTCCCCTGACCACTATCAGCCCAGGAGGGCTGCTGAGGCCAGTGTGATGAAAGGTCTATGGTAAGTGAAAGGGACAGTAGTGAATTTGTGGTGGTTTGAGCAGCCATGGGATTGTGGAAATCAGCAGTAAGAAATGTGTATAATGGCACAAGCAGTTGCCGGAGGGAGGCTCAGGGAAAAGGGATTAATGACTGTCGAGACCTGCTCCCCTTCCACTCCTTCCCTGAAATGCCAAACTGCTGAGCCAGTTATCAATCAAGAATGTGAAATACATTGGTGGATTGATTGGGTTTGATACAGTGGCAGCCAGCTACACTTTTGAATACTCTTTGAAAACAATTTTTACTGTGCAATGCTGGAGAAAGCCAACAAATAATAAACCTGTCAGAGTAGTCACCAAGTGCTCGTAAATACTAAAGCTGCTGTAGTGCCTTGCAGCTGCAAACGGGAACCATTCCAAAGCCTGAAAAATTGTCAATACTTAATCGTTGCATCTCATATCAATTCTAATTTAAACTTCTACGCTCTCTTCCCCCACGTCTTATCTTCCCTCAGCAGAAAACGCACGAGTCTTATTAAAGAGCATGCTGATAGCATGCTTTTCCTTTTAGTGGGAAAGGCTTAGTTTTTTTCCAGCCACACTCCATTTCTCCTGTAATTTATGCTGTTCTTCTGAGCCCTTTATTCTGAATGCCCATTTCAGGTTCAAAGTTGCATGTTTTTAAATGAGAGAATGAGGCTATATAATAACCAAAGAGGACGTGGCCCACTATCTAGCCTTTACTCAGGCAAAACTGAGTCAGTGGGATTTTGCCCGACCACAGGCAGATGAGAAGCACAGAGTCACAGTATTTTATGCTGCCTTTGCCACACAGAAAGCAAGAAGAAGTTTTTCACTTCGTATCAACAGGCTGACCTCCCACTGCTGCAATGGACAAAAGACTACAAAAAATAGACCTTGATATCTTTAGGGACTTGAGCCTATATAGCAGATGTGTGGTTTTGCAGTATTTTTGGTCTTACACCTTGTATACCAGGCCTAATGAAGCCCTGATCATTCAGTTTTAAAGACACCCTTTAAAGAAATCCTCATCAAACACAGAAGCTGTGGAAAATATTCAGCTTTTTGCCATAGCTCATGGAAGTGTGTTCCAAGGTTTGGAGACAGAGCTGTGCCCTTTTGTTTTCCTCTTCATCACATCAGTGAATCCCAACAAAATCTTCATTGAGCCCAATGGAAAGAGGCATTGCTACTATGACACATGAAATCTCTCTCAGTTTTTCTTTTTTTTTTACCATAGATGGGTCCACCTCAGTAGAGTAATCCCCCTCTAGACAGACCAAAAGGACACATTCTGGACTTGAAGAAGGATGATATAATTTCAGATAGTATCTTTGCATTTTACAGTACTTCCTTTCACAAATTACTCTTCGCAATCTTTAAAAATCACAGTTTATAATTCAGGAAAAAAAATGGCAGGTTTTGTGAAAACATAGGGAATATATTGCTCAATAACATAAGAAGAGCCACACTGTCTCTGATGAAAGATCCATGCAACCCAGTCTTCTGTCTGGGTAAATGCAGCACAATCCTTCTCCTCTTACATGCTCCTGTCAATCAGCAATGAGCTCCTTAAAAAAATCTGCTACTGTATGCTTTCTTGTAAATTCTGTGTCTGTGTTCAAGGCAGTGAGCAACTTCTCTAAACCTTTTTGTGGATTTATGATATAATTTCCATACAAATGGGAAATGCCACACGCAGGGGGGAAAAAAAAAGAAATTAAGGATGTTAGACAGCTACACACTGAGCAAACAAGATTTGTAATTCCTAGACAATCTTTTTTTAAGTTTATTCCCCCTTTAATTTTCTTGGTTCTCTTGTTTGAATGATAGATACAGGATTCTCTCACGCTCTCATGTGTATCAGGGATTTGGTTGGAAATGTCAAATATCTCTGCTCCAAAGGCATCACAAGCTCCCACAGTACCACAGTCTGAGTACACAAAGATGCAAAAATGGCAGCAGTGGGAAAAAATTGCTGTGTTAGTGCATCAGAGCAGAATATCTTAGCTTGGGACACTGCTACATGTCTCTCTTTGACCTTGATGTAACTGTCAAACTTCTTGATTGGCAAAGTCTCTCTAATGACCCCCAAGGTTCTCATATTCCACCTGTCTGCTGTCTACAGCTCCCTAAAGACCATCCTCCTTCCTCTTGTCTTCGTTTCCATAATTCCTTAAAGATATGTTCAAACCACAGCTGGTAAGTTCAAGAAAACTGGCAAGAAAATGGAAAAAGAACATCACTGGGAACCATTTTCCAAAATCTGATTTAATTTTTCCATTTCAAATTTAAAGGTCAGATAGATCTCAGCACTGCCCTTGGCAGTGTATTCAAATCAGTGTGTTCAAAACTGTAAATCTAAATAGAAGCAGCAATGCTTGTAATGTTTAATTTTAGAAGTTAAGAAATAATCTTTATCTGGGACACTCCTTGGCTACATGCACTAAATCTGGAATTTGTAGGAATGGTTTTGCCATTCTCAGGGTTTTTTTAGGTTTGAGGAAACAAAGAGGGGAGAGCATTAAATGAAGACAACAGTTGTATATGTTTTCTTTATATAAAGAGAATACAGACAAAATTAATTTCATTTAAAGATGGTGATATCAAATTGAGACACAGTTATTTCAAACAGATGATTATAGGCCTGATTAAAGCATAATCTGCAGTAAATGTAACTACAGGGTGGTGACTAATAATGCCTGTGTGAATGCATGCATGCACACACACAAAAAGACATAAATGAACTTTCTAGCAAAGAAAGAACTTAGTTGTTTTCAGAAGAAAATCCCAATGTTATTGTCTTCCCCAATTCCACCTGCAAAGCTAAAAGTGAAGATTCTTCAGTACTTTTCCATTACTCCAGACTTACTGAAAGATGTTAGTTGAATGTGCTTCCTCATATCTTGCACCCATGTTGTAAGTTTTCTTGTTAACAGGCTTTATGACCCACTATGAAAAGAAAGTTCATAGAAAACCTTCTGCTTGTCTAAGCATTCTATGTACTTATGGTCTCCTAATTTTGCAACTGGGAGACATGAATTAAACAGTAAAAATGCTATTGTCTTATTGTCAGAAGCAAATTTGAAGATAGAATAATTCACAAAATTGGTCCATATACTGTTTTGGAACTAGGCTTGATATTATGAACCAGCGATACGTATTTACTGGAACAGGCTTCCTAGAGAGGTGGTAGATGCCCCAACGCCTGTCAGTGCTTAAGACGCATTTGGACAATGCCCTTAATAATATGCTTTAACTTTTGGTCAGCCCTGAAGTGGTCAGGCAGTTGGACTAGGTGATCACTGTAGGTCCCTTCCAACAGGAACTATTCTGTGCTATGCTATTCTATGCTGCTCTGTGCTATTCTACTGAAAACCTTAAAAATTCTTCACTGGCTGTAAAGCTATTTGAACTTCTCTGTTGTCTTTTTAGTTCCACCTTGGCTGGAAATTCCAAGTGTTGAAACAGGGCTAACAGCAAGGGACCATAAATCTGGATGACCCTCTCTTGAAACTGAGGCACTTTTGGTCATTGAGGAACTACTGATTAAAGTAAAGAGCATGCCGAGCAACACCAGCACCCAGAAGCTTAATGGGGAAAATAGGAGGACTTGAGGCTGACCAGGAGTTATTCAGTAAAAAAGGTACTGGAAGTATCTCCAATAAACAAAACGTGTTTGAAAGCTTGAAATCTGGTTGTCCAAATATCAGAAAGCAAATGATAAATCTCTGAAACCTGTTATTATTTTAACCATACAACTTGCAGTGGGCATCTGAAAAGAGGCCTTATGTATTTGAATTTTTAGGCTTGTCAGTATTGCTCTGTTGCAATTAATTCAAAACTAACTTGCTAAGATTATGTTCCTTTCCAATCAGACCACATCACTTTGTTCTTTAATTCCTTCTGTCTTCTGCCATGTGAAATTTAAACTTCTAAATTTAAATTTAAATTTCTTAGCTTTGTCATCATGTTCAAGAAAATCTGTAGAGCTTTCATCTCTCCAAATCTTTTTTTTTTTAATTACTTTTTCCCATCTTGTCTGCTAAACATGGAGTACTTAAGTGGTGGAGCAAGACACAGTAGGTCAATCCTTCAACCCTTTCCCCATTCAGCTCTTCCCTTCAGACATATTTCCTCAATGCTCTCAAGAAAACCTGTAATCATTACAATAGGAGTGGAAGCAAGAGAGAAAGTGTTCTCAGTTAACATCATTTCTGGGAACTCGCTGTATAGATTCTTAAGTGAATCTGTACGAAGACTTTTACCTAGTGCACATTCTCTATGCTTAATGATTAAACCATAAATAAATAATAGCTAATTTACCATCAGGGCAGTACAGCTCAAACCAGGTACTGTACGTCAAAGAGCTTTATCCAATACAGACAAGTACACAGATACAACCACAAAACTTAAGCTCACAACAATGCATACTCTGAAAACATAATTACATTTATATAACTAGCAGATATAAATTTGATAGTATGCATTTATTATAAATTACCAATTAATAATATATTACCATGCAGCAAATTAAAGTGTGTAACTCATTACCTGGAGTATACTGCTGTGCCTCAACAGACTGCTGATGTTCTGCCGTTTCAGTTAATATTTTCAACATACTGGTGAATTACAACTTGTTACTCATTCTACTTCACTTCGCTGTGTACAGTGGTATGTACATGTATTTGTTTTGCCATAAAAGCTTCCTAGGAAAAAAAATGAGGTTTCTAATGAATGGATATGTCATCACATAATATTAAAATATATTTGTATAAAATATTTTTTTCACCTTTGCCTGGACAGCTAGTTACAGCATATGGTGAAAAACTGCTAAGTAGTTATAATACATCACAACTACTGCTCAGTATTTGTGCTGGGAAATTGCAAGGCATTAAATGCAAACAGGTACATTTTTGCAGACTGCAGCATAATTTACCTCACAGAAGGAATCTTGCATGACCATGAACTTAGTGAATCCCCTGAACATACTTACCTGAAAGAGGAAGAGGAAGGGAGCACTATGGAAAGGTCAGGTACTCCTGTGCAGGTGACATTGCCCCAGCTATAAATCTCAAGATTTATTATTCTGCCTCCTCATCTCACGGAAAGTTTCTTTGCACCATTTTCTGCTCTTCTACATCTTTTTGCCTTGGAGACCTGGGAACTCACACAGGGTCTGGCATCATTTACATAACAAATCACTGCCATACGTCTTGGATGACCACATTAGGATCTCCCAATGTCTCACACAACCTAATAAGCTTACGAAACCCTCACAAGTCAGCTGCCTCATTCTAGCCTATGGCAAATATGAAATAATTCAACTTTGTTTAGCCTATACGAAAGGAAGTAACTTAGTGATAGATTAACTCTGGATATGTAGCACAGACCAAGTACTAGGCATTTCCTGTTACCCACAATCCCACACATAGTGTCATAACCATAAGCTAAATTGTGCCACAATAAAAAAATCACACAGAAACATGATTCTCTACACTTTAGTCTTCAATAAAATGTACCTTAATGAGATACACTTTTTACACAATTACAAAATTATAGAAGCACCAAGATGAAACTGTTCCACACAGAAAAAAACATTTCTGTGGAACTACTTATAAGCCCCAATACATTAACATTGTCTGACAATAGAGAGAGAGTACTTTGTGGGTGGTACTTTCAGAAATAAATATCTAAACAATGTCATAAGAACATTTTGTAAGTTTTAAAAGTTTTTGCCAATCATTCATAACTCAGGCTATAGCACATATTACACAGATCCAAAAATCTTTCTATTCTTTATTTTCAAGTGCTTAAAAAGAAAGAAGAGAAATTTGAATTCCTACTACAGTACCATAACTTTAATGCATGAAAGAAAATGAAAATAAAGGAAGTTTTCTTCATGTCATGGAGGAAATGCTAAAACTCTGTTTTAGCCAAGAGAGATATTCATTGCTTTGCCATTTTCATAATGTTTTTTATTTGCTTCACATAACTATGAACTATAATACTGCAGAGGATCCATTATAGAAAAAGCAATAGCCAATTGAACAGATGGGAAGAAGAAACATAACCACAAAGGGAGAGAGTCTAAGCCGTTTGTTCTGTTGCAGTTATGAGCTAATAAATTAGACCTTTATCAGAGATACCACACAGAAAAAAACATTTCTGTGGAACTACTTATAAGCCCCAATACATTAACATTGTCTGACAATAGAGAGAGAGTACTTTGTGGGTGGTACTTTCAGAAATAAATATCTAAACAATGTCATAAGAACATTTTGTAAGTTTTAAAAGTTTTTGCCAATCATTCATAACTCAGGCTATAGCACATATTACACCGATCCAAAAATCTTTCTATTCTTTATTTTCAAGTGCTTAAAAAGAAAGAAGAGAAATTTGAATTCCTACTACAGTACCATAACTTTAATGCATGAAAGAAAATGAAAATAAAGGAAGTTTTCTTCATGTCATGGAGGAAATGCTAAAACTCTGTTTTAGCCAAGAGAGATATTCATTGCTTTGCCATTTTCATAATGTTTTTTATTTGCTTCACATAACTATGAACTATAATACTGCAGAGGATCCATTATAGAAAAAGCAATAGCCAATTGAACAGATGGGAAGAAGAAACATAACCACAAAGGGAGAGAGTCTAAGCCGTTTGTTCTGTTGCAGTTATGAGCTAATAAATTAGACCTTTATCAGAGATAAGATCCTCTGATTACCAATCACCTGTAAGACAGGAAAATGGCACTACAGATTCACCCGACGTGTTCCCTTTGCCACTGATTATTTCTCCCATTTTTATTCATCTTTGTCATGTGCTTAGACTGTAGGCCTCCAGGAATATTTTTTAACATGCACATTGTAGGCCCTCTTAAGCACCCCCCCACTTAAACATCACCATTCATACCTGAGCCCTTGCTCTTCGGCAGTTGCATACACAGAAGGGGCAGCCAGCCAGATGGAGCAGCCAAATCTGTCCTTACAAATACAGAGCAGCCAGAGTTTTATGGTTGGAAGAAAAAGCACTCTGAGCCAGCGCTATCCTGAATCTTTGTGAGGCCCCCCGTGGAATTCAAGTGATCACTTGATTTTCTGCAGTGAAAAAACAAACTCTGCTGCACCAGAAGGAACTGTGCCAGGAAGCATGAGAAGCTCTAACCTGGGGATTACCCTGGAGGTTTTGCCAAGAACAGTCTCACATTTTCAGGTTGCCAGCTCTATCCACAAGCAATTCCTGAGCATGGGATAATCTGATCCAGAGTAATAGTTCAATTTCAAAGTGCTTTTCTTTGTTTTATCACAATCTGAGCATTATATAATACAGAATTACAGTTCCCCATACAGTTCTGTAACAGCAAATCTTCTATAATACTACAGATCATTCTTACATTGCTCTTGGGGAAAACAGATTTTTAAATGGGGGAAATAAGAAAATGTTTAAACTTGTTCTTTGACGATCATCTTCTTGCGATGTTAAAATAAGTTACCTCTTTGCTGAACTCGGCAGTCAAATGTTGTAAAATGGCTGGGTAATGATCTGTTAAGTATACATGAATACGCACTCACAGAAAGTATATAGAAGTTTGCACATTTTAATGAGAATCGATAATGCTTCTGTAATTTCTCATCCCTCTTACAGTGGTTGTCATGAGGAAAGGGTAAATGTGGGCCATACTACCTTGTTACAATCAGAATTTAAATGTTACGTCCTTCCTTTTAAAGAGCTGCTCTATTCTGATCTTCCCAGTGTTCTGTAATTAGACAAGCTAGCCATTTTTCTTCCACCCTATTTGCAGTTGATTTGCACTGATTTATAAGAAAGCAGTAGAGCTGCTTATGACATACAAAATATAGGGCAGGTCAAAACTGTGGATTATATAGTAACGTTCCATATAGAACATGTGGATCACTAAAATCTTATTTCATAAAGTAAAAGAAATGGAAGTATCGCCTGTAAATAAAAGTGAGGCACAACTGCAATTTCAGTCTCAGACAGATTCTAATTTCATTTTTTGAGCTGTGATTATTATTTGCACTGCAGTGATGTAAGGACCTGATGTAAGGACCTGCTTCCATTCACTGGAGTCATCTTCTCTGAAGCTGCACAGCACCTCCATCAAAAATGATAGTGCTAATGTGAAGGCAACAGGGTCCTGATCTCCAAAACATTTTGAGGCATGTAGGGCACCCTGAAGGGAATAAGAGGTAGTAATACAGTAATAGTAGTAATACAGTAGTAATAGTAATACAGTAGTAATACAGTAATAGTCATTATAGTAATAAATAGTAATACAGTAGTAATACAGTACATCATACTGTATGTGTTAAGACAAAAAAACAGAAGGTAGGAAAGTCGCAGAGGGGATGAAGGAAATAATGGCAGAGTATGATCTTTCCACCAACTCTGCTTAAATGAGAAATACGTGTCTGGCAGAAAATTTCAAAAATTAGGATACTATAATAGACACTGACAGATCAACGATGTTATTTTTCTAGTTATAGGCACCGTTTGCCATTGACAAAAGTAAGATGAGGATTCCTCCAGGAACTCTAACATGATTAAAATGTCAAGAATTAGCAATAGACCTTGCTGAAATCAGATGGGACAGTAAAGAAATGCTATGCATCATTTCTGTGGTTTCATAAAAAGCTTTTTTGTAAATAAGGATTGATTCCCCAGTGAATGGTGCGTGTTTTATCTGTAAAGTAAAAGTGACTTATTCATAGATATGAAGAGCTGATGATATGGAAGTGTTATGCTGCATGAATAAAATGGCAAACTTACATCTTTAAAAATATCACTTTATTTCCATTATTATGTGGATGCTCTATATAAACATTAAAGTTAGCTTTATTTGTTTGCTTAAGCATGTATTTATTCATTATGCAATGCACCTCTGCAAACCACTTCTTCTTCCTCACATAACTCCCACCTGAAACATTAGATTTCTCAATCTCATAATAGTTTTCTGGGGTTGAGTCTATCTTTTTAAGGCTAGAAAGAAAAGGAATAGTTTTCCATACTTTTTATATGATTGAAACATGGTTTACAGTATGGGGCAAATACTGGTTCTGTGTAAATGAACTTTAGAAAGGTTCAGAACTATAGTTTAGTCCATCTAGGCACCCAAAATTCCAACTGTTCATCCAAACATACAAAAACAGTGAGGTTACAAATTGAGCTGGAAATTTCACAAGCCTTTTGAGAACTATTTCATATTCTTCCTCATATTTGATCTGAAATAAAAGTGCTCTCAACATTTTTCAGCATCTATGAACATTGTCTTGATTAGAGACATAGAACACAAGCCCCGTAAAACTGAAAAATAATGGGATATGATGAAGGGGCAATTAGTTGAAGTTTTTCAAATACTTTTAAAAAAGGGTAATAGTTCATGTTGCTACTTCTTTTGTCCAAATACATTCACACAAATCACTACCGTTGAACTTCATTTGTCTTGGTACTACTACATAACATGATCAAGAGATTTTATAAAATAAAAGCTAGAGATTTTATAAAGTAATAGCTACTAATTTACTCTGAAGCATTCAGTTCACGTGAACAAACTAATAATAATAAAGTAGCAAAAGGTACCTAGTTTCTTGTTGGTGGAAATTGATGCTGCTCTTTAGAATGAGTGAGAGACGCCAGGAAATTGCATATGCTCTCTGATCCAGCATGGACAAGCATGTAGTTTCAGCAGTTTCCCAAGAGTTCCTCGAGTTTTAATGTGATATGCATTAATGGATTATGCTGAAACTCTCATCTTCTTTTGCATTGTCTGCTCCTCCAATACATCAGAGGCAAGGACATGTCCAATGGGTAGACTGCTTTGCCAGAGACGGACAGGTTAAGTTAAAGCAAAAGAAAATTAAGTGCAGGTTTTGTCAAAAAAAACTTAAGTTCACAAGACATGCCTGATGTACAGGTCATACGGCCCAGCTATTCTCTTCCTGATACTTTTATTTTTGGCAAAGTTTTAATGCAAGACACAACTAAAATATCTCAGCCTTCATTTCAGCTGACACAGTTGGCTAGCTTGGGCAGTTCATAATTGTCATCTCCAAACACTAACTTTCCAACAAAAAATGTTTGACAATGATCAGAATTTGCTCTGTTAGAAAAGTTTGACCTTTTCTAAACTTACCCATTTCTTCTTCAGGTACCAGATGTCAATAACTATACTGTATCTCCCCTATACTCTACTGGTTTTTATGCAAGTTTATTTCTGACTAAGCAAGATGGGTTTCAGGCCTGAAGAAATATGAAGGACGTGTCAAAACCACACAACAGAACACAGTGCTGAGACATCCATGCAAACAGCAGTTGAGTTCATGCCAGAATAGCAAGATGTGTCTGCTTATTAGCAGAGGCAAAGTGTTACCTTGATATATCCATTCACCTTTGGGATCTGAGCTGGTACCTTCTCTAAGCAGTGCACGGAGGCATGCAGGTGTAGCAGTTTAAAATGGCACAGATCACCAGTGGCTCTGGAATATCTCCTGTCTGATGTACACATGCTCACAGATTCCACAAATCTTACAGCCTAAGGAAACAATACAAAACCAAAGAATGAATGCCTACTGATTGTTTTATGTTTTATTTTTTTTATGGCACAAAAAAATGAAGTTTTGTGCCATTCTTTGATGAGTCTGGTATGCCAGCTGTCTTAGATCCATTCTATATAAAAGGATAGCAAATAAGGTTAACTATTAAGAACAAATAGCTACATATCCGGTTTGGTCTGAATAAACACAGTGTAAGAGGGACAACACTACTCTAAACAGACATTACTACAAGTTATCACCACCTACAGCTTTTCTTTTCTTGGCAATCACAAATACATACACCTTACTATTTACATGAGAACCGTTCTTACTTGGATCACAGGAAGATGGGAATTAGAAATCATCTCTTTCAACTCTCAAATTAGTTCTCTTCTACAAGTCTACAAACTTACTAATTCCCCTGAACACCCAGCTTTCTCCTCAAGTTTTCAAAAGGCTCTGCTGGGTGAGCTATACTGCCCCGTGTCTAAGAGTTTTAAAAAGTGCTTTGTTTTCTTTGCCTGCAGAACTCCTCACACGCCTCCGCTCAGATGATCTCATTCATGGATTTTTATTTTCCCTCCTGCGAGAAGACCCAGTGACTAACTTTCCTTCAAATTTCTCTGTGAAGAGGTGTCTAAGCAGTCTTTATCTTTCCTCAAACCCTGCTCAGTGAATCAACAGCTCCCCCATTTTTATTTGCCTGTTTTATGCGTAGCCTACTAATTTCATGATCAGATATATGCCTATAGAATGTAACCATTCCTCGGGCTTCTTTTTAAAGGGCAACAGCCTGCAATGACCAGGCTGGACTGAAGTGTCACTAAGTACCCTGCACAACTAGACGTCTGCATATTTCACCAGAGCTCTTGAAACTGGACTCAAAATAATAGAACCCTTTCTTCACATCAGGCTTTTACTGCTTCCTACCAGGAGCTAACCAAAATCACAAGACCAGCTTTACACGTGTTATTTCAGGATTTCTGAAATCCATAGAAATGAAGAATTACAGAACAGCAATAACAATGACTCAGTTTATAAGAAAAACAAAAAAGACTTTTTTTCACAAACCACAAAAAGCTTTTGATCGAAGTGTGGCAAGCAACGCTGACAACTTGGTTCGGTTCCTGATTTAGCCTAACCAGGCCTCTCTCTTTAGTCTTGGTAAAACAAAAATGATTATTGCTAACACTAACAGATACTTTTGTTACCC
>NW_008824243.1:701712-714291 GCF_000699105.1 Pygoscelis adeliae
CAGTGAATAGAATGAAGTCTGATTTACTGGAAACCTATAACCCCCTAATATCCGTGTTTTGTAACACATTCATCATTGTGGCATTCAAGGTTCCAACACACTCTGATTAAAGTGAACACAAAAAGAAGCCCGTACACTTCTCACATCATTCCCCAAACAGGTTTTTATTTACTTTATGTTAGTCTGTTTTGACAATGCTGCTTTGGGAAAGCCAAGGTAAAGAAAAAGGTTTGATTTTTCACTGTAAAAGCAATGAGGTTTGTACTCACTGACCTCACTGGAAGTAGACTGAACAAGAAACAACTTGTAAGAAGGCTCCCTACCCTGAATTTACTAATATGATTTTAGGCTTTATTGTATTCCTTGATAATGCTACCCATTGTACGTGGTCTTCAAGTGTGAAGAACTTGGAGCATAAAGATAAAACTTAGAGAACTTGGAGCATAAGGATCAAAAGGACCTTGATGCTCTTCCAGAAGAGTAACAAAACATGGTACTCGCACTCAATATCTGCCATAGCAGAGTACTTAGACATCTAACGGTTTTGTAAACATCAAAATTTTTACTCAATACAATATATCAAAGATTATGTGCCAAAGCCTTGCTGAGATTATCAGCATATTGTGGAAAAATTGCTGCTGCTGCTGCCTCTGCTGTACTTCTTCAGCAACTGAGCAGAAATTCCCAAGCGAGTAGCTTGGTACTTAATTGCATCATTACATTTGTAAAAGGAAGAATTAAAGCAGAAATAAATCTAAAACTAACATCAGCTTGTGTCTTTTTTCTCCTCTGTAACCTAAACAATAATCTACCCCTGTGGTTTCAGATTCTAAGATAGGAACACCGCCACCAGTCCTGGGTTTCTCAAAAAGTCTGAAAACAACTTTGTACTGTGTGGTGAAATAGTTTTGTTCATGATTCAGAGATTGACAGAGGCCAAATAACATTCATGTTTAATTGAAGGTCCTTTAGCTAAACCATTCGCTTTGCTTTCCGCTCTGCTTCACACACATATAAATTAGAAGCAACTACAGAAGAAGGGCTACATCAGTATGAAGTTTATGCTTGCAATAAGTTCTATAGCATAATTCTGTATATACTTACAATAAAAAAGGATGTTACCACAAATGTCTCCCTGTCTGCTCTATCCACTCTATCTGTTGGTGTACATGTCAGGAAAGATTAGTCCTGGAACAACCATGACCTTACTAGCACTTAGAAAGAGGAAAGAGAGAGATGGAGTCAAGCAGGCAAAATACACATACAGTATTCACAGGAGGTTGCTGGTCTAAGACAACTACACACATATATTTGTGTTTTGTTAACTAGCAAAATAGAGGGAATGCGAACACATCTCACAAATAATACTGACTTCTGCTCTTAAACAACTGATATTCAGTCATGCAAACCTTGGAAAAGTATTTTAAGTAGTTTTAAATTGTTCACACTGTTGCCTACAAAGTCTTCACGTAAAAGGTTTTCATTCAGGACTACACAAATGAATATGATTTTCTTTTCCGTCCCTTCATCCTCTTCTCCTCAGTACTGCAGACTACACACAAAGCAATGAAAGGCTTAACACTCTAACGTATCTGAAACCCTTGTGGCACTTCTTTTAGAAGCACCTCCAAAGTCACTCCCCGTAAATTCTCATAGCTCTGCACTATAGATATATTGGAGACTGCATTTTTAAAACATTGCCAGCTGGGAAAAAGCATGCTGTAACTGTCTTCAAATGTAGGTTTTCCATTTTTTGAGGAGACCTTCAAGGTTGGGGAAAATGGTACTCGAAACAGAACATCCATAGTTGAGGCTAATAGGATCTATAGAAGTTTAGCATCTGAAACGAAGTCAGTTTAGTGTGGGAAAAAATCAGAAGAGATGAACTGCTTATTCTTGAAAATGAGCTATAGACCAGCAACCTTAAATGGGACTATCATGTTTTAGTCATCTGTGTCTACTTAAGTGTGCTCAAGGTACACTTAGGCTTTGCTTTCATGAAAACTCAAAGATTAAATATGTTATTCTGCTGTTTTAGCCAGAAAGCAAGCTAAATAATCTGTTTTAGGAAGTCAGCCATTCCATGTGTAAGTTTAAAAGCCTCCCTGCAAATATGAAAATTGTAGGAGACAATTTCCTCTCTCTCCTACAGTAGGAGAGAGAGAAACGTACTACATACAGTGTCAGCCTTTTAAAGTCATCACGGTATCATAAATGCTGCCAAGAGATAACTGGCAGTAGCTGGAGACAATTTCCATGGAGAAAGCTGAGATAAGCTGTGTCTTGCAGGAGTATCTGGGGGAGGCTTGGATAACCCTGTATTCACAGAAACAACGTGTGTTTCCCTCAAAAATACACTTCCCTTACAGAAGGCATGTTTGGCATTCAGAGATTCTTGTGTTCTGGAGATAATAAACTTTTTATTTTGCAATAGCAAGTTCTTGGTTCTAAGCTCAGTCTTCTGAGAAGAGTGAAGAATGTGGCACTGCTTAGTTGGTTGTACTTGACTCATTTCTGCTCCCGGAGGAAAAAACAGAAGTAGAAATAAGATACGGAGATATGAATTCTCACCTAGTTTTGATTGATTATGTATACTCTTATTAGTGTTTAAAGCATTGTTGTGATGCTGCCACTTGTCATTAAAGGTTAGAGGGTCTTTCTCCAATACTTTAGTTATTTATTTTAATTAGGATATTTTACAGGAATTACATAAAACCTTAGCTCCATTTAACTTATTAAGTTGAACAAAAGCAAACAGCACTGAAATGAATAAGAAAACACCTGTTGACTTTCCCAGAAACTTTTGATTTCATATACTGAGTATCCCATTCTGTTTCACTCGCTCACTAATATGACATTTCAATATTATCTTATTAATATCACAATGCTTCTGATTCTACAAAAGCATTAATAACTGCCTAAGTTAATCTATCATATGCAAGCCCTATGAGCCTAGTGCTGTTAGAGCTTTGAAATCGATGGTTCTTAACTCATAGAACCTTCTTATGAGAGTGTAAAAAAAGAAAATCTACCAAAAGTGAATGCAAAATACATTCAACAATTTGTTACAGAATTATTCACAGATAAAAAAGAAGCAGGCTCCCTACTTTGAGATACTATTCTGTTTCTTTGTCCCACAAAGCACTCAGGAGTGTTAAAATATGTTCACTGTAGGTATGCAGTTAAGGAGCACAAGCTAAAGCACATTACATCCTTCTTTCAGTGCTCTCATAGAGAAATAAAGTGGCCTTGATCCTCTACAGTTCAATCCTTCTCAGTTTAAGCCTTGGCAATTTCAGGCTACTTTACTTCCCAAAGAAAGAATCCACACTGGGGTTTAATGTACTTGGGTTCTGACATAACCACGACTTTGAAATCTCTGGCTGAAATACCTTACATAAGAGGTAATTAATTATTATGCCATTACTCACTTACTCAGACCATTAAAACGTCTAAGGCAACAGGAGCATTCAAGAGAAATTTTAAAGGACAGCAGCTTTTTGCAATGTGTTACAATGTTCAATAGAACTGACTTTTGACCTATACGAAAGACTAAGGCTTTTTCTGCCAAAATTTTTTGGCAGCCTGTCCAGACTCACTCATACAACAAGTACAGTGTGTTTTCACATCTATTCATTAAGTCCTACTGTGAGATTGCAGTGTGTGAGGAAGCAAGAACAGGCATTTTAAACCATTTTACTCACTGTAGCCAATTGTTGAAATAACCTGAAAATGTTTTTTGCCACTATTACAGTCCTCATCTTGAGTGAAGCTCATTGGTGAAGACTGAGCAAATCAGCTGACAAAGCAGCTGAGCCAGTTAACTGATTATTAGCACTTCAGCAGGTCTGAACAATACCAGTAAGTCAGAAAAATTAGCAAGATCTAAAAGATGTTTTGTATCATTCTGTTACAAAACCAGTCACTCCAAGGACTGTTGGTTCTTTGAGAAAAAAATCTGTAGTTTTAAAACTTGGTACAGAAACAGCAAGATATCGGAAAGCTGCCATTCAAATGAAATAACATCCTGGCATTTGCTTCTTTTAAAAAATGCATTTTTTTCTTTTGGAGGGTTGACTTGTTCAGAGTTGGGGACTACTGGCATTTGTGAAAATGCTTAATTAGCTTTTACAAAATAGACACAGGGAAATCCTGCTCAACCAACACAAGACTGCCCTTGAAGCAGTTCCAAAGAAACAATTTGGCCAAGAAACATATCCCTATTTTTGACTAAAAAAAAGTTCATTACTAAGTTATATGTTGATGTGGACCATGATATATGGTAATATGAACATGCGAATACACAGCTCAATTGCTGCTTGACACTATCCAAGGAGGAAAAAAAGGGATTGCTCTTGAAGTTTGTTTTGTGGCCATACAAAATGATGCAGCATTTTCACACACTTCCTATTGGGCAACTAGTAGCAAAACCACAATTTTCAATGGCTGTACAAGCTTTTGGAAGATTCACTAATGACAAAGACTGAAAGTTACCATCATCCATTGGTCCCATTTAGATCAGTCTCTTTTAGATTAGGTAACTCCCTCTTAGTATTTTTTAATTATTTTTATCTGCAACATATCCGCTGCGGACAAAAAATAACCTTGTCATATAAAACTGCTCTCAAAAATGTCCTTAAAACTAACCGCTGTTCTAAAGAATTATGATACTTTACATTATAGGTAAACTGAGGCAAAGAAGATTGAAATATTTACCTGATGTCTCTCCACTTAGTTGTTGATTCAGAAATAGAGTAACTTTATTCAATACAAGCACAATTCCTTCCATATCTAATTAACTTGTTTTAAAAATGTGCCATCATGTTTACCTTTTCAACCTTTTTCCTTCAAGCACAGAAGTAAACCAAAAAAAGTTTTGGACTGAGTAAGAAAGGTAGACTGCAGTTGGACAAGATATTATTCGTAGTTTGAACAGACACAGGCATAAAAACACAGCATGCTTAGTCCCACAGCTTTCACTGATCAGAGCTCACCTGCAAGTGTTTCCCAACGTCTGTGATCACATCAAAGTTTACCTACAGCGTTGCCCTATCTCGGCCTGATGCATAGCCCATGCTTTTGTGAGCTCATAGATGTTTTTGTAAATCCATTACTCCTGCTTCTCTTGATAAAATTGTATGATAAATAGGATGTAATACTGGTCTTTCACGTCCTTAATTCATAAACTTTAGAATAAGCTGACAAAGCAACAGACTACAAAAACTGGAACACTGAATTATCAAGAGAGAAACTAAGAGAATATGACATTCATTTGGAGAAATTTGTGTAATATCAGGATAGATCTGTTTCTTAAACAGTTACATCTTCCATGTACTTCAGCCCAGAAAACATGACACAAACAGGTTAGAGATCACTACAAGCATCAGATTTATTACTAGACTTAACCCAATTAAGAACGTAGCAAGGAGAAAGAGGCAAACCATTCCATTAGAAATACTGAATGTCCAAGCCTGGTTACTATTTGTAAATAAAAAATAACATACTACACGTTTGAGCCTCTATGCTGTACAGTAAATACAGCTGTACAGTATACTGTAAGGGTTACAGTCACAATTCACAAGCGAGGGCATCAGCATCCTGCTGGGATCCACGGCAGAGCTAATATGGCTGTGATGTATCAACCGGTGGCAATCTGGAACTCAAACTAGAAGGATCTGACCACTGAGGGGATGTTTTCTTCATGACAATAATGTCACTGTAGGAGATGAGAGAGCATATCTGGGAGCCAACTGTGTGCCTTGCCAGGCAGTAGCAGCACTTTATATGGTACAGTGGATGAAATCAGATGAAATATGCCTTTTGTAAAAATCAAATAGAAAACCTCAACTCCAACAACCCTGGAATGCTGAAAATGAAACACTGTCTGGGGTGGTGGCATCACTGATAAGTGTAATCCCGGATGAGCCAGAGACTTGCGAAAATTCAGACATATTGAACAGAGAGAGGAAAGTACACATAAACCAAAAAACAGCTCCAGCCAGCACATGTAAGTATTGATTGCTCTGTCTATTTCATGGCATGCAAACTCTCAATTTTTTACTGAAATTACCTTCCTGGAAGTGTTACTTGAAAACTACTAATACCAAATGCCCCCTGCCTATCTGATATGCAATATTATAACTTCAACATCAATAGGGTGGGAGCTGCTTATTAAAATCAGCAGGGAATAACAGGGTTTCTTCTGGTTTCACCAGAGGGTAAATCACGTTCATTTAATGGGTGTAAATGAGATTAGAAGTAGACCAGCTGCACATACTTCAGAGAGGCTTATCATAACATAAACAGAGGCATTTATTCATAAAAGTGTAAATGCTATAATTTCTCATTGCTTTGCTCCATTTTCTAAGTAGTTTCACACAAATATAGATGCTGATGTGAGAATAACCTGTTAGATCATCTGCTGTGACTTTCCCTATGTACTAAGCCTTTAAATTTTACCCAATTAGCTAATTTTTACTGAAAAAGCTTGTCTGTAACTCACACTTGACTAAAACATAACTTCTGTTGGGCTAAAATGTATCTCCCAGGAAAACATTCAGTTCGGATTTGAAGACATGGAAACTGAAAATCTACCAGTTCTCACAGCATTTTGTTCCACCTTTCCTTTAAAATCATACCCCTAATTTGAATTGTTTTGCTTCAGCTTTCTACTATGAGCTTTTCTTTATCTCCTATTTTAAAGACCTTTTTCCTATTACGCATTTTCTAACCCAAGATACTTATACGTTAGTCAGATTTTTTTATACAAAAAGTCAAAAACCTTCTTCATCATAAACTAAGGAAATTCAATTCTTTAAATGCATGTGTAAACTAAAACTAAACAAAACATTTTCAGTCTTAACCCAAGTAGTTCTCAGCCTCTGATTAACCCGAGTAAACTAGCAATTGCCAGAAGAGCAATGAAAACTAGGTCAACTTGGCTTTAGTTTCAGCTGGCAGCCTACTTTTTACTTCCCAAACACCCCTATAAATTTTAGCACTTCTACTTTTGACTTCATTATCTACTCTGCTGTTCTTACTTGAGTTGGCTAACTCAGATTTGCCGACCCAAATTAAGAACACTCCTTTTTCTTTACTATTGCAAATGTACATTAAATGACTCCGGCAGAGTCCTTAGCTACTCTTGCTCCCAACTACAGTACTCTGAACTTTCTCTGACAGAGGCAGAAGAAGATGTGACTGCACGTTAGCATCCCCAGGGCACATCCCAGCCCAACACTGCAAACCTACTGTCAGCGACATGAAGTGCTGAACTGTAGTCTGGACTGGTTGAAGCGCAGGCAAGTGGCCCGTTCTCCCACTTCTGCCAAGAAGGCAGTGATGACTGGCAGAAGGGCAGAGCAGACAACTGGGAACAGTAAAGTTTCAAATCACTGCAGCTAAACCCACCATTCTAACTGCTGACTACACAGGGTGCCATACAATCCTCACACAAACTCAGAAGTATGCTACATATTTATTTCCACTGATTAAATGGCCCCATTCCCTCTAATTCATACTTTTTTTCATCAGGGAGAAAATGAATTAATTAAAAGACAGTTGAAATACATACATCTGCAGAAACCAGGCATTTCAAAGAGTGGGATGTTGTTTTAGCTCAAGGTTTCAGCTGAAGGAAACGATCAAAATTAATGATGACCTCAATTAAATTTCTATAGTATCTCTGGGGAAACCTCAAGCCATATGTTGAAATCCCTTTAATGTTAATGGGTATTACTTGTTCTCCCATCAAGGCTAAACGCAACGCTTATGCCTCACGTTTCTGTGCTGGAGGACAAAATGAACCAAAATGATTGTGTGAGGAAGGGAACAAAAGGACAAAGAGGTCACATTAGACCCAGTGATATATGCTTTTCTGCTTTAGGTATTTAAAGGGATGCCATGCAAGAAAGAGAAAAAGAGAAAGACAGAGTTTAGTAATATATGGTCAATGTTCACATGTGTTACTGATCAGCAGAAAAGCTATTTGAAGTGAAAGAGAAACTATGGTGAAAATTCAAAGTCAGTTAATTAAGTCCTTATCATCTAGTGAAGTAATTGTATGAGCTACACACAATAGAAAAGCTCACCCGACAGTTAATTGTATTAGTTGTATTAGTTGTAGAGTTACTACAGGGAGGAATTGGTCCATGTTGTTAGGTGACTCACAGCCATAGTTTGCAGCAATGGGTGACATGTCCAATTACTCTGCGTGGAGAACAAAGAGAAATGTTATGCCACAGGATTCACATGTTCCAAGCTGAACCCTGTGTATTCTACAATGATTAAAGAAATAAAACAGCTGAATACATCACCATTATTTTAGAACATATACCCTTCAAGATTCCTACAGATATTAGAATGTCCTTCCTGTTATTCATTTTCTTCACACTTGGAAACCAAACAAAGCAGACATATCGTACTTTTGTAAATAAAACATCTTAGAAGCTCTGTCAGGACACTAAGGAAGATTCATTCAATTTGTCCCTAAAGAGCTTGTTTCCTTTCCCATGACAGAAACACAATTTCTCTTTCAGGCATTTCCACATACTTTTTTGTTGTGGCCTTCATTCTTGGCCAGCTACTGCATCTCTTACAAATTCTTATGACTGCCTTCACTGACAAGGATTAGATAGTACCATTAACCCACAGTCAAGGGCACTGTGTCACTTACTAGACTTTTTTTTAATCAGACACCTTTGATCCCAAGCAATACTTATCAGCTGACATGTCACTGAGAATGTAATGCATATTAAAAAAAGGTCCACAGTGGATAGTCTCCCCCAGTAAATACTGCCCAGAAAACTAGCTTACCTGAGCAGTATAGGGTATGGAATCAAAAGGGAAGAAAGAGCCAGAAAAGGAGGAAGGCAACAGGACAACAATACAGTGCCAATTTTAAAGTATAAAATTAAACAATTTGCAAAAGGACATGTACAAACAAAATGTCCAAAATGTAACAGTTTAGGTCAGATTAAAACAAACTGAAGTTTTTACTCCCTCTAGGGGATTTGAATACTCAATTCTCTTTCCAGGAAGTGGAAATGGTGTAGGTTTCCTTTGCAGCTTTGAAAATCTTTGTTGTCAATTATAAGGCATATTCCATTATCATTCTTAAATGTAAACTGATCTAAAATTTGTCATTCAGTGGTACATAGTTTATGTCTTTAAATTTTTTTGTGATTAGAAATGGGACTGGTAGTACGTTTCCAAAATATATGTTGCCTGTTATTCTTCTATTTCTTGTACACTTTTTTAAAGTCCATTTGCATTCATTGTTTGGGAGGAAGAAACCTCCTAGCTTTTAGAAAATGCCTTTTCTGTTCTCCAGTGATATTCCTGATACGTATGCCTGTGACCATTTCCTCTTCTCTCACTTGCAAGACAAGAAAAAAATTTGACAGCCTACAACATGACTATTTTAAAGAGGTGCTTGGTACCCTCACTACTTTCCCAGTTTTGCTACCTAGAACTACCTCTTCTGAAGGCAAGATGCAACTAGGACTAGGGAAATCTGAGCTATGCCAAGCTCCGCAAACACCTCCCAGCCTAAGAAGCTGGTCCCCATCTCTCCTCTTAGCATGCTGATTGTCTTTATTCTTTCATTATCTTACAGTTGGATGAAGTTCAAGCACATGGGACAAGTAGCTATTGTTCTGTAAAGGAAGATTTTTTTTTTTAAATAGGAATGTAAAACTGCATGACAACTTTGCATTAAAAAAGAGAGGTTTAGACTGCAAAATTATCTCTTAGATATGATTTACAGTTCTGTCCTGGTTTCGGCTGGGATAGAGTTAATTTTCTTCCTCCACCTAGAAAGAAGCAACCCTCTTCAAGGTTTCTGACTGAAGAGTAGCTCTGTAGAAAAGGCCCTGGGGGTACTGGCACACAGTGAGCTTAACATAAGCCCACAGTGTGCCCCAGCAGCAAAACAGGGCAACAGCATCCTGGGCTGTATTACCAGGAATACAGCCAGTAGATCAAGGGTAATATTTATTCCACTCTACTCAGCACTCATTAGATGGCATCATGTACTGTGTCTTGTTTCTGATTCTCCTGTGCAAGAAAGACATTGATGAACTGGGGCAAGTTCAGCACAGGGCCACTCAGCTGGTCAGGGGCTGGAGCACTCATCCTGGGAGCAGAGGCTGCAGGACTGGAGCTTTTCCAGCCTGGAGAAGAGACGGCTTTGAAGGAGATCCACCAGCAGCTCCCCAGTACTCACAGGGAGGTTATCAGGAAGATGGAGCCAGGTTCTTCACAGTGGTGCATGGTGGGAAGATGAGAGACAATAATTATAAATTGAAGCAAGAAAGGTTCAGACTGGATATAAGAAGAATCTTTTTCACCATGAGGGCAGTCAAGCAATGAAGCAGGTTGCCCAGAGAGGCTATGCAGTCTCCATCTTTGGAGACTTTCAAGACCTGATTGGATAAAGCGCTAAACAGCCTGGTCTGATCTCACATGTGGCCCTGCTTGGATGGAACCTGAGGTCTCTTCCAATCTGGAGTAGCCTATGATCCTATCATCCTTTATAAACCACGTGTTATTTCATATCTTCTTCCTGGAATTTTCCACAAAGATAGACAAGAGGAGAAGTGTACATCACTTGCCTCTTCTTCCATAAACCTGGTCTCCTCTCTCTTCTCCTACCACTAACTGTAAAAGACAAGATCTCCATCTACATTTTAGAGCAGTTGAGAAGAAAGAGGCACTGCAAAAATAGCCAGATCTCTGACTGATTTTCATTTGGAACTAGGGGCTGCATATTTACAAACAACTAAAATCAGCTAAAGAACATTGTCTGTCTCTAAGACTAAGCACTGTGGTCTGGCTCATATGCACATGCTTCTCTTCTCTTCCAAGACAGAGTGGTTGCATCCAATCTGTCTACTGAAAAAACTCTACTGGCCCACACTATATTCACGCATTATCTAGGAAAATGCTAAATGGCATGGCCAAAACCATGCCAGGAGTTAACAACCAAGCAAGGCCTTAGGCCACTGCTTAAGCTGGAGCCATGGCCCCATTCTATTTACTCATACAGATGTCTCCAATGGCATCATCCACATATTTATCTGCACAGACTACAATGGATTCAGCAATGAAGAAGGATAAGTGAAGCTCAGGTTAATTAAAAAAAAAAAAAGAAGAAAAAAAAAAGAAGTGGTAAATGACTGTCTTGAAGGATGATCGTGGCAGCATCACATTTTCTATTCACTGACAGCTTTTAATAGTTTCATAACACTATGGGAAGCATTACTTTTAAAGAATGGTTCATTCAGTTCATTCAGTTCATTTCACTATTATGATATACAGGTTTCTTCTTAAATTTGCGCCTCTGGAATACTGCCACGGTCTATTTGCCTCCCTTGTTACACCCTCCATTGTGCCCAGTGAAATAATCTCAGAATTTTTCCATCACATGTCCATCAGTACTCAGTTGCCACTAGACCAGTAATCCCATTTCTTGTATATCTTACATTATGTGAGTCTTTCTTTCTATAAGCCAAGATACCCTTGCAGCAGTCAGACAGTTTTACAGAGCCTTTAACACCAAATGTGCAAAAGTATCAACTATGTCCCTTCATTTCATCTTCATGAGGTGTCAATGAAAACACAACATGCAGCTGGAATCAAAGAACTTTGTCCAGCTCCTGAGGACCTCTTAAAGCAAATGTATTTGGCAGCAGTTTTCAGCAGTTTTCAACAGTATAATCCTTAACAAATACTTTAACCTCAGCCACTAATGTTTCAAGCTCCACATGACAGGTGTTTTTCAGGGAAACCTGGTGTGCTGTATAGCAGAAACGGGCATGGTGAGGTGTTGTTAGGGAACACATGACTTTATGCTGCTCATTCTGAGAGGTCAGACTGGAATGCATTAGAAATGGAGGCAGAAGAAGAAACAACTAAATATTATTGCCTATATTATGCACAGTATCTAAACAAGCACAAGGAAAATATTAAATGCACTGGATGCTGAATTACTCGGGAAGGGTTCAGTTGTAACACACCCACACAGCAGGTGCTCAGGTGGCTCGGAAGAGTGAGGTACCCTGCTGGTGGGGGATCACCGTTCGTTACCTGTATCAGGATCATCTGCTGAAAACCTCTGCCATCCATTTCATGACAGTGTGTCATGCTTAGAGGAGCTTGGCTTGCCAGAAAGCATTAAGAGGAAATAAACTGAGATAAGAAAAGAGCTGGCCCAGCCCACTACTGCATGGGTAAAGAGAACTGCCTGAAGACTCAGAGAGGTCTAACTAGTTCCTCAGCAGCTGAGCTATATACCCTCACTTTGCTAGAGAATACATGGAAGTGTCATTATCATTCCCAAAATATTATTATTCACATATTAATATTCATTTACCAGAGATTTCTCTTTAACAGATGCTTATCACCAAGGTGTGATGAAGCTTAATACTGAACAGGGACCTTTGCAAAACCACAACCACATCATGGGCCTAGAAGCTTGCATGCCCGTATCTTCTGGCACTAATTAATGAGCTGGACACAGGCCCTGCTGGTAAATCACTGTGGTCTCCTACTCCAGTATCAACAGTTCTATGGATTCTA
>NW_008824243.1:714350-745489 GCF_000699105.1 Pygoscelis adeliae
AGTCTCCACACTCCAAAAGAATGGTGTTTTTCACAGGACCAGGTTTGTATGACTCCCTGGACCTTTTGTTTTGACTGAAGGAGTAATTACTGACAGACTACAGAGACAGCCTGTTTGATTTGGGCAGAACCATCAGAGCAATCACTGCACTGCATTTTATCGGTGAGGAATTGTAACAATACCCTATACCAACAGAGCACATCCAGCATGACTGCAGCTATGCCAAGAAAGCTATGCTTTGTATCACAACACAGGCCCCACGTATCTGTGAAATTAACTGACTTCTGTTGTTGTAACAACATTTACACTAGTAGTTCCAGTTGGCCTCAGAGATTACACAATTTCAAACTCTTAGCTGACATGGCTATGTCAGCAGATGTGTTTACTGGAGACATATTCTGAGATACAGAGACTCTTACCTAGAATAAAAAGAGAAATGAGAGTGCAATGTGGGGTAATCCAGACAAGAAGACAATGAAGAAAACAAAAAGTTAGAGAATAAATGGCCTAACACAGCAAATCAAACAATGCTCACTGAGGTTCCAGTTCTGCAAGGTGCTGGACTCTTCTTCGGAGAGCTGAGCCTTAAATATCTCTCACATTATGGGAGTCAAGGGATCCAACACCTTAAAGTATTAAACCTACATATGCAGAAATCTTACCTCAGAAGAAATTATGCCATTATCATTACATTTATTTTCTTGGCTAACTTACCATGAATTTCCCTTCAATAAGCATTTGAGTAAGTGTTCTGGAGAGGGAAATCATGAATACTGACTGAGCTGTCAGACTGTAAAAGCTATCCTAAAAGCATGAATGCAAAGCTGTTCATTTACTGGTTTTGACATAAATAATAATCAGGTTAAGCACTGAAGTATATGAGGGATCAAAACAATATAATGACAGGCTATGAAAATAGTCAGAGCCTTCCAAAGCTGCCTCCTAGATTGGAATACAGAAGTCAAAAGAATGAATAAATGTAAGTGGGTTTAATCATTGTTCAGTGCGTTAATCCAAACAGAAGCTCCATACTTATAAGGGAATTAGCCTCGGTGATGAAGATTTACAGTAGCCAGGAAGTTTTTTCGTGCATGAGGAGGGATCAGTACAGCTGAAACCAATTCTTCTATGTGAGGATAATAACGGTGCAGAAGTCAGAAGTAGGCCAGATGGAAAAGGAAAGGCCAAAACTAAGGCATGCCATCCTTATTAAAAGGTTAGTGAGAAAATGTCCTATGCTTTTGATGTCTTCAGGACTGGCATACTTCACAGCTACTTGGGCAGGTATGTCTTAAAATCAAAGACATTATAGAGGAGAAAAACACGCTGACTGTATCACCTTGATGAGCAAAATATATGAAGATTTCTATTTGAATGGACTCTACTCTGTAAGACCAAAACAGTAGCTCTATAAATGTCCATGAAATAACTATTAAAAAAAAAAGACAGAAAAGTCATGTTTGTAATTCCTAAATAATACACAAAGCAGAGGAATTCAGTTTTATGTCTCTTCAGTTTTGATGAGTCTTTTCACCTCTCCATTGCCCCTTGCCTGTCCATAACCTGGAAACCCCAGATTGAAGTGATCTGAAGAAGCTGTCTTCAATTATATTAGATGAACAGAAGGTAGCAAGTATCTATTGAAATTGGATCACATCATCCTCATCTGAAAGCTTTGTTTGATAAGTTGACTTTCTTTGATAAGTTAACTCGTATACCATCAGAGGTTGTACAGATCTATCAATTAATTACTAATTAATAATTAAGCAGGAAGTCAAATGCTTGCCAAGTCCAGAGAGATGAGATTATTAATTAGATTAGATAATTATTAATTTAGCAGGAAAACAGAATGATTAATACAATAACTAAGGAAGCCAGGGGAACAGAAATTATTAAAATTGAAGTAAGAAGTAGTGGTGAAATAAGATATGTAGGGATAGAAGATTACCAACAGAATTCTCAGAGTATCACTCCTGTTTTCATATTTTCACTAATGAACTTGGTACAAAAAGGGAAAAGAGAGAAATGTGCCAACGAAATCTGGTGACAACTTGTTAGGAAAACTTTGCCTATGCAAAAAGATACCAGAATGGCATAAAGGAAGAACTGAATGATATTGAGCACTGGAGCTGCAAATATGGGATGAAATGCAATAGGAAAACATGCAAGGTTATACAGCTCAGGGCTAATTAGAATTATTATTCATTAGAAGCTGGTACATCTTATATTTGAAACTACATAAGAAGGAAAAAGACCTGAGTATATTAAGTCATCATTGGAGGACTGTGAGACAGCAGTGTTATTTGCATATGACAACAGACAAATGTGGAATGTGTAAGAGAGCCATTTCCAAGACAGAACTGGGGAAAAAATTAAGAGTTGCATTACTGTGGCAGGATCAGTGACACTCTACCATCCATGGTCAAACCACTAAACAGGCTCAGGGAAGGGGTAGCAGAAAGATCAGGGGAAGACAGAGGCTTTTTACCTCTAAGGAGTGAACTCACAGCACAACTTCCTAATGCAGGAAGTAGGATTAAACAAAATCTTTTCAATTCAGATACAATTAGATTATTTTATTGTTGAAGTGGCAGAGGACTGGGTTCAATGACTTGGAGATGCATACCATTCCTGTGTTCCTAACCACTTTGGCAACAGCATTATCTATGGTTAACGTTCAAGTATAAAAATCTACCAAAATAGCTGTGTGGACCTGTAGTAAAATATTCCAGAGCTTGCCACTATATGGGCTTGTGTGGTTGGAGACTAGATTGAAATGGGAAGCTGTTCAGCTGAGGAAAGGGAACTGGCAATATCAGAATAGTGTTTTATATTTCTGTATATCTGCAGAGATAAACGGAATTGCATTTTACTCATTATCTGACGATAGGTTGTCAAATGTATATCCCGAAAATCCCATCTGCTATGCTATTCTTATGTTCTTCTGCATGAGGACTCAAAACACAAAGTCACTATTTCACTGACACCCATTCATACAACAAAATAAAACAGCAGCTCTCTAGTAAGTATTGAGTATTCTGGTGATTTCAACACACACCCAGCATTGAACCCTCTAGGTTAGCTGGTGGAAAAACAGTGAATGTCTGATAGAATCAGCTTTCCTGGCAAGAATTTTGGAGCCAAATACACTGAAAAATCACATTTCTCTCTTATTTGGGCTTGATTTTATGTACATCAGGTCTATAGTGGTAATGGATCCTTTGCTAGAGTCAGCCTTGCAAATAAACTGAAAAAGATTATGTGTTTCAAAATCGAGGGAAAATATTGTTTATCAGATTTTTAAAAAGCTGTTGTTTGATTACAAATGTGAATATCCCTGTAACTTCCTTAAAGTTTCTCAGTACCTGGAACTCCAGTTTGAATCTTCAGAGGACTCTAGCTGAAGAACTAATGGCGGAAGAACACAGGGCATGCTATGTCTAAGTGAACAACTTCATAGAATCATAGAATCATTAAGGTTGGAAAAGACCTCTAAGATCATCAAGTCCAACCGTCAACCCAACACCACCATGCCCACTACACCATGTCCCTAAGCACCTCATCTACGCATCTTTTAAATACCTCCAGGGATGGTGACTCAACCACTTCCCTGGGCAGCCCGTTCCAATGTTTAACTACTCTTTCAGTAAAGAAATTTTTCCTCACGTCCAATCTAAACCTCCCCTGGCACAATTGAGGCCATTAACCAAACTTAACCCACCTTTATTGATTTGCCTTCATAAATAAAGGTCTCTATCTCACCTAAAGCTTTAATTTCAAAGTTCAAACTCTGTCAGTCTTGGAATATTAGGCCAGTGACCTAGACCACAGTTCTGGCTCTCCAGGTTGACACAGAAGACTTAAAATTCAGATTGTGAGACACACCATCTTAATAGAGCATGCTGTAATACAAAAAGCAAGCCTGTGTATCTGTGTATAGAGTTTTCTGCTGACCGTCAGAAAAAGACTGCTGGTGGTCAAGAATACCTGCTGGATTCTTAACATCTTTCTTAACAGGATGTTAGCACAAACTCAACTTAGGTCACCAGCATAAGATACTAAAGTTTAGTAAGAGAAAAGATACTCCTTTCTGTCACCCAGGTTTCCTGGGTGAAGAGGAAAGGACATAAAAGAATGGTGGGAGAAAAACTATGCTTTAAGTTTGAATGCTAAATTTTAAAGTTTTATGACTGAGGAATTTTTTTTTTTTCCTTTATATTAGCTTTGTTAAACTTCCATCAGGAGATTAATTTAGGTAATGAACAAACTTGTTAAAAATATTGTCCTTATCTGAACAACCCTTTTCGCTATGCTTAATTTTCCAACCTTTGGTGGTTTTGGTGATAAGTCCCTGCAGGACCGAGAAATGAATGTTTTCGAGTTTGGTCTTTTTTACTCACTGACCTTCTGGGGGCAGGTCTGGGATTTTTGGATCTGACCTAGGATTTTTCTCTAGTGAAATCTAGTAGGCTGCATAACTACTGGAGATTTTAAGTGCCTTCATTCTAAACAGGCAGCCTCAGCACTGATAAAATCTCTGTCTCACATGAAGGGAGACAATTTTTCAATTTTGTATTTACTAGTCTCTCAAACCATTTCTATGTGATTAAAATTATTAAGAAAACCATGGTAATACAATTATGGCATAATTGCAGTCACATTTCATGTTGGAAGAGACATTTTCTTCACTAGACACAACACAAATAGATTTTAGGGTCAATTGTGGGGTTTTTTGTTATACTGCTGGCCACAAAACTCTGTATTTTTTTTCCAAACACACACACTCCAGTGCATGCTCTGAGTCTTCTCATTTTCTTTTCTCATTCTGATTAATGCTCTTATATTTATTAGACAGGAAATGAATGGAGTGAATATGAAGGAAGTCTACAACTCCATGAATAGTGTAGAGAAAGTGAACAGGGAACAACCTTTCACTCTTCAGCATAAGACAAGCTACAGAGCACTCAAGGACAAACAAATAAATGGAAATATGACTTTATCACCCAACATCCACACTTCATAGTGAACCTTGTTGCCACAGAACTTTGTGGAAGATGAATATTGACATGCATTCTAAAAAAGGCAGGACAACTTCATGAATATTACATCGACCGGTGGTTATTCAAAAGAATGGTGTGGCTGCCATCTCTCTCTGCTTGCCAGAAATTGTTACGCCAGAGGAAGAGCCAATCCACACTTGTCTTGCTCCTCATATTTTTCCCCTAAGCATCCACTACTCACGACATCCAGGGACAAGATACTAGGCTTTTACAGTTTTTAGAGATGTGTGTGCAGAAGTTGCTACTTTTCTTTTTACAAAACAGATGTTAAGGTAAATGTTAAAAATGGAAATGTCAGAATTTATTTTTGTACCTCAGAATAACTAGTTTGCAGGAATTGGAAACGAATTCAATAAAAGTTTAGAAAACATTTTTACTGGCAGGAAATCACCTGTCCAAGAACTACGTTAGGGAGACAATCCTCATGTCCAACTACTTCTATATTAAAAACAAATGTTCTGTGGTATTGAAAGCATTTCATTACACAGCTCATACACCTTATCTAGAGGTAATTTCTAACAGATTCCCACTTGCTTTGCAAACATAAGTTTCTAGGCACTCACTTGCTTACCCCAAGTGGAATTTCATAAGTGAACTAAAATCAGTTCAAACAAAATTCATTTTTCCATCACTTTACACCCCAGCAAACTGATACAGACTAACTGTGATGAAGTTTAATGCAGACTGTTTACAATGTGTTGCACCTCTTTTCACATTTATGTATAATGTATCAATATCTCTTTTTTTTTTTTAAGGAAAAAAATGTAGTTTGAGATCCAAAGTTTATAAACTATTTCTTTCCTCCATCAGGTACACACAAGAAAAAAATCTAAGAACTGGCATAACATGGAATTTAGTACTCACCTCTGGTATTTCTAAAAACAAACAACAAACTTGGTTGCTATTTCAGCAACCAAGTGCATATTATTTCCAAAAATATGTATGTATAATCTAGTATTAAAAACTGTAAAATGCTGAAGAATGAATTATGGCTGTCCTGCTGCAATTTTTATATGATTTGAAAGGCCAGTACATAGCTCCAGAATTTTCTTGTGAAATTGAGAACCACAGTATGCTTCCTGCACTTCTTCAGCAGAGAGCGCTTTGGCCAAGCATGCTGAAAGGAAAACAAACCCCACCTAAGCTCTCTTCACACAAAAGTAGTAGTTGGGAGATAGAGAGCTGCACAAACTACTGCTTTTCAGAAGTTATTTTAACACCTTGAAATGCATCCCTTGCAGGACCCAGTATCTTTGTTTACACAAGGAAATAATTTCCTATCTATTGCTAACTCAAAAATGAGAGCCACTGGGCTTAAACAGCTCATGAGGTCAAAACAAATTGTTTTTAGAACAACCTCAGAAACTGTGAGTTACTCCCAAGTAAGCATTTTGTGTTCCTGCCCCAAATATTAACAGAAATGTTTCTATCAATAATCATCTGGTAGTATTTTATGCCTGCACTTATGTTGTTCAAATAGTGTATGTGCTTTATAATTTCACAGTCAAAAAAGGCAAAAATATAGGCAATTTTTTCTTAAGGGATATCTGACCTATCATCAGAAATCTATATTGCAGAGTGTATCTGGAATGCTCAGTTCCCAGCCATTCGCATTAGAGCTGACGTTTTTAGAAGATATTTGAAAATCAAGGCCCATGACTCGAGTACATAAACATGGATTAAGGAGCATGGCTTCGACCCCTAGTGGGAGGTTATCTTTGCAGTCAGAAAACTGAAAACATTTTTTATTTGTTTATTTTTTTCCTACAACTAAACAGATTCTGCCTGAAACTTGCAGCAAACTACTTCAGGGTTCGTCTTGCAGTCGATACATTCACAGCTGGGAGCCATTCATTCAGATTATAGTTAACATTCAGTTGATGCTAAAAGGGGTCTAAAACTAAAAGTTAGGCTATAGGTGTGGACTCAATGTTTTAAAGAGACACCTTGGACTGGATTTAGGCAGACAGGCGATCCTGGCAGCTCATCTACATCATGAAATGGACTGCAGCACAACAATCCCTAAACTAGCAGAGATCCAAGACACAAGTTCACAAAGAAGGGGACAGCACAGCACAGAAGTAGCTCAAGCAGCAGAGTTACTTGCATTATGAGCTTTGCATGCTGCCAGGAGCAGAGTCACCACACCAGGCCACTCAGCACTTCTTCATCCAGAATTAACAAGAGCCAATTTTGCACCCACAAATGTAAACATGCTTCAAGTCAAACAGAAAATTGCAGTTCGGGTGTCTCCTGCCAGTGTTATACCCCCAGGTTTCTAAACCACTCTATTTCTACTGTCTGGTGTTTTTAAAGCATCCCTTCCACCCCAAAAAAGCTATGCAGAGCCATAGCACAAACCAATGGTCTAGAGGCCCTTCTACAATGTTTAACTAGACTGGGAACAGCTATCTCATAAAAAAAAAAAAGTCTGAACTTGTCAGCATGCTCCCAACACATTTAGGACTTGATATCTATCAGCCTCAGCAAAAGAAGTGTGAAATTGTGACACTGTTTAGGAAGCGGAGGATACCACTGCACAAACCACAGCCAGAAGCTAGAGAAATGAAAGGTGAACTAAAAGAGATACTGCTCATGAGGAAGAAACAGAAAGTTTGGGTCTCTAGACCGTGGACTACTGAAAAAAAGCAGACATGCTTTAGAAGGTTCACTCCAAGAGGGGCAACCCTGCCTGAGGGTTCCCACGTGCAAGAAGGTGCCCAACTCTGATTCATTAGTCAGAGAATCAGGTGAATAACACATATTGGGTTACCAGTTTTTGCAAATCCCCCCTCCTATTAGTGGCTCCTATCGGTGTCACTCTGTATCTAGCTCTTCCTGTGTACTGTATGAGGACTTCACATGTTTAATTCACAGCCACGGATTTGGTGGCTTAAGGGCGTACCTGCTCCACGCAGTGAAGATGATTCACTGATCCCAGATCTGGCTTCAAAGAGCAGGCATGTCTCAGAGGGCAGGGAAGCACAGTGCAATCTTTTCCCAGATCCCAAAAAGAGCAGTCACAATAGCACTGAGTTAATATCATCCAAGCTAACAAACTGTGCTTCTCAGCTTGTATCATAAGCTCAAATGCAGCATGAGGCTGATATAGCTGAACAGTGTCCAGTTGCCCTACTGCTGGTCACAGCTACGTCGTGTACTTCAGCATTTCACACTACTCCAAGTTGCCCAACCCAAGTGGCTATGTTTGGAATGCAGAGATAGTTGGTTTCCCCTTTCTCCTTCCCAGCAGCTTAACAAAAGACAGTTAAATACACAGAGGCAGTCAGAAAGAGAGGCTGGAGAGCAAAAACAAAGAGGTGGAGCAAAGAAAGAGAGAGGAATATCTTAAACAGGCTTTGTCATTAAAGAAAATAGACTTTTTAATGACATCATAAGATCACTGGAAGTCTTTGCATTGGCCACAGAAGACCTTCAAACAGACTGTCCCTAAACAGCCTTGAAGTCAAGCTCTCAGCACTTCTCAACATTCAAGCCTGCGGTTAATTTCTATATCAATGTATTTAAAAAATAAAAATGATCTGGCAAAGCCTCCACCGTCTCCATGTCAATTTTAATGAAATGAAGATTGGCGCTATTATCACATAAAACCATAAACAGAGACAAATTATGTATAAACAGCACAACTAAAGGTTGATTGAAATGTTAAAGATCAGGAGTGGTAATATGTAATTAGTCATGATTGAATCACTTAAGGCTAACTGTTGGTGCATAGAATCTCAGAGGAGTGGGCTGTAATTTTGCTGTTTATTGGTATTTATCTCACTAAATAGATCCCTGAATTTCAGTTTTGACTGAAAGGTTTTACCAGTAGTTACTGTTTCTGCAATAACACAGTTCAGTTCAAGCACTGTGTTTGGTCCAAAACCTCAAAATAACTGCTCCCTTTTCAGGTAATGAAACTGAGAGTTCAGATTAAAATGTACCTTTTGGGGTCCTTGAAATGTATCTAGTATCTAATTATATATAAATGACCATTAATTATGGAAAAAAAAACAGTTATATATAAGATTTTAGCATGTGTAATGTTATGGAACTTGCCTTAGTAAAACTTCAATATGTGGTTGTTTTCTTTAACTAAAGATGTTTAATTTTCTAATCTTCATATGTTACTGCACCAGCTCACCAAATGAAAAAAAAAAAAGTGAAACAGCAGAGCTCTCTAGGATATTTTTGTTTGTTTTAATAAATAGGGCTTTAATATTCTTTATATCTTTATTCTCTAAGCACAATTTCAGTTCCTGAGAAACCTTGGGAAACATTTGTAGTCAATGAAAAGGAAAAGCAACATTTGAAAGAGCAAAGAGAAATGGGAATTAAGGCAAGGATTTTATTAATTGGAGTCCTGCATTTTTTTAATTCCCTGTCTGTAAAAATCAGGTTGCTTAGGCATCACAACCAATATTCCCAAAAACTGCAGCAAAAAAATTACTTTGCATTATTAGTCCCAAACGATACCCATCATAAAAAACAAATATAAAGAAAGAATGAAAGCTCTAATAGGGGAAGAAAAATGTACACATGCAGTTGAAATCAATAGAGGATTTTGAACAATCAGGTAATATTTTCTTATGAGTATAAAAGATATTTTCCTGAAAAAATGGTTCTTCTATCTCAAATTTTGCATGCTTTTATTTTAAAGCTTTCAGTGTAAGTTCCTAAAGGGGATATTTATCTTACAATATTATTGTATATGCTCTCTTTTTTGCTACGTGATCAGATTTTACAAAAACTACCCAAAACAAAAAAAGTTACACTATACACATCCAACATACATTAACAGTCATTATCATATATATCATACACAGAGGAATAGCTACATTCTCTGTCTGAAGTGCTGAGAGAATATGGGACCATTTACACATCTGGAACGTCACAAGCTGTTCCCATTGTAGATCATGGAAGGAAGTGGCCAATTCATCTAACCAGACTGGTTAAGCTTATTAATTGATTTTTCTGGTACTCCTATAAACATTGAAATACTACTTTAGCATCCATTAAGACAGAAAAGGGAAATTCCCACTTTTTGATTGCATTCATAGTAAGATAACTGCAGAATTTGGTTTATATTCTAAAAACAGTCTTAGCAACCCAAAGAAATAAAATATGTGTTCCTCCAGAAAACATTACCTTAGGTTCTGCAAAACAGTCATGGTCTACAGGCGAAATCCACACTCCCCTCAGCAAGGAAGATCGGCTTCCACCACTGGTCTCATGAAGCTGCAGTTGGACCCACTGAACCTCCTCACCTGAAGAAGGGACTTCTAGCTCTGAAGTTTAATACAGGATATTTAACAGCTGAAGAGTTTTTAGTATTTCATCTCAAGTATTTAATTACAGAACTTCCTTTTCATGGAAGTGTCCCATTGACATGTTTTATTTTCAGAACATTTTCTTTCCTCTCCTCTTTTTCATATTCAGAGCAACTGTGAAGAAGAAATGCTTAAAATCAACTAAGAACAGCACCAGAAATGCTTCTTTTCCCTTCAGATAGAAGGAATGTAACAATTTGAACTGCATTTTCCTGCTTAAATTACATATATGGCTCAAATTCAAAGTGTGGATCTATGCTATATTCAAGGGAATGCAGGAATAGCCACATTCATGGTGTGCTTCCTGGTGCACCCACCCTCCAGCTCGTACAGAAGCTTTTTCGCAGCTGAGAAGCAGTCTGCATGTGGGGGCTCCTCACGGTCTGGGTGGGCTTTCAGGAACAGACCTGAGGCTTCACTGACTGCAAGAAAGACAAATCTGGTCCCAAGAAGTGCTCTGAAAGGCCAGGTAGGTCTTGCTTGCTGGTCCCTCGAAGCAAAGTGTTTTGAAGAATCGTGCCAAACAGAGAGAGGGACTCTCTAATGACAAGGCTAATTCTTCTCCTAGTTACTCTCAGAAAACATCTCCTCAAGGAGTTTTTGTCCTCTTCATTTTTGTCCTGTTCACACACCCTTTTCCAGCATACTGTTCAACCTGATATCTTCCTCCTTATCAAAAGCTCCTTTTTTCAAGTAACTACACGAATCTGAGCAGTTCCCAGTGGTGGTCTATGTCCATAGCTATTTCTTCTAAATGATTCTGCCCACATTTACATCCATAATTGAGTAAGACAACTAACTCCATTTCATAGTAAAGTTGCACCTTTAAGATACTGTACGATGTTGGCCCAAAGGCCAACAGTAAAGAGCAATGGTATGTTTACTCATGTCCCAGTCTTCTGCCATTTTTTAATGTATTTTAAAAGCATATACATAAAAACACTTACAGATCCATATTTGGTGTTGCTGGATGGTGACCAGAACATACTTTTTTTGTTGCCTGACATTCCCAGAGTTTTTGAAACATGTAGCTATTCATTGGATATTGGGGCTGGATTTTGTTGTTCTCTACTGTTCACTGTTTATATAAATGTCTTTCCAACATATTGTCCATTCTTATTTTTTATCTGCTTCAGACTGCTAGGCTTCTGCTATGCCTTATAAAACACAGAAAGAGAGATAAAGTCAATGTTTTTCTTCAGTACGCATGGCATCTCAGAAAATAAATTGTAGCACTGCACATTATTAGATGTGCAGGTAATGATGTATTCCCCCTGCCAAACTCTTCACAGATAATAAAAATTACATGCTTGTTGCAGACACACTAATTATGTGCAGTTACGGACAAAAAAAAATTGAATCCCTTCCTGAGGTGCAGATTAGTTTGTATTGAATACTGCCTTTGGCAAGGCGTTTGTGAATTTTATTTTAATTTTCTTAGCAGCAAATTAGAAATATATTTGAAAACTATTAAATTTGAAATACAGCCAGTGAAGCTGATGAATTAAATTGATAGTGGAGTTTCTCCACCATCTATTCCTGACTGAAAGGAAGGAAATTATTTCTTTGGCTAGCATAACGTGAGTTCAGTGTTTCATATAACAAGAGTACCTAGAGATGACAGACAAGACCAGGACTGTGCCAGCTGCTGCAGAAACATGTGTAACTACAGTTTCTTTTCAACAGCTCAGTAAAAAGTGACTTGGTATATACTATTTCCTTTACTATTAATAGCAAAGGAATGTCCAGACAGAAAAAAAGCCATGGCTAGAACAGGATAGGCCTCTGTCAAGCTGAAATTTCTAAATAAGTCCTAAAAATGTAGGCACATGGTCACAGGTTGTGAGCCGACTCCTGCCTGGCCTCAGCATTGCAGAGGACGTTGCATCGCCGATTCCTCCAGGCAGCATGCTGCCTGCAAAAGTCTGAGTTTCCAGGTTTCCACTCTGTTGCACCAGATTTATTCAGCTGACAAAAGACATGTGTTTCTAATTGGCTTGGCCTAGATTTGGGATGTGGCATGGCACTGACAAAAAATCAGTTATAATCTTCAGAAGAATCCTTTTCAAGCTGTAAAAAAGTTCAGAAACTGTATCAAACCACTAGGAACTCCCCTGTCTTTTAAAAGGAAAGAGCTCTGCTGTACCTCTCAGAAACGCATAGCTTAATTAGGAGAAAAAATGCCATGGACCTTTAGTTCAAGGGAGCATCCTCTGTGATTGTACCCATTAGTAGCTGTAGCTACAAGAACCAGAAAACAAAAGTGGAAGCACCATTAGAAGATTAAAAAATAACCTTAATCTTCATCCATCCGGTACTGGAAGATTTGTACCTCACATGAAGAAGGGGAAAGACTCACAGCCACACAAATTCATAGAGGACTGTTTCTGGCCTTTTCTTTGTGTCAAGACAGCAGCTTGGAGCCCTGGCCCATGACCGAGGCCTCTGTCCTCAGCCCTGCACAGCAGGCAAACACCAAGTCAGCCCTTGCCCAGGTAGTCTGCAGCATTCCCAAACTCCGCCACTTGTGTACAACAACTCTCTCTCCATGACAAAGCATTGTTCCCCACCTTTCTTCTGGCAAAAGACATTTTACAGAAGATTCAAGACCTGGCATGTGGAATACACACAAAGTGCACCAGAGCTCCAGCCAGGTAAGAAGGGGCAGGAGATGGAGCAGGACGGAAGAGGTGACAACGCCAAAGTTTCAGCTTCATCTGGAGATGTGTAAGTTACTGAAGACCTAACAGGTAACTCTAGGGCCCAGTGGGACACCATGCAGCCTTAGCAGCTTGTGTTCAGAAGCAAAACAGACACTGAGCTAAGACGCCTTCTCCATCTACATCCGGCTAGTAGCCAGACTAGACTATTTAGGCTGCACCAGGCTTGAGTCATGGCGATTTTTGTCTCTGAATTTGAGTCCCCCACAACTTCCCATTCTGCAGTGAGAGGTGCAAAGATAGCTCAGAACCATCTTGCACTGCCGATGCCAGCTCATCCTCTGTTTAATGAACTCCCCTCTAAAAAGTAAAGATCGACTGTAGGAAAACAGGTCTAGCTACAGCAATATGAAGCAAGATCTTGTTTTCATTCTTTCTGTTTTCAGTAGAGCTACTACCAGCAGCAACACTCTGCTGGAGCAGTCAGCAGAGAGAACAACATTCGTCCTTGTGCTCACCCACTCAGTTTAAAGGAAAAGAAACGTCTGTTGTTCCTTTCTTTGCCTTGTGCATTTATGCAGGTTCATTATTTTATTCTTGCAGTCACTACAACTTCCTTCCCTCCATAAAAACCATTGCTGGCAATGCCTGTAAGGCAGATCAGTCATTCTGGGCAGAAAGATTTCATTTGCAATTCCCATTATCATACTCAGACAAAACAACAACAAAAGTCTTAAAGATATATTCATTGTTAATTATACTTATTCTATAAACAGATTGTAATTTAGCACATGTCATTTAGATTACAAGAAAAAATAATAAGAAAGCATTACATAGTCAATAAACAAAAATATACTTTAGGCTACATTACCGTAAATGACTTTCATCTATTGGAAGAGCATTAAAGGAACTGGCAGTCCACAATCCAGTCAACTTCCAAAGACAAATTAAACTTAGATACAGCAAAGTTCTCCTGGGGGAGAGCACAATCACCGTTTTCTAAGCCGCTTTTCCTCCCTCCTGCTCTGAACTTTTGTTGCTTTGAACTTTTTTCTTTAAAGGACTCGAGCATAAGGGGAAGTTTCCATTACATAGAAGGGACAATGGCATGATTATAGTGAAAGCACTTTCCAAACACGCAAGGAAAAACATGTTAAAAAATAAAAACAAAGAACAACTTCTTCTCTCTTCCTTACTTCAGTTGGCTTAACAGTATGTTCAAAATCTGTAGCCAGAACTACCTTTTGTTAATTGACCGTATGCCTGCAAACCTCCCCTGAGCTAAACACAAGAGAAGTGCTACAAAAGTATTAATATAGCCAGAACAATAAAAGTCAATATTCAAATATATTTTAAGAAAGCTGGTTTGGATAAACATTTTTCATGTCTTTGTTGGTACCTAAGTGAAAATTGTCCAAGCTTATCCAGGCAAAGAAACCTTATACACTAGGGATTTATAAGAAGTTATATTGAGCAGTATTTTTTCTAGCTAATCATTTGGTCCAGTTTTGCTTTTAGGCATCTGAGTTGCCTCAGATGCCTAAATTCAGCTTCACCTTGAATTTATTAAGCTACCTATATAGCACTCTTGTTTGGTCAGATATCCTTCCCTCCCTTCATTGTTTACTTGTAACACAAGATAACTACCCTTATCAGAAAGGTACTAATGAGAACAAATATTAGCTTAAATCTCTTTAAAACTGGAAGAGAATAAATCAAAAGAGATTTGCAGCATGACCCTGCAAACTAAGGTTTCAGAGATGAATGGGGAGTAAAAACCTGATAATAAATGAGATGCATTTACAAACCCCTTAAAAGACTGTTAGAGCTAAGTAAGCCAGGGGATACAGTTTTGTTTCCACACTATTCTGAGGCAAGATGAGAAAGTCCACATAAAAGAGCTGTAGCAAGTTCCCATGATTTGCCACATATTTATGGACTAAGAAAGTAGATAATAAAAGGGATTAATTCCTGATTTACATATTCTACTAATAAAGTGGCAAGGTCTTATGGAACAAACACAACAGCTGCAAATTATGTAATTACGTATCTGTATGCAAATTTGCAGACATCTCATAAATGCTGGAATACTATTTGCAATGCTTATTAAGTGCCTTTTATTGCCTCTGCATAATTCCTACATGTGATTCTGTGCCAGATGTCATTGTAGCTTGCAAAACCTTTATTGTCAGGTTAGCTGAGGTAGCACACATTAACACTGCTCATAAAAATCCTATTTTTAATTAAATTACCTGCAGTGTCTCAATAATTTCTCATTGTCTTCCTGTCCAAATCAGTTGGTTGATTTCTTTTTTCAAATTGCACAACTGAATCACAACTTCCAAAAGCATGGAAGTCTTTCTGCCCCACGTTGGCAATATTAAAAAGAAAAATAAAGACAGACAGGAAAATCTCAGTTCCTCACGGAAGTTTTACAGGGAGCAGTACAGTGTCAAGAGAAAGACAAACAAGGGATACTGATTTTGACAAATTTGAAAGTGTCTCAGAGCAAAAAGAAGATATATGAAGATTGCAATCAACTAGTGGCATCAGTGAATCTCTCCTTTGGATTGTAACTATCATGTTCAGTGTGTAAGTAAGTTGTAAGCCAGGACTGTATTTCCTCCTTAAGCCATTCTTATGAAAGGCCCAGTTTGAACAATGTCTTCCACATACATTTCTTGATCTTAGGCCAAATGACTGAGCAGGGAGGCCAAAGACAAAACAATGGTGAGACGAAACAAACAAGAAAATTAACTATTTCTTCCTCTGAAAAAGCAACTGTCAATTTGTTACTTGTAGTAGTACAGGATCCAATAAAGTATAAATAGAGCAACAAAACAAGTACTTCACTTCTAACAATGTCTCATTAAAACAAGTTTAGTAAAAACTTTATGACGCCTTTGATTTAGACCACTGTCCTACAACACTTAAAGCTATGAAGCAACAGCAGACCTTTCCCAGGCAGTTCTGGGAGTGCAATCATTTTAATGGCTTAGCTGGCCAATCTTTTTGGACTGAACAAATTTGTCTTCTGCAGCAGCAGGATACCCTTTCACGTGTTTTCCCATCCTGACTAGGCTTCTCAACACACTCATCAAAGACCTTAGCATTGAGTGAGTAATAACGTCCTCCACAGAAAGAATTTTACCCACAGTTCAATGTGAACCATGAAATCAGACTTCACCACAAAATAAATAAACATTATTATAGGCTTGCCACAGAGATGAATCTTCCAAAATACCTGGTTATATGGAGTTTACTACACTATTTGCTGATGGAAGCACTTTTTGACAAAGTATATAAAATTATATTTGGCACAAACTAGTCACAGTACCCTATCTGGCTCAGCTCAGAATAAATCTGGGATTGTGGTCAAGGTCTTGCCTATTTCTTCATCTTCCACTTCATGGTATTTTCCATCAAAATGACTACTTGTAAGATTTAGGACTATCAGTATCAAATCAGAAAGGCTGCTGGGGTCAAATCCAACTGTAAATTATAACATCATCCAATTGTACTTCACCTGGAGGGTGGCTGGGGGCCTGTGTAACTCAAGTGGAAGAAAGGTGCAGTCAATAGAAACATTTTTTTGAAGGAGCTGGTAGAGAAAAGAATCTGCAGTAAACTCTGCCAGATCAAAAGTTGCAATAAATTAGGGCCGTCCAACATGATCTAACAAGTTATCCATTCAGAACATTAAGGAAATCCTCCTTGCTTTCATCTGACTGAGCACTGATTTTATAGACAATTCTTCTTCATTGCCAATTGGCTAGGAGCTTTGTATCCAAACTAGAAAACAGAAGGAGGACTCTAGAATTTATACCATATGTGTGTCAGTTGTCCACAGGATTGGTCCTTTAGAAGAATTTGTGTCTCTCTATGGCCTGGATTTGGGAACATTATCCTCATTCCATGGGTTTAATGTGAGGATTAAAATACTCAAAAGATTCATGTGGATACCGCTGCTCCCTGTGCTTTTATTCTTCCTGTTTTCCTGGCAGTCAGGTTTTATTTTGAAAGATTCTGAAAACCTAGGTTGTGTACCGCAGCAGAGAGTATATGAATAATTGTTCAAGAACAGTCTATTCACTAATTCACCTCTTGGTATCTATAATTAACCAAGAGGTAGCCACAGCCTCAAATCCTCTAGACTCCCAAGGAAATACGTCCCCCAGAGGACAGGTAAAAATGATTCCTCTAGAATGATTCAAATTTTGAGGAACAAAGTAAAAGAGCAAGTCAGAAATGGTCACTAAACAATCACTTCTAGATCTACTGCTATTACCTATTATTAGAGGACTATGTTAGAGAATGGCACAGATCTCTAAAATAATGATTAAACCATATGAGTTGAAAATTAATCTGAGTTTTAAAGATTATTGCATAATAGTGGCATAGTACTGTTTCACAAAAATCTTTGCAAGAGAAAAATGATGAAATGTGCAAATACCAAATGCAAACAGTAGAATGTTACAGACTTGTGCCCTTGAAATTTGAGATGTCGACTTTTTTCAAATCTCTTTTACTGTGATTTCTCATCTTATTTAACTGTATGGTTATTAAATCTAACTAGTAATGATTTGAGCTGCTTTAATTGGATGAAAATCATACAAAGAAAAATAAAAGACACCAAGCCAATTTTTTAAAACTCTGTTCATGGTCTCTTCCCTTTTCTCTATTTTTTTTTTTCTTGACAGGCTTATTCATTTTTATAATTTCTAGATTGATAGATCATAGACTTACCATTTCAGTCTGGATGTTTCCAACTTAAAATTCAGGCTTTCTATGGATTCTCATTACAGATATCCTGCTACTGGTTTATATTAAGATGGTCAGTATTTTGCCAGTTCTACCAAAATTTTCTTTCCTTACTCTTTTTCAGTAACTATGCACACTACAGTTGTTTTCAAACAAGTGCACATGGAGCATATACAAATGATGTATCCAAGTAAAGCATTAGTAAGAATAAGCTATTGCAATTACAGTATCAACCTAAGTTTACAAAGCATGGTTTAAATGGTCTTCTGCATTCCAGAAAATCAAGTTACATATTTGAGAGTGACAAAAGTCCAAAATCTGGACTTAACTCTCTAATCGTAGGTAATCAAGTCTTAAGCTATTGGTCCAAATGTAAATCATTGCCTGATCTTGATTCACTTTCAGACCCATAAACTCTACTACTTCTTTGTCAAAAGTTCTATTATACGTTGTAATGCAGATAACATTAACATACTGTTTTTCACTGTCATCTATGTGTTTGTTATCTAAGGAAAGGCTTCCAATCTCTGGTCTTTGATCTTACCAGCTATGTCACAGATATTTTTGTATACTCACTGACTCCTCTTCATGGCCTTCTGTAAAGTGAGGCCAAAAACCAAATTAAGGTAAATCAACAATATTCCTTACACAGTAACTTTGTTTCCAAAAAAAGCAGCTAGTGTCAGCCAGGGACATCTGCAGTCAGTCTAAATGACTTGGGCACACATTTCTTGAGCTGTGTGAATAACTATTTTGGGGAGGTTTCTGGTTGATCCCATAAAAAAAAACCCTTTGAAACATTTGTTAAAATTAAAGAGGAGATATTGGATTATACTATCAGGTTCCGTTCTGCTTTAAAAAATAAATCTAGATTATTTCAAATGAAGGTGGATTCTGAAACCAAAGTAGATGTGCCTCATTTTGCAAAGTTGAACTGAAATACATAGGTTTTCCCCATTCTTTACTGGCCAAAAAATGAACAATTCAAGAGGCTGAAGTCAATCTGGGCAGTTTTTGTAAAGAAAAGCTTGTTTCCTGAAAAAATTCACTTGGATTCCCATAACTCCTATTCCAAATTAGGGGGGTTTATAGAATCATAGAATAGTTTGGGTGGGAAGGGACCTCTAAAGGTCATCTAGTCCAACCCCCCTGCCGTGGGCAGGGACATCTTCAGCTAGATCAGGTTGCTCAGAGCCCCGTCCAACCTGGCCTTGAATGTTTCCAGGGATGGGGCATCCAGCACCTCCCTGGGAAACCTGTGCCAGTGTTTGAGCAGTTCACTTCTTTTATCACCTCTGAAAATGTCATCTGAAGTTGTCATAGGTGTGTTAAAAGATAACAAATATCATCAAAGCAATCTTGAGTGGTAGGGAATTTCAGAGTAGTAAGATCTAAAGAACAAATTAATTTTGGCTACTGCTCAGCTACATCCCCGCAAGCTGGCTCCAGGAACTCTTTGCTCCTTTGTTCTATAGCTCCATGGTGTTCTATTTATTTCTTTTTAGCAAGAAAAATTCCCACTTAGTGGTGTTGCTAAAAGCATATCCAAGAAAATTTCTGAATTATTAATAGGCAAGCGTCATACAATCAGATGACAAATTTAAGGGTTATTCAAATTGCCAGGATTAGCACAAGCCAGCTGATAATACTTTGAGATTAGTCTCCCCTGCAGCAAGATTTTTGCACTTTTATTAAAAAGAGAAAAACTTATTTTTCTAATACTTCAAGAAAGACCTGTGCGTCAAGTAGTCTGGCCATGCGTAACAGTTTAGAAGCAGCACTCCAGAAAGCAGGGAACTAGAATGGGAACTGAGAAGGTAACAGAAACCTGGTAGCCATGCTTACCACAAGATGTGAACTGATCTAACTTGTTTTTCTAGAAACATAAAAAATTAAAAAAAAAAAATACAGGAGACACAAGTATGGATGAGGTTTGAGAGCAGCTGAAAGGATGAACCTGAATTGTGAGTATAACACTCTAGGAAGAAAGGTCCTGTTGTAACATAGTGATTTATTTCTTTCCTGAAGGAAATTCTAAGGGGAAGCAGCAAAGATCTGTTGGATTAGCACAGAATACCTGCATTTGAATGTGGACATCTGTAGTACAATACTCAGAAATTCAGATAGCCTTGCCCCAAAGCCTTACACAATAAAAACAAATGAAGACTCAGCAATAAGCCAGACATAGCATCATATTTGTGATGAAATACTGCACACAGTATGAAGGCTGAGGATACATTTTTAATTTTCCAGAGAAGCCTGCAAAATTGCGAATTGAAAAAGGCAAGTTTCAGAGGAATTGGGATATGAACCAAGCTTTTTGAAATTTATCAAATAGAGGTACCACTTGGCCATTTTTATGTCCCACAAAAAGTAGATAAGATTAGGAACACAGATGTTTTAATATGGAAGTCACATAAGGCCAAGGAGAGCCCTGGGATTTTTTTCAACTTTAAGACTTGAAAAAGAAGCCACAGTATATGACTAAAAGTGAAAGATACTCCCCAGTTGTTTTTTAAAAGCTTCCAAAAATAAACCTAAGACTCATCCAGTGTTAATAGGGTCAGAATTTCCATGCCAAGTAGCGATACCAAGGGGACTGAAGAACAGAGATGTAGCTCTAATGTACAAATAATGACTTGTCTCCTTAGATTTTTATAAAATGTCAGGCATCTAGTTCTTCAGCCTTTGTGCCCGCATACTCACAGGAGTCCTCTGCTGTGAGCAGGACAACTTGTATAGCAGAACCACGAGTAACAGTAGCACAAATGAACTCTATGAGAGTTATTTGCCAGCCATTTAGCCTTTCCTCACACATATTTTCAACTGCACAGTACTTGAAGCTGTGGAACTGACAGCCTTATGCTGCAAGGCTTTGGAAAAAAGAATACTTACGAAGTTTAGGAAAAATCTGACATATCCTTCCAATTTTATTGTAAATAATTTATTTGCATTCTTTCACAAATCTGGTGCATGGCCCGGTCTTTCTCTAAGTCTGACAGACATCACGGCTTCATACTTCATGTCTCCTTTTTTCCTTCCATATTCCGGTGCAGCAAGTCCTGAAGTCTGTCATGTAGTTTCCTGAATGTCATGGTAATTTTAAGCTGCTTTTGTTCAAATAAAAGAACTAAGATGAAAGACATATATAAAAATCATTTATCTTCAAGCTGAAAATACCGTTCAAATAATTCCTTAACTATTCTTGCACTTCATTCATTCTGTAAAGCGATTTTCTTCAGTTTGTTATGTAAGTGTGCAATATGGAAATAGGCTTTCCATTTACGCTTCTAATGGTTTCCAAGGAGATCTGACCCGCCGTTCTCACAGCTCAAGGTCAGATAGTTTTGGTCTCAAAGTCTTTTGGCTCGTTAATTTGTTATTATGTTGAAGTCAAATCCATTATGGGATACAGGTAGAGACACTTCTGTTGTGCCTTTCAGCTCTCTCTTTGCTTGTTTAGCTCTTGAGAGGAGAAGCCACTTTTGAACCAGCTCTCTGCATCAACAAGAATCAGTCAAAATAAGATTTGGGCTTTTTCAAATGCAGTTACCCCAATGTTTATTGAGTGCATTAACATTGACATATCTTTACGATAATTATAAGAGAAAAAGAACCTCAGAATACAAACAGGTTGATTACATTCCTCTCTGCAGTAGAGGTGACCTTAATCTTGCTACGCATGTGTCCTGAAGGGAGTAAGAGAGAACTTGCTGGTAAATCTGAGCCTCTTCCTACACCCATGTGACACGGCACACCCACCTGCAAACAATGAACATCACTTTGTTCATGTACTAAAAATCACCTTCTGCTTCTCTTTCTCAGACAGAATAGAATACCACTAATAAGAGAGTCAAAGTCAGTCAGTCCCCAAAGGTTATGATGGCAAAGTAACATTCTTCCTGCCACCAAGTGTTACCTTAATAAGATTAACACGGTGTCTCTTGCTTCACCTGTAATGGTCCCACCCCTGCACACAGATTCTGATGCAGAGGACAATTAAGCAAGGGAAGGTCACTCTGCTAATTTCCATCCCCTTTGAATGAGATCCAGACATGGTAGGAAATGTGTGCATTCTCGAGAATCCTGAAAACGTTAAATCCCTCCCCAGACACTGTAACTGAACTCTTGCAAATTTCCAAAAGCCGCTCTGTGTCTTAACGTAATTAGAGCAATCTTGGTATCCTGGCTTCCTACAGCTGTGCCTTACCACTGCAAGTAACCTGTCTGAAAATTCAGCTCCTTGGTAGGAAGAGAAGACTGACAGATGGTGAATAAATTCAAGGCTAGTTTATTTTTATAACTGGAAAATAACTTTCAGACATCCTGGTGGTCTACAGATTGTTTCCAGGTCTTTTCTATTTTAATGAAAGATAAAATATGACTTGGATTCATGATCGGGCAATTTAATTTTAGCCAAATTGCAGAGAAAAGTAAATGCCAGCTCTTATTCTAAACTTTAACCTTCTGAGCCACTGAGACATTTATCTTATGCAAAAATTATTGCAATAATAATAATACTTTCTGGTTTACAACTGATGTACCAGGAAATTAATATTTGGTTTTATGAACACATTAAGCAGATGGTACCTATTGTTGAAATTATCCCATAAAAGTACACGTATTTGGACTTGGTTACAGTGCAATGCATTAGACTTTTAAGAGATTGGTGTGGTTGTTTTTTCTTTTTTTCTAACAAGCCATTTTAAGTCTATATCATGCAACCTTGGAGTTAACTGTGGTGAATCCATAGCTACAGTAATTTAAAAATGATTGAATTAATCATTTTCCCTCATAAGGAGGAAAGAAAAGAGCAATATTAATGTAAATAGCTTACACAGTTCTTAGAATTCTGGTCTGTCATTAGTTTCATCAAAATCACTGATAAACTGAATAGCTGTTATAAAAGTTAAAGAATGGAGTAGAAACTTCTGACCCGGCTGAAGTTAACACTAAACTTCCCTTTAGTTTCTGCAAAGGTTCAATCTCCTTCAAATAGCAGTCTTGAAACTATGCAACCATGTTATCTGGTAGCAACTTGCAGAGAACTCCTGCCGTCCTTCTACAATTTAAACATCCCATTTCACAAGAAGTCCCACTGAGACAAAAAAAGTTACTCTCTGCAAACTGCCCATGACGAATGGGAGTGGAATAATGACTGCACGTGTACTTCAGACTGGTTTTAAGACAGACTTGTTCATACTCTTTCATTACATCAGATTCACTATCATTCAGTCACTGAAATTTTCTGCAGTTAAGTCAATAGAAAAACTCCCATCAACTTCAGGAGTCTCAAATCAATCCTATATTCCCTAAAACTATGTGTTATTTAAGGACATTGCAGGAGCATATACAGCATTAAACAGCATCTTTGCCTGCAGTCCCAACAGCAGTCCTGTTGTTGACTTTGTTCCATTTCCAAATTAACAGATACAGAAACTTGACCAGGTACTTGTAAGGTAACTGGCAACCCTGTCATCTTCACAGGTGAACAAAGACTAGAGAAAACACTCCTATTAGAAATGTCTACAAGCCATCTTTTTATTTCCATCACGTAAAGTCAAGCAAAAGGTGGAAATAATTTTTAAGAACAACTTCACACTTCATTTAATGAAATCCTACCACTGAAAGAAATGGTTAAAGAAACTATTGCTCAACTTGATGTGATTGTATACACACCTGTATGTAATCTGATCCTCTTTACACATACTAACTGCAACTTTATCAGAGATTTTCCAAGCTACATGACTAAAGCTAAGGTTCTAAAACCATTTAAAAAGAGGTCAGTGGCCTGATTTTCAAAAGCAGTGATTCTGCCATCCATTCTTCACAGCTTTGCTGCAGAAATATCAAAGCAACTAGATGAAAATGTTTGTCCAATTTAGTCAGAAAAGAAAACTAAGACCTCTACAAACCACTGAGCACTCAGCAGAGTGGAAAATCAAACTAACAAATCAGGTACCTAAATCTAAACACAAGAACTTGATTTTAGGCACAGACCCATGCCTCCTAACTTCTGTCACTTAATCTCATTCCAGACTTCTCCTCTGCTATAAGGAAAGGGATCCAGATACAGAAGGCAATTCAGATGTTATTTGGACTCTGTCTATACCATCCAGAAAGGGAACTTGATGAGATAGGTAGAAGCTCCTAAATTAGGTGTCTCAATTAACTGAGTAAAGTTAAGTTGGATAAATTCAAACTAAGTTTGGAAAGTCTTGGACACACTCTCTAAACTAGAAAAATAAATTCACTTAAAGGTGTTGCACTTATGCAAATGTAGAAAGATCCCCAGCAGACTTCTAAAAGCCAATCTTAATTATAATTAGATGCAACAAAAAAATGTAACTTTCACTCTGTTTCAAAAAGTTATGTATAAAGCAGAAAATCCCAATTAAGTCAGTCTATAAATTTGTGGCAATTTATTACAACCTCTCAATATGAAAGTGATGGATAAACCACTGAGAACCATTGACCTGGAAACCTGGAATCCTCCACTCCGAAGTGGTGACAGGCAGCCTGCTGAGGAGGTCGAGCAGGAGAACTGGCAGGAGCCCCGGCAGGTTTCTGATTAAAAAGTTCAGCTGGAACAGCGTCGAAAACTGAGCCACCAACACACAAACGACTGCTGGGAAGTTCTTTGGTTCATTCTTATTTTTATATTTACATGACCCAATATTGCTTCTGGCTTACTGAAAATGGCATACTACTTCAATTAGACAGGATGCACCACAACCACAAGTAGTGATCCATCAGAGGAGTTTTTAAATCAACCTGGCCTCTCCTCAGGATAATTATTTGCAGACACACTCAGCTGCAAATAATATTCTAACCGGGTGCATACAGGCTGACTTCACTGGATGCAGTGGTATCTCCAAGTTTCTTCACAGTTTTTGACAGTTTCTTACCAGTTACTGACAAACACGCCTGACTGGTGGGCACCTAAGAGAAAACATCTTGTGACCAGGTGCCCACCTGACTCTAAACTGATTCTTCTGTAGCACACAGTGGTCCCTTGTCTGAGCACAAATCTAACAAAGTGCATGTTTAGTTTCTGGTTTATGGTCTTCGTCTGCGTGTCCTCTGCAGCAGTTGAGGACTTGCAATATTTAGGTCCTCTCCTTAAAAAGCAACTCTATTTTTTCCCCAGGACCAGATTGGTTTTCTGTGAGGCTCTAGAATACGCTTCTACTATCAACTGCTGTACAGTTTGCAATTCTCACTTTCCCAGGATGTTTATCCTTTTTTTAACTTTTTCAGGTGACTTGGGGAACAAAGGAACAAAGGAACCAACCTATACCCAGATTGCGTTAGAGTGTGTCCTTCCTAGCAGTTCAAGAATACATGCTTAAATACAAACTCAATTTACTCTGAGATCGGGATTCTAGGCACTTCACGGCACAAAAGACTTACATTCTGTTGTCATTAAAGCTTGGCTGTACACATTCTGCTTTCCTGTTTGTCCCCGAGGAAAAGCACCTATTGTTTATCTCCTAAAATGAGAAATACCTTTGAAGACCCAGAATGATTGTTGCACTACAGCACGGAAGAGGGCTGAATCATCCTTAGCGTATCAGGGAAAGCCTTGTCACTAGCTTCAATAGTTCAGGAATATTCCATCTGATCACTTTATTTCTTCACTTACTTTATACACGGTACTAAATTGCACAAACCACTGAGTGAATGAAGACCCACTAAAATCAGCTGTGAAACTCCCAATGATTACACCATGGCCTGATTTTGACACTTTAAACAATATGAAGCAAAGATTCAATCTTTCCTAGCCTCTGGTGAACTAAGCCTAGACTTGAACAAGAAATACACCGTGAAGTTGTATTCCCTATCAACTCCTGGAGGTAAGACCCTTCAGCAAGGGTAATTTAGCACTGAAATTACATTGTCTTTTCTTGGAAATCTCTGTGATCTTCACCATCTGTTTCATGTGATAAAATAAAGTTATTGATTTGATGCTGTATCTTCCATGTCAGAATAAAGGCCAGTTCCAATTTGCATCAAGCAGCAAAAAACCAGAAGTAATTATAAATTATAATGAAAACAAGCACATGCTTTTCCACATTTTAATGAAGCAAAGGTAGCTGCACTGGTTTACAGCTCCAATCAAATTCAGATCACGTTAGTTGGATTTTTCAGTTTCAGACAAGTAAGACTGTAGCAAGCAGATATAGTAAGAGCTCTAATAAGTTTCCTCACCACATAAAAATTATCCGGCAAGCAGTACAAAGATCACTCAAATGCAAACAAATACTCAATAAAGCAGATAATTGACTGCAATCTTAGTTAATAAGATGGCCCCAAACTGCCCTGCAAAAATGCCAAAGCAACTAAATATAAATGTTTATCTTTATTAGCGAAGGAAGAAAAACTTCTATATTGTTACAGAGAACTTCTATACAGTTTTACGGGAGTCTAAAGTACTTTAAAAATAATTAACTATTTTATGTTGCAGTTTCTGGTTTGAAGTTTTATTTCAGCTTTGAATCTGATGGTTTATGATCTAGAGTTCTTGTTATCCTCTGAACCTGTCAGCATCAGCTTTTATTTTCTGTGCCAAAATAGGACACTAAAATGGGAGACTGATCACTCACATTTTTTAAAAGGTCTAGTAATTGTTAGCTGAGAATATCCTCAGCTAAACTCACAAACATGCATGTACACACATATATTTACACAACCACAGTCTAATGACTATGCAGCAGATTTAATATATTTTTTCACTATTATTGATCTCCCCAGATCCTGAGATTAATGATCATGGAAACAATCATTCAAACAAGACTCCCAGAATCTCTCTGTAGCCTAAGAAATAATTTTTTTAAATAAGTAAATAGAATACTCAAAAGCTCTTTCTACAGTGCTGTTTTAATGTCACTCACCATGGAAAAGTCTAGAATATCATGCAGACAGCAGAAATCCTCTGGCCAGCAAGGTACTGCACATCCTGGTGTGAATCCAGCTAATTCTGTCCATAACATTAAACACTGAGCTTAAGTGCTTTGCTTGACCAAGACAGAAATGGTTGACTATTTAACCCTGTTGTCTTAGAAAGCACAGCAGAGGGAGAATCCAGTGTGCTTTTCAAAGCAGGTTGTGGGAATTGGTTACAAGGGACAGAATATTTAGTAGGTCTCCCTTATTATGTTCATCTTATGCTTCACCCTTCTGTTGAGTCCACCAATACATGTGATGAGTTAATGACAACAACTGTTTTTTGGAATAATAGCTGTATTCAAACTATGCCAGCTCCATTCACAAATCCACATATAGTTAGTTTATAATAGACAGTTTTCTAAACGACATAAAGTAAGATGTCATTGTAAAGAATGAAGAAACAAATGCCCATTATCTCCTTAGTAACATTTGATTGCTTAAGCGTCTCACTTTCTGCAATTGCTGATTCCACATCCTCCCTGCTATTTCAGGGAGGATGCTATTATATAGAGCTATTTTTAAATAGCACTGCTATTTTAAAAAAACCCTTCTAATGTCAGATTTTTGCGCGTGCATTACTAATAATGTAGCAGTTCCTCCAGGGAGTCTCAAAGCAACTGAGGGAAGTGAAACACCCTGTTCCCTTTGACTCTCCAACAGAGCCAATTACCCCAGTTTCCCACAGCTTCTTCCCAGAGTGAATTTTCTTTCTCATGAATACTCATAGGGCTAAGCGTTGCCATGTTTGTTAACATAACTTCTATCTATACCAATGAAAGATCCTAGAAAGGGATTTAGGCAGATGCTGACAGATGAACTGCCGGTGAACTCTCAGCAGATTCAGAGATTTGGATAAGTATATTAACTTTGATCCTTATCTAGACTTTGTGCTTCTTTCTTCCTTACCCCATCAACAAACTTTCAGTCTTCCTTTCTTCACAGTTACAATTCCCTGTTACCTTACCACACGCTGACCTGTCTAACTCCCTCCTGGATCTGCCACCTTAAAGGGAGAAGGCTGACAAGGAAGCTGCTATGGAGCAGCAAGACTTCCCCACTTCAGCAGGTTTTCCATCCTCAAGGAAAGTGTTTTGGTAGGTTAGTTTTCCATTTCATCCCCCCTGCATCTGATTTTGACAGGACAGCATAAACCCACCGCTACATCTCCCTAGCCTCTCACTTCTAGGTTTTAGAACTGAACTTCTAACACTTTGAGCACTAAATGATCCTTAAAATTGAAAAAGCAAAGACATGCCAGGCCTTCCAATCAGAGGAGAAGCAAATCAGGAAGGAAAGAAAAACAAACCACCAAGTCTCCCCAAGAGCTTCCTCTGCAGCCTCCCCTCTGCTATAGGGAAAGGACTGCACTATTTCGAATCACAATTCAAGCCTATTTCTCTCACAAAGCTAAAATCCACAGATTCATCCTGATGATGAAGAATACTTATTTTGTTACATATAGTATGCCTGGCACTGTTAAACATCTAGAAAAAACTGGTCTCTTTCTGAAATAACCTTTTCACACATTTAGAGCAGAAGGCAATCCATCAGTGTAATAGCAATGAAAACTACGAGTATTATTTCCTCATTGCTGGCAATTTGAACTGAAACAACTCACAAGCATGACCCTCATGCATCTCCTGGCTTTTGCTGAAGGAGTGACAAGAAGGAACAAGATGTGACACAACATACAGACAGACTCCCAAATGGACACTCATTTCAGAAAACTGCAATTTCTCCATGAAAACATAGTAAACTTAAAGTAAAAAGAATCTTCTTGTACTGGCTCAAGGTGCATATTCCATTTCCTTTCTTCTTTCTCTCACGGAGGCACTAAACCCATTATTACCTCCAAGCATCACAAAATTACAAGATTTCATTTTCATTCTATGGCAGATTTCTGCTGTCAGAAATCCTGATGACACAGAGCCAGACCTCTGTGTCGGATGACACCTGTATTCAATTCTTGTCATTGATTTGTTCTGTCATCTGGAAGAAACCAGTTAAATGCTCTCTGCCTCAGTCCCTCCTGCAAAATGGAGATACTAATCCTTAATTCCAGGTAAGGTCTTTCACCAGCTGTTGCAAAAAAAGTGCTACGTAATTAGCTGATATTACTACTAGGTCTTACTAATTCTTTTATATTATGTCTTTTTATAATTTTAGACAGATTTTGGCAACTGTGCACAGTTTCCTTGACCTCATTCAGCCTCAGAGTAACTCATTTATGCCTCACACCTATCTCTAGAGTTTAATTTCAACAATTTCAACAGTATCTCTGATACAATTGTATTTCCACCATTAATAAAGGATATCAGCAAATAAATACATGGAAAAAAATGTTCATTTTAGAGATAAGGCTATCATGTTTCTAGCAAGCTTTCCTATGATCAGGAACAAAGAAGCTATAAAAAATGTACAAATATTAACAACTGTGAACTCCCTTCCCAAATCAGAACTCTACACCAATGCACAGAGGGGGCAAATTCTGAAGCCAAGGATCTTTGTGGTCTGCCCAGCTGCCCCGTCTCTTGGGGCAGAACAAGAACCCAGCAGACTATAAAAGCAGATCTGCCCAAGTTTCCCCAGGTATTTCTGCTAACATGCAGTCTTAATCTGCGTCATTTGTAATATTTCAACTGGGGCACAGATGGGATCTATTGGCATCTACAAAAGTGCACCTATTGAGAAGAGAATTAAAATAGCAAGAGATCTAGAAGCCATTTGGCATGCTGCTGGTCTATCCTGCAATACTGTAAAGGAAAGAAAACTAAAAAACATTCCTTTGTAAAGGAATTAAAGGAATATGATACAGAGGCATAAAAAAAAAAGCAAGAGCACATGATATTCCAAAGGAAGTAACATGAAATTATATCCCCAGCTGTGATATAGTGGGGTCACTAGTATAGTGACCCATGACTACATACCCAGCAAACTGGAAGTTGTGATCCTAATGATTATATAGAAAAAGGTGCTGAACCAGAAAAAAAAAAAAGGAGGAGAAGGGGAGATAAAGTACTTTAAAGCAAATCCAAACACAATATCTATCAACCCACCTGCTATTTGTTTCTGTCAGACCTGTCAGTCAGTGATTTTAGATGAGAGATTGGAAGCAATAGCATATGTGTCTGCTGGTGGAAGCCACAAAATTATTATTCCAGAAAGCGGTATCTTGTGGGCAGGAGAGAATCAAGGGAAATGTTGTTGCTGAGACCTGAAAATGGAAACAAATGGGATGATTCTCAGTTACTCTGCATGCAGTCTTCCATGACAAGAATGTTTGAAGCTGTTGAATGCTTAAAATGAGACACATTAAAAGGGGCAAAAATTGGCCCAAAGTTGGCCCAAATCTTACATGTCTTTTGGAAACCATAATTTACGCACATCTCTCTCACTTCAATCAGTTATTGGAGGCACATAGGGGATGGGGTTCAGTGCAAGGGAAATTTAACTTCAAATAGCTGTGTGCTCCCTGTATACCATCTCATCTCCTCTGTCCCCAGTGTAATTTATAGCAGCTTCAAGAAATGATTTAATTTTTGCTTCCTGTAATTCCCTATCAAGCAGAACATTTCCATGCCATAACATATTTGAACAGGCACCACTTATATCAGACCCTGGAAACAAGACCAGTGTGTAATCCTTTTGCCAGCCTTCTCAGCACCATATTACGCAGGAAAATTTCTCAGGGACCTAGTACACCTCACCAGTAAACCAATTAAAGGAGTGTTATTTAAACTTCTAAATTCAGTATGCAAGAAGAAGAGTACACTAGTCATCATCTCACTTCACCATGTGTAAAGATACAACAATATCTGACTTCTATTTCTTTATACAAAGATACTACAGATGCATTCCCACAAGTCAAAGTCAATGTATCAAGACACTGTAGATAGTAAGTATTTGGGTACCAACTTTCTTTGTCTAAATAAATGGGAAGAATTTGTGCATAGCAGAAACCTGGCCTGATGGACCTCAAAACACTTCTACAATATAAATATTAAGTAAAGAATATTGGAAGAATAGGTTTATGCTTCCTCCCCCTTTCCCTTCCCCTGCTCCCAGGATTAAGGAAAGTTTCTTTCTTTCTGTCCCCTTACATATATGGAGAGAAATCCTGGCTCCTTAAAATATTTGCCAGAACTGTTCAATTCTGCAGACCTGGCTTTTACACTAGGAGTATCACTCTTCTCTAGTCCCACATGGACATTTCGTTGAAGTCTACAGTCAGGGGTACTACGATTTTTAAATTAAAAGTCAGTTGTTTCATTTACATATATTTCTTTTGCCAAACACTAATCAAATATTGAAACTAAGCATGGCAAAACAAACTTGATACTTGTGAATACTATGTCCATCCTTTATGTAGCGTATTG
>NW_008824243.1:745529-809494 GCF_000699105.1 Pygoscelis adeliae
AGTCCTGATACAAGCAATATTAACAACTACAAGCTAAATTATTATGCAATAGGTGGTTATTTTATATCCTTAAATCTCTCCTGAGGGCAGGATTTCCTCAAAGGAAAGAAGAGAGAGTGCTGATCAGTTACTGCCAAGGTGGCAAGGAAATCGCACATAACTCCAAAGCATGGGGGCAGAGGCAGGGAAGGGCCAGGGAGGACACTTGAGCCACCAGCCAAGTGGGGAGAACCACATAAGGGAGACCCTGCAGAAAGAAAGGAGCAAGGGGTTTTTCTCAGTAACTCACATCATTAAAGAAAAATGTTTATGGAAGAGTCCACAGGAGCAGCAGTGGATGGCTTAGCCATGTGCAGAAAGGGGGGTCCTATATCACGTACGAAGAAATGGCCTAGAGTGCCTTGAAAGACTCAGAGTTCATGAAAGCCTGAAGGGTCTTTCTAACGTTTATGTCCAAGAGTGAGGATCTAACCTCCATGGACCGTTTGTCATCTCACTGAGAAGTACTGACTTCTCATGTAGACTCACTGATTTCAGTAAGTTCATAATAACATCCTTTATACTTAAAATCCATCAGTTACACAGACATACAGTTTAGGGGATCAGGCAGGACCTCTGGATGATCTGTTCTGAGCTCCTCTATTATACAGTCACAGGGCTAACCTGAATTCCTGTGTGAAGCAAAACATAACGTTTAGGGGAAAAAAAACCCCTTCAGTCTAAACTGCTAATTTCCACCAAGAGAACATCCTTAGTGCCATACATATTGCACTACTGTTGCTGTAAAAAAAGTTTCATTGCGACCAAAACATCCACAATGCACCCTTGAAAAAAAAAGGCTATTTAACTTCATTGTTCCATACTTCTTTGTTGATTAATTCCTGGGTCAAGTGTATTTATTTTTAATATATGCACACAAGATGGAAGTCACTTTAATGCATTTAAAATTACTCATACTCTTAAGAAGGGCTAAAGGGATCTTGTAGAGATAATTAACATTATAAGAACCAAGTGACAATGCTTGAGGGCATACTAGGAAACAATGTAAAAGAACTGCCACAATGCACAGCCAAAACAAAGCTACTGTATGGAATATGGGTTCTCTGAAATCATGCAAGAGAACTATTTTTATGTGCAGTCCACACTAGGGAATGAATGAACAGAAAAGAAAACGCAACTCCACTACCCTTAAAAAATACGTTTTCAATAAGCCTGTGTCCACCACCTGCTAACAAAAATTTTTACTATTTTACAATTCTTTCTACCCAACTGCTTTAGGAATTAAATTGCATTTTTTATCACACTGAAGACGGTCTCTAGGCCACTTGCCTATCTGCAGCAAATTGAAGCTTGGAGCCTCTAAAGTTGTTTAGCTGGCAACTGCATAAAATAAATCAAATGAATCGACACTATTAGCAGTTGAAGTATGTGTAAGTAAAATCAAAGAAACTATTTTCCTGGAGGAGTCATTTTGAGCTCCTTTTGGTACTGCACTACTTTTAGTCAAGCTCTGTATCAGTTCAAGTTAAGGGAAAACTGTAGAAAAATTATCAGTGACCATTTTATTAATAAATGTATAATCCTTTCCACAGGTTATAGTTCTTTATATACCCTTGCACTTAACTTATTTGCCTGAGGTTGTCCTCAAAGATGAAATGTTATTGATCTACATTTTTGGGAGGCCCAACATCCAGGCAAACAAGAACAGAATCAGAAATGCTGGAGAACATATGGTATTCATACAACAGACTATGCATTAAAATGTCTGAAGTAAAATGTAAAATATTACTTTCAGCAGAAATAATTATGTACTATTTCAGGAGTCTTAGAGAAACTTTTGACTTTTTTGTTGCCACTAAGAAGAACAAGTCCTTCTTTAAAAGCTGAAGACCAAAGAACAATGGACAGATTCTGATAAGTTCAGTGGAAAAACAAGCAAGGAAACAGAAGGCCAATGCTTCAATCTTGTTCATAAAAGACTCACAAGAACCAATAACCAATGGAGACTCATTCACATATGTTCCCTTATGGCCCAAGATACGCATCTCACCTTCAGAGTGAGCATCTTTCTCCAATTTCCCAGTCTGCCACCACAGACTTTAAACAGCCAATCTGGTCCAGTGCTATAAAAGAGAGAGAGCAAGGCTAGAGATTTCCAGAGACACTGACAGGGGAACTGCAGAAGCTGGAACAGCATCACTGCAGAATGATGTGCAAAAAAAGCACGCCCTGTCAATACAGAACAGGACAATGACCCAGAAAATCCAGATTCCCTTTCTAGTTGCATAACAGATTTCCAGTGAAACCATGAACAATTATCAGACGTATCCCTACACCTCAGGCTCTCATCAGTAAGATGAGGATAATACTCACCTACACCTTGTTCTCTGTAGGTGAAAACATCTATTAGCATGTTCGCTATGCAGACGGCAGCCAGGCCAGATCTTAGCTTGGAATGTCTTTGTACTACAGTAATATAATAATCAAGTGCAAAAGATGTGTGAAGTTTCAGAATTAAACAGGCTCTCACAGAGGAGAACTGAAATAACACAGCAGCTATAAGGCAGAACAGTCTCCTTTATTAATTCGATTTTCTGCATAACAGCTTACGTTGTCTGATACCATGCCATCATTTTTAAAGTAGAATTGCAGTGCCACACAGATTGCAAATATACAGCAATATTCATGTTCTACAAACTCCTGCTGTCCACATGAAGACAGTAATCCAGTTGCCTCTGCAAATTCAGTAATCAGACCACATGCATATATAAGAAGCAAGGTCTGTTGAATCGGTGCTCTGCCTGAATTAATTTTCCAATACACTGATTAGCTAGCTGAGTGCGTAGTCAATAGTATGGTGATGAGTGTACTGTAAAATTGATGAAGAACAGACTTCATTATTTTACTGCCTTTGTCATGGATATTGGGAAAAAAGGGACTTTACATGAAGCTATTTGGTAAAACTAGACCCCCTGAATATTATATGCATATAAAATGAGTTCATTTTCCTACTCTCGTGTAGGTTTGTCGTGGCTATTTGATAGGACAACCAGCTAAAGAATTGCTTATTTCCAAAAGCAAAACAAAACCACAGGTTTATAAGAGTACTTGTGTAGATCTCACAGTCAAGCAGCAAAACTAATGCTACCAGGGGCTATAGACCTTTTGTTTTAGCAAAATATGTGCTGTTTCAGTGAAAAGTGTTTTCAGGTCACTCTGTGACTCAGGATTCTGCCTAACTGAGAAGTAAATCAACCAGGGAGTAAATAGGTTTCTACCACTCTGGGCACTTCTTTACCTATACATGGAACTGATATTAGTCTGTGGGCTATTCTCCTGAAGGAAGAAATTCTCTTCACCTCCACACTTGCCTCCTTATAAAATAGAGCAGACATCCCTGACAATATACAAGTAGGAAAAACTCTTACGTCTACACCTCACCCTGGAGTTCTTGATTGCCCATTTCTTATCACTATGATGACATGAAAGTCTAAAGCATGACAGATACTATGAATACTTACAAGTATATAATTTTTGATGTCTCCTTTAAAAAAAAACTAAATCTGTTTTTAAGTAGATGAAATAACATTAAGTGTGAGACTGCTGGTTGAGATTAGATTTGCTGGTTTGCTACCAGCAAACTTTCAATGAATGGAAGGGTTGGTTGTAGAGGTTTTTTTTTTTTCACCCAGTTTCTCATTAATAACCTAAAACAAAGAATAGCAGCTCCTGATACATTAGACTTTGTTTGCTTACCGCATGCCATTTTATGTGGACACATTGACGCCACATCAAAAAGTCTACAGGTTTGTGAAAGGAAGGTAGCCAGGTGTTTTTTGCTTGCAGCTATCTCCCATAGGTAAAGAATAAGGAGAGGTTGGCTGACAGGGGACCTTAGTAACAACCTTACAAGTCTAAGTTAAAGGGACTGAACTAATCTCTCCTGATTTCCCTTTGCTGCGTGAAATTATGCAGTGGCAAGCAGATTCCAAATTTTATAATACCCAGGATGTTAGTTAGCATTATACTCTTGCTACATTATATGCTGGGGTTGGAAAAAAGTGCCTTAATATATATTTAAAAAAAAACCTAATCTATTTTCCAGTAACTGTAAATTGTACCTGCTTCACAAAATCTTTACTGTTTCCTCCTCTTCTGTTGCAAGATTATTTCCTAAATGTAATAGCTGAGATTTTAATGCAATTATTTTTTTTTTATGATAACCTAAAATGCACTAATGTAAAAATGATACAGATCTTTCTTTTTATTGGGCAGTTAGTGGAAATTTTTACTACTTGCTCATCATTTCCAGTCCTAGCTTTTTTAACTGAATCATAGCACTATGAAGAAATGGGTCTAACTTTACCTATAAAGTTCCAGAATCCTTTAATTAAAACCCACTATTCTGATGTCTGCTAGATATACAGGGCATGTTTCAACCCTGGAAAATACAAAGGAGCAGGAAAGATCATGTCCTGGTTTCGGCTGGGATAGAGTTAATTTTCTTCCTAGTAGCTGGTACAGTGCTGTGTTTTGGATTTAGGATGAGAATAATGTTGATAACACACTGATGTTTTAGTTCTTGCTAAGCAGTGTTTATACTAAGGCAAGGACTTTTCAGCTTCCCATACTCTGCCAGTGAGAAGGTGCACAAGAAGCTGGGAGGGAGCACAGCCAGGACAGCTGACCCAAAATGGCCAAAGGGATATTCCATATCATATGATGTCATGCTCAGTATGTAAGCTGGGGGGAGTTGGCCAGGGGGGGCAGCAATTGCTGCTTGGGGACTGGCTGGGTGTCGGTCAGCAGGCGGTGAGCAATTGCATCACTTGGGTTTTTCTGGGGGGGGTTGTTCCTCTCTCCCTCTCTCTCGTTGTTTTACTTTTCATTACAATTTATTATTATTAATAATAATAATAATAATTTTAAGTATTAAACTGTTTTTATCTCAACCCACGAGTTTTCTTAAGGGGTGAGCAAGCAGCTCTGTGGTGCTTAGTTGCCACGTGGGATTAAACCACAACAGATCTCCCCCTTGGTTGATTAATAAATGACTGGGACAAGCTGCCTTCACAAATGCAGAGGCGTTTTCCTGTCTTTCTGCTTTAGAAGAAAGGAAAGAAGGAGAAAAGCAAAGATTTCACCACCCCTTTGAATTTCAACATTGTCCAGTGTCACGGGCTTTCTTGCTGTCCTGGTCTTTTTACTTCTAACTGCAGCAAAGATGGGGAAGGAGCAGGTTCGATGGCTGATCACTCATTAGGGTGGTATTCACCACCCCATGAACTTCCCTGCATGCTCAGGAGGCCTGGAAGCCTTCTGGGAGCTTTCTGAGACCTCAGAGTTTTTCCCATTCTCTTTCTGCATGAAACTCAGGCAATCTGCATTTTCACTAGAGATCATCAGTGACCACATCATAGATGTGAACGTGACAGTCAGGACATTCACCCAAAACACAGAGAACAAGGTTCATCGCTGATCTAGCATAGACAAGGTGAGGACTCAAACTTGCTTTTCTCAGGCTTTATGCAAGCATCCTGCCCATTGGAATACTGGACAGAGCAATAGTTAGTGCTCTTTTTTTTTTTAATAGAAAATCTGCAATAAACCTCAGAATTGCTTCTAAGACAAGTTTATTCAAAAATTGTATGATCTTGCAAAATAGTAAGAAATTTTCAACCAGAAGCCATTTCATCAATCACAACAGAATTCCCACCTGTGTACCAGCAAAAGCTTACCTCTGCTTGCTAAGAGAAGCCACTGCCTTCATGCAAAAATGCATTTTACATGAGCTGATACATTCAAGCAAAATATGGGAAAAACAGTGTTCATTAACATATCCAAAGACTGTTTAAATGAACTCTTATTAAAGATGCATCAAATTCTGGACAACTTCTATCTAGCACATTTGGTCATACTTTTTTATTCTTGGATTATCATACACATGGCAAGACTCTTCCATTCGTGCCAACAACAGCTTTATCTTTGACCAGCTCTCCCATCCTGGATGGAAACCGCTACTGACATAAACATCTGGTTAGAATTGGGTTCTCTTTAAGTCACAAAACTGCAGGTAGATACCATAAAATAAATTTGGAAAACTGTGATTTTTATACTTCCATCAGAATGTTGCAATTATTCCAGGTCTGATTTAATTGATTTAATATTCAATTACACGTGTGATGGTAATTATGTGATGTAATTCAACACTCAGAATATAGTACACTTGGAATATTTTCCCAGTTCTCTCAACTCATATTGGAACCTCGGGTAATATATCTGTGCTCCTTGTATTTGCCATAGTGGTAATTAGCACTTGTAAACATATTTGAAAAGAAAAATTGAAATTCTTAAATAAATACATAGCAGCAGGGATTATAGCTATCTTTCACCTTCAATAAAAATTAAGTTCAAAATAGAACCCCTGTATGACTGTGGACTTTATTTACTCCAATACAAATTTCAAAGACAAAAATGAAAGAATCTCTAATGTCTTTTTTTGGAAGTTGGCAGTACAGGAGATGCTGTGGTTACAATCTATCTTTTAATAGGAATAGATTTGTTTAAGCAGTAGTATTTGATGACATCAGAAAGCAGTTAAGCAAAATTCACTGATAAAAACATGCTTATCTATCATTTACACTCGCAGGTAAAAAAACAAACTTGTATCTGAATTCATATCGAGAGATTTCACATCACAGAAGTCTGTCTATCAAGTTTAACTATTTTAAATTTTACCTCTATCTATCATTCTCCCTCTTCAACTAATCAATAACTCATGATTTCACTGAAGATTTTAGAGTGTAGTATTTGGATTTTAATCACTCATACTTTGCTGACTGGAAGCTTTTATTCACCCATACAAAATGAATAACCTCTATGGACTTAGAAAAACACATTTAAATTAAATAAAACTTACAATCAAAATAGTCTTGCTAGTTTAAACCCTTGATTTAAACTAAATAAAATAATTGGCCAACTGTTGAGCACTCTGGGACTCTGTTAGTCTAAAACATGTTTTACAGTGAAAAAAAGTCTTGTTACATTGCTCAAGATCTGAATACAACTGTTCCAAACCTTGGAGAATATTCAATAGGTGTAAGGGCAGCAGCATCTGGCAGAAGACCGCAGATTTACTGCATATACTATGCACCATTTTTTTAGCATTCTCAGAACTCTTAAAAAAATCTTTATTCCATTATCCCCATTTCATAGATGCAGGGAGAAATAAGCACAGAAAGATCTGAGACACTGAATCAACATCAGATCTGGGAATATTCATCCTGTAGACATGTATCTTGACCAAGGCCCACCACTGCCAGTATATTCCAACCCATGAAATGGAATAAAACGTGAAGTGAACATAATTATCTTTACATAGGCACTACCAGGACTTTTAAAACTGGAAGAAGAAAAGACTTTATATTTCTCAGCTAACAATTGTCCTGTAGATTAAAGATAAACAGAAGTCTATCAAGTCTATCAAGTTTCAACTATTCTAAATCTAATCTCTTCCTATCTTTCTTCCTCTTCAACTAAAGAATAACTCAACTGTTTCAGTGAAGATTTTACAGAATGTAGCACTTGGATTTTAGACACTCATATTTTCCTGAGTACAACATTTAGCACTCTACCCCATGACTGTCATTGGAGAGCAAAAATGAGTCAGCATGCCTAGATTATCCTTCTGTTGTTGTGATATCCTACATATAAACCCTAAGTTTCTGCTGTTTGCTAGGGAAACACCATTACATCCAGTGCAGATATCATCCTACCACCCAATGCAGAGTTTTGGAAAGTCGTCTTCTTTATGGCACGCTGTACAACCCAGCCCTTAGTTTTTTTCCTATGTACGGATGGGCTTGATGTTTGCAAACAGTGGACAACGCTTAAAGAATATTTTTTTAAACATTCTGAGCCTATGAATGAGAACGTTTAGCAACATGTCATTACTTAATCAAGAAGGGACTTCTTTTTTAATAAAGGAGAGACTTCTCTGCTCTTCAGAAAATTGTAATAACTCAGTTTCCTCCTGTAAAATGAAGATGATGATTCTTGCCTGCAACTACTGTGAGTATAATGGGATACTTCTGAAGCCCTTAATAAAAAATGGCACCACTAGCTTCTGTAGAACTACCTGAACACATAAAACCTTGAAAACTGGTAGCAACGGGATAAATTTTGTTCACCACGACTTACATAAGTCTAAGCTGCGCTGCGTGTCCTTGCATGCACACACACTTCCCTGGTTTCGGCAGGGATAGAGTTAATTTCCTTCCTAGTAGCTGGTACAGTGCTGTGTTTTGGATTTAGGATGGGAACAAAATTGATAAGGCACCGATGTTTTAGTTGTTGCTAGGTAGTGCTTACACTGGCCAAGGACTTTCTAGTTTCCCATGCTCTACCGACTGAGAAGGCTGGAGGTGCACAAGAAGCTGGGAGGGGGGCACAGCCAAACTGGCCAAAGGGATGTTCCATACCATGTGACGTCATGCTCAGTACATAAACTGGGGAAAGCTGGCCGGGGGGGCCGCTGCTCGGGGACTGGCTGGGCATCGGTCGGCGGGTGGTGAGCAATTGTACTGTGCATCACTTGCTTTGTGTATTATTACTATTATCATATTATTATCATTATAATTTTATTTCAATTATTAAACTGTTTTTATCTCAACCCACGAGTTTTTCTCACTTGTGCTTTTCCAATTCTCTCCCCATCCCACCAGGGAGGGGGGAGTGAGCGAGCAGCTGCATGGTGCTTAGTTGCTGACTGAGGTTAAACCACGACAACACTGTATCAGAAGGAATTTCTAATGTCCACAAAGTATATGAAATTTTACACTGCTTTCCACATTAACCAAACTGAACTCTAGGCTAAGCAAAATTTCTCTGCTAGAACCAATGAAACTGCATTCTTTCATTTTGGTATGAAATTTACTCTGCAATACTGAATAGTACCGTGCATGTAGTATTCTGATAAAACATGCCAGAACTGGTTTCAATTAATTTCATTTTAATTTCACTAAATTAAGATAATCCACAGAAGCCCTAAATCTGATATCTTAATGGTATAAATGAGAAGTTATTCTACTCAAGTCAGGGAGCTGGTGCAAAACCAGAATAAGTTAGATCAGAATCAGGACCACCAGATGTTTGTTATCATCGAGAGGCTTATGACACACAGTCCAAACTAGTCTAAACTAATACCAATTCTAAGTATTGGGCAGTGCTATAACTTTTTCATATTTATAGTTCTATTCAGACCTGGGTATAATTTTCAGATGAGTACCCAAGTGAGGAACCACATTTTAGTGAAATAAAGCAAATAAAGCAAGCTAATGTAAAGTGTTAGCCACCTGCTTGTTGAGAAATTATAAATCACAATACTTACAAGAAAAATTAATTCCTTTACAGATGGTAACTTCTTCCAATAAATGAGTGGGAAAGTTGAGATCTTAAGCGTCTATGCCTAAAAGCAAAATGAGATAAATCCCCTTCATCTGTTCCTGTACTGTGATAGGAAACACACAGGTATGTGTTTGGGAAGGCAGCCTTGCATTGTTACAAATGTATGATTTTCCCCAGCTGGGCAGACACTTTTAACGCTATCTTGTAAGAACATGTATTATTACAGAAGATGTTCTTTTCAGCTTTCTAAGTTGACATTTCAGAGCATTTAATAAATCGAGCTGTAAATGCAATGTCATTCCAGCCAGAAGTCATTCTTATGATTATTTCCATGCTAAAATTTTTTGGTGAATATGTATTTTCATCAGTTAGGGAAAGCAGCCAACAATTGTTAGGGAAATGAAATAAGGATGCCTGAATGAGACATTTCCCAATGAAATCAATGTAGGAAACTGTTCTGGTGGCTGGAGATCCTCATGTTGAAGTAGAAAGTAAACCTCTTCAGACTGCAGGAGTTCTGGAAAGCTGGCGCTATCCAACAACTTGCGCAAATGTGAACATTTAACCTGCTGTTCCTAAAACTGACTGCAAGATTCATGCAGAGCATAGTTGTCAAGTGACCACTGATGACATTAAACAATTCTTTTCAAAAGAACATTGCTGCTATGGGTAGATGAAAGGAACACAAGCCTGCAATAGCATCACCCAGCATCTCAGAAATAGCAAATTTCAGTTACAGCGTCACTGCAGCTCCTGATTACTGGGAGTGTGCTTTACATGTGGCTTCAGTAACTAAGTTGTCTCTCTTGTATATTTGCTTCAGTGAACCACAAAAACAAATAGGCTAGAAATTATAGAACAGTAAAATGCAATAATCTTGCTTTCATTTGAATCAATGAGAACAGATAGCCTAGTGGTACTTGGTAATACAAAGCCTCAATTCCAGCTTCTTAATTTTAGTTTTTCACAGCAAAAGATGAACACAAAAACCTTAATGTAAATTACATTTTCATGTTTAACAAAACAACTGATGACCATTTTGTTATATTGGGTTGGATTTTCCTGTGCCTAATAAGGTCCTAGGTCAAAATAGCTCCTGTTTTCCTCCGGTGTGGATTCTCTGTTGTTTAACGAGGACTCAGTTGCAGCCTTCCCCCAACTCAGACAGCATCTTTTTCTTCTACCCAAGATCACATTTTCACAGAACTTGTAGGGACTTAGTATCTTTGAAACACCTCCACTACTGTCAGATTAGATTGAAGCTAAGAAATGGGATCATAATTTTTAGGTCAGGAAGAAAGACAAATAAACAGTATGACTGATACTTCATACGAGAGCTTTGTACTGAACATTTCTTAGCCCACTTGTTCACATTAAAAACACACTAAATTTCTCCCAAGTACTTCTTCTCAATATCCAGATAAACGCAGTTCCTTTGTTATCAGACTTCGTTGCTCATGTGCCTTAAAGAGCATTCCCATCTGGCATCATCCTCAGATTTCTCATTTAAATGGGAATACGTACACCTACGACACATGTTGCAGCACCTGTAGTAAGATGAATACTCTCCACTAACTGAGAGAATCTGAAACTACTACAGAAATAATTTTCTGAGAATTCTGAGTAAAATTTCATAATCTGTAAGTCAAATGGCTATTTTTTTATCTGCCATTTTTTATCAATTATTTTGATCTTGAGGCTTGACTTGTTCAGTCAAGTAACAATTCAAACCAAGCCAATACAGAAGGTACCAAAGAAGTGTTTCAGGTATCAGGAATGTGCTTTTCATTTGTATCTATCTCCCATTTTCCCCATGTATCATACCTTGGTATGTATAACAGTGGTCTCAGAGAGCACTTGGATCCTTTCCAGTTGAACTAAATGAGGAGACAGAAGTCTAGGAGCGCACCTAGTGCGCTCTCACCCATGGAACAGGCTTGAGTTAATTCAATCTAAGACTGCTGAAATGTGTATAGCATAAATGTCAGATCCTCAAGATCAATTCTTCTGCTCTATAGACCTGCTCCTATTGCATTGCTCTACTTGTTGCTGTAGACTGTCCCAATTACATAGAGTAATACTCTGGACAGAACTACGGGCAAACAACTTCAGACAGTTGACCTTAATTTGTGTATAGAAAATATTCTGTCTAGGCAGGAAACAAATCTTTCCAGTGATCCATTGTCATAGGCACCTCTGCCAGGAACAGAGTTTATGAGAAACACATTGAGCGTTCTCTTCAACCACTCACAGAAGGCTGCAAGGGCTCTTTCATTGACTACAATGGATTTTGGATCGAGGCTTTAAAAGCTAAAAGCACACAAGCATCTGCTTGCGCATACAAAGTTCTCTGTGGGCCTAACAATTTAGCCATACAATCACACTGATGACTTCTCTGACAGATTTGATGCTTCTACCATAAACTGTTTTTGATTAGTGGGACTAGACATTACAGCCCACAGACAAAGGGATCTATTACAATTAGGATGGGGTAAATTATTAGCATTTCATATTCTGAAAGCCATCTTCATACAGTGCTTTTTTAGCTCTCAGAACAATCTTTTCCACAGGCATGAGACATTGGAATTTTAATGCCTAATAAATTCTGCGAAATATAGCAGTGCTCTGCAATACACAAGCTTTAGACAGCCGATGTATTTAGACTGGCTGGCCACTTCCACGTGTTTCCCACCCATCTGGCTGATGGCACAGAAACAGGAGTGGAATACCAACCAAGCCAGATAACTGAAGACACTTCAAGTCTTACAACACAGTGCCGAATACTCAGAATACCTTCGCAACTTGATCAGTCTGCCTTACATGGCGCATGACGACAGAACGCAGTGGCCCCCTCAGGCAGCCAGTACAGTATGAACCCACTATCAAAGCAAGAATCATTATGTGAGCTCCTCAAGCATGAAGCCCTGCCCACTGCAGAATGCTTCTGTGTTCTTTGGATACTGCTGCTAGAATTCTGCACCATCGTGGATGTCAGCAGAGCTATCTGAGGTGCAAATAAATTTAGGGTCTGGCCTTAGTCACCTTATTTCCTTTCAAATAATTGATCTTACATCTGTGTACTTACTTCTACTTACAGAGGCAGGATGAATTTTTAAATCTACATTTAATCCATGCAAAATCATCCCCTAAGGTCCATGAATACTTGGAGAATCTTTTACAACTCTTTACAACTTTGGCTTTAATGTTAAAACAAGATTGATGCTGCATGCCTCCTTGCAAAACAGCAGCATCAGCCAAATACACAAAAATGCTCACTTATGGAAAATGCAATAATTTTTAATGCGATTTCTAGCCATCGCCAATTTCTTCTGCAGTCCCCAGTAATATGGAATATGAAGCCTTTTCTTGATGTTACTGCAGATCTTTCCTCACATAAACTCTTATCATCTGTCACTGGTGAAAAATGCACAAGCAGGAAAAGATAATGCAAATACTAAAATGCTGTCAGTTAAAACGTTTGAGAGTGCATGCTTCGGGATGATGAAAAAGCCCCTTTTGTATTGAAACTTAAGTGGTAATGTTCTAACTGGAACAAGAACAATATTTTTAATCCGTGCTTGAAAGATCAAATTATATCTGCTGCAGTCAACCTTGGTAGGGCTGTATCTATCAGAGATGACTTTTTTTTTTTTTATGAGAAAGCTACCACTCCAAAGCTACTGGATACTCATTTGTCTGGTTTTCTGTAGACATTCAGGGAACTAGGGCAATCATTTCTAGCTCAAAAGAACATCACAAAATACTAGGAGATCAAGAGAAAAAAAGATGTCTTGATAAACAGTCCATGATTTTCTTGAACAGAGTCAGATTTCAACAACAGAATTTCAAACACAAACTAGTCACAAGTTCACAGTACTTTTACGATAATGTATCAGTGCATTATCTCACATCTTCCAGTTAGTTACAGTCCTACCAGCAACATCACTGCAGTATTTCTGGCGCCATGGCTGTTTCCACTACAAATTCCCTATTTTACAGGCATTAAAACTCAAGTATTTGGAATCCCATAAGCTTGAAACTTATTCTACAAGCTGTCAACTCAAATGCAATATATACTTTTCCTTCCAAAAAAATTTAATTTAAATTGGTTCCACCATTTTTCTTTATAGAATCTAGAGAAGGGCATGAAATGAACATTTGACAGCTACTAAGAAAATACGTGTTCTCAGAGAAGCCAAAGAAATCACAGCACTTAATTCACTGGCTGCTAGTTGTTTACTGCAATCTGCTTTTAAATATGCTAGCAAAAACATGAAGTATGTGTTATTTTTGCTTTACACAACAATTATGAACATTTATATTAAACATCATTCAAATTTCCTGAGGTAGTAAAAAGAGGTATTTGAATTCTAACATTTTTATGCATCTTCAATATATGTAAAGTGTCTGCTGAATACAAAGGCAAATATACCAATAATTCCAATGAGCTAAAAGAAGTGTGAAAAAATGCAGAACTATAGTACGCATCACAAATTGAGATGTTCACAGCAGCCTGGTGTTCAAACCCCTCTGAATTTAACACCCAACTCCCTTAAAATTCTCAGCCAACAATGCTGGGCAAGGTCACGTGAACAGACAAGGGCCAAAAAGAAAGAGACAGAAAGACAAAAAAGAATGAACCATATAAGAATAATCAGAAAGCAGGACCTGCTTCAAAAAGAGTGAGCTAGCCCCAAAGAGGCTACAGAGAATCCAGCAGAGGCCAAGGCCATCGATCTCTCAGTGACTGTAGAAGTTTCTCTCCATTCTTGTTATTCCTGAAATTATAAGATCAGTATTTTCCTCATCGGTTCCAAGCAACAAAGATTATTCATGCTGTGGAGAGACAAAGAATTATTTTTTTCTGCTGGTATTCAAAGAAGCTGGGGAAAATGTACAAAACACCTGATCCATTGACCACTTAAGTCAATAGGAAGACTTCCATTTGAGGTCCAAAGTGGCTTCCTACTCCGGATATGCAAGATGAATTTTGTCATGTCTAGACAGATAATTGACTTTTTAGATTACAACTATCATGTGTTTTCATATCAACCTTACCAGCTGCAACAGGGAAAACCTGAACAGTCTCATAACAGAAATATACCATTTCTTTACCTCTTTTCATTCTTCCCAGAGTTGCTCCAATACAGAAATCCAAATGTCCTTAGCATGCCCAGTACTTGATGAAAGGGATTTTAAAGCAACCAAAAAAAAGTTTATTAGAGGTACCTTACCTCTTGATATAGCCAAGTTATTCTCATTCCTTTGAAAAGAAACTATGCCTAAGACATCACTTGCAACACCATAATGGAAATGCATTGCTTAGATCTTAACTTTCTGTGACACATCCAGATTGACAAAAAATGGAACACACTGAATTTGCGAACAGCATTAGTCATCCTTACATCTGATTCTGCTTTCTCCAGCAAAACATTTTTAAAACAGAAGCTGTCCCTCAGTTCTCTTAGAAGATAATCAAATAACTAAAATTCTCTTTCAAAATTCCAGTCTCATTACATCCATACGTGGTATTTGTCTCTTTGGACCATTTCTAAATCCAACATCATTAACACCGCAAACTGATTACTAGAATGTCTAAAAGCATGTGGGGAGTTATTTTTGAAGCTTAAAGAATAGGGCTACATTTCAGAAAAAAATTGCAAGCATTTCACTGAAATACTATTTGTCATCATCAAAACATGAAACTTCAGAGAGTGCACTATGTATAAAGAGCAGAGCAAGAACACTGCACTGAAAAATTAATGAAAGTGAAACAGATTGTTTTATTTCTAATTAGGAGCCGTGGCTGACTAGGACAGGAAGGTTTCACTGAAGACTCACTACAGGGAATTCTGTTACATTGCTTTTCTTGGAAATATTTCTAAGATCAAGGATGCAATACCCTGGAAATTAATAGAACAGGAAAAGAGGAAAGAAAGGGGAGGTTTCAGTGGCTCTTCACACAAAAGGCTGACAATAAAAAACCAGGCCTGCTTGGGTTATTAAATCATTGCTTGGTGAAAGTGCAGTATTATAAATGCTATAAAGCACAGGGAATGTGGTCATTCAGTTCAGATTTAACTAATTTTCTTTGCATTTTGTGGGAAACAACGCTTGATACAGACTGTTAATATGTTTTATTGAAGGTTTTGCCCTAGGACTTCAGCTAAGATAAACTCACTGGAAGGAGGGAAAAGGGATTCTAACTCCTCTGGCCAAGACCTATAGATAAAACAGTTCTCCAAAAGTAAGCTATGCCATCCAGGAGTGGAGCTGGCTGGAGTAATCTAACTTTGGAGACATACAGTGTAGATGACTACATCTGAGGCAGTCATTCAAGTCTTCCTTTCTATGACATGAAGAGGCACAATTCATCAGACCTAACCTAGACATCCTAGGACAAGGATGAGATGTGTGCCATGCCAAGGCCCATAGTAGCTAGCTAAAATGTAAAAGTATTCATCAATATATGCAGATTAGCACCATCCCTGGTGTCCACAAAAAACAAATCAGATCACTCTGCATGCTGCAAAGAGGCTTCCTGTAGTATTTTTTACAAAGAGCCCTGTACAGTATATCCATAGCTGTTTCTTATCTCATTGTACCCTGAGGGTCTGAAAAAAAGCCAGCGAAAGTTGCTGAAAAACTCCCATTCGTTTCTGAAATAACAGGATGCAGCTCTTAATCATCAGTTCTGGAGCATGATGAAAGAGAAGAACCTGCACAGAGAGATGTGACAGCTATCAGCTAGCGTCCTCAGTAGAGAAAGAAACCTGTTTGCATTTATCTAATTCTTCCAAGGATATCAGTGCATGAGTTTACAAAGGACAAGTAAACTACAGAGCTATGTTAAGACAGTTACCTAGCAAATCAATAGCACGGTCAGAAATCTAACTCAAGAGAAATATCTCATTTCCTTTCCCATGACCACCAATTTATAACAGCGTAGGTAGTTGCAGAATAGTTTCTGAAACTACATGAAAATATGTGTTGTGAGGGATGACTGTCAAGCTCATAGAATCTAGATACATGAATCAAAAAATTGTGCTTGTCTTCCTACTTCTGCCTCTAACTATGGGTTACGTTGTATTCCCCCCCTCTATATTTTTGTTTCTCCATCTGCAAGATGGTGACTTCCTTCCCCCACCATCTATAACACTGCTTAATTTACAGCTGTAAAGTGCTTTGAGACCCTTGCATGAAAGTATAGGGAAACATAAAGTACTCTTGTTTCTAAGCTTATCATTACTATGAAACAAAATAGCTATTTCGAAGCTATACTGGGAATGTGTTATTTTAATTTTGACTGCTTTGACATTGTGTTGTGTTTCCATTCTAGAGTCTTTATGGGATTTACCATATTCTCTATTTATAAGGCTATGCTTTCAGGTTAGTAGCAACATGAGATAATAGACTTCTTACAATTATTGTGGAGAAGGGAAAGGATTAAATCTGACTGCTTGTTTTATATCTCAGCAAGGATGGAGAAAATGAAGAAAAAGAAATTGCAAAGCTCTTCCGTTCTTTCTGTGGAGAGATGCCTCTTATGGAAAAGCAGAGTTTCTGGGTGCTCATCTCTACTGTACTGAAGCCATATCATTGCAGCCTCCATTTTAATTCCTAAGAAGGGCAAAATAAGAGAGAGGTTAGCAAAATGAGAATTTAAACTTAGCCAAATATTTCCTTTGGTTCTGAGGCCAAGAAGTTTCTGAAGTTTATTTCTCTTTCTTTCACAGAAGAGAATTTAGAGCTCAGACACACTGACTGGAATGGAAGAGTAATCAGTCAGAAAGAACAAATAAATTTTGTGTCTGCCTCTGTTAGTGGGGAAAATAATTGAAAGCATGACTGCTTATGCGGTTCCTCTGCAACTTCAAAAGTGTACAAAATCACAGAAAAGGGAATGCCATCTGTTTGTTGTTAGAGTCATGTCTTTTATTTTCCTACTTACACTCCCACTGAAAGCAATGAGAAGTTTTCAGTCCTCCGTAATGAAAATGACATAACTTTATTTTCTCTCCTATATTCAGGTTACAGTAGGCTTTATTATGCATCTTCCTCTCCTCCTGAGTAAGTTTAAGTCTTTGTTAACTAGCACCTTTGAACATTATCTATAAAATAGAACAACAGTGGCAAAAAATGGTCACCACCTTCTAAGAGAAGGAATGTGACCATAAGGATAAATAGTGGACCTCCCTCAGGTCTGAATGTTTGCATCGAGAAGATTATTAAAAGCAAAGCCACTGCAATAACACAGAATGCGCCCTTGGCATAATGAAAGCAAGATGTAAAAATGTGTTGGTGAGCAGGGCAGCTTTGAAGCAGCTGCAGCCCAAGCTCTGTAATAATATCCGAAGGAGGATATGCTGGTAATGGAAGTGTGCCTTGTCTAACTTCAACTATTCATCTCAAGGGGCGATTTACAAGGTGATAAAAGGTTCCAAGCTGCAAAAGGTACTTTAGGCAGTTAAAAAGCAGCTTTTTATGATCATTTCTTCTGTACAGTACACGTTGTTTCATTAATCAAATGCTTATTCTATTAAAACACCAACTCTTTTAGCTGGTAGGACAACAAGTTTTACTACCATGAAATGGCATTAAAAGCCACAGGCTTCCCAGCTAAGCCTTTGTAATGATTCTAACACAGCCCAAGTGTGGCTGTCTCCAGCAGGATACCTGAATGGCATGTCTGCCCTGCTTCACTCCTTGGCAAGTTTCTTGGCATGCTTCAGTTCTCAAGGCCACATCGCCCTTTCCAGGGAAGAAAGCACACGGGGCACACATGTACTCCCTAAACCAGAGCAAAACAGGCAGCTCACATCAAATATGACTCTGTCAGCATTAAGTTGCTCATTAAATGAGCATTAAAAGCCAAGCATGGCTGCGGCAAAGGGAAAGCTTCCATTCACAAAGACAACCATTGCAATGCTTTAAAAATATCAGCTTTTTCATCTCCTAGAGGCCCGAAATCCAACACTCACAAGGAGAGTTGTAGATCTGGGGACCTGGTGTGTGAACAAAAATAAATAAATAAACATTTTAAAAAACTTTTGTCAACTCTCTTTTTAGTCCTTGAAAGAGCCTTCCCAAATCAAGGGTGCCACAGACCACCGGCTAGGACACTCCATTGGTTTTCTACTCCCTAAATCATCAGATTACTGAAGAAAGGAAAGCGATTCTTTGTTTTGTAAATCTAGCCCAAAAATTGAAAGCATTTAGATTCCTACATCCTCTTCCACCAAAGAAATCATTAAGTGTAACTCAGACAGGCAGACAAAACCGCAGTACAGTCTCCCAATCATACTCATAACCTTTTCAGTCAACTTAGGCATGGAAAATATCCTCTATGTTAAGCAGGAAAGTAGAATGAAACAACAGATACTTGGAGTCCACATAGTTGGACTTAGAGAGTGGGACGGAGGGGATGGGGAAAAGACCTGGTTGTTTATTTGCACAGCAACCACAGTGACCAACAGGCAATTTAAACTCGCATTTTAATGAACTTAAAATGTTAAAATAGTAACTATACTAATAAAGGAGAAAAAACGAATTGGTAATACATGGTAATACAGCAGCTGCCAGAGGCTCATAAATCTAAGTCCTCATGAAATTAACTTTAAACGAAATCAGTGTAGATACATTATAAAACACACACTGGTAAAGTAATTTAGATTTACCAATTACCCACTGCATGTTTCAGGGGTACTGCTGAATTCAGGTTGTTTTGCTAAAATGTATAACCAGAATCCTGTAAATGCTTGTGCAGGTTAAAAATAAGTCAAAATAAATATGTTTCAGAAAATATATCATATCATAATAGCATTAATAAAATGTAAAGGAATGAATGTCAGATATTTAAATATTCCAATATGTTAAATACCAAATCAACATCCTAACACAAGACAAACAGATTTTTCTATTTAGATAAACAAAAATAGTGACAAACATTTTCTTGTTTTTCTGTGAAGTGGTAGTTTCCATATCAGTACGGAACAATCACATCTTATTACAAGTTCAAATCCACCCACGGCGGGTGGATTATCAACAACATTTCAACCAAAACTACTGTGGGAAAGCTACACTTAGTGTTACCTTACTTAGCTTCGGAGAATCTTTTTGAAGTTTGTAAATTACTATTTTGCTCTGTTGTCTGACAATACAGCAGGAGACTCCCATTAAAACATGCTATTCATCACTCTGTGTAACTTGCTTAATTTGTGTGTGAAAGCAATCTGTGTCACAGTAAGAGGCAAGGTGTCATAACTGCTGCTCAGGATTCAAAAGGATTAACTTATACCATAGGGAGGTGGTTACAAGGGAATTCTTTCAAAAGGACAACTAGCGGCTGAAAAAAAAGCTATACTCTTTTAATACAATCTGATACAACTCTAAAGGTACTTGGCCAGACATAGGGTGCAGAGCCTGACCTAGATAAGCCTTGATGAAACTAAGTGGCTACTGCATTATAGTACCCATCAAAACAACCCGCCCCCAGGTCAGTCTTCCTGCCCGCACAATGCACCCAACCTCCCGTTTTAGTCGATGACCAGTGGTCAAGTCATTACGGAAGGCAGCTCTCTTCTCTCAGCCCAGTCAGCACACGCAGTTATCCTGAAGGCTGCAGTCCTTCACTGCCAGCTACACTTCCTCCTGATTTCTCTACAGCGTAGTACAGTGGAAATTCTCACCAGCTCTCCCCGTAGCCAGGTACACAACCTTGGACATCTGAGATGATACAGCATAGACCTTTCTGCACATTCTCCCAAAAAATGACAGATGCACTCAGGAGCACAGGAAGAAGTCGTTCATTTCTGGCCATGTTTCAAACCACAGGTCACTCTCAATTTTCTGGAAAGCAGAATAGAAAACACCAGTAGATCACTTTCACCACACTGAGCACTAACTGTTACCTTGGGGCAGGCTTTCCTCTTACTACTCACATTTTTGCAAGGAACTCCAGAAGATTACCAAACTCCACGCACCATGAGTATTCAGTTGACTGTCAATTGTTCTAGCTAGACTTCTCCTGGACAAGGTTCATTACATATTAGGAAACATGGAGAGAGTTTGAAGTCTATCCTCACCTCTCAGATCACTAGCCACAGGTGTCTCCACTTTCCAAATCAATTTTGCAGACGTACAACTGAAGCAGTAAGCATAGTCACTAGGACCTCCAGCAGAAGTCCTCTGAAATAAAGTCCTAGAACCACAGCAAAGCTATCTCATCTCTCATGGCTTTGGGGAATCATTGAGTAGCTTAAATAAATACCATCACTGAAAAGTCTAGGAAGAATGGAAGAACATTCAGTCAAATCCTGGCAGTACCTACTTTGCAAGGGCAAGAGAGGTAATTTAAGTTATGATGTCTGGACCCTTTAAGCATATTAGTCATATAGTGCTTTCAGAAAGTTTGAACACTGTAGCTGCTCCTTGAACCTTGGGTTTCAAAAGGTAGATGCCCATTTTGGAAATGTCACCCAAAATATTCCCCTTACCCCACACATTTTATTCTCGGAAAGAGTCTATAAAGTTGGGTTGCTATCCGAAAGCAGCTGTTCTGTATTATTTGTAAAAATAAAGATATAAATAAACCCTTTCTTAAACAAAATTTGGTATTTTCTTCTTGTGCTGTCCTGAGAAATACTTCATAATAACAACTTAGAAGTAGAATTTTTCACACATTTCTTCTTGATCGATTATTAGGAAAGAAGGCAGAGTCAAAAATCAGTATCTAGCCCAGTTTCTTCTAGCCCTTGCTGTAGATGTCTTTGCCTGCACAAGGTACCGGTTGCAGTGATCTGGAAGGAGCTGACTGCTTATATTCATGTTTAAAATCAATTTTAGCATGAAATACATGAGATCAGCCAAAGAAAATGTTTAATAGGATTAAAACAATCATTTACATTTACATTTCGCCAATCTGTTAACGGCTGTACTAACTAAATGTTAAAAAAAGCCTCTTATTTCTGCAGAGTCAACAGCTCTCTGCTTTCTCAGGAATATTTCAGAGCTATAAATTGGGTCTTGTTTTTGCCCAGGTACACAAATGGTAAAAGGCTACTGCGTAGCAAATTACAGACTCATCATTGCTTTCAATTTCTCTTCTACTCTTACACTGCCAGTAACTCGGGGGCAAAGGCAACACAAGCCTATCTTAGAGCCTCAAATACAGTCGTAACTTCTAATTAAATGTAAGTTAAATTAATCCAACTGAATCACTCTTTGACTTAAACATAATGTAAGGGGAAATTATAAGCTCAGACTGTTTTACTATGGTTCCTGATTGGTTCATGTAAAGTGAATAAACAGAAAGCAGAAGCATCCCCTTTTCATAACAAACTTAAAAAATACTATAGATGGAACTAGTGACTAGATCCTTCACATCCAGTCTCAGCAGAAAGAATATTTGAGACACAATTCGAAATCCATTCACAGTTCCATATGTTCGTGACCTTCTGCTCAAACTGGAAAGTTCAGTAAACCACAAGTGAAGTTGCACAGCTGGCAATCCGGCAGGGTCGCTTTTTGTTTTTTCATTAATCAGCAGGCTGGCCCCCTTCTGACTCACCTCACTAACCCCTTGAAACTTTTTTATTTGTAAAGGAATAATTCTTAAAATACTTCTTAACGGGGGTAATTATCTCCAATTTCTACATGTAATTAAACCAAGAAACAGAAGATCTAAGTGACTGCCAGAGGTCATTCAGAAAGCCAAGAAGAAAATATGGTGGCTTTCCTCTGAAGGAACTGCTTAAATGTTAAAAAATATATGAGCTGAGAGAGAGAACACAAAAATTCCAGAAAAAAAAAACCAATGAGCAGAGTCATGAATTATGATTTGGCAGTAATCAGTCCATGACAGAAACCTTGTCTCTTTTACCCTCATGACACTTGGAATAAAATACAAAATAATTCAGTGCCAGTCTCCTTGGTAAATCTGGCACTAGAAAAGCCCTGAACGCAATATTATCTAGCAGATGATAAATTTGCTATAAGAAGTACAATGGCATTAAAAATCAGAAGTCCTAATGAGGAAAAAGTTGAACTTTTGTCCACACTTCCTACACCTAAACTTCTATGATTTTTAATCAGAACTTCTTAATGTGACATTAGTATGCAATTAAGTTCTGCTTTTCATTATATGAGATTCTCAAAAGCACAACAACGTTCTTCTCTGGGAGCTAAAAGTCAGTTGTTTAAATCTTGTGGTAAGATTGCATTTCTTCCGAAAAATATCTTGAATAAACTTTCAGACTGAATATGATTTTGGATTAGATGCCCTTGAATTTATCAGATATTATAACAGAGGTAGGCTAGCTGGTATGTATGCTACAGTATCGACAGATATTTCATCATATACATTCCTAGGAAGTAAACAGCTAACCAGACATTATGCCTAAAAAGGCTTTTCTTATTTTAGGAGACAATTCATACCTGGCCTTAACTTTTATCTTATGCCAGAAACCACCAGAAACATGTCAGAAACAACACCATCATGACTAGCTCTATATTGCTACTGCTAAACGAGTAACTACACAAAATTCATTAAAAGGACAAGGCAATGGAAGACTGTAGGCATTCTGTACCTGCACCTTTTGGAAGTAAAAAATGAACTGGTTTACTCATGAAGGCGGTGGCCTTAACGTATCACAGGACAGTATCACAAGAAAGTAATAAAGAGCAAAGTACTACTCTATAAATAATACCTACCATGATAAGAAAACGGCAGTTTGGGAACACAGTTTCACTTTGCAGAAATAAAAATACACCCATGTAGTACCACCTGCATGCAAGACGACTGCTACTAATTTGAGGCTACCTCAAAGTTGTGGGGCCAGTACATGCTGTAGCTAACCCCAGGCCTCTGGCCTCCTCTCCCATTGTGACTGGGAATCTTGCACCACAACTCCTTTTCAGATGAGACATCTGGGTACCCTCCCTATGGGACTGAGGGGAGTGGAGGAGGAGGAGGAGGGGACAGAGAATGTCCTTAGTCACCTTTGCTCCAACCCTCATACACTGAGCACCCACCATCCTTCTAAGGAAGTAATGGGAAATGCCAAAAATGCGCCTCCCTCCTGGTGGCAGACTGCTGCAGAGGCACACTTCTGGCGCTCTTCGGTGCCTGCCTTCTCCATTGCTCACCCAGCTCCTCAGCTCCCCGACACTGCAGGACCCGCATCTCCCTACCAGTCAGCCTTGTGATCTATTCCAAGCCACAGACAGCAGTTTCATTTTTCACAGAGAATTTCAGAAGCTGGAGCTTTAACTCTGCATCAGAATGAAAAAAGATCTGAAGTAGCAAAACTCTCCACAAAACGGAACGCCCTTTCTCTCCCTTACTGCACTTGAGATGCAAGAAAAGGCTCTCTGCAGAGAAGGAGCAAGAAGAAGGGATCAGTCCTATGCTCTACAGCCACACACTGTAGAGACTCAGACTTTTTCAGCAGTTCCAGAAGTGAGGACACTGGAGTGAGCTGGAGGTTCAGAGATTAAAAGACCACCCATTCCTACAAGATGAATCAGACCAGCAGATAACAAGAATTTGGGGAAGTGATTAAACTGCCTAAAAAGTTCCTTTCAGTGGAAAATACAATGGCTTAACAACCCTAACAAGTAAACAGTACAAGCACTATGTTCACTTCTACACATCCATACGTCATTCCCAATGGTCAGCAATGTTGTACCCAAGTGGAACAGAATTTCTTGTCACCATCTCTACCTGCATCACTGTGACATACTCAAAAGGAAGAAGCATGATAATTATATTAAATAATTGAAAAGAACACAGCCAATTGCGCTTAATGATTTTTTTTATTCGTACATCAGGAAGAATTAATTGAGCTTTCTGTGAATTTAAGGAAGCTAAAACACCAAGCAGGGAAAATTACCACTGCATATATGGCAATCATATCAACATCATTTCCACTAGTAAGTGTACTCTTATCCTTATCATACATACCCTGGTTACATAGTAAGTCTCACAATAATGGATACTTTCATTCTGCCTATACAGGTATCGACTAAATTCGTGAAGAAATGAAAGCTCAATAACCAAATATATCTCCTCCTGCCCCCCAGTGAGACACGTTCTGGGGTTTCATAATGAACACGGTGCTTAAATTACTAGACTGTCACTTCTCCCAAAAGATTTGAGGCACTTTTATTGAATGTATTTCTCCAAGTTTGAAAAAGCATTGTAAAATGACTTTCTGGCTCATCAAGCTGTTTTGATAATGGCCAAGGTATTGACTTGACTTAAAGAAAATAGCTTGTGTCTGCACAATGATGGAGAGAACAGTAGAAGGCAGGAGAGCTATAGGAATGTAGGTATTGTCTGGATATATCCATATGAATGGATATAACTCTAGCCCCGGGTCCCATCTCTGACAGTGGCTAGCCTTGGATATGTCCTTTATTTTTCTCTAAAGCTCCACCAGAGACAGACACGTGGTGAGCTGTCACACGCAGAAATCTCACCCTACTGATTGAAACTGACTTAAAACTTTGAACTGGAATCATTTCCAAACACTGCTTTTCTAAGAATTACCTATCATTTTGGGTATTCTTATCCATAAACACTCATCCTCCTGCAAACTCATGAGAACTTTTTTCAGTTTAGGAGTTTGGGGTTTTTTTCTTCATGGAAGCAATAATTTTCTCCTACCACCACTACTATAACATTTCTTTCCCCAAGAAAATGGAAACATTTCACCTAAAGCATTTTTTTAATTCCTTTTTTGGGAGAACCTTTATTATTTCATTGTGTGAACTGATACAAATGTGAAACTATCACAAGTTCATTTTACACATTTGTTATATCGTTCCACCTTTGTTTAGGCTACATAGACTCTGTCTACTGGTTTTCACAAGAAGTCTGCCTTTTAACGAGTCCACAACTGTAACAGACTTTCTTGACTGTCAAAGGAAATTGCAGCAACACAATGTGTGTGTGATTCAGGACTTAGTCTGTGTGAAAACAAGTTATGAACACATCTCTCAACTGCAGCATATGGTGTTATGTGAAAAGAAAAATCAACACAAATCAGCAATTACAGCAACACTTCAGAAAGCCTGTGAAAAGAGCGCGCACCTACACAGGGAAACCAAACAACTCATAACCTGATGAGGTTCAAGTTACTTCCCAGAGTCAAACTGAAGGGTAATCATATAGCACTGGCTCATTTCACAGTCAGAATGAGCAACAGACTAATTCCCTCCCGCATGATGAGAGTGTAGCATAGTACTTGCAGAAAGCTTTAAGGTTCAATTTCAGGGGTGGATCAGTTGATAGTGAATCAGGCTCTCATGTAGGAAACCTGAAACAGGAGCTGTCAAACATGAGGGCATTCACAGCCTGTTGCAAGTGTTCAGTCAAGTCTGATTTAGCAGAAAGGTGTCTCTGTGTCATGCAAGAAGAGCTCAAGCTAACCATAAGCTAACCATTTTTTTTTCCTGATTCTACCTATCAAACTCTCTCATGCCATCTTCCTACATGGCTCATTTCACTAGTAGAATACAAGGGGGAAAAAAGGGCTAAACTGTGTTCCAAACACTGCAAGAAGGAAGCAGCAAGAACAATGCCCTATAAGATCAATGTCCAATAGTATCTATTAAAGACAGAGAGGCAGGTTTCAATAAAGCCAGAGAGTGATGAGCAGGAGGAAAAGCAAACACCAACTGGGGCTTGTGCAATACAGCAAAACATTACCAAACCACACGCACTCCTGGTATGTTAACAACGACCACTTACAAATGCTACTGCCAGCTAGAGTCTTCATATTTAGCTGTATTTCGTTGTTTTCTGAGTTTTGTTTGGAGGGCTACAAAAAGTTGAAGAGTTAATGGACAATCTTACTTTCTAAAATTCTAAATCTTACCATTTTTCTACGTGTCTTACATGTCTAGGGACATGTTCTGCAAGCAAAAATGGATGAAATCTGACTTGAGAAATGAAGATCATAAGGACATAGTTTTCTTATCAATGTGAGCCTGAGAAATAAAACAAGATTCAAAGAAAGAATTAAGAGTTGTCTAGCAACTGTAATTTGAGGTGGTTAGCCACTGTGTAAAGTTTAAAGGGTGAATGAATACATAACAAACCACTGCGATATTTCTAACTTTAAACTGGGAATCCAAAAATGTCCAGTGTCACCAAAGCTTTGCATTTCCTCACCAGTACGTACCATACCACAACTGACACTAAATGGCAGGCAGCAAAGTCCTCTCTAGACTCAGTATAGAACAGCCCCTTTGAATCTATATGAACTTTCCACCCCACTCCTCATGGTCCCATAAAGCCCTCATGGTCAATGCGTAAACCCTGGAAGGAAATGATCAAATTTAGATGACAGAAGAGAACTTCAAGATTACTCCTGATCCAAAATGTCCTACAGTAATGAAATTAAGTGTACAAAACCATATTTCAAGCCGCTTGCTTGAAAGCAAAAATGCACTGTATTGCAAGTCCCTCAACATCTCATCCAACAAAATTAAACCAACATCTTCTATTCCTACCTGGGTTTTTAAGTCACCAAGAATCAACATGAAACTGGAAGCTGATTAGGCCTTTAAACAGCTATGTAACCAAAGAAATCGAGTTAGCCCTGTCTCACTCTTATTGCAACAATCAAAGAGGTTGGTACCATGGATTTATTAATGGCTGAGAAGCTTACAGAATAGTATCTACAAAATATCAGAAGTTTTCAATACTTTTACTTTATTTTAGCGTTTGAATTTCAGCAGAATAAGTAAAACAAGTTATATTTGGTCTTTCCACAGTCCTCTATAGGTTCACAACTCCGTATCCACCAATATGACCAAGAATTTACATATAGCTGGAAGGTTCTGGGACTTTGTCTAAAATAACTTTGTACAGAATAAATTAATGAGTTGAGTTCTTCTAACCAAGAAAGTCATAATAAATTAATATATCTAATTAGAACCAACCTCAGTGAGATTACATTAAAATCTCATTTTGTTCTATTAAAAAATTCAATAAAACTGTGCCAATTAAATTAGGCAATCAGTAAGAACAAGGAGATTTTCTTGATGTTTCATCTACTCTGTTCGGCTATTAGAAGTCATTTTTAACAGCTTGTTGACAATGCTCCTCTCTTGACAGTGCCACAGGTAGTATCAGATGTCAGCTTTCAAATCTGCTTCGACATATCATCCTTGCATTGCCATTTAGCACATCTGCCTCTGCAGGTAATTGAGTTCTCCTAGGAAGCCCAGTACTTCAGTAGTGTGAGAGATAACAATTTATATGGTGGAAAAGGGAAAACAAAAGGAATACTGAATTTCAAGCTAAACTGATACAGAGTATGAGACTATAAAAATGTAATTAGAAAGACACAACCTGTTGTAGAAGCCACACAGTCTCAGCTTGTAGATGAGCTCAGAACTACGTGGCTTATATCAGTATGCATTATTTCATTGTCTGCAAGTCTGAAGGGTGGTTCACTCTTGCCATCTACTACACTTTAATGCCTACTGGCATTGCTTTCCCATATTGATCTTCAGCAAAAATAGATCTGGCCATACTGAGCAAGAAAAATCTACTAGCCAATTTCCAGCAGCTCTTGCTCAGCACAAAGTGCCATTCAATATGGACTGTGAGGAACTAGAGTAAAACACTTACCACTTTCTATATTTCTTATGTACAAACGACAAACTGCTGTTACAGACATCTCTCTGTTGCACATGTCTAGCTTCTGTACATCTCGGCTTGTTACCTGTGCCATCAGAAACATCTTTTCCTGAAGGCTGGTCTCAAACACAGAATCAAGATATTCATTAGTGGACTGATACCAAATGACAGAACTGATCAAGCTGCCACATTACCAGAAAGCTCTGACACTCTGAAAAAAAATCAGTTCTAATATCAGAAGAAAGAAAAACAGAATTTTCACTTCTACATACAGAAAATAAATTGCTTTTGTCTCAAAATACACAATGTTTTGGTGCGTTCCTTCACATTCTCCAGGAAAGAAAAATTATTCTTTCAATTCATCCACCTTTCTGCAAGGAAACCCAGCAAATGGCTACTGTGACTCAAACCCATGTACTGTTTGACTCCAGGAAGACTCACTCAACTGCTCTGGACAGTTTTTAGAATGGGGCTCTACAAGCCTGTTTAAGCAGAGGGGTTTTTTATGCCTCTGTGTCCCACTCTACAGTGCCAAAAGCCTTCTGCTCCCTGTGTTTTCAGGTTCCTAGCTATATGATAGCTTAACTGAGAGCCCAGGGTTCTCCTATCTTAGAATAGCTCAACTTCTCCAAAATAGGCTATGAAAACCTACTGTTTTCAGTAGCTGATTAACAATGCAACTTCTGTTCAAACACAAGTCCATCCTTCCCGCTGAACCATTTCTGCCACACATGAAGGTTTTGATGAAACAGCACCTTGAAAATCCCTATTCAAATTAAGTCAGAGACTGAAGACTGATTTAGGAATGACCTTCAAGACATTAAATAGTCAGGTATTCTAGTCTTTTATACTTTCCTGGTAAAGACACTCTTCAGGTTGCCTCGTTCCCCAAGTGATCTGTGTTGATTCTCCTTACTGCAGAATGAGGTGTAAGTAGCATTTAATAATAAATAAATGCTATTGTAACAATGTTAAAACATCCTATCTTGACATTTTAGGAATAAACATTACAAATGTCCCATTTCATAGTGCCTTTCCATTTGAAGTGACTTTGTAGAATATATACGATTACAGTTTTGAAAAGGCGAAACTGAAATTAAGTCAACCTGAAATTATTTGTTCTGTACTCATTTCTCCATTCAAAATTTTACAATATTTTATCCTACCTGCAATGAAGAGGAATGTAAAAAACTTGAAGTCCTTCCCAAAATTGCTTTTCCCCATTTACAGGACTCTCTCTGTGAGCTGAATATGGAGTGGAAAGGAGACTGTTCCTGTGTCGTCTATATAATCTTCACTTTTAAATGCAAAACAGCCTTTGTGACAAGGCAGCTGTCACTTTTTTTTTTTCAGCTACAGAATATTACAGAATGACTCACTATGATTCCTATCTCCCACTCAAACTCCTGGGTGCTTTGCACTTGTTTTGTTCTCTGTTTTTTTGTTTTCCTTAATCTGAAATTCGGTCATTTGGACTGAGAACTGCAGGGTATAAAAAAACATAATGCTTCTGAACTGCATTTTAAAATTTAATGGTGCTTTAGTGCTTCCCTTCAAAGTATGCAGTACACTACAGGATTCTTAAATCCAAAACCTCAGAAACTACCACCTTCTTTATTTGCCCAAGAGATTAGCCACCTTCAGGAAAGCAAGAGAAATAGGACCTGTCTCACAAACATATATTGGTACAACTTTTACAACACAGTATTTAAGAGAGACATAAGCCATTCCTGTTCCATCTATCATTCTTGTGCACATGCTACATATTATTAATTCAGGACCTCTGGGACAGTCCCATAAATCTGTATGGAGTTGGGGGTCTGGGGTGGGGAGGGGTGTTTGGTTTTTGCTGGGTTTTGCGGGGGGGGGGGGTGTGTAAGAAGTATTCTGTGATCCAACAAGCCATTGTTGCTCCTTTGGATCTTAACACATGTAATACCATTTAAACATATTGTAACAACCTGCATGATAAAGCCACTGCTGCAGCAGTTGTCATTTAGAACATTAATACTGCAGCTGGTTTAAATTTTAAAAATTTAATAAAAGGGCTTTGTCTACGTTAAGGAACAGAGGGGAAAAAGTTTCTTTTTTTTCCCAATAAAAAGACTGGTAGAAGCACAAAAATAAATTTGAAACAAGCAGAGATGAGCTCTGGAATTCTTAAAACATACATCAAAAGAGCTTCTCAATTTGGGGCCATCTCTGAGAAAACAGAATAAAAACAATCCTATTTGTAAATATAAAATAAACAGACCTTGTGAGCTTTTTGCATTTGTTTTGTCTCTAAATGAAAGGCATTGAAAGGTATGATTCACTTGCTAGGGTTCAACCCTCAACATATTTCTGCAATTCTTTCACAAAGGAGTTTAAAAGCCCAACGTTGGTGAACCCTTTAACCTTTTCAGTAAAAACTGCTTGCAAACTATCACTGAGAATGTTTCCAGAAGGAGTAAATCAGTATATGGGGTGCATGGCTTCCTTCTAGTCTCCCCTTCCTAGACTTCTTTCTCTGCATATTCTAATTTGTCCTCGTCGAATTGTACATCATTTTCACACAAACCTGAAAAAAAAAACCAAACCTGCTGGCTAATTTACAGTACTGCCATTAAAGGAGGCCCCACGTGGACTGGACATCATTAGAAAGTTGTCAAGTGTTCATGGAACAGATTTTGGGTACTGAGGAAATGCTGTTGTTTCTGGTTCCTAAATTAGGTATATTTGTTACAAAAACAGCAGAAGTAATGATGCCACATCTCCGGTAGATTTATGCTTAATTGTTCCATGACGTTTTAATTGATTTATACTAAATATGCAGAATGAGCTCATCCTCCTCTAGACATCAGAAAATCACATCGAAGGTACTGTTAAGAATGCCGTAGCTGCAAGGGAATTTCCCATCTGATTTCACGTCTGAAAAGCTGCAAGGAGGAGAACACTCAACCAAGGAGTGAATTTCTGGTGCCTGCTAAGGGATGAACTCTGATGGTAATTTTTCCAATAGCTGAGCTATTCAGAAGTCACTGTCATGTGTGAAGTTTCTGTCATCTAATAAGGACAGAGCTCACACAGCAGTTTTTTTCTCTGTAGGGATACTACTAGTATGTTTTTCATCCTTCTGGTTCTTGTATTAACATATTAATTATCCTTCAGCCAGCAGGGGAACCGATGACCAGACAGCCAGGAACATGGAAAATTCTTTTAATTTCCATGCCTACATTGTTTTCAGTTTTACTGTTCTTTGCTAAACTGAAATGCCACTCAAGTAGCCCAGGTGAAAGCTATAAAAGGGATGGAGATTTTTCTTCTTTTAGAAGATCATTACTAAATTCCCTTGAAAACTATTAAAGCAACTTTTAATTATCTGATGTATTATAATGATTCACTAATGGTATAGAAAAGGGTATCTCATTTTTTTCAAGTCTGCAGTCCATGGGACATAAATTCATCTCGGCCAAATATACATTCACTTTTGATTTAAACAAAAACATGTATGCAAATCAATTATGTTGCACTTAGTCCATTACTTTGATTATTTCAGCTGGATTAGCTTTTGATACTGGATGATAACCAAGTTATATTTTCATGCCTGACAGATAACCCAGAGAAGAATTGTATCTTGATGACATTTCAAAGATTTGGAATATTGCCTAGAAATACTATATTAAGTAGCTATGGGACATGTGAAAAGATTAAGGAGTCTAGAATTAATACAAAATCTAACTGAGCAATTTAGAACTACTTTCTGACCTGAAAAGAGAAAAAGAAGAAACTAAACAAGATGGAGATGAACGAAGTCTGGGATTTTCAGATTTAAGACCCTGGAAACAATTGGGCAAATCCAAAGTTCTCTGAATAAAGTGCTGCTGGCAGTAAACGTAAGCTTGTGCTGTGTCACACATGCAAAGGCAGAAAAAAAATCTATTAATGCATTTAAGCATTTTTAGGTAACGGGCTTTTCAGCATAGGCAGAGAGATTGCTCAGATAGCTAAGTTTTTCCATTTGAAAAGTCTTCACTTAGTCTATTCTTCCACCTGGCCACACTCAAAAGAAAAGGTCGTTTCAATAGATTAATTTATTCACCTACACTTTCTGCTCTCCTCTTTGCCTTTTATTTTCTTTCTTCCCAGGAAATACCTCCTCTGCTGAAGATACGCCAGCATAAAAACCTGAGGCAGATTGAAGAAGCAACTCCAAATCACACATTCTAAGGCAAGAAGGAACTCATGCAATCATTCATTTTAACTTGCATAAAGCAAACCACTACCTTCCCTAAATTAATATCCATTTCAAGTCCAGCAACTGTGTTTGAATTCAATCTCAGAAAAAAGACGATGACCTAAAAAAAATCCTTGATTTTGGAATTTTCATTGGCAGAGAATGCACAGTGGTTCACAGTAAGTATTTCTAATGAAAACTCTGTATTTAGTTTATTCTCAGTTTTTCTCATTTCAAATTCTAGCCATATGAATTACTATAACTTTCATTGCTAAACTGAAGAGCCTTCCACTACATCACGTCTTTTGTAAGAAACTGAAGACACTACATTTGTGATTTCTTTACATCCCACACAGCAAAACATTTGTTTACAACTCCTTAATCCATTTCCTAACTCTTCTCTGGACCACCACCATTCTTTAAAATAAGGTTTAAACATCATAATGGAATACATTATGCTAATAGGTGTTGTATCAAACACAGAAGCAATCTAATCCTCCAAATCTTACTCAGTACTGCTCTGTTTCTAAATTTAGAAACAATTATTTCTAATGAGCTCCTCATTTCACTAAGATTTCTCATGCCTAAAATGATGTCTTCTGTTCTGTATTTACTAATTTCAAAGATACCACCTAAAGAAAATACGTTTTGATAGAAGCAAATATGTGTATAGTTAGGTATGAAACCTAGGCTGCATCTAACTCTGATCTTTTAATCAAAAGAATACCTTTTTTGTGTAAAATATATGTACTGCAAGATATTTTTGTGGACTTGCCAAATTCAGAAGTCATTCCCCAACTCTTCAGATGCCAAAGCCTCTCTTAAGAATCTATTTTCTCTCTCCCTTCTCTCATTTGTCTTCTCCTTTTCTTCAAGCACTTTTTAAAAGAGCTTGTCAAATCTGCTTTATAGCTTAGACAGGGGGAACAAAGGGCAAGAAACATCATTAAGTATCAATCTTCCAGTTTTAACAGCCTGGGTGCAGGGATCTTAAGAGTCCAGGATTCAAAAACATGATCTAATCTAACAGTTATGACTTCCCCTTTTAATTTTTTTAATGGGGTCTAAAATATATACATGTTTGAAGGGGGAGGGGTGAAAGTTAATCCTGGTTGCCATGTCACTCTACAAATCAAAAGCAAGCAATCCATTACAGATAGTTTTGAGGGCAACAGTACTACAGTGGTATTCCTGATGGATTTAGAAATTATGGTCTGTGGAACTTCACAGGCATTAAGCATGAAAATAAAACCATTAGATCTTCTCAACAAATGCAGTCACTATTGAAGGATATATTTTTTTCCTGCTCACAGTTGGGTTTTTATTTTTCCAAATTGGAAACACACCACATAGGGGAAGTAATAACATTGCAGTAAAGTATTCAAAGCCCAATTTTTATTCGCATTGATTATCTTTTACATTTTGAAGTATTGCCTTTGTACATCCATCTGTAAATGGTTATGAGATAGGAATTCAAACCCTTTTGTTCATTAAACCATTTTGTGAGAACACTACTTTACTTTTGTTATATCTTTGGGCAAAGTGGAAAAGAAATATGACATGCACAGTTTTTCATTCACCTTCCAAATTCAAAATCTGCATCCCTTTTTCTGATCCCCATGACTCAGAAAAATACATACATTTTTAGTCTGTTTTACCACTATAATACGAAGTGCACACAAAAAAATGCTTCTTCCGATTTCTGCCGATCAGAATTTGAATGGTTTCATGAGTACCTGACCCCGATGTTCTCTATTTTAATCATATCAAAATTACTTGCATGTCCCTAAAAAATAAGAAACCACCTTTTTTAGATGGTGAGTAGATGACAGGCTGCAATAAAGGAGGAGGGATCTTTCCAATAGCGAAGTTAATTTTTTTATGATTCAAAACAGTGTCCATCAACACACCTGGTCCCATCATACCAAACAAATAAATTGTGATGAAGAGGTGAGAAGGATGACACACCTGATTAACTATTTCTTAAAGGAGAAATATCTTCTCTTAGGGCATTCATTCCAGATCTAAAGTGCACATCATGATCATTTGATCATTAATAGTTTTTGATGTTATTTGGAGTGTGATTCAGGCAAAATCTTGTCCTTAGTGAAGTACTAAACTAAGTATTGTATCATTACTACAAAAGATATTTCTGAGTACACATTGGTTTGGTGGGGGTTTTTTTCTTTTTTGGAACAGCTAGGTGAAAAGACAGCTACTTACAGATCTTGGGATGTAGGAAGATATACCTAACTTCCTTCATCACATAATGTAAATCCCAGAAAGAAAAGACTTCCCAAAGATAGAGGAAGCTATGCCTTTTTTTGTCAGGTAATTTGTTCTGAGTTTGCATTTGCAGAGACCCTACACAGCCATTTCTGCAAAGGATCATTAAGTAAAATGTACCATGAAAAAATGTGCATTTTACTATAATAGCTAAAAAGCTAGAGGTAATACTTCAAGCTGCCAGTCTATTTCTTGCACATTTGCTGCAGAAGTTCATGTGTTCCCTCACTTATTTACAGGATACTAAAACAAATGCTCTCATGCAGATATTGGTCAACTATCTTTTTAACTGTTCCCTGCTATATCTTTGAGGCTTCATTTTTCAGGGTGCAAAGTGCTCGCAGCTGCCATGACTTTCATAGTTACTGCAAACAGGACTATTGCACCAAACAGATTTTATCTAGCTGGTGGAGGATTCTGCTGCAAATGCCAGTTGTATTTCTTTGATACGGCAATATGCATTGTGAACAAAAATAAATAAATAAATAAACAAAATGAAAAGCCTTATCAAAACAGGATGTTTAGCAGAATGGAGAGGATGACAGCAATAGAAAATACACATCTCGACAAATTACTGGAAGGTACTAATGGGAGAATGAGGGCAAATAAGAGTCTATATAAAATATGATAAAGCAATGCAACTGATCAATTAAATAACACACTATTAATGGTCACTGTAGCTTCTTATGGACAATTTCATTCAAATTAGCAGAGTTACACATAAATGACTTGACACATTGACTATCTTATGAGTAATGACTGCAGAATCAGATATATTCTTTGGATTTATTTCAATCACTGAGTTGTTACATGGTGAATCATATCTAAACAAGAAAAGAAAGAACCTAAATGTACTTCTGAATCTGCTTGATCTCTTTCACAGAAAAATGCCATGACAACTATTTATTTACAAAAGCAATATCAGTCTATAAAAGCTGTTGATAATACAATAATAATTGTTGATAATATTGCTCTAAAACAAAAAGCAAGTCGAGGTGACAAAGCAGAAGAAAAAGGAGATTCCTTAAATAAAATCTGCTTAATAGTTCAATCATTGCAATTTAAATGTAAAATAATCTCCACAAAGGACTCTACTCTGGAAAAATGAACCAACAATTAGCATACCCACTGCTGCAACTTGCAGAATCTGACAATGAATACCTGATAAATCATAGATGGAAAATTTCTAAAGGCTTGAAAGAAATTACATTCATACATAATGAAACTCCTGTTGCCATGCTGATACATGAAGTGTTTCTCTCTAGAAATCCTATTTTATTTCCATTTTTTTCCAAGATTTTCTTACATAATTTAACATATAAAATGTATTTCCTAATAACCATGCTTAAATAAATTATTATTAAGAGTTACTTTATATATATATAAGTATGAAACTGGGTTTTCTATTATGAATTAGATTAAAATAGACTGTAAGGGTAGCCATAAGAAATGAACACTTTCATAAATCGATTAAATTTCCCTATACAAAATATACAATGTTGCAATCACTTAAAGCCTCTAATTAATTGTTAGATATGAGCATCAGCATGTACCATATGAAACGGAAGCTGTATAGGCTACATGTTGGATTTTTTTTTAAATAAGTTTCATGAACTACTTGCTCTGATTTTTGCAATGTGTAGCAGCACTGTAGAGTTGTCAAAACAGTGATCATTGAAGGAACATTAAATAATGAGCATTCTCTTTGTATTTTTGGTTAGCACCACTTTCTGTTCTATGTTTATTTTTGGCCATTTCTTATTATCTGCCACTTACCTGATAAAATGATTACTTTCTGCCAGCATCAGAGAAAGTTCATAATTATTAAGAATCTGTTCTATGCAATGGTGTTAACTAAATAGCTCTGCCAAAGTACTTAAATAAGGTGATAAGATTCTATGTTGCCTGAACAGCACTGTATAAGGGTTTTCTTTTGATAATCTAAGGTACATCAAGATAGATGTTTACTCAAGTAAGAGACAGGTTTCCACTTCAGAACAGGACTACCCATCAACGGTATTCATGTGAAAATAAAAGTAAACTCTTAATGAATCTTTTCTAAGTATTGTGTATTATTTCATGATGTGATCTGGCAGAGTGGAAGACTTTACAATGAGAAAAGCATAAAGGACAGCTATATACTCATGATAAACTATGATTATCATGCACAGTTAACTACACTGAAGGTATATGGCCATAACTTATGCAGGCAGATGCAAAGTGGCGCAGATCTGCAGACAGATCCAAACGAGGTAGCTCAGGCAGTACTGTCGCAGCAGTCATAGCAGTAATCATGGCCAGGTGCCAAATAGTTAGTACCTATTCTCTTGGTGGGTTTTGTTACATATTTCAAGTTCCGCTGAGGCCATAACTATACAAACTATTACCATCCAGGCTAGTCCATTTACTTCAGATCTGCTTACAATTTCAAGCAATATATTACTTGTAGACACATCCAGATTACTTAGAACATAGGAATCACTCTCAGCACGTAATGGGAGTAAAAATTTTCAACACACTTTTTAGTATTTGAATAGCTGTTATGGTTGTAGGCTCCAGACATGTTAGGTTTCTGTACAGGCACCTTCTAAACAATAGGATGCCTGCAACAGACAATTGCTAGCAATAAAACAGTCATCTTCCTAGATCAGTTGCTTCAGCTGCAGGTGGATAAAATGAAAAGTAAGTTACGGGAAAATATAGAAGGAGGGAGTAATTGAGACGTTTCCCATATTTGTTGCTGAATTATTTTGACAAAACCCTACAAAACCTAAGAAATTCACTTTTCAAAACTCATTATTATCTAAGATAGTTTTTTTCCTAAAAGTGCTCAGATTTGAATGCCAAAACTTTAATCAAGCACAACTGCACTGAACTCTAGAAATACTCCATTTTCTCTCAGTCCGTTTTTTTCAAACAAAATAAAAAAATTTAAGAAATTATCTTTTTCTTCCTGGAAACTATGTTTTCATTAAAGCAAAAAAAGTTTACTACCATATGCATATATAGGTATGTATATATGTGGGTCTTGCCTCAAAGACAAATGTTAGTCACCTTGGGTATAATTCACCCACTCATTAAAACCCTTTACAATATTGTAGGAGCTGACATGAGAGCATAAAGAACAATTTAGTGGAAAAGTGCTAAGGTAGTGGCATGGCAGTGGAACTAACAGTCAAAATTCTCTCTACCATGGGAACTGGTACAGAGCCACAGATGTCCAGGAAACCAATGTACCAACATATAACATTACACATTAAGTATTTCTATATGTGTTTTATGTAGCTACCAAGTTGTGTTTGTAACATTCAGTAGCCATCCTTAAAACATAATAGAATTGTTCATGGTAATATTAATTCTGTGTTTGTGTGGCTGTACGAGGGATGCACAAGTAACTGAGAACAGAAACAGGACAAAAAGGGAAAAAATCTATTTCAGTTACACATGCATAATGTGTAACTGAACTGAATTCTGCCAAGTCAATGGAACAGCCTGTGATATAAACCAGTTTAAAATTAGGCCATGAAAATCTATCCAAGTTACAACCTTCCAAAATGTGACCACATATTAAGAGTCTCTATTGCTCATAACATGATATTAGCTCCATAATGCTTTGGTCCTGCTTCATGAACAAAGAATGCTTTAAAACTCAACCAAGTAGCAACACTAAATAGGAATAGCAACTCAAGAGATGACCAACTGAACAGATGAAATATACTTTTTAATATCTGTAAAGTTGCACATTGAAAAAGAAATCCTACAAATAACTGCAAAAATGCACGCTTTATGTGGCTGGTGGCTTTTCAAAGGCTTATATTGTGGTGGCGAGCAGAGCTTTAGTACCTCTGGTGATACTATTATGTTACAGCACCAGTAGATAAGGAACATTTGGAGAAGTGGAATTCAAAAGGACTCACTGGTTGGCAGACAGCTATAACCAGAGTTGTTTGGAAACACTATCTCCAAATGAAATGAGCTCTATGAACAAGGACCCATAGGCTGAACTTCATTTTGTTATTGTTTTCCTTTCGCATCTTAATACATTTAGTTACTGTAAACTACTAACAATGAGGTATTTCGCTGACTGCATTTACAGTAGTTTGGTCTCTCTCCACATCTGGTTGGACAGATGTGCGTATCCTAAAAACTTACTACCCTGAGAGAGGATGTTTGTTAACATGCACTCAAGGTGGAAGGTGTATTATGGACCATAGCTGAAAGGTACTGGAGCAATACAATGCACCCTAGAATACGAAAGGTAGGAACAAGACCTGTACCCGATAGCAGTGTATCATACAACATACATGGAAACCTAAGACACATATTGAATACAGGCTTCAACACAAACAGCTTTCTTACTAGGACTTCTAAATGTATACACAGGGCCTATGAGCCATTGGGTTAGTGCATACACTACAACAGCTTTTTTCTGAAACTATACAAAGCCTGAATTTTTACTTTTGAAAGTACTCGTACTTGCAAGACGACCTCTGTCAGGGTATGTCTGCTCCAAACATACTGGAATGTAGACTTGAGCTACCCCAGTTTGCTTGAAATGGAGTAGCTTTGGCAACGGAAGCATCCAGTCAAAGCAACACATATTTAATCAAGCACTAATATACAGCTGGAAAAGTGAATATCCAGGGTGAGTTATTATAAAATACAATACAAAACTAGAGAAGTAGAAAGTGTGAGAATAAATATATTAAGAGATGCTGAAAATGTATGCAACAAATTTATGTAGATCAAGGCATTCCTTCTTTACTATATCAGTGGTGCCTGGCATGTGATGTGAGCAGCATAGTAATAATTTTATATATATGGTAAATATCTACCATCTGTGTTCTAGACACAAACTGTAAAATGCAGCACAAAACAATTAAAATCAACAGAGACAAAGTTCAGGGTATAGAAAGCTTCTGATCCACAAAAATGACAGATGTTATATTTGAGTGACTGAAGGCCAAAAATATGAGAGCAAGTACAAGTCAGCCTTTAAAAGTGCAGCTCAATCCATATGCCAAAGGGTTATTTGGCACTTTTTTCATATTCCTAGAGACGAGAAAGAAAAAGAAAAATTTATTTTAAAAAATTAATTAGGTCACAAGCTAACAAAAAGTCAATAACTCTTTCTAATGGATTTCAATAGGTCCTTCCAAGTTCAAGTTCAGAAATTCATAAAAATTTACATTGTATTGTTACCAAAGCACAGCTTTTTCCAGAGTTTTAGGCTAGTGGACAGAAGCTTTCATATTTCACTTTTTCAGAGAAGCGTCCCTGAAGTACACCTGTTCTACAAAAAGTCTCAGGCCTATCATTCTTCAGGCAGCACGTGCAATATACTTATATGGACAAAATGATAAACCATTTCTATGTTATTTTCTGCTTTTTTTTTTTTTAGGGTTTAAGGTAGTCTTCTTCCAGAACACTGTGTCCCTTCAGCTAGACTTCCTAGCCGCAGACTTCTTCAGTGAATCATGAGCCCTACAGCTTCTTTCAAGTACAGCTAGTCCTGATCTCATTCTCCCTTCAAAGTCTTCCTGTTGCTGCTCCTGCTGTTGCTACCAGCTATTTCTTTTCCACTTTCTAAACCTCCCTGACTGTTACTCCAGCTCTACTCCACATTCCACCTCCAACAAATCAGATATAACAGCTTTTCCTTCATCTGAGGACTATTCCTTAGCATGCTCTTTACCAGACGTTAAGATTAATTTTGTTCACTAGTGTATTGGGTTTACTAGTGTACACTGCTAGTGTAATTTTATTCTTCAAGTGTATTGGGTTTATGTGGCTGTATGGTTTATGTTGCTGTTGGCAGCAGGGTTGCTGCAGGTGTGGCCTCTGTGAAAAAAGACCAAGGATTGCCCCCATGTCGGACAGAGACAGTTCCAAACAGCTCCAAAATGGACCCGCCACTGGCCAAAGCTGAGTCGATCGGTGAAGCTGGTGATGCCTCTGTGATAACATATTTAAGAAAGGGTAAAAAAATGCTGGGCAGCAGCTGTGACAGACAGGAGTGAGAATAAAGGTGAGAGAAATAACCCTGCAGACACCAAGGTCAGTGAAGAAGGAGGGGGAGAAGGTGGTCCAGGCATCGGAGCAGAGCTTCCCCAGCAGCCTGTGGAGAAGACCATGATGAAGCAGGTTGTCCCTGAAGCCTGTGGAGAGCACCACACCGGAGCAGATACCTACACTGCAGCCCGTGGAGGACCACATGCTGGAGCAAGTGGATATGCTCTGAAGGAAGCTGCAGCCCATGGAGGGCCCACACTAGAGCTGTTTTTTCTTGAAGGACTGTAGCCCATGAACAGGACCCATGCTGGAGCAGAGGAAAAGCATGAGGAGGAAGAAGCAGCAGAGAAACTATTACGGACTGGCCCCAACCCCCATTCCCCATCCCCCTGTGCCACTGAGGGAGGGGTTGTAGGAGGTAGATGAGTCAGGAATGAAGGAGTGAAGTTGAGCCTGGGAAGGAGAGCGTGGGGGGAAGGTGTTTTTAGTTTTGTCTTTGTTTCTCACCATCCTACTCTATTTTTAATTGGCAATAAATTAAATTAACTTTCCCCAAGTCGAGCCTGTTTCACCTGTGATGGTAACTGGAAAGTGATCTCCCTGTCTTTATCTCAGCCCACGAGTTTTTCCATCTTATTTTCTCCTCTGCCCTGTTGAGGAGGGGGAGTTATAGAGCAGTAGGGTGGGTGTCTGGCAGCCAGCCAAGGTCAACCCACCACATCCAGATAATGTTCAGATGCTAGGAACCTCACGAATGCTCAGCTGACTCACTGTACTTTTAGGTATTCATTAATGAAGTAAGCTCTTACCATTAACCAGAACCTAGATGCCAAGCAAAGGTTCTTCAACTGAAACCTAACAACCCTTACAGAAAAACAAAGCTTCTGGAGACGTAAAGTATACAACAATATTCATAACTATATCCATCCTGAATAAGGACTGTTGACAACTGGTATTATTTATCATTTCCAAACCTATAAAGAATTGTATAGAATTATTAGGTACCATTGCATAATAATAACCAAATTAATATTTTAGATACATCTAGGCACAGGGCAGAAAATAAAGAATACCCCAGGCAATACAAAATCTTGGAGACTATCACAAAAAATCTTCACCGCAATGAAGAAAGTTCATCCAACTTAACCAAGAGAAATGTCTTTGTCATGTCTATCCAAAATCAGTTACCTATATTAGCAGAAACACCTAACCTGTTTTTCAGGCATCATTACAGGGTGCGATGAAGGCTTTGGTGAAAGTATATAATCAGATGCCAGTTACTAACCAGGATATCTTCAGAAAGGTTACTAATCACACATCCAATGTGAAGAATGACTCAGTTGAAAAGAAGTTACACATTCACCAAGTTAATCCTGTGTTTTATGTGAAAATAAGAATTAAACTAAGTCCCAGCATGGTAGGCTAACCGAAAATCATTTTTTGTTTAACAAAGGTACTTTGCTATGTTTTGTGCATCCAATGGATCTCTATATGTGAATTTGTCAGTAAAATTCTCTACAGATTAGCTGCAAGAGAGCTTTATACATGTATTGCCTCTAAAATACAACTGATTTTTTATCCTTACAAGATCAGATTTCTATTTCATTAGTGTAGAATTCCTGTAGTTACACAGTCACCATCTCCATGGAATTTACAGCTGCAAAAATGCATGTTCTGTGTTTTCAGAATATGAATGTTAACACAGGTTTTATCTTCACTGTCATTTTGCCAGTTTTCATTTCCAGTTTGACTGCATCTTCTTTCAGGAAAGAGCCACACTTACATATGTTGTATCTCCTTGAATAGCTCACAACACGTTAAAGTAACTTTCACGTCAACTGAATCCTCTCTGAGCTACGTGTCATTATCTACAGTTAACTATGAGAAAATTAAGACCAGAACTTGTAAACACAATTGATAATGAAAAACTATATATCAAATTCAATGATTTATGAAACCACAAAATCCATGTTAAAATATCATTGCTTCCAGAATGAACTTATGAGACTAAAGAGAAAAATCCAAGTAATCAAACAATTCATAGTTTATTTTGGTTTTCCTACACGCTGCAGTCCAATGCTATATACAGTATGATCATCCGTTATCTAGAAATCGCTAGTGTGGTCCAGTAAGATGGGATAAAATTGAGGTCCAGATACAGAGTAATCTTATGTTTGGAGGTAAACTGGTTACATACACTGACATGAGAAAACTATTTTAAGTGGCAACTTCCACAGACAATGTAGCATTGATAATATGCAGAATGAATTTAACTTAGATCAATCACCGGAAAAGTCTCTGAAGTAGGTACTGTCTCATGACTGCTAAGACTATTTGAATGAAAGACTATTACGACAATGCCATGTATAGGCAATAGCAAGCAAATTCCGCACCTTTCTTTGTTTTTCTCATTAAAGGACCAATGTTGATTGCATCAGCATAGGCATGGCGAGTCTAAGCCATCGATACGACTTCCTATACTCTGCACAGATGACTAGCATGTATGCAGTAAGTCTGACGTATTACAGCACAGGTAAAGATTGACTCCAATGTTATATATGGTGGCCTACTGTACAGGACTTTCTGTGTGGTCCCACAAACAGTTTTAGCCCAGTTTTAGCAAAAAACTGAAGTGCAGGAATTTGTTATAGCAATTTTGCAACAACATCCAATATACCTTAGAATTCTGGCCTAATTATATTTCTTTGGATTTCACTGATGCAGGACTCAAATCTACTATGCAATATTCTAGAATAGTAAGAGAGTTTTTGTTGCACCTAACTCCACATTTAAGAATTCAATTTTATGGGCAATTTGAACAGGAAATAATGGCTGCAGGAGAATACTAAGTGCTTCGCGTCTATTATGTTGCTAGGTTAACTTGCCAGGATAAATGGCATCCCTCTTCACCTTCTTCAAAGCTTTGTTTTGCAAAATCATACTAGTTTCTTTGCTTGTAACTCTTGGGCTTCTCCAAAGACAGTCATACAAATTTCACTACATTTGTTGAAAAAATTCTCTGCTTTTACTACTGCAAACCCATTGAACAGGTAGACTTTTTTTAATTGGAAGGTGGATGAAACAATGAGTGAAAAATGGGTATAAAATTCTCCAAATCTGAAATGACAGTCTTTGTTCATCACCTCATATCTAAACAAACGTGCAAGAAATTTCAAAGAATGGAGCAGTAACCCCTAAGTCACACCCATCCAAAATAGACAGGCACACCTTCACTAAAGTCAAGATGGTTGTGCCAGTTCACACCAACTCAGTTCCTCGCCCCTCTGGGTTTTATTGTAGTTAGATAAATAACAAGGTCTACAGGAAAACCTGATTTAGATTCCATGACAGCATCATTAAGAACTCCCAAAAGCTGACAGCTAAGAAACTAGTATGTAAGTTGGTCATCATAGAGTCTCATTTACTACAGCTGAAATAGTAAAGCAGCTGTTTGTACATCTGATTTTCTGTTCAAGGACAGATTCCCCAAACAACCACAGGCAGACTTTTAGAGAGTTAGCAAGGATGATCTGGCGTTTAATCTGATATTTTACTGGGTAACATTATCTTTTAAATATTCACTTTTTGCAAAGTCATTCCATAGTCACTTACCTTACCACTTGATCATAATGAACATGACTATCAGCAAGGACTATAAGGTGATAATTAATCAATATGTACTGCCAAAAATGTTGCCATTCGATAATGTCCATTATCTTAGTACTACAAAGAATTATTTCAATGACAAGTTGCCATGATATTGTAACGATTTTTTTTTTGCAGATTCTAGACATTGTTAACAGGCACTTGGTAACTCTTTCTGAGCCAACACACTGGAAATGTTAAGTCCCTATTTGCTGTAACATTTCTCTCTTCTGCACACTGGAATGGAAAGGAATTTTCTAACACAAATTATAGGTTAATTATTTGAGTTGTTTTATTTTTGGCAGTCTGTATTAATAATTAAAATGGAAGCTCCTATGTACAAGAACAGTCTTCCACTTTGTTCTGAATACAATAGGTCCTCATATCTGAAAAAAACCACTAGTACATACAAATACTTGATAGATTATATGACATGTGGACTTTGAACATTTAAACTGTGATCTGGTGTTTATAGTGAGGACTTGAAACTCAAGTTAATGTTAATCAAGGAATCTTATGAAATGTCATTCGTTTTAAAAAATAGGTGCATCTATTTTTTAGCTCACAGTCCAGCCCAGGCACCCTATCTGACTCCGTTAACACATAACCTTCGCAAAATGCTAGCAACTGGATGTCATGATTGCACTAAAGCAACCTGACTAGGCAAGCCTTTCCTCGTAAGATGCAATCATGGCTTTCTGTAGGATTATATTATCTATTGTCAGCATTAGCCAAACAGCTCTCAGCTATCAATGAATTAATTTTAGTCCTTGATTAACTGACAGTAAAGTCAAAGAGGAAGGCAGTTTTCTTCCTTTGAGGTCTTTCAGTTCATAAACAATTCCCATATTACTCAGATGACAAACTACTCAAATGGCACAGAAAATAAATAATATAAATGAGCATTGGCATCCTATAAGCAATAATACTTTGTGAACACTATATATATGTGTTAGCTTACATACAACTGTTAACACAAATATAATTAGAAATAAAACCAATTTTGCCAGTACAGCACTAACAAAAAAAGCAGGCTTGAATCAAAATTACTGCTATTAATTAAAAACAAAGTTTAGCTAAATGTAATTGTTAAGTCAAGTGATGTTGGTGGACTTTACTTAAGAGTTCAACTGGATGAAGCAATTAATAAAAAAAAAATACGAAAAAGGAATTCCAAAAAGCTTTTCAAAAGACTATGAACAACTTCAATGTATGGCTAGCATACATTAAAGAAAAAAGATGTCATCGCCTACAGACTGAACAGTTCGCATTTTGCAGGAGTGATCCTGCAGAACAACTAGGGAATATGCGTTAGAAAATGGCCTGGACACAGTTTCCAAAAGATTTGGTTCAGTCATCATATCTCTGAATATAAGGTAAATGAAGAGTCTTCAGATACATTTTTATGTTTTATAGCAAGAGATTGTTGTGGAACTTGGCAAAACAAGTATTGCCTATGAAATTCTGCACTCCTGTGAGAGTCTTCATGACAAAAAGTAGCCAAGAATTGTCTTGTAGCTATTACCAAACTAGGCAGTAGTACATTAGTTACAATGCAAGTTCAGATGTATGGAGATTGGGACATGTTTTACTATCATCTAAGAATAAAACTTCAACTGAGAAGGTCAAAATAAAGGTTCATCTTTCAGTGGCTCAAGTGAAGTGAGTTAGTGGTTTCTATCTACATTTTATTTCGGTCTCTACTTCTCAATGTCAGTTAATGTCATTTAATGTCATTTAATGAGATAACCCTATCATGTAGGATTTTATAGCCAGAGGAACTGAATGGTTGCCATCTCACCTTTAGTTTATATATTAACCCATAAATTTGGGGGTTTTGAGATCTGTGGTTATGCTTATTTCTAAAAGAGAGATAAAAAGGTGAGAACTTTTTTTTCCTTTTTTCCCTTTAGCTTTTCTTTTGAGATCTCAGGCATATGAAATCCAATCTTCCCTTTGGAGAGTCAGTAGTATGGCATAAGATCTTTGGCATACTCAAACCAAAGGATAAAACCAAAAAGACAGCAATCCAAAATTTGCAACCACATAGTTAAATGTAAATTCATCAATTCATTGATCAACGGATCATTGATTCCTTGATCAATTAATTCACTGATTATTTAAAAATTCTACTGAGAACATTGTAGTCCTGTAAATTCTCTCACCATTCAAAATCCACAGAGAAACAAAGTATTTAGTATTTGAATTTTTAACTACTTAAATAGTTAAAATCACAATACATAAAAAGTTGGAGAACGCAGGCAACACTTTCTGACTTTTGTATGCATTAAGAAACATATTACAGTGCAAAATATTTTAGCTTTCAAAACATCAGCTTTAATTCCTAATCAACTTTCTATCATTTGGGATGCTTGTCAATTTGAGGGCTCCTTAAAAATTACTACTCGAAGCAAAAATGGGTTTTGCCGCAGATTCAAAAATGGAGAGCTGAGAACCCTAATGTGCAATTATCAGGAAATTCTTTTCACTATAACTAGATGCCTTACCATAAGAAGACCTAAGACCCGATCTTATCATGGCCCCAGCTCCCCAGTGGAGCAGGCACTTAGGAGTTCAGATGAGTTAATGTAAGTGTCTCATTTAGCTGTCATAATAGGTAAAGGGGCTAAGTGCAAGAAAGCAAGAATCAGCTCTCTTACTATTCAAGGCAGGCAGATCACAGCTCCCCCTATCATCAAGATAGCCATGAGGTACAAATACAGCCCTCTGAAGTGTTTAACCCTTTATTAATGGTTTGTGTAAGCTGTTGGAAAGCATGCTAACAATAAAATAGTGCTCATGGTCATGTACAGTAAAGGAGGTGTTCTTATGATTTCACTAACACCCCCTTAATCTAACAACTACTTGTCTCAGCAGGAGGAACATAATACTGTACTTTACTGGCTACTTTTTCTAAAACTCTTGCTTCTTCTTTTTTTCCTCTTCCTTTGTCCTTATACATATAAACCTTCCATATGGTGAAGGGACCATTTATACTGTTCGCATAAATACCAAATGAAATATTTTCACAGACAATAAAAAGCTAGTTGTCTAATCCTTAGTTCTCCAAGTGTTTTCTATTCTCATTCAGCTGTTCCTTAGCTTTTGATGTTGCTGGCTTTTCACCCTCCTCTCTGTGCTAAATTAATGTAAAGATTTTACTTTCTTTAGTGTTTTTAAAACATTTTCAAAAACAAACCCATCACTGAGTTTCCTTATCACAGTTCTTTTCATATTATTTTTAAATTATGAGCACCAAAGATATGGCCCAAGCTTCCCAGAGAAACAAAATAACAACCACGGTTAGAAATTAGCTGCACAGGGCTGTTTTCACGGTTTAGCTGGGAGGCAAAATGCCTGTATGGTTTCAGGAATAATCATGGAATTAAGATCTAGAAACGTGATATTTTGGGACTCCTCCCCTACCAGTTTGTGCTGTGACTACTCTGCACACTACTGCCATTTGTCACCTGGGATCAAGTGGTACAGTTCCACTGAACACTGCGTAGAATCTGAGCTACAGACTGACCAACCGATAACAGCGTACGGACATGTGGAGTCCTACACACCCTATCAGTTTGGACAGCACACTGCCATCCTAGCAGTGACCTGTTTCCCAAACACTGTAGCAGAAGATCTACCTGTTTTATGAACAAACTTAGAGTGCATGTGCAGATACGCTCTAAGTACAATGAATATGGAATGTACTAGTCTCCATATTTACATAAGGCCATGTGTAAATGCATACAGCTTTTATATATGCCTATGTTTGAAAATCTGCCTATCTGAAACTCTATGTACTCTCTCAGTAAGCTCAAATGACAACATGACTTTCAAGATAACGAAAGTCATGCCATTTTTTTCTCAAGGGTATGCCAGGCGGGGGGTACCATCATGGTTATCTCTCCAACTAGATAAGAATGTCTGCCCTGGTTTCAGCTGGGATAGAGTTAATTTTCTTCCTAGTAGCTGGTACAGTGCTGTGTTTTGGATTTACTATGAGAATAAAGTTGATAACACACCGATGTTTTAGTTGTTGCTAGGTAGTGCTTACACTAGTCAAGGACTTTTCAGCTTCCCATGCTCTACCGACTGAGAAGGCTGGAGGTGCACAAGAAGCTGGGAGGGGGCACAGCCAGGACAGCTGACCCCAACTGGCCCAAGGGATATTCCATACCATATGACGTCATGCTCAGTACATAAACTGGGGGAAAGCTGGGGGGGAGTGCTGCTCAGGGACTAGCTGGGCATTGGTTGGCAAGTGGTGAGCAATTGCATTGTGCATCACTGGTTTTGTATATTCTTTTATCATTATTATTATTATTATTATTATTACTATTATTATTATTTTCCCTTCCTTTTCTGTCCTATTAAACTGTCTTTATCTCAACCCACTAATTTTACTTTTTTTCCCCCGATTCTCTCCCTCATCCCACTGGCAGGGGGAGTGAGCGAACAGCTGTGTGGTGTTTAGCTGCCTGCCAGGTTAATGTCAACAATGACATTTTGACAACAATGTCAAAAAAGCCCGTAAAATCCAGGAGATACTGGACCTGATCCATATCAGTACTAACAATTTTTGTTACCACACAGGAAAAACTCACAGAAGGGCTGATTTAGTTAATGTCATTTGAGAAATCCTTCAGAAAAAATAACTACTTAGTCTACGAGGAATTTTCAAAAATGAAGACAAATACATTCAAGAATAATTTTTCCCTAATAAAAAGACCCACTTGTCATCAGGTATTCATATTGCTATCAGGTGCTTCTCCTGGCTGTAGAAAAATGTGTTCATAGAACTTATGGAGAGAGGAATTCAGATACTAAAAACCGCAATCTGCAACAAGAGGTGAAAACAAACACTGTGTTTCTGTGCCTGAATGCACAGCATGCATGGCATCTCCAATCATTAAGGAGTTTATAATCAAAAACTTTACTATCCAGATGGGAACTGAGGCACAGAGAGATTAAAGCATTTCCTCAAGACGATGCCATAAAGCTGTTGAAGAACCAGGAATCAAAAAGGTTCCCTTCAACCTGGTTGAAACCTCAGTTCACATGGTCAGCATGCTACACTGACAGTCTTCCTTGAATCATGCAACTCCTTTACGCAGGAATTTAAGCCAAACACAAATACACTTTATACTCTAAAAAAAGAATTATAGTTTTGAATGATCTCTTCTTCACACAAATACAGAGGTTTGTGCATCTCAAACACCAAAACATGAAACCTCAGCAGCTATCAAAGCAAGGGGGTTTAGTCAGACTTCTTGAATATCATGCATTTGTTTTTATTACAACTCATATTACTCAACTCTTTGACAAGTTCTGAGAAAAATGTTATCATGAAGGACCATAACCCTGTTTTATGAAGATTCAGCAGCTTTCACATGAATAGCATTCCTGCCATAACAGGACCTAATATTCCTGATTTTCTTATAAAATCAGATAACAAAACCAAGGCCTGTCTTTTTTTAAAGGGAGAGGGAGAAGGTAAAAGCCTATGAGATCTGAAGAAAAAAGAATGGCACAATATAATAGGACTATGGCACCTAAAACAATACTGATTCTTTACAAAAGTATAAACATAATACCTCACAAGGACACTGAATTGGAGAACTGTGCTTAGCACAAAACATTTTTAATGAAGGCAAGAAGGACACAGATAGTTCAATCTGCACATACCCAAAGAAAGCCTGCAGCCTGACAGAATACCCAAACCTAAAGATATCCTGTCTAAGGAAGATCCATTATCTTCATTCAGGGAAAAGCTTAAATCTTTAAGGACCAATGAGAAGGTGTTTGTCTTCGTCCAGTGGTTTGTTATTTCCAGAAGGCAAGGGATCTGGGGAGGAAGCTGGTTGTTTTAATTTGGTCTGAAAGAATTCAGCAAGACTCTTCCTCGAAATTTATGCTTCCTTCTGGTTTCAGCTATGATGGAAATGATATTAAGAAATCCTTAGTGGATAACCTAGTGCTTGTGGTTTGAGTCTCATCTGGAAGCAGGGATCTGAAAGAAACACAAAACTGAAATATAACAGACAAAACCTGATTTTCTCTGAGGATGCAAGAACATCATGCCAAGTCCATCTAGCCCAGCACTCTGTCTCTGACAGTGGCCGGTAGCAGATGTAGACAGGAAGGTAAGGACAGAAGCAGCATACAAAAATAGTTCTCTAGAATATTTTTCTCTGAGTCATATGATTTGTGTCTTCCAGACTTTCTGAGCCACAGGCAACAGCCTTCATAGATTTTCTTTTCATAAACATATCTAACCAATTTTTGAACCCTTTAGTATCCCCAAAATCCTGGGACAATAAGCTTTTACAGCTTTACAATGTACTGTGTGAAGTATCACTTTTTGCTTGCTTTGAATCTGCCACTTACAGTTACAATTTCATCCCCTCCAGGTCCTGTATAAAAAAGACAATGAACCCTGTTCCCTGTTCAAATATCTATGCCACTTGTGATTTTATACACTCCTACCATCTTCTCCAGAATCTTGGAAAATGGGAGTTTTGTAGAGTATTCAGTAACAAACAAGCAAGCAACCTGGAGGGAGGGAGGCAGAAGAACACTACAACTGCTGATTTTATCTGAACATTTCATCCACAGATCTGCATTAGCTTGCAGTTATTCATCCTGAAAAAGAAGCTGCATTCATTTCTCACATCACACACTGTTAATCTTCTGTAATTATGTACAAACTCGGAACTACATTTGTATAATCAAATTTTCTACTACAGCTGGCATTCTTGCACTCTCCTCCAGCAGCAACTCTTTGAGGGGAGAGAAAGCAAACAGAATCAGAAAAAAAATGGGACTGTAGGAAGAAAAGTATTCTTCGTGTAGGTGATCAAATGGAAAAGTCCTACTGCAGGGTTAATCACATCATCATTCTTTGCCAGAAGAGCAGTCTGTTATCTCTACATAAAAGGATGGTTGCAAGCATACATCTCATAAGAAAGTACTATAAATGGAAGTTAACTGTGACTCAGGTCCAATTAGCACTCTTGTCGACCTTTTTGAGTAGTTTTTAAACTGTTAATGTGTTAATCAGTCAATGTACTTTCTTTATGCAGATGTATTATAGAAGACTATAGTAAGAGTATGCCTTTTCTTTTTTGCTGCGTCAATTCTTTGTCCAGTCCACTGTGCCTGTACAAGAGAGATGATGGCAGAGCAATAAAAACACTGATCATGGACAATGGGAAGGCGAGACTTTTTCTTTCAGCAGTGGTGCCAGTTTATTGCTGGCTGTGAAAAATCATTAAACAATGGCTGCTGACTGTTGATGGACTAAAACAACTGACCAACATTTGTCTTACATCTGGACTACAAGATCTCTGGCGCAGAGTTTCTTTGTTGGTTTTATACTTAGGGAACATCAGCACAATCAGGTTCAGATTCATGAGCTTAATAACGGTAATAAAAATAAAATTAAAAATAAACTAAATTTGTAGAAGAATGTATGTGCATAGTGCACAGATAATACTAATAATGTTCTTTTTCCATAATATAAATAATCAGAGGACACAATGGATTCCAAACAACTACATGTTGCTGGGTATGACCAGCAAATTTTGGAATACATAAACTAGGTGATATATTTCAGTTTTGCAATTTTCTGAACCTGCAACTCCAGGAACACCACTAGAGGGCCCACAGCTATTTAAAGTTTTATTCTCAATTTTACACTGCACATACACAGTGAACATAAACTTTCAAAGGATACGCAGCAGGTTTCTTGAAGACACTGTTAAATTATTTTCACAAAAGTCAGTCTTCAGGAAACGTAGTGCTTAAATGCTAAGACTCAGATCAGCTTAAAACCTGATCAGAAAATGTTACTTTGTTGAGCCCAAACCATTCAGCTGAAATGTTTCAGGTTCAGCATAATTGTGTGTCATTTTCCACAGGACTCACAATGAAGTCACCGCAGACCATCAGAGATGACAAGAAGGACTAAATTTTGGTGCTTCAGGACCTCAAAAGCCACAGGCAATAGCCCAGCTGGACTGCCACAGGGCCAAGGAAGATGGAATCCTGGTGTCTGTGGTTACCCGTGCCCAGAGCCAGCTTTCGGGCTGTTCGCTGCAAAATCTGAAAAGTGCTGCAGTGATTTGGCTCTTAGTGGACCCACTTGGGAGCTGCAGGGTCTAAGACAAGTTTCCTCCTTATTTATTATTTGGAGGAAATTTTGACTTTATGTATGGATGCATATATATGCATATCCCCCACTCAAATTTGGACATAACAAAAATATTGGAAAAAAAAAAAAAAGTATTTGAAAGCCAGAAATACTGATTCTCAACAACCTCTACTAGCATTGTTATTGCCATGCTAAAATAAATCTGAACAAGCTAGAAACAGTCAAAAGCCCTCTGTTGTAAAGGCAGAACTTCCAAGTTTCTGCACTAAAGCAGATATCCTCAGTTATGTTTAGATATTTCCTCACTTATGAAAAAAACAAGCATCAAAACCTCATTAACGACCAGGCAAGAGAAGTGTCAAGAAAGAGATTGTCCGTAATGTAGCAGCTGAACATGAGGAAAATGTTTTACTTCAAAGCTGTCACCATGTTGTATACAGAAGCATAGCTGCCTCTTTTCAAAGCTTAGGGGTTTGTCACCATCATTACCATCATTATTACTGCAGGAGACAGTGAGAATCACAAAAGCTAGCAACAAAAAGAAGTAATCCATCTCTTCCTCCTCTTCCCTGTGAGAATCACGCTGTTTCTGTGAGATAGCTCATAGCTGCTGTTGTGGGGTGAAAATTACAATTGATATGGATTTTTTTTAATCAGAATTAGACAGTCTTGTATAATATTAACCTCTTCCTGTGGGTTTTAGTTGGAGTGTAATGTGAGATTGTCTCCACCACCCTTGATTCTCAACATTCCTTTCATGAGAAAGAACAAATTACCTCAGTCACAGCAGCAAAGCCAATGCTGACATGTATAGTAAATTGTTGTGAGGAAGTAAGGTGTACTGCTGCAGCCGTGCACCTGGAGTGAACAATATGAACACAAAGGATTTCTCTAGGGAAATCACAGAGCTTTGTCTGAACCAGTTTCAGGAAAATAAAAGCGAATCCCTGGTTACAGACTGACTCTTCAGGAGCTGAACAGCCAGCTACTTACAATAGTAGCTTTAGAAAGTGATTTAACAACAGCCAGGCTGGCTCTGATGCTGCCTTTTCAAACTGCAATACAAATCAGTTTCAGCTGGCTGAGCATCTTTCCCACCAGGGCTACAAGTACCTCAGATTCACACTCCTGTACAACATCGTCTAGTAATTAAAAGAACATCAGTAAGCTCTGGCTTTTCAAAGGTCTGAAAGGCATACAAAGTATAGAAGTGTTTTCTCTTCATTCCAGAATCCAGTTTTGCATTCCCTAAAGTCAGAAGGAACAATAATCCCTATACAGCCTTCTGGCAAAGTCAGTAGAAATTCCTGTCATTCATTTCAACACAACCAGGATTTCGTATTTTATGTTTACCATTTAAAGACTACTGCCTCGCCTCGGTCGGTAGGAATGAAAGACTGTCAGGCCTCACTTGAAAACTGCTCTAAAGCTAGCTATAACATGTGTCGCAGAAGGAAGAGGGAAGCTTCTGCTAGCTGGAGGCCAGACAGAGAGAGGTTTTCTCACGAACTGAAGACATGAGCTCATATTCTCTAGCATTTGCCAAAACCAAACTGTGAACTGTGGCATCATTGTCTTTCAGTTTACTTCCATGTTGCTCACTGTTGATGCAAAGTTGTCTCAAAGTAAGCTGTATTGAAAAGGTTCTGTGTAAACTTGCCCAAAGATAAAAACTATGCCCTAGGGAGAAAATGCCAAGAGTAAGTGGACTAGCCATAGGAAAAAAAAGAAAGAAAAAAAAAGGCTTCCAGACTGAAAAGAAACTGAGAGGGTCTAATCAAAAAGATAACTCAACAAACACTAGGAGTCAAGTGAGGAAAAGAAATTGGTTTGTAGGAATGAAGACATGCAAGAGAGAAAGTAGTTACTGGGGTACAAGGAAAATGAGCTTTTGGGGGAAACAGGAAAGGAAAAAATGAATGAGAACTAGTATAAAGAGAGGCAGAAATGTTGCATTTCATTTTAATCAAAAAGCTGAGAGCTTCTCAGTGGAGTTCACAGGACATGAATGTCTGATTGCTGTAATATTCCTTCTGATATATATTCCTAGCAGGTGCTCCCTGATTATTCAAGGGTAGAGAGTACCCTTCCACTTCTTGCCTGTCTTCTGCAAATAACCAGCCTAACTAAACTATTTTTGTAAATGGAGAAAGTAAATTTTTAATAACATTTGTGAATATCATAATGGAATAAGGCAGTCAATTTTATACTTAAAGCTTTAAGAAGAACAAAACTGTGTTTATCATCAGCAAGTGACACTGTAAATACAATTTGGAAGAGTTTTTAAAAGGCCCTGCAGGTGAAAAATAGCTAAAAAAAAACAAAACAAAACAAAAAAAAATCTAGGCTTAGTTAGGCAATCATTACTAATTAAGAAGAACTAATGCACTGATGTATTTCGCAATTCAAAAAAAACCAAGAAAGAACATTAGGGAAATTTTTGCAGCCAGAATATTCAAAGTTCTGGAAAGATTACAAATAAAGAATTCCAATAATCCAATCTTAAATATATGTCAGGAGTGAAAAGTGCCTCTGTCTCATAATAGAGAGAAATACCTACAATCTAGCAAGATTTCAATAAAAGGCAGTTCCTTATACATGCAAAAGCACAAGAAACAATCCTCAATCAAAGGTAACCAGTAGATACCTGTTTGCAGCAGAACTGGAGGTCATCAAAGGTTAGAAAAATAGGACTGATATTTCTCAGCAAATTTAAGAAACCAGCTCCATTTTGCCAATGTTCAGAGGCATCTGATTTTGAAACATTAATGATTTAACGCCTGCCAGACAAAAAAAGACACAGAGATGTCACGTTTCAAAGACACTCATAACCGTATCACCAGCATAAAAATGAAAGTTCACAACATGATGATGAAAAATTGTTCTTGGGGCATAATAATTGGCAAATTGGCACATCAGAGCAAAACAGTACAACTCACCCTATCACAGGGAGATTCCTGGAGAAATTAAAAAATACATACAAGTGTTGCTCTCCAAGAGACTCCAAACACATGTATAAGACTGTGCCCTGTGTGAGTTTTAACTTGGTGCATCGTTTGGGGTCATGAAAGGTTTCACAAGACTGAAGTGGAAAATGCTTAATTTATCCACAAAATAAGTTCAGGAGGAAAGCTACACAAGCAGTCCTGCCCAGCAGACTGAGAAGGAAAATCACTTCAAAGTGACTGCATAGTGAAAGTGAAGTGAAAGCATAATAGTATTCTACATCCACAGCCCTGGGCCTAGGCAATTTGCTTTGTATGCAGCTGGGGGGGGTCTATTTGCCCAGTAGCACATATCATACAGTTTCTGTTCCCTGAAGCTGTGGCACATGCCACAGCTGGAGCGGGTACTGGAGGATTAGACTCAGTAAAACACATGGCTGCCCACAGAAATGGCACCAAAACCCCAAATCAGGAGGTTCTCAATAAATAAGCATTGTGGAAGATTACCCAAAAACTCCACCCCGTGCTGTCACACCTTGCTACAGCTCAAAACACTAAGAAATGACGCAGAGGTGGGGGGAGTCCAAAATCCCACATCTATCTGAAACTTACTTAGTGAGCTTCACAAATTTTGTATACAGAGGCCTGAATTCTGGCCATATTTTATCAAAAAGCATCACAAGGATTCCGCTTTTCTTTTGGTTTTGCTCTTTTTGGTCCCAGATGTGAACAGGTTGCTTCCATCCCATGGACAGCTTTCAGCTGAAGGAACCCAGTCACCTACTTAGCTCTGATTGTTTGGTTGTTTGCCTAAAGTGTGCATAACCTGATGTTGTCCAAATATACTAAATGTCAGCTTTATGAATCAATATCAGAATGGTTATTGTATATGCAGAAAAGTATAGACTTTTAGCAGTTTTGTAGAAGCTACTTGATGAGCCTCCTTCAGGCCTTAGAACAATTCTAGCCCTATTTTCTTTTTCTTTCTGAATATATGACCATTACTTTTTGTAGTAAAATGGTGTCCAGCAATTCCATTATGCTTGATAGAAAACAGAGACGTGACAAGGAGGAGAACCTGCTAAAGAAAAATGATAACCATCATGATAGATTGTTGTAACAGATACAACGGGTGAGCACAGATTGAGAGGAGAAGGTACCAACCTGAGTTTTATAAGAGTCATAGCTTGTCACTGCCCTAACCAATGCAAAACAGAGTTCGTTTGTCAGCATCACTGCAAAAGTAGATTCTCTGGTAAGTAATTTCATAGCAGTAATCCAGTTTTAGCAAAAATCCAGACAAGTTAAGAGGAGAAACTGCGAAAGAAATGTGGCTTTTCGTTCAATTATTAAGTTCTTTGATGTCATTTAACCCCTCATTTTGTATGCACTGAAATGGAAACATTTATTTTAAGTAGTATTTTCTCCCCTTTCTCTTTTTAGATCACATCAACAGACTTTTTTGTTTCCCTCCAGGGAAGGCAACCTGCTGCTACTTTTCTGTTAAAAAGTTCACAATATGGAGGAGCATCAGGAACAATTAGCAAAAAATGCTGATGTGAACTCAGCAGAAAGTCTACATAGACTCTCCAAGGAAATCTTTGGAAGCACAAGAGAAAAAGCAGCCAAAAATCCTCTGTCATTTCATGTACTCAGGAAGACTCTTTCAGGAAGTATGCAATAATTTATGGGCAAATGGTGCGTATTGCAAAGAGTCTGTTAAGAGAGCTTCAATGTGAGTGTTTATTTTTCCACTCGGTATTTCCATTATTTGCATAAGCTTCTGCCACCTTGCAGCAAAACCTCCTGTGATGGGCTACATCTGTTGCAGCATGTTGCGTGCTGCCCTCCTCCTTCGCCTTCCCCCTGCCTACTGAAGAATCACAAGTTGATATTCCCTATTCTATCCCCAGCCTTCTGCTTACCTGACAGCTCTGAACAGAACAGTCCCCGTGCAAACCAGGCAAGGTATAGCTCTTGCACACAGGTACATCAAGCAGTAGGCACAGCATGATGATATGTCACCACAGCCTCTGCTAAAGCAACTGAAACTTCGTTAAAAGTCTTTATTCAGCAGAAGGTATTTCCAGGGAGAAGACATTCTTTTCAACAGTTTGTAGCAACGCCAATTCCTGCAGGTCTTCCTGTTTTATAACTTTCATTTGACACTGAAGGTGACTAGATACATTTATATATAGACAGCCAAATAATATCCACTTCCCAGTTTGCAAAGTATGTTTAATAAATATCTATTTTTTAATTAGGATAGGTCACGAAGTAGCTAAAAATAGTTAATGAAACAGCTGAATTTCCTAGAACTTGAATACATTTTCTGCCAGAGTTCATCACTTTCACTAATCTCAAGAGTTTGCTTACTCCGCCTCCAAAAATGACAATTTCTGCATAAGGTAATACTCATTGTGAAATAAAAGTATTGTAGTACGGCCATTCGTGACCCCAAAAGCAAAATTAGAGCACCAAATTTTCTGTTTTGTTTGTGTAGGAACTCTATACGCTCAGACTCCTTCTCTCATGCTTATTTCCTTTCATTTGGAAGTTTTTCTAAGAACTTTCAATTAAGGTCAGGATAACCTACCTGCTAAGTAAATCACTAAGCAGTGCAAATAAAGCAGTTAAGATCTAACTGGCTCTGATGAAGCCCTGAAAGGAACAGCCCGGATCTGCTAGATTACTTCTTCACCTTCAGAAAGCCTACTGTTTCTTCCATTTAGAAAAAAACATAGATGCTTTAAAAATGGAATTGCCACCAACAAGCATGTCTCATCAAAACTGCATGTATCTGTACATTAACCACAGAGGAGTTACGGTTATCAAAAGAAACTCTGAGGATGCCACCAGCTAAAACTTTGAAACCTTTTTTTGCTCTGGTAATTAGAGAGTCATTCCTACAAACACACGCAGTCCACGTTCAGTCTTATGGTAAACCTGTCAATAAAAAGGATGAACAGCTGCAGGATTCAAAAAATCACTGTCCAACCACAGTGTAGTTGCAGTACAACTACAGTGCAATCTACCAACTATTTCATAAAGTGCAACTGTTTACGAAGTTTAAAGCTTAATCAAGACATATCAGGAGGAAAATCAGACTATTTCCAAAAGCCAAAGAATGGGATTAGCCCAAAATTTGGGTGAAAAATCATTCTAATAGCATCTTAAAAGAGAGAGATCAGTATTCTGTGAAAACAGTCACTAGGTAATCTGTAAACTACACTTTTCTGACTGGCTACAGGCATCGTCATTTGTGGATCATTTCAGATAAAGTGCCCATTAAAACATATATACTCTGTGTGCTAAGATCCAAAAACAGAGAAGCACATAAAGTCATGCACAAATACTTTATCTACGCTACCTATAATTATTCACTGTTGTGCCCTCTCCTCTTTTGATAGGTGCAAAACTACATATCAGTTGTGGAGGAGCCTGCAGCCAGATTTATCAGGAAAGGACAGAGGGCCTAAAATGGTTATAATTTCCTCCACTTTCCTCTCTTAGGGCAATACTACAGCCACACAGTCCTCTTGTCCAGCTATACCACAGCTACACCAGCCCTGAGCTACTGGAGTCATGACTAAGAAACGAATCTTTCAGCTCAGGTAGTAGAAAGTTATTCCTTCAAACACAGAGATGCCTAGCCTTGCTGCAGATGCTTAGCACATAGGCAAAATGATCCTCAGATATTTTGGATTCACAATCAACAGTTTATGATGCTGTTCCTCCTCTCACCAAAAACACACACATATGCACAGGGTGTTTTTATTATTATTCCTGATTTCAGTTCATTCTTCAGTGATTGAAACTGTGAAAGAGCAGTCATGTCCCCTGAACAAAATTCTACCTCTTTCTCATGTCCTGTCTAAACACTCAGAGGTGTGTGCGAATAGTGCCATCAAAGTATAGCAAGATCCTATCACGCTGGAGAGTACCAGAAATGACAGTAATAAAATCGTGCTGAACTGTTTTTCCTTCTGACTTTTTTTATGTCTGTAAGAAGTATTGCCCTGTATTTTATATTTGCAATATTAGAAAACACTACCCCCATCTACAAAGCATATGGTTGTGAAGATATTAGCATTTCACTATCTATCCAGGATACAAAAGTAATTTCAAAATGGTAATTAAGCCTTTGAAGATCATCCAATTAGTGTGAAAAAGTACTTTGAACAAATTTGGAGCGCTCTGTCTAAATTGAATTGATATAACACCGTTGAAAATCTCAATTTTTTAAGCTTTGCTACCTGTGTGAACACCACTCTTTTTCTAAATATTTTATGCTGTCTGCACCATCGTCACCAATTACTAGGAGGTGGTTTATGGCTACCTCAGGCTACCTGAGGAGTAGGAGGAAACATACCTAATTAGTTGACTGAAAGTGGCATATCATCAGCTCATGACATATGTCACATGGCAAGTAGGAAGGACTTCTTAATATTGAATACAGTCCAAGTAAGGGGGATTCTTTAAAATGGACATTAGATGGTTTGTTCCAATATCGTTAGGTTCTTCCCACATACAACCGTAATAACCTCATTTCAGCCAAAGAGGCAGATTCCAAAGGTTGCTAAAGCTGGGAAGATAAAATGAAGTCTACCCATAGCAGGTAATGTTCCTTAAGGGGATACAAGCATGAGCTAAAATGAGTGTTTTATAATGGGCACGTTCTTGCCCTGATCAAGCCTTTTCAAACTTGACAAGACTGTGACTGTCTTAGTCCTGCTGGTGAACCATTACTCAAAGGTGTCACGTTGATGTAGTCAATGGGACAATTCACTGAGTTACTGTCCACCACTACAAACCAAATGGCCTTTAGTGAATGAAGGACATCAACAGAGCCACAATATCCTGCTCTAGAAACGCAGTGATCATATCAGGTACGAAGACTCCTATCAAAGCAGATTCTGCAGTATGTATATTTATTATTTCTTCTCTCTTCTAATCCATACCATTTCAACAGCACATTAAGGATGTCTTCAAAGTTGTATAGATGGAAAAATAAACAAAAATAGGCCAAAGTTTAATGGCATTTAAAATATATCAGTAAAACTGGTCCAATTTTCAGGGTTATATGTTCACACACAACAGATTTTGAGTTTTCCAGATCAGTTATTTTGCTATTATTTTGCAACTCACGTTAGGATATTACAAGGTATTTTACACAGGAAAGGTTTCTTCCATTCTTCATTCAGTCAGAATTGGATAGAAGTTCACAATAATCTATAACTGCACTCTCTCCGCTTCATAAAAAGTATTGGACATAGATAAAAACACAATGATTCCTTTTTTGGGGAACAAACACAAAAATGACACATATAGGTTTGCATTACTGTATTTATACTGATACAAGTTACAGCACCACTGCAACTAGCATCAACAAATGTAACACCAACAATAACAGGCTCCAAAACAACAATCACCACTATAGGTAAGGACTTTCATCAAAAATTTAATGACCCATAATTTTGCCTCTGGACTATAACCACCTAATCAGATGGTTAGTGCTGCTAATAACTGAGCTGTCAGATGTTATCATGTTAAAAATAGCATTCCCACTTTAACTATGATGGTAACACACTAAATTATTTAAGAAATCAGCATAAAGGCATTAGTATAAATGATTTCTGATTAGTGTCAATGCAGTCTGAGACAAAGTTTCAAACACTTCAAATCACTTACAGCTCTTCTTAGCCTTTCCTGTCAGGCATCACATAGTTTATTCCTCTGACATTTCTTTACACATATACATAGTGGCCCACCTTCAAGCACACCTAGTCATAGGGCTGTAATGCTGCTCCTCAGAATAATGTTTTCTGAAGTTGTAGCTCCACTCCACCTACTTATTAATAGTGCCTACTGTTGTATGACTTTTATGACTACAATCATTCTGGAAATGGATGCCTCCAAATGGAAATATCATTTCAAGGTAAGGTGCTAGCATTCAGTTCTGTGACTGTCCACTGCATTTCTTCCCATTTCTCCAGTTTCTCATCTAGTTAAACCTCCCGTTTTTGAGTTTGAAAATTAACAGGACTTCTTTCCAGTTGCATTTAATAGGACTGGAGAAAAGAAGGTACTCATGAGGCAAGTTTCATGGCTTTCCAAGAAGGTATCATGTGACCACAGGATGAGCACAAGTGGATTGGAAACTGTTTCAGGTAATTCTGGGGAGCAAACCAGCCCTAACTGATCCAAGGTCAGGACAACATAATTGTAACTTGAAAGTCACCTTCCACCTCTCCAACCCTGTTCCTATCTCCTGCACTGCGTGCTACTTGGCTAGTCAAGCTAAGCTGAACAAAACAAACCCTAGGTTTGTAACTTCCACATCCGGCAATGCTTCGTAACACCTAGGGTAACCCTACTAACCATCATCAACAACAAATTAGAGTTCAGAGCTAGATTTACTAGAATCAGGCATTTTACCAGAGAAATCGTAAGACTACTGCACAGCATGGAAAAAAGGAAGATAGGATAGATATGAGTAGTAGTTCAAATGGCTTAAAAATAAAACTGAGATACAGTAGTAGTATCTCATAAAAACAGAGTTGTATGGGTAGACGTGTTCCTGCCCTCACAGTACTGTTGTCAGTAGGGCCTACTGTGCTGGTTTTGTCTGGGATAGAGTTACTTTTCTTCATAGATTGGCTATGTTTTGGATTTGTGCTGAAAACAGTGTTGATAACACAGGGCTGTTTTCGTTACTGCTGAGCAGTGCTTACACAGAGTCAAGGCCTTTTCTGCTTCTCACACCACCCCACCAGCGAGCAGGCTGGGGGTGCACAAGGAGTTGGGAGGCGACACAGCTGGGACAGCTGACCCCAACTGACCAAAGGGATATTCCATACCATACGACATCATGCTCAGCAATAAAAGCTGGGGGAAGAAGAAGGAAGAGACAGACATTTGGAGTGGTGGCATTTGTCTTCCCAAGTAACCGTTATGCGTGATGGAGCCCTGCTTTCCTGAGGATGCTCTAAACACCTGCCTGCCGATGGGAAGTAATGAATTAATTCCTCATTTTGCTTTGCTTGTGTGCGTGGCTTTTGCTTTACCTATTAAACTGTCTTTATCTCAATCCATGACTTCTCTTACTTTTACCCTTCTGATTCTCTCCCCCATCCCACCTGGGGGGGAAAATGCAAGTGGCTGTGTGGGGCTTAGTTGCTGGCTGGGGTTAAACCACGATACCTACATAAACAAAACAGCATATATTTATAGGCAAACTATAGTAACAAAGTGCCTTTAACAAAGGATACTGATCACAGACATGGGGGGCCATCCTCTCCTATTGGGATCTTCTTGAAGTTTAGTGTCTCAAACTTCAGCAAAATCCCTCCTGACAATGAGAGAGTTGTACATACTTCTGCTGTTTTTGTACCCATAAGGAGCAGAAATCAATCTTTTCTATAAGAACTGGATGTGTATCCACCATTTGTGCCTTTGAAAATCTCTCTTATTTTCATGTAGACAAGAGCTGAAGGATTTGAAAGTCATAATAACCATAAATAATCACAACAAGCATGGTGGGGAATAAGAAAGGGCAAGAGGTAACAATAGAGAGAATATTTTTCTTTAGAGGTGATTGCTTGTCAAGTGAGTGTATCATATAATTTGTTTTGTGTCCTTTTTTTTTTTATAGGGTCTGTTTTTCATTTGTGTTTTAATTGCCAAGAGCAAGATGAGAGGGCTGGACTATAGATTACTTGTAATAATGTTGACAAAGACAACAACTTTTAATAAGAATGAGAGCAAGTTAGGCATAAAGGAAAGAGGATGTTCAAGAATATGGAGAAGCATGAAAAAGCACAGGGGAACAGATATATGCAACAGCTAAAGAGACAAATACATCAGAAACACACACTTAAAATGACTGATTCTGCAGTAATAAGAATCTTGAACAAGTTAAAAAAACACCACAACACTGGAATTACACCCTTGGGAACAGAATACATCCTTCAATAAGAATTTCACATCTTCAACAGTAAAAAGGACAAAGCAGTGATATGCCTTCCTGATCATAAACAGCATAGATTTTCTGCATCCAGTGCTCCAGTGCAATTTAAAGGCTTAAATACTATTCCCACTGAAGTTAACAGGAATCTGTAGCATTTAACACCTTGTTAAAGGCTAGCACTGCCAATCAGGATTAGCCCTTAAAGAAAAGAATTTCTCTAATATAATGTGTTTAGCCACTGTAAGAACTGCAGTTATTCTCACAAGAGGAAAAGTGGCTGCTATGCCCCTATTAGCTTTTCTCACATAATCCCAATCATAAAGTTAGCCAGAACAGGCAATGCCTAAAAGACAAAAAAAAAAAAAAAAAAAAAAAAAAAAAAAAGAAAGAAAAAAAGTAAAAACTGAACTTCAGCTACCAAAAAACCCTATAAAATATTCATCAGAATTTCTGAGGCAGGAAATACAGCACATCACAGTTAACACAGTGCGGTGCAGATGAATGATATTCAGGGTTTAGATGCACACAGTAATTCATCTGATAGAAAAATGATATCTCCATGCCATAAGTGGCATAAGGCTCCCGTACATCACATGCATCACCTAACAATATTCCTGCTTCACACTTGTTCAAACATTATTCAGAGTCTGACAACCTTACAGGCCACTCTCTGCTGATTTCAC